>NC_143053.1:193876590-194519545 GCF_052426305.1 Pelodiscus sinensis | reverse complement strand
TGTAATCCCCAGAGTCACATGTGAAGCTTGAGGGGTGGGGCTGGGAGTGCTACTGCAGCCAGAGGAGCTGCTGGTGCTCTGCTCTTTCCTTGCTGTCCCTCGCAGCGTGGAAAGGAGCAGGACTTCCAGCAGCTCCTCCATCTGCTATACCACCCCCAGTTCTCCTCTCCTCTCAAGTAATGTGGGATGGCAGGGGAAGAGCATTGGGGTCCCAGGCTGGGAGAATGATGTAGGGAGGTTATGTGGCTCCCACTTAGCTGATGTGCCCTCCTCCCACCCATACTGATAAGAACTCTTGTTAACTTGCACCACTGGAACACTGGTCAAGCAGGATTTTCTTTCCAGGACAGAAGGTTAAAGTGATGGGCAGGGTGGTTCTTACCATGAGGCAAACTGAGGCGGCTATCTCAGGTGCCAGACTGTGTGTAGGGTGGGGCACCACTAGGACCCAGAGTGTAGAAAGTTGTCTGCTGCTGGTTCATATGTATTCTGTCTTCTCTAGATGCACAGAGATGGTGGAGTGCCATGAGAGGAGTAGAACAGGAAGAAGGCAGAATTGAGACCTTTCAAAGTTTTGGCCCAAGCGAGGTGATATGGGGGTGTCATTTGAGCTCCCTGCCTCAGGTGCCAAAATGTTGTGGGCCGGCCCTGGTGATGGATGTTGAAATGTCCATAGTGATCCTGGAAAACCCAAACCTTACAGCCATAGCTCCTGAAACCTTGCACGGCAAAGTAGACAGTGATAAGGAGCAGTTCAACAACAAGCTGAGTAGGTGACAGATGATAGGGGCATTGGAATATGCTGTTAGCAGATTACAGGTATATTTGACCTCAATTAAGATAATATACCCATGGTCATAGGGATGTGATGTGCATTGCATAATATTTGTGAATCTGATGATGAAAGATTTGCTCAACTGTGGAATGCTGAGGCAGACTGTCTGGCTACTGATTTTGAGCAGCCAAATAGCAAGATTATCAGAGAAGCCCAGATGGGGGCAATTCAAATCAGAGAGGCTTTGAGACAACACTTTGAAAGTGAGAACCCATAGGCTACGTCTAGACTGGCATGATTTTCCGCAAATGCTTTTAACGGAAAAGTTTTCCGTTAAAAGCCTTTGTGGAAAAAGATTTCCGTTAAAAGCATTTGCGGAAAAGAGCATCTAGATTGGCACGGACGCTTTTCCGCAAAAGCACTCTTTGCGGAAAAGCGTCCGTGCCAATCTAGACACGCTTTTGCGCACAAAAGCCCCGATCGCCATTTTCGCAATCGGGGCTTTTTTGCGCAAAACAAATCTGAGCTATCTACACTGGCCCTTTTGCGCAAATTTTTTGCGCAAAAGGACTTTTGCCTGAACGGGAGCAGCATAGTATTTTCGCAAGAAGCACTGATTTCAGACAGTAGGAAGTCAGTGTTCTTGTGGAAATTCAAGCGGCCAGTGTAGACAGCTGGCAAGTTTTTCCAGAAAAGCAGCTGCTTTTGCAGAAAAACTTGCCAGTCTAGACACAGCCATAAAGTATATCTCTGTGATTGTTACTGTAGTATTACATTACATCTAGTTTTCCTAGGAGGCAATTGTGAATTTTGGGGCCTTAAATTCCAGTAAGTAAATTGTCTGTATGTGTCTTAGTAGTGCCTGTTTTTGTCTGACAAATTGAGATAAAGATTAGTTATGCAAAAACTTAGCTTTTATGGCATAACTTCCCCCACGCTTCCTCCTCTCCTCCCACAGAGAGAAAGGAGATATCCGGGAGGAGCAGACTTTCAGAGTTGTGTGTACATCCAAATACAGTAAACTTCCGATAATCCAGCACCTTTAGGACCCAGGGGGTGCCGGATTATCAGATATGCCGGACTATCAGATGGGGGGGCTATGTGGGGTCTGGGGTGGGATGGGGGGGATGCCACCCCAGACTCCTCATAGCCCCCCCCCGTCTGATAGTCCGGCTCTGCCCCAGGCGTCCCTGATTCAGCCGCTGCTGGTCAGTTTCAGGAGTGGCTGAATCGGGGACGCTTGCAGCAGAGCAGCTGGGGTGCTGCCGGGTTGGTCCAGTAGCACCGCCCCTCGGTGCTGCGAGACCAACCCAGCAGCACCCCAGTGCTCTTGGGGATGCCTGGGACAGAGCAGCTGGGGTGCTGCCGGGTTGGTCCCATAGCGCCACCCCTCAGTGTTGCAGGACCAACCCAGCAGCACCCCAGCTGCTCTGCCCCCGGCTTCCCCAATTCAGCTGCTGGTCAGTTTCCGCAGCGGATGAATCGGGGAAGCTGAGCGCAGAGCAGCTCCAATTGTCCGGCTGCCCGGAGCACTCCTGGGTTCCTGATTGTGCCAGACCATCAGGAGTGCCAGAGCATTGGATGCCGGACCAAAGGAGTTTTACTGTATCATTTTGAAAGATGCCTAAAGAGGTGGAGTGAATGAAAAGAAATGTTCAAGAATAATTTTTGGGAGGAGGTACAGAAAAGAGTTCTGAATGTGCTGTAGAGGAGACTGAGTATGAACTTGCTCAGTCTACAGCATTATTGAGGACTTCAGCATCTGCGTTTGTTCTTCCATCACTTTAGTCATCTGCACTATAGAGTTCTTAAACTTGTGATTTTCTTTTCTTTGATTGGATGCAGCGTGAGTGCATGGATCTGACATTCAATGTTGTATGCGATAAGCATGCATCTCACTTCATGTGCCCTTGCTATATGTGTATGTTGCTTGAATAATACTGGTAGGACAAAAAGCTAGGGAGATAGAAACGTGGAATCTGGCAACCCTGGATGTGGGCATTGATAAACAAAATGTTTCACAGGCTACACATAGACCCCGATGGGCCCGCAACTAGTGTGTGGTACCCCTTAAGGCTACATCTATAGAAGTACAAGAAACAATACACAAATGTGATAAGTTCACACACAGCATTGAAATATTTCAGTGAAATATACTTCTGCTAACATCATAATCACTTTCTCAATAACCCTTAGCAAGCATACATATCTCAAACATCCAAAGCATGGTAAGTGTTGGCTGGGGTGTGGCACTATATAAGGCGGGACAAGAGCACTCTGGAATGATTCCGATGTTGCCAACTAGAGAAATAATTCTAAATTCTCCCACACTTTTTTACAGGCAGGAGTTACTGTAGCAAATATCTCATTTCTAAGGTTAAGCAGGGAAGGAAAGGTACATCTTTTACATGCTTCTTCCCTGATCCCTGTGATGCTCATGTGTGTACTGCTTTGGTCTCTGCCCAAGTAATTGCCAAATGGCATGGTAAAGTTTCCTACAATGGGGGAAGGTGCTAAGCAGGAAAGGGAATGCAAAGGGACATTCAGCAGAAGATTGCTGAGTACCTCCAGGAAAGTTTCCTTGAGCTGTCTCTGAAAAAGTCCCATGCGATTAAGCATGCATCAACACCCCATTCAGCAGTATTGATTCACTGCTCAGGGAAATGTCTGGTGCACAGAAACACAGCCATCGTTGTACATTTCTGTAGCTTGTACCCACTGCTGCACTGCACAAATCAGAGCTACGTCCCCTCTTGCTTCTGACTCACTAGAGGGCAATTGCAGAGACTGGCTAGATTCCTCTGGAGTTGTAAATAGTTTCTGGCTGCCTGCACCAATGTGCCCTCCTGCCATGGGCTCTACACTGTCGTCTAACTCCACCTCTTCATCAATGACTTTGTTCTCTGAGTTAAGACTCAAAGTGGCAGAAAGAGTACCTACCAAAGTATCTATGGTGTTCTTAGAGGTATGTTTATCACTGAAAATCATATCCAGCTCCTTATAAAATCAGCAAGTCTTGGGTACCGCACCAGAGCTTGGTTTAACTTCCCTTCCCTTATGCCTGCTTCAGGGGGTTCAGGCAGGGTGAAGTTGTGGGCCTGTGTTGGAGGTAGGTTCCTGGAGCGGGATGGGGGTAGGATGTCTTGGGGGGGAGGGAGGAGCAAGGGAAGGTGCAGAAGTGGGCTGAGCGTGAGGAGTCTCAGTGTTTGGGGGCATTCACCAGGCTTCACACATACCAGGTGCCGTGTCCAAGGCACGAGTTTCCAGGTAGTGTGTCTGTGGGCTGCCATTCCCTCCACTGGGGAGAGGGAGAGCCACAGTGCACAAAGGCATGTGTCTCCCCTGCAAGCTGGATCTCGTGGCAAGTCTTGAAGCTTTCTCCCTCCCTCCCCCCCACAGTGGAAAGCTGGTGCTGGAGCTCCAACCTCATGGTGAGGGAAGAGAACTGGAGAACCAGTGTGGGTTCCCTGCTGGGGGGAGGAGGGAGAAGCTGAGCCCTGAGCCGCAGACCACTAGTAGTCAGCAGATGGCAGTTGGAGAACCACTGCACTAAAGCAACCTACTCTCATTCCTGTATGTGTTATATCCCAGTATTACTGTGTCCCATTAGATATCGTCATTTCCTCAAGTTTCTGCGGTTCCTTGTATATCAATATTCCCATTTAATACCAGACACACAAGTTCCCTCATCTTAGTACTTAGACTTCTAGCATTTGTATACCCACACTTGTCAACATTTGTCTGCCTTCCTGTAATATAATTGAATGGTACCCTTGTTCATTTGACATCAGTTCTAGTCCCTGTACTTTTTTTGATCCTTCTCTTTTTATTAAGACATAGAGTAGCCTCTTTAATCCCCCATATGGGATGGGAGTGTCCAAATCGTGCTCCTCTGCACCTGCTCACTCCCCCCCGCTTCAGTCTTTAGATTTTTTGTGTCTGTCTCTTGTGTGTGTTACTCAGTTGATTACAGTAGGAACACTCTATTTAGACATTCTAAATCTTATAGAATGTTGATTATTCTTTCTACTGATTATTTTTCCACAGCATGATCATTAAGAATGATTTAGACTTCCAAATGCATGATGTCATGCTCATTCCTGATACAAGTCCACTGAAATAAATTGAGTTACTGTAAGGGGGGGGGAGGAGAGACTAGCACATTATCTGTTTTGGATGCTCTGGAATAGATTTTAAAAGTAGTTGTATTTATAAATTAGAGTATTTTAACCTATCTTTTTACTTTTTATAAATCCCATTCTTTTCACATGCAAAGCAGATGTGCTTAGGGTCCCGATTAAAATATCATAACATCATAGTGCCTTCTGCACACAGCAGGGGAAAATAATCCACATTTGTGTGAGGTTGTGTCGTGCAATCATGACTGATTTGAGACTGGAAGCCTAATTTGATTGTGTCTGGCTTCATATGCAATACAGCGCTGTTTTGCTGCCCTCCCTGCTGCTGAGAGAGAAAAAGGGGGTAAGAGGAAGAGAAATCAAATTAAAATCTCCTTTAAATCTCAAAGCTTGCTCTCAAACTGCAGACAGGGGAAATACTTCTTTGATAAAAGGAAAATTTCTGTTTGTGGAGCTTCTATGTGCCAAGAAACTGTTGGTTGCTTTTGTGTTGTAGGACCTTGTAATAGGACTCAAAGGCTTTAGAACAGCTGTTATACTTAAAAAACTAGAATGTTCAGAGATGGCATTGAATATCCCTTGAACACTCCTAAAACTTTAATCTAGCATGTCAATCACTGCACGGAGAGTTAAAACAGATTGCAGTGTGGGAAAACTCCCTGCCTTCTCTTCATGACCTTACACCCAGGACTGGTATTTTTAACAAAAAATCTAGTATCTTGTGATCTTGCAATGAAATATGCTTTCTAAAATCTGGCTGATAGTAAGTTTCTGCAAGCTGTCTGTCCTATTTTTGGTTTAGGGATAGAGTTAAAAAATCCTTGTATCCTTTTATGAGAGTGCCTGCCCAACAGTCTTTTCAGAAGGGCCAACAATTTGTGTCTTTAAAATGCTACTGAATAGAGATTTTCTAAGGATTTTCCAGGAATGTTCTCCCCCTGACCTTGTAAGAATAATAGTTCAAATTATACCCTGGAGATTACTGTGAATAGCCATCTCCCTAATGGAAGCAGTATTTCTTTATTTATGAACACAAACTAAATAGGCATAATATTTTATATAAAGGAAGAAAACAACAGACAGTGTCAAAAGAATTGCCTTTATAATATATACATTCCAGGTAGACTGCTCTCCAGTGCTGTAAAAAGGCATAACTATTTCTATAGCTTTGTTTCTCTTCCTCAGAGGAATTTAGGAAATTAAAAGAAAATTAAAGGAAGAAACTGCTATCTGTGTTAATACAAAATGCCATGGAAACCTTGGTTCTTCATCAATTTGCTAACTTCATCATAATGGCAAACCCCAAAGAATGTGACCTTCTCTTCAAGTGAACTCCACATGGATTGAGTTCTGACAAGGCGTTTCAGGTGGTCTAACTGTATTTTCAATATATGTCCATCACTGGCAATCTTGAAATTTACGAAAGCTTTTGGCGCCCATGTGATCACTTAATATACAGAAACATTCTTTGGTACACACTCTTTAGAATGTAATGACTTTTCATTTTTGTACATCCATACCAAGAAAGCTGCAGAAACTGACTCCTTGCTGATAGAGATGCTTGCTGTGTTCAGCTTTGCATAGCGTGATTTCTGATCCTGACCTGCCACTTGATATGGAACAGTTGATGGAGAAAATGTGAAAAGGGCAACAAAAATTATTAGGGGTATGGAATGGCTACTATGTGACAAAACACTAATAGGACTGGGATGACTTAGCCTGGAAAAGAGATGATTTAGGGATGATATGATAGAGGTCTTTAAAATCATGACTGATGTGGAGAATGTAGATAGGGAAGTGTTTACATTTCCTAACACAAAAACCAAGAGCCCTCAAAGTGAAATTAATAGAAGGTTTAAAAACAAGGATGTATTTCTTCATACAATGCACAGTCAAACTGTGAAATTCTTTGCCAGAGGATGTTGTGAAAGGCAAGAATGTAACCAAGTTCAAAAAATAAATAAATAAATTCACGGAGAATAGGTGCATGAATGGCTTTTTAGCCAGGATGAGTACAGGTTGTATCCCAGACTATTTGCCAGAAGCTGGGAGTGGGCAACAGCAAAAACAAGGAATCAGATGTTAGGACCAGCGCGAGACATTTGTGTGCCCCAGGAGCGTGGCACCACCCCTGGGAGTGTGACACATGCGCGGCCCCGCCCCTGGGCATCTGGCGCATGCGTGGCGCCACCCCGGGTGTGCGGAGCATGTGCGGTGCCACCCTGCCCAGCCTGGCAGCCCCGCACAGTGCCCCCTACAATGAGGCACCCCAGGCAGTAGCCCGGTTGGCCCGTACCTTGGGCCAGCTCTGTCAGATGCATCTGATGAAGTGGGATTTTGCCCATGAAAGCTTATGCCCCAATAAATCTGTTAGTCTTTAGGGTGCCAAAGAACTCCTCATTGTTTTTGCAGATACAGACTAACATGGTTACCCCTCTGATACTTGTCACCGTGCAATGCAGATGCTTGCCTGTGCTGTTCATTCCCTCAAGAGCCTTGCCTCTATCAGATGATGCTGGTCTAGATGAACCTCTGGTCTGATGCAGTATGACCATTCTTATGAGAACTGAAAATGTCAGTCCAGTGTTCGTTAGCCTGCCTATCAATACCCATGTTTCATTAGGTGCAACAGTTTTGCATACCTATTTCTATAGAGCTCAGCTTTGTAAGATGTCATACTACTTTCATGGAGGCCACTAAAGGGCCTGAAACAGCTATACCAGCGTCCATAT
Source organism: Pelodiscus sinensis (assembly GCF_052426305.1). Classification (NCBI taxonomy): domain Eukaryota; kingdom Metazoa; phylum Chordata; order Testudines; family Trionychidae; genus Pelodiscus; species Pelodiscus sinensis. The sequence goes on along the minus strand of NC_143053.1, from coordinate 194,511,899 downwards.
CTTTCAAGCATTCTCCAGCACAGGGAGACACTACCCTAATATTTATCATCAGAGGCACCAAAAGCCTTGCAAGGCCCCTGGCCAAGGAGTGGGAAAAGGTTGCTTCATGCTTCTAGAAGGGGCAAAGATTTGGGCAGAAGGGACAGGGCTGGGATGATCAGAGCATGTCACGCTGGCAGCCTATCCCCTGGTAGCCCTTAGAGTCACCTGGAGTGGGCTGTATGGTGCTCCATCAGCAATTTATAGGGCTGCTCTTGTGGAACCCCAGGCCCTTTTCAATCACTGCCCCTAGGGCAATGTTCCTATGATGGAAGGGAGGAGTGCTGTCCTTTTCTAATCCCAGGAAGCTAGGAAGTGTTGGCAGGAAGCCAAGAGAACCAAAGGAAAGAAAGTGTTGAGATTTGAATTGAAAGGTAATCTGCCTGCTGCTTTTCTTTTGTGGCAGTTCAAACCAGGAGCTAAGAAGAAATTGAATTGAACTAGGCAGGAAATACCATGTCTAGAAAAGGAGTACCTGTGCCTAGAATTAGATTGGACCTTGGAAGTATGGATGTGTGAGTAGATAGGGAATGTTTAATTTGATGTCATCAGGTTATTTTCTTTTTGTAGTTTGGTTAAATTCCTCAGTGCGAACTCCATCTTCTCCAAAAACATTCTCAAGGTAAAGATCTGGTCAGCAATGGAAAAAACTAAAGCTACACTCTGTATTGCATTCTTTGCCATAAACTGTGTTGCTGAGATGAAATATGAACATGTACATAAGACTTTTCCTGGGACTGATGATGATGTAATCCTTCTATAGTTGCTATGTTTGATTTTATTGCCTTTTGAACAGAGGTAGAATAACAAACTTATTTCAATCATTGGGGATATTAGTATACCAGGTGGTTTGGAATAACCTAATGAAGCACTGAAACAATAATCTCATCTGTCTGCAACAATTCAGGGATAATGTTAGAAACCACTGGTACCTTCCCAGGTTTCAATTTATGAACTGCAGGCCAGACCTCTTCTTGGTTGACAGAAGATGGCTCTTTTCAAGTAGAAGAGGGACTTAAGGTGACAGGCATCTTGAAATAGTTTTCCTATCTGGGCAACTGATCCTGTAGAGTCTGGCTGGCTGCTGTTGCCGCCATCCTGATTCAATACAGGAAAAGCTTATGTCACCGTTTGAGAGAACCTTGAAGTTGATTAAAGGGTATGGAGATCATGCTTGGCACCAGCATGTTCTAAACTGGATTCCTTATGTTGTTTTTGCACTACAACTTGACAATGTTCCCAAGTCAAACCCATTCAGCATTAGCTTTTGTGCCCTAATAACATCTTTGAAGATTCAAATTGTAGCTCACAGTTTCCTTAGCTCTAATTGTTGTGAGCATCTCCAGGCTAATTCATGGATGACATTTGAAAGGCGGGTTCTAGCTCTAAGTTCACAGCGGTCAGTACTGATGACCTGAAACAATGCCATTTCTCATCAGATGACACAGGGAGTGAGAATTCTATCCCTAGTATTTGTATGCTTATGCAATTCAGAACAGAAAACCAACTGAAAATTTGGTGGTAGTAAGAGGTTTTGATTGAATCTGATTAATTTCATCTCTAACTGGCCATCTTTAGTCTCCAAGTGCATTTTTGTCAGCAGAAGCCAGTGTTAATGTGACCAATTACAAAGCTGCTATGTAGGCAACATTTATTGTCCAAATATCAAACTCGTTACGCAAAGTATGTTGGATTTTCAAGTATGTCCCTAACTTTGCTACCACAGAATTAAATGGAAATTTGACTTCCATTAAAGTCAAACTTGATATAGGACAATAATAAGGGAATTTGAAAATTCCCCATGAAAACATCTACCATTAATAAAAGGGATACTGGTTTGTTTTACATTAGTGTGAATCATCTGGAGTTACTCTGAGGTAATCTGATTTGCCCAAGACCCACATTAGGACTAAATGAGATCAAAATCTGACCCTAATGAGTTACATTGCACAAAATTAACTTTGAGTATCTGTTAACCTATCCATGTATTCTATTTTACAAATGTATATACTGCTCCATTGTTTTTGGAAAGTTCTTCTCTAGTTCTGAACACAAAGTGATGGTCACCTTCAAAAACTGGATTAGAGGCTGAATCTCTCTAGTCTGGCACCCTCAGGACCTGACTGGTGCCAAACTGGAGAATTTGCCAGATCACGGGAGGTCAGTATTGGCCAGCAGCATTACCAACACTTCCACTGCTTACTGGAATGTTAGAAGACATTTGGGGTAAATTAGAGTTAAATAACAGCACAGAACACTGAGAGCCTGTACTGGTGGGTATAGACAAACATTATGGGATTGCGGAAAATTTTGCCTTACCCATAAGTGGATATGTGACTAAATAAAATCATTCCAGACCATGAATGTTGCCATGCCCTAGAGTGCCAGATTAGAGAGGTTCATTCAACCCGTACTGAAATTGGTAACTAAATTAAACCTTTAGTAAAAAGCCAAAGGGGTATTGCTGTCTTTTTGGTAGATTTGCACTGTCTGAATATTACATTTTTCGCTATCACACCTATAGTATATTCTGAATGGTTGAAGAAAGAGGTAAACATACATTTAATGCTCAAAATAACTTTATATAAGACCTCTTATTTTGTTTGGCCTTCTGATGAACATATTGAAATGCAGAGATCTCTGAGGCTGGTGTGTCATTGAAACCCATTATTGCTATAGGTTTTTTTTCTTTGAGCTTTCTGGAGCGATGTCCTTATTCATGTCCAAGTGGCCATTCTTACTACAGGGATCAGAGACTGAAAGGGTGGTCTCAACTGGCTAGCTCATTTTGTTAGATATCTTTTTCCAGTGACAGTATGATCCATTGGATTTGACTACCTTATCTAAATATAAAACTTGCACTAATTATTTTTTCCTACATGTAACCTTGGAAGACAGAAAATAGAAAGGACATAAAGTATTGGCAGCTTTACAGTTTACAAGAGAAAACAACTCTCAAATATGTGAACTTATTGATGAAGGATTCATATTTTTGTTGGCTAAAGCACTTTTAGCGCAACAATAATGACCATATTGTTTCATAAGCAACATTTTATAGTGTCCCAAATTAAAATATAAAAGTATCATTGTTTATCATAGCTTTCCTTTTGCTGTTACAGACTAGTGCATATACATATAAGGTAATAATACCTAATGGTCTGATATATGATCATTCTATCATTTCTGTATTTTCCTTATTCAAGTGTTGTGTAATAAATCAGATGAACTATGAGTCTTAAAACAAGCTTCTCTGCAGCCAATATGAACAACTAAAAGTTTGGGATTGTTATTCCTTTTTCATCTGTGAACAGGGGAAAAGAGAATCATAACTGGTGAGAATAAAGTTATTGACTAGAATACTATATGCTTTAATAAATGAAAGTTCAAGTAGGAAATAATAGTTACATATTAAATAAAGTTGTATATCTACAAATATCAAAGATAGTTAACAGGATTATTGATAACGCTATTTAATAACTTACACCTGTCTTGAGTGCAGCGGACAGGGCTAGAAGACTTTTTGAGATTTCTTCCAATCTTCTGATTCTATGAAAAAGGAACAAAATCTGTGGAGCCTGACTATTACCCTATTCCAGCACTTGAGGCATGGGCAAGGGAAGCATGAAGCTACATTTGTGCTCAACACATTGTGAGGTTGTTCAGGGTCCTGTTATAATTTAGAGTAGCCCAAAGGCTGCCCTACATTATGCAGTGGTCCCTATAATCTTCTATACAACAATTGTGTGTAGTACTATGTAATCAGACGATGTGCCTTCCCTGGATACTCCCCCTTTGCTTAAGGCTAGAATCAAGGTAAGTAGTGATTAAATGTCTCTCTTTAATCTCCTTTTAAGCTTGTAAATTTCAATGTAAAACATTTTTAAATGACTGACCTAGGAGAAAATACTTGCATATTAGTAGCCTTGTAATATCTTCATTTAGTTGTTATTGCTTACCCGCTTGGTGAAAATGGGTTCCACCCTCTCCCCCCCCCCTCCACTTGCAACTCAATTGCAGGTACAAATAATGGTTGAACCATTTACTACCTGATTTTGCACCCACAATCAAGTAGATACAAGTGCTTGCTACCAGTGGTGTGAATTATGCTTGTAAAAGGGATGCCACCCTTCTCAAATTAACTATTTCCTATATGAAAAAGTGAGAGGGATATTTTATTGGAATCTGCATAAGCTGTATTGAAGAGTTCTGTAGAGATTAGAGGAATGATTGATTTACAAAAGATAGTACTGTGTACAAAACATGTTTATCCAAGTAGCAGAGGCAGGTTACACCAGCTGGTCACAAGCCATGAATCACTAATCAAATTGCTGAGTGAGCAGTGGGAAGTAGTAGGGAATGAACTAAAGAGGAATAATAATATCACAAGTCTGTTTTAAGGAATATTGTTAAGATGTGGATTTCTATGAAATGAGTCACAAGTTAGTGCCTTATTTGCTGGAAAAGACTAATGTTCTACTATTGTCATTTTTTCCCCCTGCAATTGTACTTCTCTTATAAATAACTAGCAGTGAGTTGGAGAAACTTGTTTTGATGTTTCTATCACTTGTGCTCAGGATAAATCTTGATTTTTATTTTTTCACATATTCAATGACTTGCACCAGTCTCTTGGAAGGACTTGTCTAAAAATCCATTAACTGACCCCATCTGAATGCATTCCTTTTAGTATTGACCAGGAGCTGTGGGCAGCAAAGTCTGTTTTGTTTAGGGAAGGTGGCTGGTCTTGTGACTGAAGTAGTTGACTGTGACCTAGTAAACCTGATCTTATTTTCCAGGTATGTCACAGATTTCATTTGTGGCAATGAGCAAATTACTTAGTTTTTCTGGGCATTGGTTCCTCATCTGTAAAAGGGGAATCACACTTCACTTTGCTTCCTCGTCTGCTTGTCATATCCCTCTTTTCTCTCATCTGTTACTTACATGAACCCTTTAGGGCAGGGACTGTCTTGTGAGTGTTTTGTAAAGTGTTGCATAGATTGGAACTTGGACCTCTTATGTACTAATCAATAATAAGAACCTTTGTCCTCATACAACAGGAAAATACTGAAGGGCAGTCAGAGTGAGAGAGTAGGTTATGGTGATGTTGGTGACTTGTGGACGCTTCAACTGGAAGTGAATATGCAGGGGGATTCAGTTCTTGATGTTGGGCAAATTCAGGAAGCCGCTTTTGAGATACTTGCATCCCCTTTTTGAAGTAGGACCATAATGGGCATTGGAGGGCTTCTGTTCCACCTGGAGCGCACAGTCCCAAGAACTAGTTGAACCACCAACAGTTAGGAAATATTCGTAGAGGAAAAAGATTCTGATAATTGTTTTGAATTTTGCCCATTTCTAACATGAACTAGTTGAGTTACTACTTTCCTATTGTGAGTAAACAGAGTTGGTGGTGACGTAAATGTTTTTCTTACATAAGCAGTGACAAAGAGGGTTTTTTTTACTGGGCCTGTGGAGCTGATCTTTGAAACTGTCAGAAATTAGCTGCTCCTTGACACTAACAGTATTCTAACAAAATAAAATTACTTTGCCTTTCTTGCAATCATCTGCATTTGGTCATTTTTATAGAGCAAAAATGACTGATTTTAATTGAGTGAAAGCACACTTTAGACTGAACAGAACAGGAGAAATTGTTCATATACACACCTTCCTCCTGAGAAGATTGCCCTAGGAATGGTTTCATGGTCTCTGCTGTATTAGTTAAGGTTATCAGCAGGAAATTAGGTGAAACCTTTCACTTGTGCTTTTAAGTTTTAATATTTTGCTAATTTTCTTTTTATTTAATTATGTTAAACCAATGTGGTTAGCATTACTTCCATTTTGAATGATGTAACTACCAAATACTTTTTTTTCCCGTGTAAGATATTTAACAAATCACAATCATTGCACAATTATGGAAATGAGTTCCTTTTTGATGAACATCAGGAAAGAGGAGGAAGAACATAATGTACAACATATTTGTAGATGTACAGAAGAGATAGGTTGCCCAACTCTCAGCCCCGCTGATGGCAGGTGAATATTAAAATTGTCTTTCCAATTAAATAGCTTCATTCTTGCATCATCAACTTCTCATTCCTATTCTGCTTTAAAGCTCATTTTATCTGATTCTTGTTTGAAAAGGGTCCTCCCACTGAAAGGGAGAAAGGGGAAAACAAAACAATTGTTTCTCTGTAGGCTACTGAAATACTCTGTGACATACACTCTATTGTATATATCTTAAGATTTGCCTGAAACAATTACAAGTAAGAAAAGAGTTTGGAGATCATTTAAGAGGCATTTTTAGTAGGAATATATATTTTTTGCTAATATGGCTGACACATCATTTCCTATGGTCTTCTTTTTGGTAAAAACATACTGGTTTACAGTTCAAAACTTTGAGACCTATTTTGGTGTCTTACATTGTGTAGGAGCTGACTTCAAGACATTTCAATAGGACTAAGAAGGATAGCATGTCAGTCAGTGTGAGTAATACTGGCAGAACATAAGCCATAATTGGTTGCTTCCACAGTGGCTTAAATTATTTCTCTCCCTTGCACAATAGGTACCCATGTCAGTCTGGCACTCCATACTACATGTAAAGGAGAGGGTCTGCTGCTGGATTGGAAGTGTTCTACCCTTCATCTTCGCACCCTGCCAAGAGTTCTCTGTGTCTAAACAATCAAGGAGAAGCTAGTGTTTTGGCTGCTCAGCAGAAGAGTGGATTATGGTGGCCTACCAAGGGTTAGCAACCTATTGTCAGCTCTATAGGCCCCTCCCCACTATATCTCAGTGTACTTACAGGTTTGGAGGGGTGGCTGCAAGGAGAAAGTTGAGCTCAATTGTTGCCTGGCTGGAATGAGGAGCAGACTTGCTGTTCTTGTTCCCTGAGAGAAGGGCTGGTAGGCACCAGGGTAGGCCAGAGCCTTCCTCAGTCCTAGGTCAGATTTATCTTCCTTATTAGGTGTGCTTTCCTACTAAATACTGACTTTTGGTCCAGGTGAGGTTAGGCACCCCTCTGACAGGAGTGACTGCTCCTGAAAAAACTGAATATTTGCTCTCCAGAGGATTCCACGTTGATTTGTTCTGAATCCATAAGCATCCTGGTCAAATGAGGCGGAAATTGTGGGGACTAGCTTAGTCCCTGTAGAAGAGACAGGCCTTGGTCTTCAAAGATACCTAGGTTGAGAGATGGAGCATATACTAATGAGGAGAATAAAATAACAAGCAGCACCACGCCTCTCTGCAACCGCAGCAGCTTCTGCAACAGATGGTGGGCAAACAGCAGCAGCAGTGCTCAGGAATAAGAGCAACAACAGCAAGGAATTGCAAACACTGTCATGGGATATAAAATGTTATGCTAGTTTATCAAGGATTAATAGAGCTAAGGGTTCCCTCAATCCTTCTCTACTAACCCTGCATGTGCTGTCAGACATGGTACAGATGGTTGAAGGGGCCCTAGCTCTGTTGTTGCTGGACTAGCAAGAAATGCCATCCTATTCTAGCTACTTGAAATATAGGCTGGTGTGGACCAGCACCCACTCAGATGCCGCTAGCGGCCATAGACTCCTGGGGGAAGATAGACTCAGCACAGGATTATTACTTTTTCTTTTTGGCATGGGATTACTGTTTTTTTTTTTTTTTTTTTCTACATGGATTGGCTTCTGGACTAAACAAGACTGCTGAAGGTGGCACCCATTTGAGAGGAATGACCACCCTTAGAAATGCCCTGTTAACTTTTGCACTATCCTGAACCTAGAAATGCCATGGTCACAAATGGCTATAGGGAGATCCTGGCACTAGTGTCAACCCAACATAGACACACAAGAAGGGGAGAGAGAAACTACTGCAGCCAGAATCATGCCAAGTTCAATAAATTGAAGCAAGGCATATGCTATTGCCATAAGTATGGGTAGAACAGGAATATAAAATATAGAATAGACATTTCTATAACCTGCCATACTGATTGCATGTAAGTATTGGCACAACCAGGAAATTACCCACCTTTGCAGATACCTGGAAATGCATAAAGTACTGAACTAGTTTTGCTCAGGTCTAATTAAAATATACACAATCTTAATTACTCTAATGACAATGCTTTTTCTAAATCCAGTTAATGAAAAATAATCCTGCAAAGGCAATTTTTAGTTGAACAATTGCTAGAGTTCCAGCTATTAAAGTTGAACATTATTGCTGAACAGAACATAGTGATTTTTCTTTTCCTCTTTTTAATGTTCAACTTATTGCACTAGTTTACATGACACTTCAATTCTTTGTGGTTCATTTATCATGGCTAATTTGTAGCTTCTAGCAATAATTTGTGAATGGCACAATAAAATAAATGGTTTTCTCTGGGGATTGTCTGTCTGCTGATAGTTACTCGAGCTTGGAAAATAGGCTTAGTGGTAAAAATACATTGAGGTTAGTTTTCTAAAAGCTTTTTGTATTTATGAGAATGATCCACCTATAACATAGAATGGATATAATGCTCCTTGTCTGCCAGCTTTCTAAAAATCTGGATCAATCTTAGTTTTAGAGTTTGGAAGAGTTTAAGCTAAACTATTATATTCGGACATCTTTGGCAACACTGCCATCTCTTATTTTGCAATATTTAAATGTATTTGAATTGTTTACGAGTATTAATATAGGACACCATCAGACTTTAATTTAATCATACGTTCACTTATTAAACCCAAAGGGAGAATTGTCGTCATAGAGTTGTTCTAAACATGTATAAATGCCTAAACAGTAAGTATTTTGCAGCACTCCTGTAGTAACAACCTTTGTAAGTATATAATCAGCTTTACTCACAAATGGACCAGACCAGAAAAGAGTCATCTCATCCTGTTTTGTACTAGCATGACTGTACTGATAGACATTGTTATTCATAGCTGTCTTTATACACTTCAGCAATCAAACGAGATCATTGCCAATTGGTACATTCAACTAAAATCCAATTTAGTGTAGTTCTTTCCTTGCTACTTTTCTCTCTAAGGTCTTCCCCTCTTATCTCCTTCTCACCTTCTGTCTTATTTTTTCCCTTTCATTGCTTTTGTTTACACTGGCCTTCGGCATTGTATATACTAGCACTTATATTTGTACAACTTTTGTTGATCAGGAGTGTGGAAAAAACACACCTCTTATTAACATAAGTGTCATTGACAAAAACTCCAGCGTGGATAGTCTTATGTTGGCAGAAGAGCATCTTATACAGACAGACATAGCTACTGTGCTCTCTTGCTGACATGCTTTTTTCTTTCAAGACTGTTTTTTTTCTTTGTGGCCACTCTTATCATTGAGAGAGAACTTTCCTTTGTTTTATTAGTCACTTTTTAAACCATACACTCTTCCCACTGCATTCTGGTCTTATTACTCTTGTTTCTTGGGGTCTTCCTGTACTTGTTGATTAGGATCTTTCTTACTAGCCACAAACTGTAAAGCAAATATATTATTACAGGATTGAATCTCGCTAGTCTGGAACCCTTGGGACCTAATCAGTGCCAAACTAGAGAATTTGATGAACTATGGGAGGTCAATATTGTACTGAGTGGGTCTCTCTTATTTTTATTTCACCAAGGTGAATAAATGGAACAGCACTTGCAATGCTGTTTAATAATGTATGACTGTCCTGAAACACCATCTATAATCTTATGTCTAGCCAAGGTTTATCATATCTCTTCATAACAAAAGTGTTAGTGTTACAAAATTTTCCTGAATTGGCACAAGGAATTAAATAGAGGTTAAAAAGACATGCTTATTCTTAGCAGCATTACCAGAACTTCCATTTCTTGATGGTCTCTCAGAAGACAATTGGGGATAATGTAGAGCTAAATAATAGCACAGAACACTGAGAGCCAGGACTGGTGACTATAAATAAACTTTATGGGACTGTGGGGAAACTTGGTTACACCCACGATAAGTGGACATCTAACTAACTATAATCATGTTGGATCATGGATGTCACTCGCCGAGAGTGTGCTGGACTAGAGAGATAAAATCTGTATCTTACGTTTGGTTAAGAAAAACTTTAACTTCATAACTATTCTATAACATTTTCCTAGTCTTGACATGAAATGAAGTATTTTGCACTTGTTATACTTGTTACATGAAGGAGTTATTACACTGAGGACAGAAATGTAGCTACCATATGTATCGTTCCAAAATTATTCTTGTAAGAAGAGATCATAATGCATGCAGATGAGCAGAACATGCCCAAAGTTAATTTTAGTCTCCTTACAAAAATGCAGAAACAAAGCTCAGAACTAACGAGTGCAACCTCATCGAAATTAGTAGAAAAGGAAAGTAGTACATTCATATTAATGTAGGGATATTCTGAATTTTGTAATGTAAAAAATCTACAGAATTCTTGATAAGACATAGCATCCTCTTTTGCAAGGGAAGGGGTTAACTGTCATAAAACAGCATCTATCTAAAGAGGAATCATTTTTATGCTTTTTTTCAATGCATACATTTTATAACATTCATGCTCAGTCAGCAGGATAAAAACCTTCCAGAAACAGTTGTGGTATCTGTTAAGGGAAAAAATGCTCCTACAAAAAAAAGTTTCCTACTTTTAAAAAATTGTTTTCAGAAAAATACATCTAATAGTAACAGTGAAAAGACAGTTATATAAATTAATTACCAATTGGGTAACTATTAAAAAAAAAACCCTGTAGCATTGTTGTTGTGTTTTTTTTTTTTTTTTTTTTTTTTTTTTTTTTACATACTATCATCATTTATTACTATCTTCATAACTTCAGTGTTGCAATCGTCAATATTTTGATCTATTAAGTATAGGCTGTTTAACAGCTCTGAGTGGTGGTAAATGTACTAGTTAAGGCTACTGTATGTTTGTGCAATTCTTTGTCAGCGGATCTAAACCTGCTTAAAGCTTGCCTGAATCTGAGAGCCCTATTGGTTCTTAAAGTCTGAATGCAGCCCCAAGATTTACTTGTTTGTTTCTGTGATTTTCAAATCTTTAGATAATTCCTGTTAGTTTGTGTGTGGAATACAACTGTTCAATTGATTTCATGAAACCTTTTACTACAGTAAAACTTCAATTGTCCAGCATCCAGTGGTCCAGCACTCCTGATAGTCCGGCACCAACTGGAACCCGGAAGTGCTCCGGCCAGCCGAACAATTGGAGATGCTCTGTGCGCCGCTTCCCCAAGTCCGCAGCTGAAACTGACCAGCGGTGGACTTGGGGAAGCGGTGCGGAGCAGAGCAGCTCGGGTGCTGCCTGGTTGGTCCCGCAGCGCTGCCCCTCACCCCCTGCTCGGCGCTGCTGAAAATGACGAGCGGCGGACTTGGGGAAGCCACGGGCAGAGCAGCTGGGGTGCTGCCCGGTTGGTCCTGCAGCACCGCTCAGGTGAGGGGCAGCGTTGCACGACCAACCCGGCAGCACCCCAGCTGCTCTGCCCCACCGCTTCCCCAAGTTGCCGCTGCCACTTGCAGCCCCAGCTGGCCTGTCGCCGACGGCTGCGCGGGGCTTCCCCCGTCTCCCTGCAAAACGGCGGAGGGTTAGCCCCACGCCGTGCCATTCCCTGCCAACTCCTCCTCCCCCCAGACCTGTCACAGCCCCCTTGCTGGAGTACCTCCTCATACTCCGGCATATCCGATAATCCGGCACCCTCCGATAATCTGGGTCCCAAAGGTGCCGGATTATCGGAAGTCTACTGTATCTTTATAAGACTTTTTTTGGGAACCTTGCTTATAACATTAGTCCTTGTGAAGGTGAGCTGTCCCATTGAAAGCCAACAGATTTAAAAAAAGGTGTTATGGGATTAGGCCCTCTGCTAAATATTTTCTCTCTGATGGTGTTTCATTGATGTGAAAAAAATCTTTTGGTTATTATTGAATTTTATAGTGAAATCTCATTCCACAGATTTTTTTTTCCTCTGACCTTTAGGCAAAAAATGGTAACAGAATTTCAACTTTGATAGATTTATATACTCAAAATTATATTAATAAGAAAAAGCTAAAAATCTGCTTCCATTGGTTGTGTCAGGGCAGGGGAGGAACACTCGCTTGAGTGCACAGCACATGGCTATTGAGGGGTCATGTGGCAGTGGTGGAACTAGGGGGGCAGACAGCTTCCACAGGCCACTAAGCAAGAAGTGTGTGGGGGCCTGGCTCCGTACCCTTGGAAGGGGTGGGGCCTTAGAAGAAGAGGCAGCCAACCTTCAACACTACCCTGATGAAAGCACTGCCCCTTCCCACTCCTCAGAGCCACACAGTGTGTGTCGTGCAGTGCTCCAGAGGTGATTTAAAGGTCCTGGGACTCCAGTCACTGCCACAGTAGCAGTGGCACTGGCCAGGAACCCTAGCCCCCTTTTGAGTCACCAGGCTCTAGGGCAGCTGCCCTCTTTGTCACCCCTCCCCCATCAACAGGCCTGAGTGTTGCCATCTCTTGCCCAGCGGCAGCCCTCTTCTCCTGCTCTTCAGCTGGCAGGGCTTGGACACATGTGGTCTGTCACCCCATCGCTAGCACTCAGGAGTTCCAGGTATGTGTATTGCCATCTTATTTTCTTATTTTGTCTCTGTGAAACTTTAGTTTGTACTGACTTTTCTAGTGATGTGTGGTTTTTTTTAATGTAGCTTGTTGTAATACTAGGCAAATATCTAGATGAGTTGATGTATCCCCTGAAAGATCTCTCTGTATTCCCCCAAGAGTACTCATAGTCCTGCTTGAGATCTACTGATTTATTGCTTTATATATTTTATATTTTTTAACAGAAACTGAAGAAATTCTTTCTATATTGATATCTTTCTGCTCCCTTTAACTCTGACCGCTTTTCTATCACACACATACAAATGCATTTATTTCAGCACCTCCAAATACTGTACATTACCACACTGCTCCTTATATTTATTCCAGTTTACCTGGGGGAAGCAAGTACTTTGGATAAGAGAAAGCAGAGTGTCCATGCTGTGAATTGACCTGTCACAACAGCTTTGGAAATGGCAAACACAAGAGAACCTCACATTTTGTTAAATCACTCACTTTGCAATTCACACAAAAATTGATGTTTTTTCTCCACTCTGTCAGCAAAGGTTTTTATAGCAGAATGCTGCAGGGAAATCTCATATTACAAAGAATTCATTATTTTCCCCAAAATATACCGTAGCACACTTGCTAGCATTCTATGGTGCACTAACCTATATCATTTAAAGCTATACTAGAGTTATGATACAGTAAATATTCTCTTTTGTGATACATTATGTTCAATGTTTTTTGCATGTGTTCATTGCTTTCTAAAGTCCTAATGAAAAGCCAGTTTTGGAAAGACTCGTATTGTATATAGCATGTTTTGTATTTAAAATTAAGCATATGCTTTCACTGCTTTGGATCAAAACCTAATTTGCTCAATTATAAAATTCACAGTAGATCTCCCAATCATTAGTGCAGACTAGCAAAGTACTATAGTAGTCTTGTTTGTAGCTATTATATACTTATGCTGTGTATAAGAATATGTGCAACAGAACTATGAAGAAAAGTAATTAAACTATATCACTCTAGACAAAAGCCTTAAAGTATTTAGAAGTCTGGAGTTAGCTGGTCAGGTCTGTAATTTGACTGCCTTTGTGTCCATAATTTATTCAGAAATGGTGACATTTTTTTAAAAAGAGATGTTGTAATGTAAGGTAACCAGACATCTGAGCTACATTGCTACAGAACTGTTTTTAAGATTCAAACAAAATTGTCTTAAACTGTTAAGTTTAATATCTAAAACTAAACAATATTTTTGTATTTTGTCTTTTTAAAGAACAGATGCATAAACTGTACATTCAAAGCATGCACATATTGGTGCATACATGCACTTGTACATGTAAAATATGCTGCTGTTCATGTAAAAAGCTATTTTCTGAACAGTTATCCATTTTCTGATTGCAACTACTTGTTTGACTTCAAGTGCATTAGGACTTAATCCTGCCTTTTGTGTGGTGCTGAGTGCTTCTAATTTCTTTTGACTTCAGTATCTGATCATTCATAATTTAAAGATTAAATGTCATTGGGGCCAAGTATTTTGCAGAAGTTCAGGGGAGCTATTTGTTTAACCGCCTTGGACTCTTTTGAAAATCCTAGTCTTATTTGTGTGAATTGCATTTTAGTTGGGCTATTTTAATAACGTCAAGGAGTTCTGTGGTACCTTTATAGACTAACAGATGTATTGGAGCATAAGCTTTCCTGGGCAAAGACCCACTTCGTCAGATGCATGTAGTGGACATTTCCAGAGGCAGGTATAAATATGCAGGCCAGAATAAGGGGAAACTGCTTTTGTAATTGGCTAGCCATTCACAGTCTTTGTTTAATCCTAAACTGATGGTGTCTAATTTGCAGATGAACTGTAGCTCAGCAGTTTCTCTTTGAAGTCTGGTCTCAAAGTTTTATTTTGCTGCAGGATGGCTACCTTTAAATCTGCTACTGTGTGTCCAGGGAGATTCAGCTGCAAATTAGACACCATCAGTTTAGGATTAAACAAAGATTGTGAATGGCTAGCCAACTACAAAAGCAGTTTCTCCTCTCTTAGTGTTCACACCTCCAGATCAGCAGCTAGAAGTGGGCCTCACTTTCACTGACTGAATTAACTTCCTTATCTCTAGCCTTATTCTGGCCTGCATATTTATACCTGCCTCTGGAAATGTCCACTACATGCATCTGATGAAGTGGGTCTTTGCCCAGGAAAGCTTATGCTCCAATATATCTGTTAGTCTATAAGGTGCCACAGGACTCCTTGTTGCTTTAGCAGATCCAGACTAACACGGCTACCCCTCTGATATTTAGTAATGTTATCGTACTTCAGATTGTGTTTATACCCTTGTCCAAAGATATGGGATACTTTCCTTTTATGTTGAGATCCTTAATTCCCCTTGTATCTCAAATACCCTAAAAGATTAGTGCATGTTTTCTAGGACTCTACACCCTGAAACTTGTGAACGAGATACTCTGGTTTCTAATAACCATTTTAAATTGCTCCTTCAGTAAAGTAGTGAAATGCTTAGAATCATATCCCACAGTCTTTATTCAGTTTTAATCATACCAAACTCTGATTAACAATTATTTATATCTGCCTCTGGAATTTCCACTACATGCATCTGATGAAGTGGGTCTTTGCCCATGAAAGCTTATGCTCCAATTTATCTGTTAGTCTATAAGGTGACACATGACTTCTCATTGTTCTCATTAACAATGTCAGTTTTATCTGAGTAAACAAATGGGGTTTGTTTTGCAATGGCAGAGTACTTTCTATCATTAGATTCTGTTGTGTTATGTGGTATTTAAAGATTTTGAGTATAAACAGATTTTTAAAATATGCTTTTTTATCAATAATTAAAAGATGAATGAATGTATTTTAATTCAAAAAATTACACCTGCCTCAAAAGTGACACTGTATTTTGACATGACAGCTGAGAGAGAATCTTGTGTTAGCAGAGCTTCCTCGAGGATGCTAAAAATAGCAATGAGGAAGTTGCAGCAATAGCTAGACATCTTAGCTTGGACCTCCAGGCTAGCCTTACAATGGTGCACATCTCTATTTCTAGTGCACTGGAGTTATCCCCATTAATATAAGTCTGTGTGGGGTGAAAACACTCTCTCCCAGCTACAGTGTAGCGGTACAAATATAAATATATTTTGGGATTACAGATTCACATTTTTCTTTCAGAATGAATTATTTGTCCAGGAAAATAATTGTTTGGCTACGTCTGTATTTGAATTTAGCATATGAGTAATGAGAAATAAGGCCTCTTATGGCACTTTTCAGGACATTGATCTGAAATGAGATTATATCTAGTAATTCACTAGAAGACTTATCTGGTGTTGCCTGGGCCCTCCAGAGCAGGGGGCTCTTAGTGTGGGAAATACAGGAGTCAGGGCAGGGCCTTGGGGATATGCAGGGGTAGGGCAGGAGGCTGGGAGTAGAGGGGTGCAAGAGTGATAGTTGGGGGATGAGGAGGGGCTCAGGGTAGAGGGTCTCATCTGGTACAAGCCTTTTCTCTCCCCCCTGGCTCACTCCTGGCCACCAGGGGCCTTTTCTCTTCCCCTAGCCCTGACCTTGCTTCAAGAGGTAGCTTCATACCAAATTTGGTGGTCCTAGATCTTACCATTAAGGAGAAGTTCTTGAACAAATGGGCTTGCAGGCGAACACACAAATCTCATCTATAGAGAGATCAATAATGAGTCAGCAAGTGATTTATAATTTATATACAATTTTAGTCTTGTGAATACTGTCAGTGATTTATTAACATAAATGACTGATTTTTACAGAGCATAGTATGAGAAATAGTGGACCAAATTCAAACTTAGGATAAAATTCAGACTTAAAAGGTATAACTGTTCTGCCACTATTTCCCTGTCTCTAAGGTAGATGATGACAGCAATTTGCTTACTTAGCTCATGATGAGACTAGGGGTGTGTCTAGACTACATGCCTCCTTCGACGGAGGCATGTAGATTAGCCAGATCGGAAGAGGGAAATGAAGCCGCGATTAAAATAATCGCGGCTTCATTTAAATTTAAATGGCTGCCCCGATCTGCCGATCAGCTGTTTGTCGGCAGATCGGGAGAGTCTGGACGCGATGCCCCGACAAAGAAGCCTTTCTTCATCAGCACAGGTAAGCCTCGTGAAACCAGGTTTACCTGTGTCGATGAAGAAAGGCTTCTTTGTCGGGGCATCGCGTCCAGACTCTCCCGATCTGCCGACAAACAGCTGATCGGCAGATCGGGGCAGCCATTTAAATTTAAATGAAGCCGCGATTATTTTAATCGCGGCTTCATTTCCCTCTTCCGATCTGGCTAATCTACATGCCTCCGTCGAAGGAGGCATGTAGTCTAGACACACCCTGGGTGTCTACAAATCATTTTAAATACAAAGTGTGTTCTACATAAATGCTAAGCATTATTCCTTATTAGTAAGGAATTATTCTGTTCCCTAAACCATTAACATTGCTATCATTTGCAAAATATAGAAGTGAAACAATTTGTTCACTTTTGGTTACTGATGTAAAGTAATATTTGATAGAGATTTGCAATTAAACTGTCAGAAGCCTGAAAGCTACATTTTCCACACTCTAAGAAAACCTAAGATTTCTGATTTAACTCTTTGATTCCCTTCAGTGGCACAAACCACCCAATTTGTACAATTGTCACTGGAGCCCCAATTCAACAATCATTCTTCAGCAAAGCACTTGAGTATGTACTTAAGTCCCCATGTCTTGACGTGGACTGAAGATGGTGTTCAATGCTCTACTTTTTATGTTTGCTTCTGAAAGACATTTAGGTCAGAATTTTCAAGAAAATCAGAACCTATAATCCAGGCTCTTTGAAAGAAGCACATCAGTTGAGGGTGTGAGCAAATCTGAAAGATCTAGGTGTTCTGTCACAAGGGGTGGGTTAGGTGCTAAGAACTTTGTCAGGAGCATCCCACTCCCTATCTCACACCTCCCATAGAAATGCATGGAGGGGAAATGCCTTGGCTGCTTCTTTCGAGCTACAGTGGTATCTGTAGGAGTCTTCTTGGATTGGATGAAAGTAGTGTAGGATTACACGCATTCTCACGCTCGTGTGGCCTACTATATTTTTATCTTTGAAAAATCCTTCCCCCTTGAGCATATTGTTTTTCCCACTTCCTCTCCTGACGATGAATGGTGACTTAAGGTAGTTGATGTAATAGGTGCTTTATTATCCCATTTGTTATTAGATCACATCTGCCTACTTAAATCAAGTCTGTATGACCCATTCTGCTAACAGTGCAATGCAGGACACTCCTAAACCATGGATCATGGGAAGTACTCTGGTCCTTGAAATATTAACTTTCTTTTTCTTCCTGTGCTTTGATTGTTTACCCTACTCTTTTCTTTAAATATCACTATGGTCAGTGTAGCATGGCCTAGCAGCCACAGAATCAATATACAGGATGGCCCAGCAGCCACAGAGTCAATATAAAATTCCCCTGAGTTCAGAGTAGCATGGTCTAGCAGCCACAGAGTCTATACACTTTCCTCTGAGGTCAGGGTGGTATGGCACAGTAGCTAAAGAGTCTATACCATTCCCTGGTGATCAGGGTAGCACAGCCTAGCGGCCACAGAATCAGTATGCAATTGACTAAGTTCCCTCCCTCTCCACTAGGTCCCAGCCTGGGGCCTGTGAGAAGTGGAGAAGTCCACTGGTAGCTTGGCAGAGAATCCCACTGAAACACACTGAGCTCTCGGGGAACAATTCCCCACTCTGTGCTACTTCCTACCAGAACCCTGTAGGTAGTCCTCTCCATCTCTTCATTCCAGTCCGACGGCTTCCTCTGCAGTCCCTCTCAGCCTGGCTGCTGCAGCTTGCTCCAGCTATGCTTCCTCCCCTGGAGCTTCTGTGATACCTCCTTCCCCTGCAGTAGTCAGGCTTGACTTAGCAGCTCCACAGGCCTTTATAGCCTTCCTCCAGATGGAACATGCCCAGTAGGGCTGTGGGGGTAAGGACTTCAGGTAGGTGAGCCAGGTTAACTCCTTTGGGCCCAGTGCAGGGTTGATACACCCCATCACAGTCATCCTTTAACAGTAAAATTCACTAACAGTTCAAAAACCTGTACAAGTTGCATGAAAAGGCAATCGTTTTTACACAATACCCCCTTCCCCCAATTCATGTAGGGAATAATTGTTTCACTAACAGGAACTTCTGTAACTCATGTTTGTTTACATATAAACCTTTAAATCCAATGGGGATTCTTAAATAGCCTTAGAGCATTGCAACTTAGCAGCAAAGCTAGCTGTTCGAATAAAAGTGAGTATAAAATATTTGACGTGCACTGCCTGAGTTTGATTTTAAGTTATGCTTCTAGTACAGTGGTTGAGAGCCACCAGATGAAAAACACAAGTCAAAACCTAAGCCACCTGATCAAAAGCAGCACTTCCCTACTGCCTCTCAATTCCTAGTAACATTTTTCAGTTTAAAATCCTTAATACCAAAGAACATGTTTGCCATATATTTTTAATAGGGTTGTGTGGTAAGTGTTCTGTTTTCTGCTATTTCTTGTGCAGTTTGGTCAAGACTTTTAGAACAAGTGGCATAAATATCAGAGCATAAATAATCTATCACCATTCAGCTAATTCATAAATAATATATACATCAGGATGTGAAAGAGCACACATGTCTCTCAAAGTAGACTTCCCAATTGTTGACAAACAACCACCACAAAACTTTGCACATACAGTTCTCAGCTTTACAATATTTAAAAGCTGGCATGTAGATAAAACAAATGTTTGTATGAGGCATGAAAACAAAAGTGCACCCTGAGGCATTACCTGCTGGTAATGCATGACATGGTTTTTATTGTATTGATGTAATAGTATACTGGATCAGCATATTACTGTACTATTAGTAAATTAACTTAAAGAGGCACTTGGACTATGTGCCGCTTCTCACTGTAGTACAACATGTAGAGGTTTGAAAATGCCGTTGCTGGTTAACTTGAGTAAATATGTAACATGTTCTCAGTGGATTAGCATTCTAAATGCAGATCATTCACACAAGATTATTGAAGTAGCTTTTAGAAAGAAATGCTGTACCATTTTAATATTGATTGAAAATGTTCTATCTACTTCATTTCATTAGGCAATATTATTTATTATCATAAGGATTTTCATTCTGCTGTGGGATTATGGATTTCAACTGCTTTTCATAAATATATATTTAGATTGTTACATATGTGTTAAGTTATTTATTCTGACATTTTCCTGCTGGAAACAACCTCGTACCTATAGTATGACTACATTCTCCTTTTTCCAGTTGCTACATAATGCTAACTCTTGAAAATAAGAATATTTTTGAAGACCATATCTTCATGTTCATATTCGTATCTAAAAGTTTTATAAAGACTAATAAAATGAAAGATAAAATGTATATAATAAATTCATAATAATCATTATAAATTTGGAAGATGGATCAAATGCTACCAAATCATATTCGAGGATTTAGGGCAAAATAATATATTACAGAAGTATTTAGGGAAAACATACAGAAAATTCCTGGGCAGGTACACAGACAATGGGACAAAAAAAAAACAGAAACCAAAAGGTAGTACTTGTATAACCTATAATGAAGAAAACTCTATTGTTACAGGATTATTTGGGTTTATCTCCTGATAGTGCATTGATCACTGCATACAAAAATAGCTTCAAAACTTGTCCCAACTATCTTTTTGTCCACAAAGCCCCTTTGTCCCCCATGACCATGTATGCTCATTTATAATTCCTACTGTGAATTGGGTTAAAGAAAGATCATAGGATTGGTGGGTGGGACTCCATTTCAGAAACAGAGTTTAACAAGCATCTAGCACGTTATCTGGGATGCAAATTACAAGTGATAATTCCTGTTGAATTATTCAGTCTGTCAACACAGAACAGACACCCATCCACATGTCATTTTGTTTCCTAAAATTAGGATAATAATTCTAATTTGAAATATAATTTGAAGGACATCTATGGTTCTGCTGATAAACCAGGTTCTCAATTAATAATATGAAAGCCGTTGCAGCACAACCTTGGGACATAATTTCCAATATCATTAAATATTATGTGTTGGACCCTCTTAAACCTTTTAACTAACATTGGAAAAAATTATTTCCACAAGAGAAAAAACATTAAATTGTCTTGTAACACACACATAATTAAGCAGGCATATACATACTTTTTATTCTGTCAATTGTGATATTTCACCAAACTATTCCATGTCTGATTTATTGTACGCTGGGGCTGTGACATACCTTTTACTTCAATAATGTGCATTGAATACTCAATAGAATATTCCAACTACCAGTCTTATTTGGGCAATTCTTTCATTCTGAACACATTGTATTCATAAAGTCCTGAAAGAGGGAGCTGTATCTATTTTAGATGATCCTTATATTATGAAATCTAATAATATGATCCCAAACTATTTTTCATATATTTTAAAACTTTATTCATGTGAAGAAGTAATTCTTATTGTTTGAGATCCTAGAATAGACGTGTTGATAGGAGCTTTAGTCTATCCTGTTTTTAAAGCAAATAGGTACAGTTACCTTCTATTTAAATAGTATGTACCCAGATGATAGCAAGTAAGGATATTAAATATCGGGTAATTGGCTAATCGAATAGTCAATGCATTTTTGCATCAACTATTTGATTAGTTTATCAGGTGCCTCTGCAAAAGCACCAAAGCATGGGGTCAGCTGGGGACAGAGCCGGACTAAGGGGTGGGCGAGCTGGGCAGCTGCCCGGGGCACCAACTGATGGGGGGCACCTGATGGCAGCTGCAAGGGGCATGCGGCGTCCCTTATAGCTGCCATCAAGTGCCGCACTCCCGACTCCCGCACTGCCGGCTCCCCCCCCCATCCCCGCATGCTGGCCAGCAGCGCCCTTCCCCTGCACGGCCTCAGGGCCCTGCGTGGCCAGGTGCGGCCCACCCCAAGCTGCGCGCAAGCAGTGGGGGCTGGGCGGGGCTGGGCAGCGCATGTGCCGTGCGCCCTTACGGCGGGCCCACGCATGCACCATGCGCCCCAGGAGCAGGCCCGTGCACCCTAGTGTGCCGTGCGCCCCAGGAGTGGTCCCACGCATGCACCGTGCGCCCGGGGGCGGAGCCGCATGCCTGGGCCCGGGGGCCAAAATGGCTCGGGCCAGCCCTGGCTGGGGACTCGCTCACTAACCCTGGGCTCTGTGCAGCACTGCTGCTTTAAAATAGTCCCTCTTCTTCTGTCAGAAGCAGCAAGGGTGGTGATGGGAGGGAGGTGAGAAACTAGCTGCTGACTATTCGATAAGCATTTGCTTATTGGGTAGTCGACTAGTTCTTCACATCCCTAGTAGCAAGATTGTAGAGATCACAATTTTATATAATTCAAGCATATTAGTGTTGTTGTAGGTATTGCTTTTTGATATTTGTAGTTATTTGGAGACCCCCCAACTAAAGAATCATTCCCTAGAAATCCCAAGTGTACATGAATTTTCCCTACCATTCTTGCTCAAGTCTGTTCTGAAAATATTTATTCTGAATACAGTTATTTCCTATATTCAGATATAGCTCAACAGCAAAGGAGGCTTTTGGGTACCATGGGAGGGAGCCACTAAGTCTCAAGAGTATATGGGTTCTACACATAACTGTGGAGGAACAGGTAAGAAAGGAGACTGTGTTAGGGGTACAATGGAAAAAATTATTTGATGC
The DNA here is from genome assembly GCF_052426305.1 of Pelodiscus sinensis. Taxonomy (NCBI): domain Eukaryota; kingdom Metazoa; phylum Chordata; order Testudines; family Trionychidae; genus Pelodiscus; species Pelodiscus sinensis. The sequence continues at coordinate 194,489,690 of NC_143053.1, read as the reverse complement.
TACTGACTAGGCTCCTTAATATAGTAGGTGGCTGCATCCTGCAGGAAGGACAGAGAGATGTAGAGGATTATTAGGGGTTGGGGCAAAACAATTAAGGCCTTGTCCACACTACAACATAAGGATAAATTTATTATGGTCAATTTTAGACCCCAATTTTGTAACATCCAAGGTGCACATCCCTACATCCCTATTGTGCACAAGAGTTCAATGTAGTGAATCCCTAGTAGGATGGCTACTGTCAGCTTTGACAGTGATGCACTATGGGTAGCTATCCCACAGTTCCTGCCACCCCTTTGCATTATGGGTTATGCCTTATTATGGGTTAAGTAAAAAATGTTGACTTTCACAGCACTGCATCTGCACTACTCCACAGTCAAACATGCAGGGTTGAATCTATTGTTATTCCGTGTGAAAAGCAGGAATTCTGAAATTGACTTTAACAGCCCATTACAGTTGATGGAATGGACTTAATGATGTGGACTCATTGACCTACTGCGGATAAGTTTGAGCTAAACTCCTAGTATAGAGCAAGCCTGAGTGAGGTTTTAGAACAGGAAATGGGAGCCAAGAGTCTCAGGACCTTAATGGGGTCCCCATAGCACTGGAGTATCATCACATTAGAAGTTATGAAGTATAGACAATTGCGAAGGAAAGCAGATGACATTAGGGAAAAATCCATGACTGGAAGGGCTAAGGATAACAGGAAGGAGCTTAAGGAACAAAAAAGAACCTAGCAATGGTATAGAACCCGTGCTACAAGAATAAAAACCACCAGCAGGCTTGTTCACTTGTGCCCAAGTATCCTAAATGAGTTGGCCAAAGAAATCTCTGCTCTCTTTAATGTTGATTTTTAATACAAGTTAAATATTGGGGAAATTTCAGAACAGTGAGAGTACTAATGGTGTTCCTGTATTCAAAAAGGGCAAAGGGATTGACTTGGGTGATTATAGGTTGGTTAGTCTGATAACAGTCCTAAACAGATTAATGAGAAAAGCTGTTAGTTTTCCATTGATTAAAAACTAAAGGATAGGGATACAATTAGAATGAATCAGCGTTGTTTTATGGAAAATAGATCTGATCAGATAAACCTGATTGGGTAGGATTACAAGTTTAGCTGATTAAGTTACAATTACATAGTTACTTTTGATTCCTCTATGATTCCCATGGGCTGTTAAGTGATTAAAATGGCTTTCGGAAGTACTTTCACAGTTTTTGATTTGTTGTAAGAGAGGATGTGGGTTCTTGAACAGGTTTTGTAGCTGAGAACAGTTTAAACTTAATAGCTGTACCATCAGCTATGACAGATAAGATCTGACTTTGTGGTTTACTGATCTTGGGGCTGTCTATGCATCAGGTTCTTTCTGGCATAAAGCAGAACAGCGTGAAGACTTCACTACACTATGTCAGTTGTCATCTGCCCCATGGTGATTCCCCAGCAGTTGGGGTTTGGTAGAGTATAGGGCCAAATGCAATGCAAGTGTTTTTTCCACAGTCTTATCCCGTGTAGTAACTGCAGTGGAAGATTGTGCAGACATGTCATAGTGGCTTCTGTACCATCTGATTTATGAATGAGAACATCTGTTCTGATAACTTATTAGTAACCAAGAAAAGTAAAACAATGTAAGGTAATGATTAATACCTTCATAAGAAAATAAGCAAAGAAATCATGCACCTTGCAAATTAGGTGTTCAATATCTGATTGGTGTACAGAAATGGTTTCTTAAAGAAATAACTGACACCTTCAGTGAAGGGTCTCCAGAAAAGGAAAAGTAAGTTCTAATAGTTTTGGTTGGGTGAAGTGGGGTGCCTTTTGCTGTCAGCAGTTGATAAGAAGTTTTTAAAGATTTATCTTTTGGCTATTGAAGTGCACTAACAGAATATCTTGTGTTCATCATAAATCCACAAGTGAATTTTGGTGATCATGTCATTAGAGTAAGGTGATTTTCTTGACTAATGTGATACTACACAAAGACGATTAAAAGTAAGATATGTACTACTCAGAGTTTATTCAAAAGAGAAAATATTTAAATGTTCTATAAAAGTGATTGAGGTATAAGAAGGTAATTTCATACTTTAATCTTATCTGGGCTTCAACATACTCAAAATTTTGGTGCAAGATTATCTCATTTTTACTACTGCAAGTTCTCAATTATTCTGACTTGTAAACATCACTATTTAGCAGAGTTACTCAGGATTTACATTAGTGTAATTGAAATTAGAATCTATTTTGTTGTGTTTCAAAGTGTTCCCTCCTTACAACATGGGCATACAAGTATGACTAATGAGAAATTTGCCACTGTAAATTTAAATATACATTTCACAGTATGAACTGTATCACAGGACTATTTGGATTATATCTTTTCTCAATAATATTGGATAACATCTTTGTTGCAACTACAGCAATTACTGTAAGGATAAATAGTGTTAAAATGTACATTAATGCATGATATTTTTATGCACTTTAACAAGTGGAAACAAGGAGGAAGAGTCCACTAATTGATTAGCTAGCTCTCTGTGGTAATCTGTAAATTTTCTGAGGGCCACTAGCGGCTGAGACATTACATCTACTGGATTTAGTACAGGGGTAATGATGTGGAATGTAATGGTCAGATATATAGGAAGTCAAATTAGATGACATAATTGTGCCTTCTGGCCTTAAATTCTATGAGTATCCTGGGAATTACTGATAAACAAAAACTTATCTGTGTGCGATTTTTCTGTATACATTATTTAAAATGCTATATGCTGTACAAAGGCATATTTAGAAAGGTTTATGTACAGTTATGAAGCTGTATATTCTGTAGCTAGCCTTAGATTGTTGTGTGTGTATTTTTTCTCCAAATCTAACATAAAATTTACCTTTGCTGTACAGTACTGTACTGTTCTTGAAATATAGAAATGACATTCAAAAGCTTTTTAAGGGATATGATTACTAATGATATAACCTAGTTTCAATGCAACCTAACCATATATCAGAAGAACTACGTGAGTACTGAACGCTAATGGAGACAAAGGTACTTTCCTTTACATAAAACGTTAACATGATTGCTATGGATCTTCACATTTTGGAGCACATGGAATTCAGTACAAGCAGTTTTCTTCCTTTATCTGGAAGGTTATATATATAAAACATACAGCATAGCATTCACTTAAAGAACCCCAGTATTTAATATAGGAAACACCATTCAATTCTCCAAAAATTTCATTTTTCAAAGAATGAAGCAGAATTTATTGTAGAGTACTTCATGACTATCTTTTCCCTGCCACATGTTTTAGACTGAGATACTAGATGCCACAGTAATTAATTACTTCAGTATTCAGACTGGCTATTAAAAGCTTTCTCGTGAACTTTCCTTGAAATATACACAGACAGGAGCTATCTCAGAATGCAGCCAGTTGCCAGTTAGCTGAGTTCAACAATACATGTTAGCCAATAAAGAGACACTTCATTCTCCTCAACTACTGTAAGAACAACACTGATGATTATAGCTGTGTGAACAACTTACAGCAAATAATTTATTCAACAAATTTAGCTCTTTTTCTGCGTATGACATGTCCACAGTGAGATTGATCTCCTTGAATGTATTTTTGAATTGTACCACATAAATGCATTCCTATGCTCATTTTTTTCCATTATTATTCCTCTATAGGTTGATAACTAATAGTTGGCTGAGAGTTTTTCATACTCTGTGTTTGTACTCCAGTCCTGTCACTGTTTTATATATATGCATAGCTTTTTAGGCATGCAAGCAGTGCCCTGGATTTCAGTGGTGCTCCTCATGTGTTTGAAGCGAAATGCACCTTAGCATTTGCAGGATGGGGGACACAACATAACTAAAATGTTAAGTAATCCTAATGTCAAAACACTGAGAAGTGCTCATCACTGTGAAGCATTAATGATCTGGTCCATATAAATGTATGTGCATGGAACTAGCTGTGAAGACTGCAGTAGACCCTAATGTAATTTAATCATAAACTACTAGAACTAGAAGGAACAACAAATGGTCTGGTAGCACTTTATAGACTAACGAAACATGAAGATTTTTTGGTAGTCTATAAAGTGGGCATGAGCTTTCGTGGGCAAAGCCCACTTCAGATAACCGGAGTTATGAGTTGGGGTTATGAAAACTCAAAATAAATAGGAGAGGGGAGAGAAAGAAAAAAGAGAGGGAGTGGGAGACAGAGCATCATTAAGTATCTGGAGGAATGGGTACTTAAACCTAAGCAGATAAAAATAAAAGTCAATAGATAAGTTCCTAGAACAGGAAGGATACCACTCAGGGAGCTGTTAGCACCTTCAGTGGTTATTAAGTAGGTAGAGTCCCCACCAGCCCATATCATGATTGAGTCCATTAGCATGTAAATAGAATTTTATGGATGAACTGGGATTCCAGGGCTTCTCCTTGTATTTGGCTTGTAGAGCTGGTTTGTGATAAGACAGCTACTTGCAGGTCTGTCAGACTGTGATTAGGCAAGCTGAAATGCTCACCAACAGGCTTCTGTATATTCTCTTTACATATATCTGATTTGTGTCCATTGATTCTTTCCTGCAGAGACCGTCCAGTTTGTCAAATATATATAGCAGTGGGGCTCTGCTGGCATTTGATGACATAGATCAAATTACTGGATGTACAGTTAAATGACCCTTTGATTTTGTGGCTTACGTTGTTTGCTCCAGTGATGAATTCGCCAGTGTAGATATGTGGGAAGAGGTCAAATTCATTCCCCTACACTCATGGCAGGACCAAGCACCATCTAGATAATCTCTGATAGATGTTTATCTAACCAGCTCTTAAATAGCTTCAGTGAGGGATATTCCAGAAACTCCCCAAGCAATTGATTCCAGTGCTTAGCCACCCTGAAACAACTTGGATTGTATCTGTGCCATTGCTTTAGAAAAGGTTGTGGGAAACCTGAGCCCTTCTGTTAAGAAGTGCTGCTCCGTCCATGCAGTGAAGGCCAACAGATTTGTTGGCCCCTGGGCAAGGTGGAAGGAACTTGGCTCTGTGCCCAGGGAAGAAGCGGGGCTAGTTTCTCCCAGGTAACCCTAAGTGCTCCAGCTGCCCTTTTAGTCCCATCCCTAGGCACCTGTATTGTGGGGGAAAGACAGCAATTGTTGGTGGAATGCTGCTATTCCTCCTGTGCAGGTGGGCTGCTAGTGGGCCAGCAGTAGCAGGCAGTGAGGAGAGCCTTGACTCCACCTCTCTTTCTATTACGTCAGCCACTGCATCTGCGCGAGCACACTGGGAAAGCAGTAACCAGATATTGTGTCTGAGTCATAGTTCATTCCACATACTGTCCAGGGACAGCACTGCTACTGCTGCCTCTTACTCAGAGCAGATTGAAGGGGGCAAATCCATCCTTATATAAATAAGGGAGGCAGACTAAAGGGGCCACTTGTTTTTAAATTTGAACAAATCATTAAAGAGACTGTATTGAGATTTTCATGCTGCTGTAATTATAACAGAAAACCTCAGATGCAATTACTGCCACATCTATTTTGCATATTCAGAGAAAATAAAAATAATTGGTCAAGATGTATGTAGAATTATATAAATGAAATGTAGTATTGTTTTTCTCATGTTCTCTAATAACTCACCTCAAAATAGCTTGTTACAGTCCTGAGATTGATGTTGGAAAATACATAGGAATGACTTTAGCAGTGCTTTGTTTCATTTGGTATTTGTGACTGGTAGGAAGCTAGGTAAAATTTTTCTTATCTCCCTTCGTTTTGAATAGAAACGAGCATAATCCATAACCCATCACTGTTATCAGTAATATTAAAGGCAGCTACTAAAGAAGCTGGGTTTCTCCGAGAAGGTGATATTCACAGCATATTTCAAGTATATTTCTTTATCTGAAGTTCCTTTTTATAGAAGCTGCAAAAATGTGAAATTAATGACTCAGTGAGGAACAGCTTCTTTTTAGAAAGATAAGCGCAATAAGCGAAGGAATAACTAATTCTTCTTTGAACCAACAAGATAGGCCGGCAATGGAGAATATGAACATAGGAAATTACTAGAGCAGCCAAACAACTCCTCTATCCAAAGTCTTCTCATAATTAAACAAAGTTCAACATTCAATGATAATTAAAAGACAAGATAAAATGAAAATATTCAAAGCAAGGCATTAATAGAAATTAATTTGATTGTATGAAAGTAAAGGCAGTAATTCTGTGACCTTTTCAATTTAGTAAAACTCATTCTTCTTTGAGTGATGTCCTTGTGGGTGCTCCTCTGTTGGTGTTGGGTCATCCCAGTGCCTCAGATCGGAGTTTTTCTGGCCAGACTGCATATGCGCACCAGGCTCCTCATGCCATTTGCACCTTTCTCTTTGCATGCGTGGTCTAGTTTGTGCCAGTTTGTATGTGGCCGCCCTTGGTTGCAGACAAAGTGAGCTTCTCTCCTCAGAGAATCTAGTCAGAGAGAAAAGAATGTTGATAGTTAGCTTAGTAGTTAGGCTGTTACAGTTTAGTTAATAGTTATATTGTTCAAGTAGGTTCATTGTTCTTATTTACAACCCTCCCCCCCTCCCCCCAAACCTCTGCTATCAACCACCGTGAAGGCTGCAGCATTAAAAAAAAGAAAAGAAGAACACAGAAGACAACAGACATGAGGGCAACTCCTCTAATTTGAACTGAGAGAGACAACGGAGACCCTCTCCCACATCATGCCAGAGTAGCCTTGTTTTAAAAAGTGGGACACTTACCTGCTTCCAGGGGACTGTAGGACATTTGAATACATAGGTGCTGGTACGCTCTGTTCTTTCCAGGTAATCTCTGACTGGAGGTGCCGGTACTGCATACTGGATAGTACCGTAACAAAAAAAGCACTGCCTGCTTCAGATGGGAATTTTTCCTGCATTAAGTGCCTTGGGGAGGCATATCTACATCAAAAGTGCCCCCATTGCTCAAAACTAATGAGCATGCTGAGACAGGGAGATGCGACTCCACATGCTCCTCTTGAATAGGTGCTTCAACCATCAGAATCAGCAACTTTGACTTCCTGTTCAAACACTTTCAGGGCCGAGAAACAGAGTCACTTCCCTAGACCTGGGCTCTCCAGCTAAGAAACCGGTCTCACCAGCATGGTCTCTACTGCCTACTTCATGCAGACATGTCAACACCAGGGATAAACTGGGAAGATCTGGCACTGGGTTCTTCCGTTCCAAGAGTGCTGAGGAATCAAAACCACGGCCCTGGGCATCAACAGTGCTGATTGCTGGCACGACTGCACCAGCACCAGCAGGACTGTGGGAACTGGAGGCACAGCCTCTTACTCCAGCACCGAGTAAGCCGCTGGCACCATCTAAGGACCACACCCAAAAACAAGGTAACAGCCTAGCCTCCTAGTCCAGAACCATTAACATTCTCTCTGTCACTGTTATCACTGATGCAGTTTCCTACTGGCTTCTGGCTCTCTTGGCATGACCAAACCCTGACCTTGCTTTAAGTTTCAAGCAGAGGAAGATACATACCAAATTTGGTGTCCCTAGCTCTTACGGTTTAGGAGGAGTCTTTGAACAAATGATCTCACAGACAGATACACGGACTCTGACACTCTAAATTTCTCTCTCTATATCAATTTTATGAATTTTCACTCACATTTATCTATTATCTTAAAGTTAGGGTAAATTTATAAGCCTGTTTAGTCACAAGATTCCCAGTTCAAGCCTTCCTTCTCCCCCTCCATCTGATGAAGAAAAAGGTTTTGAACATGGATCTGCCGTTTTTTAGGTGAGCCCTCTAATCATGAAGACATAGAATCATTCTTGTGCTTGTTGTCTCCTCCTCTGTCTGTGGCCTAGGGACTCTGTATAAGTATTTTCACATTAAGATTATTTCTTTAAAGAACCTGCCATAAATGAAGGGCTGATAGACCTATTATTAGAAGGTCCTCTGGGACAGCACAATTCATCCTAGGATTTTGACATCTTTCGAAGATTTTTCACATTGTATGGCAGTTTCTGGTTTTGCCTCTGGGTCTAACAGATTATTTTTTTAATTCAAAATACTTCAGGACAGCTTTCTGCACCCTGAGGGTGCAGAGAAATGTGATATTTAAACTATGCGAGTGGATGATTTGCAGTACTTCTTTAAATAAGCAACATAGGGATGACAGAAGTGGAAGAGCTATGGAAAGCAAAGGTGTCTGCTGACTACCCCCATTTCACCCAACATATATTGGCATGTATTTTCAATCAATAAACAATTTCTGGCAGAGTATATATGCAGTGGTGGTGATTTGCAATTGCTAGAGAAATATTAGGAAAATTAGAAACCACCAGGTGAATCATTTTTAGATGTTGATCAGGAAAGGAGGAATTTAACGTGTAATCCAGGCATAATAATTAAACAAGCAGATCTAATGGACAGTGCCTTTTCAAGTAATTATTGCATCATATTGTGCTGCTATTCCATGCTCCCTACGTATTATTTATGTGTGCCCGATTGTGACTGCTGAATATGTCCCTGCTGTCACCTTGTAGGGATAATAGATCTCCCTAGAAATTAAGAAACAGGGAAGACTTCAGGAAAGCAAGTGTAAGTGTTCTTAATAGAAACTGACATAGGTAAGATTTAGCTTATCTGCTTAATAATTTCTAACATAGTAAAAAAGAGACCGACTTCCCCTGCAGCAAGCATCCCTCTATCATTGTCTACTTTTAGTTTGTGGTTCAAACAGAATTGTCACTTCCCTTTGTTCTCCTTCTTCCCCTCCCCTCCCCCCCCTTACATTGAATGCATCTGCAGCTTGCTATGTGGAATTCCTTTTTTTCCCTGTGTATCTGATATTAAAGTTGTGGAATATAAAAGCAGAAGCAAGGGTTTGATGCATTTGTTAGGCATGGAGGGGCTATAATGACTTCATTGTACTAACTGACTTCTGCATATACCTCTGACTTTGTTGTTCAATAACTCCAAGTTCAGTTTGTAAGAACATCGTGGGAAGATACTGAATCACTAGATCTTTGAGTTTACAAAGAATTTAGGCTAATGCTTTCATTCTTTTCTCTAAGCTATAATGGGCTTTGCTCTGTACAATGTTCTGTGACATCTGTGATACTTTTTGCTTTGGGGATAGATATAAATAACTTTTTCACTACAATCTATAGACACTGAACAAAAGGTAGTAGAGGAGACAGACGTAGAGATAAAGTGATGTGTCCATTGTTATATACCAAGTTAATGGCAGAGCTGGAAATGGAACCTTGGTCTTTTTGGTTTCAGTTCATCACCCTCGCAGTTTGACTATACACTATACATTACTCTATAGAGTAATTATTAATTACTCTATACATTCTGGAAATGAAATGGATTATTTAGAAATTGTGGAATGGGCATCTACTATGTGCTTTCTTTCTGTTTGTTTATTTCCTAAACTCTGTTACCTGGATGAATTGAAATAGGAATATTTTCTTTCCAGTTCTCCCCCTTAAATGCATTTCCTTCCACCCCAATTATCCTACAAATGTTTTGTAGGAAAATGTTATAAGACTAAACACCTTTTCCCCCCAAAGCCCATTTGAAATGAAAGGATTAGAAATAATATTTGTTTGAGTATCCATTTGGATGTATTAGTTTCTTTTCTAAGTTTCCCTGTGATTTTTGACATTATCTCTTCAAGATAAAGTTTCCATGTTACTTAGATTGTATTATATATGCAAAACTGTCATTTTTCTACAATGTTACTTTAATTGTATGAAATCTGTCTGAGTTCTCACTACCCAGAGAAGTGGGACCAAGACAATTGTTTAAGGAAAGTTACATGCAGACTTTCCTCTTAACCAGGATCATTATATACACCCGGAGTGGGGAACCTTTTTTGTGTTGGGGGCTATTGACCCATAGAAAAATCAGTCAGGAGCCTCACACAAGTGAGAAGCCCCTCACTGAGAGTGAGAAAAACACTTCCCACACTCCCCTTGCACACCAGAGCCTGGGGGCGGGCAGACTATGCTCTAGCCCCGCAGGTGAGGGGGAGGGCGTGAAGCAGGGCTGACTTATCTATTAGGCACAGTAGGCACAGTGCCTAGGGCCCACAATACTTTTAGGGGCCCACGAAAATGTTTTAATTTCTTTTAAAATCAGAAGGAAAAAAATGAACTTTTAGGGTCGAAGAAAATGTTTTAATTTTTTTCTCACATCAGAAAAAAATGAAACTTTTTGGGGCCCACAAAAATCTATTAAATTTTGCCTAAAACAGAAAAAAAAAGTTGAAGTTTTTAAAGTTATAGCAAAAATAATTTTTAATATATTTTTTTTTATGGAGGAAGGGGCCCACGAAGGAAGAAGTGCCTGGGGCCCACGAAAGTCATAATGCGTCCCTGGTGTGAAGTACCAGTGCAGGCCCCCCAATTCAGGGGGGATCCCTGAGCCTTGGGGGCCAGATCCAGGCAAGCCAGGGGTCACATCCAGCCCCCAAGCCTGAGGTTCTCTGCCCTTGATGTACACTCTAATTTAAAACTATAGGAACTGTGCTTTCCATGGCAATGGGTTCTACAACTCCCTCTAGATATCGTTTAATAGTTAACCACATTAACTGATCTTTGAGCTTATTTGTCAAGCAAGGATTTGATAGTAATTCAAAACTGTTATGACATTCATATGTAACTTTTCTGCACTTCATATTTATGCACAATATTTGGTGTCTCAATTAACATTGCAGCTGAAACAGAATGGAAAATCCAGCTAAAAATCTTTGAATTTCTGAAACATTCAAGTTTGGGAGTCCCATGATAAGTTTTCTGTATGGAAGCCTAGATAGATATTCAATGAATTGAACCCAGGACCTTCAACAACAACAAAAGACTTAAGTCCCACTGAAACTGAAGGAGTAACTCTATTAGAAGTAAGCAGCAAACTCAGTTTGGAGTCAGGCCTGAATCTGAAGAGAAACACATTCCGAGTGTTAAAGCCATTGTATAATGCTAGCATATTTGGGTCCCTGTCACTTCCTATCCATTGCTGTTCTTTTCTGTGGTTTATTTCAAATTCCACTGAGGTCAATGCCAACTTGGATTGTCTTCAGTAGGGATTGAAATGGGCCCTTCACTTGCATTGTCTTCATACTTTTTCAGATTCATGTAACTCTTTTAGAAACATCTTTTATCAAACTACTTTTTAAAGTGCCCTCTTTGTAATCTGCTCTCTGGTAAAAGAAATAAAATTGAGCTCAACAGATGTATTTTTAAAGTGAACATGTTTGCAGAAATAATTTCAAGTGACTGCATCAATGTAAGTGTCTGTTTAAAAGGAAACCCCCACACATACAATCTGCCTTTAAAATATCAGACATGTTAGATTTCACTGAACTCTACTATAACTAGCCAATTAACCTGTCATAAGATGGGATTTTCAGGTATCTCCTGAGCCTCCGGCCTCTCTCTCCGTCTCTTTCTTTTCTCCTCCTACTGCCTCCCCCCCTCAGCTCTCGTCCACCTCCTGCCTCTCACTTGGGGGACCATGGAGCCCAAACGGCTGTTTGGGCTCCACACTCCCCGTGCTGCATGGGGAGCATGGAGCCCAAACGGTCGCTTGTGCCACTTGCTCCCACACGGCGGCCCGGCTGAGCAGCGCAGAAGTCAGCCGAGCACTGCGGCAGGAGGCAAAGGGGGGCAGAGTGGTGATGTACATGGCCACGCCCCACTCCCTGGCCATGTACCTCACCACCCCGCCCCCCTTCCTCTCCCACCATGGTGCTCTGCTGACTTTTGCGCTGCTCAGCTGGGCTGCCGCGGGGGAGCAAGCGTCGCAAGTGGCCGTTTGGGCCCCGGACTCCCCATGCAGCATGGGCTGTCCAGAGGGAACAGCCAGCATTTCAGGCAACAGCGCTGCCCAGAGGGAACAGACAGCGTTACAGACTCTCAGACATTGGGCTACTATATATATGATCTCTTAAGTAGTGAATACAGAGAAAGTAAGAGGAAGATTCTTTACTATTTCACCAAGATGTAGTCAGCATGGAAGAGGGCAGTTTATAGTTCACTAATTCTGAAGCTATAGTCAGGCCCCCGTTTAAATTAGTGCAGCCTACGGGTTGCTCTAATTTATGCAAACTAGATGTGGGCCCTATGAGTATTTCTGCACAGCTAGTTCATGTCAGCTGACTCAGAGCTGCAGGGCAGTATATTTGTATTGTAGACAGACACTTGGGCTCAGGCTGAACTCAAGGCTTGGTGGCACTCCCTTCTGTCTGTTCCCTCTCCAGGGTTGCAAAGCGCAAGCTCCAAACTGAGCCTGCAAGTCTACAACAAAATTAAACAGCCCTTTAGCCTAAGCCCCAAGAATCTGTCAGCTGACGTGAGCCAGCAGCAGGCATTTAATTACAGTATAGACGTACCCTTAGGGATCACACAAAAGCTGAGAAATAACTGAATAAAAACGTGGTATGCCCTATTGCTAATGCACCTATTTTCTCCTTGAACACACTCTTTATGCATGAGTATATCGGAGAATTGCTTCTCTGGCATTGCTCCAGGTATGAAGTCACTTACCCCCTTGGGGAAGCTTAACTGGACAATTGTGTCCAGATCCTGCACAGAAAAGAGAGCTAGTTCAGGCTGAGGAACTCTAGCACTACAGCTGAGTAGATACAGTTTTTAAAAAATATTTTGCTAAGAATTTTTTTTTAAATTTTTTTTTTTTTGCAATTTGAGGATTCAGATTTTTAAAACAAAGCGCTCTCTGTTCAGGGAATGTTCAGTTCCCCATAAGAATCTTTCCTACAGTTCTCATCCAGTGAATTACTCAGTTCCGCTATCACTTCTAAGACATGGCAGTAAGAGACTAGAAGGTTAGTGGTCATGTTTTTAACATTCACATTCTTCAGATGACAGATAAGGAGCAAGGGGCACAAAGCTTCAAATAAAAAGATTTTCATTTGAAGCTCTCTTTTTGTCATAATAGATGGCTTCAAAAAAGTTTTTCTTGTTGAGTTTGTTGCTAGGATAGTTGAATATATAAGGAGAGTGTAAACAAATTAATGTTACACTGAAGAAGTGTTTAAGGAATGTCTTTCATATGAAAAATCAAATTGACCAAGAGCCAATTTTCTTTCTGTGGTATGAATTGTCAAAAAATTCCCACATCACTAACAGACATGCTTTCATGGAACTTCATTTTCAAAGCTCTGAATTTTGTAGTAATTTTCACGGACAAAAATTTGTAAGATGTATTTGTAGATCGGAGCCTTTATAAAGTCTGTGGTGATTGGCTTATTGCTATTGATGTCAGATGCTTAAATGATGTTGAAGTATCTTAAATTTGTCCTAACTCTCTTGTCTGAGATTTGTTATTGTGAACTTTTTCTCAATTGAGATATCTGATGCATGGCTGGCCCGAGCATTCGTGGGCCTTGAGAGCGCGGTGCCACCCCTGGGAGTGCGGAGCATGCACTACCCCTCCCCCACCTGGTCTGGCAGCCCCGCGCTGCACCCCCGGTCAGCCCGTAGCTTGGGCTGGCTCTGATCTGATGTGTATCATAAATGGGAAACCTGGACAATGTAGCCAAAAAATAAAATCAGCAAGTTCAAGGGTAGATCCTGAAAAATTAGACTGCTATGGCACATGGGAACTAGATTACTCTGGAATAATGTGACAAATCTACATTTAGGTCAGCAGGATATAAACAATATTCTCAAATGAAGTATCCAGAAATTTTCTTTCTTGTGGAAACCATAGGAGCACTTATCACAATAATATTCTGAACAATGGTTTCTGTTTTAACTCTGCTATACAAATCCTGTCAAATCATACTGTGCTGTGAGTTGCTAAGACTTGGAGTCCTCAAGTCACCATTTCAAGTACTTACATTATTTCCAACTCATGTATTATGAAGTATCTGATAATTAGTTTTAAAGTAAATACTTATTATTGCTGTCTTGTTTCTTGCAACTTGTTTGTTTATATCTCCTGCCACTACTGTTGAGTGTGAAATGGATGCATTTGTTAAGGGTTATTTTGTAATTAAGGATGATTTAGAGAGGATGGATGAGTAGTGTGCTACTCATCAAAAATAGTTGAACTGACTGAAAACGAGGACAGCATCTTCCAATAAGCTAATTTCCCTTACTTCACTTAGGAAATGAAGTAAAAGTTGCCTTACTTTTTCCAAAACATCTTAAGATTCATTTAGTCTGCCCTTCTGACTAAGTATTTCTTCTACTGGGCTGCTAAATTTTTACTCACAAAATCCCTAACAAATGAATAGGTTGAATTTACTTTAGAAACTAGTGATAACTGCTTAAACTTATTTCATCCAACAGAAGCTATAGACTGCTTTTATGCATAAACATGTGCTGCAATTTGTTATTTTTGCATAATGATTTTAAATGGCTAGAGGCAATCTATGACAGCTTAAAAATGTGGCTTCTGGAAGCTGATTTGGCAAAATTATTTCTGCTTCCAGATGAAGTAAAACAATATCTAACTCTGGGACCCCTTAAATATGTGACTAAAGTAACAGGAATTGTATGAAGTCCTTAGAGAATCTTTCCATTTGCAGTTACAAATGAAAATGCTTCCTTGAGGCAGCATAACACAATGAGGAATTTAGCACCTGAACAATGGGAGTTGTAAGCTTTTGATAGAAAATGGAGACACTGCTTTGGCCAACCAGTATCACTTGGTCTTGCTTGAGTATAGCCTGAACCAACTACTCTTCATCCAAGAGCTAATTTCTTGTCAGCATCAAGACATTTTAATAATGTCTCTGGTTGCATCAGTTGAGAATGAGATATATAGTTGTGTGCTGTTGGCATGCTGGTAGGAGCCAAACCCAAAGTATCTCTCTATATCCCCCAGTAGCCACTTGTAGATATTTAAAAGAAGAGGGATTGTATGGATTCATATGAAACCCTGCAGGAGGAGGTCTTCATAGAGGAGGAACAGTTATCCAACGTTATTTGGCCAGAAAGAAAAAAATGGTGCCACTGTAGTAGTGAGCCATCTACTGTACTCCTGCTATACCATGTGATGTTAATAGTACTTTTGGTCCACTATGTCAATGGTTACAGAGAGGTCCGGCAGTATGTGCATGGAGATTTTATCTGTGTTCCACTTCATGAGGAGATCATCTTTTTGTGCAACTGGAGCTGTCTTTACTATGTCCCAATCTTCACCCAGTGAGGCATCCAGGATGTTGGCTCATGTCATATTTTATCAGAGTTGCTACTTCTCAGTTTGTTTCAACCCAGAATGGCAGGTTAAAAATGGGACGGTAGCCAAAAAAGATTTTCAGAGCAGATGTTAGCTTCTTGAGAATTTTCAAGGAGTTTGATAAGTGTGCTTCTCTGCAAGAAGTTAAATAGAGTGGTCTTTCCCTATAAAGGGCTGGGACGTGGGGCAAGCCCACCATGTTCCATTATCAGACCTCTTTGGGAGGGAGTCAGGTGATGGTTATAATGACTGAGATTGGAGAGTTAGCAGCAGCTGCTTCCTGAAGCAGCGGGGTTGAAAGGAAGAGTGTCTCTGTCTTTTAGCAGTGACAGAAACTAGAAATGCCTATGGGAGCTGTAGTCCATGGTGGGCTGAAGAAGTGTTTTGACTTCTGATTTTTTCCCTAAAGTTTGTGTTTAAACAATAAAACTGTCCTTGAAGGAAGGACATGACACAGATTTGTTTGGGCTGGAGAGTGATTCCACAAAGATACAGAAACACTATTTCAATTAGTAGTGGGCATCCTTCTTCATTGTTTTTGAGCCTGAAGGGGCATGGATCTATTTCACAGGTTGTGGCTCAAATACATCATAGGACTTCTTGAAATTTGGTAGGTGTGATGGAGCCACACCTATCAGTGATGGTTGGGTTGATAACCCTCTGGTCATGGAGCTTAAGTTGTAATATCTCCTATATATATGGGAGAATGAATTGTTTAACTGGCAAGAGTAAGTCTCAGGTCCAACACTGGGTTCCCAAAGTATAAAGGATGCCACACAGGTATCTGTCAAGCACAAGTAGTTTATTTCTTGACAGCTAACAGCTGTGCCCCATAAACAGAAGAATAATATAACAAAGAAAGTGACATATCTTATGTCCCTTCCTGCAAGCCTGGGACTCCGGGTAGGCTGCGGATGAAGTAGGAGATTGTCTCAGTTTCCGAGGCGCTGGTACCCAAAGCCCATCGGCGAAGTCCGATTTGCTAGGCTCTGAGGCAGCCTTAAATACAGTTTTCCTGCCCTGTTTCGAAATTTCCAGGGCTTACTCATTAGTGCTGATGTAGAGCTTAGCTGTTAGTTATTGATCTGGTTCTGATCTGGATCTTCTTTTCCTTTGGCCCTGTACACGTGATCAGTACTTTAGGGTTAACAGAGTTGTTTATGCGTTCTTGTCCTTTAACCTTATCTTATACTTGTTCTTACTATGCTGGCAACAATGCTTATCTTAAATGGTGTATGTTCCCAAAGACTGGCTTCTGGCTCATCAGATATAGGGGAAAGGGAGAGGGAGGAAGGAATGTAGGCCTCACCACCCCTAAACTATTACATACAAAGTTCTTCCGCAATTGACCACTACAATTGCAAAATATATATTTTATATGGTAAACAATAGCTAAATGATGGCAAATATAATATGGAAAGTATAGATTTGTAGCTGGAATAAATAATCAGAGCCGTGTGAAATGAATTGTGCTGTGACTATTAAATACAGCGGAGGAGCTGCCTCCTTATGAATAGTATATTGGATCTAACAGATGCATAGTAGAAGCACAGATCATTGAGAGGATAACTAAGTTGGCAATTACATTAAGTATTGTTCATAGATTGTTAATACTCTTACTAATATATGGCTCTGATTAAGGAAGCTATTTAAGCATGTGCATAACTGTAAACACATTGACAAATAGCCAATGGGATTATTTTATTTAATGTACAAGTTATATACATGTTTAAGTACCCTGCTTAACTGGGATTGTAATCATTAAGGTAGTAGCAACCAAAAGTTTCAATCACAACAGGTCCTGTTGTACTAGGTTCTAAATAAACAGTATGTGGGTCTTGTCTTGAAAAGCACATAAATGAGCTTATTTGAAAGTGGGGAATATGTCACCTTAGTTATAAAGGTCAGAAAATAGCTTTTGTGAATGGCATACAAAAGCACTTGATTTGTGTGTAAAGCATAAAACAATTTGTAACTATAAGTAAAGTATGGTATTCATATCTTGATATAGATGGTTTCCAGTGAAGACTGATAAGCAAAATGATACAGTAAACAATCACTCCACAAATCTAGTAACTGTTTTATTTAATATATTACCTCTTGCATAAAATTGTTCTGAGTTCACATCTTAACTATACCTCCCAGTTTTTGTTTTTTGTTTTGCTTTTATTTGTTTTCATTTTCAATGGCCAACCACAGGATGCAATGGTGCTTTTAAAGAAGATTAGTTTAGTTCTCACTTGTGTCTGTTGAGCTGCCTCCCAGATGATGAATATGAGGTCACAGATCAGGTTATAGCCTTCATGTCACCTAGTCTTCAAATAAAACACCAGACAGTAGTTCAGCTAGGAAAAGAGACATGCAGAGAGTAAAAGACCTTGGGACAAAGGAAGAATCCTTGAAGGGAGCTCTACATGCCACTTAGCTGGAAAAGCTTGCTAGAGATATCTGTTTTGTGGGCAGGTGCACAAACTTTAAGGAGGCCGCAAGACCTAGCTTATCTGTTTTGGTTTGTCTCAGAGGGGTAGCTGTGTTAGTCTCCGTGGTTGCTTAAAGACTAAGATTTATTAAGGCATAAGCTTTAATGGGTAAATCCCACTTTATCAGATGAATGGAAGTGGAAGTTATAGAAGCAGGAGTATATATAAGTAATAATTTGTTTTGATGAAGCTAGGTTTGAAGTGGGTTGTTCACAGGTCAATGATTGTTTAAAAATGTTTTTATATATTTTTTTTTTTATTTTGACCATCAGGAGCAGTCCACATAGGATTCTTTTTCTTGTAGTATGGTTTGTGTTTGTCTTCATTTTGAGAAATAAATCCATTCCTCAAGAAAGGGCTTGAATTTCTGATGCTGTGTTAGGAGTTTCATTTGCACTGGCCAGTCAGTCAAGTGTCTGATCAAGATGCTTGTCAGCATTGGCAATAACCAATAATAGTCCGGAAGAATAGACCTGAAATGATTTAGTTGATACGTGTTAGGGATCTGTAATTCTAACAAACAGAACCAAATAAGTCATTAATCAGGAGATGGTTGATATTGTGATATCTGAATAGGTGCACATATTTCATCTTTAAATTCTTTCAGAACAGGAAGAGAGAACCAGTAATTCCCAACAGATCTTGGTTACAAAACCAAGGAAGTTTGCCTAATCTTCCTAGTATATTTAACCTCTCTGCTTCATTTCAGAGAGGTAGCAAGCAAGGAAGTAGTTAGCTCAATAACACAGAGGTATGAAGAAAAGATGCAAAATTACCTTTTAATATGGTTTTCATTTTCTTGTGTTAATTGGAAAAATTATAACTTATTCCTAAACAGTTTAGACTGTTGAAATTGCAATAGAAAACAACTAAGTGAAATAGCTCTTCATTGAAAAATCTGTTGGCAAATCTTTCATTCTTTTGCTCCGGAGCTGCCACTGCTGTGCTTTTATTACTTTCAATGCTTATTAATTTAACAAGCAATTTCCCAACAGAATAATCATGCATTTCTCACACATGCAGTAGGTGAGAAAAGACAAACTGTGAAGAATTAGAAGCACATTTTTGAGATTATCAAATTTTCCAAACTCACATGTGCAAAGTCATTCTGTGCCATTCTTTTGCACTTTGCAATGGGAGGGACTTAATAAAATCAGCAAGAGAATAAATAGCGTAACATCTGTCCAAGAAGCTATATGATTAATATAAAAGAGGGAATAATAGGTTTGAAAACCAATTACATTAGTTGGTACTAAAATCAAGACATTTACACTCTTATTTATGTTTACACCATGATTTTGTGATTTTAAAAAAAATCACTTAATTAAAATGGTGAAAATGCTAATTGTTTTGCCATTATTTCCTTTCCCTTAGTAAATATTTGCAGTGAAAAATGGAAGAGTATTTAAATCAGAGTGTAATTCAACAGTTGCTAAGAAAAAAATCTATTTAGATTTCACTTCTTTTTAAAAATGTTTCAGTTAATCTGTATTGCCAGATTCCTGTCTCAGATAAATTAGGGTAACTCTATTAAAGTCAATTGAGTTACTTCTATTACACTCGTGTAAATCCAGAGCATAGAAAATTTGATGATTTTTATTTGGAAGAGGGTACACAATAGATCTGTTTCTGAAGATGGAAAAAGTATGCTTTAACTAAAATGGCATTCATGCTGCATCATTTAGAACATGATTCCGAAGGAGTTCAGGCACAGGAAATTGTGGTGATATCCAGGGAAGACATGTTTATTCTCTACTGCTCCCTACTTTCTCATTTATTTTACATGGTAAGAAAAGAAAAGGAATTATGTAACTTTTGTTCTTTGGATACGCCAAAAGTGTTAGACAGCTAAACCCTGATTTGCACTGTGAACTTATGTCCATGTAACTGTCACTTGAGAGGGGGTAGTTTCCACACCCGACAGTGACACAGTTCTTCCACCTGAATTCCTAGTATAGACAGCACTACATTGACAGAAGAGCTTCTCCTGTTCGTATAACCACCGATTCCTGGGGAAGCTGATTAACTACACCTATAGAGGAAGCTCTGTCATCTGTGTAGGGAGCATCTACACTAAGCACCACATTAATACAGCTGTAATGTTGTAAGTAAGTGTAAGAGTAGCCAAACTATTAATCCCTATTTTAGGGACAAAACTCCTGCTGAAGATTGTTCAGTGCTTACTCACTTGGTGTGTGTGTGTGTGTGTGTGTGTGTGTGTGTGTGTGTGTGTGTGTGTGTGTTTTAAACAGTACAGATTTGCTAGGCACCTGTGTTTCTGGTTCTGAACCGGTGCATTCCTCCTTCTATCTATGTGTCTAGGCACCCCTCTTTCTCCCGCTTAAGGCCCAAAGCAGTTTACAAACCATGTGTGTTCAGCTGCCTAATTCACTTGCCTGATTCAGTACTGTGCTGAGAGGTCATCCACTAGATCAGGCAAGTTCACAAAATAAATGGAGGGGAGCATAAAGTCTTTCATTTGTGAATGATACTATCATAATTAGCCTAGTACTTAGGATACTTACCGGCCACATCTAGACTGGCATGATTTTCCGCAAATGCTTTTAATGGAAACGTTTTCCGTTAAAAGCATTTGTGGAAAAGAGCATCTAGATTGGTACGGACACTCTTCCACAAAAGCACTTTTTGCGGAAAAGTGTCCATGCCAATCTAGACACGCTTTTGCGCAAAAATGTCCCAATCGCCATTTTTGCGATCGGGGCTTTCTTGCACAAAACAAATCTGAGCTGTCTACACTGGCCCTTTTGCGCAAAAGCTTTTGCACAAAAGGACTTTTGCCCGAACAGGAGCAGCATAGTATTTCCGCAAGAAGCACTGATTTCTTACATGAGATTGTCAGTGTTCTTGTGGAAATTCAAGTGGCCAATGTAGACAGCTGGCAAGTTTTTCCTTAAAAGCAGCTGCTTTTGCGGAAAAACTTGCCAGTCTAGACACAGCCACCTGGTTATGGGACACCATAGTTCAAATCCCTTCCTCCTCTGAAGAGGAGAAGGAATTTGAACAAGTATTTTGTACCTCTCTGAGGCTATGTCTAGACTTCAGGCTTCTTTTGGAAGAAGCTTTTCTGGAAGAGATATTCCTGAAAAACTTCTTCCAAAAGAGAGTGTCCACACTGCAAAAGCACATAAAAAAAGTGATCTGCTTTTTTCAAAAAATAGCATCCGTTCAGTGTGGATGCTATCTCGTATTTCAGCTGTGATTACTATGGATGGAGTGGCCACCAGGGCACCAGTGCATTTTCCTCTTTCCTCTTCTTTCGAAAGAACTCACTCTTCCCCTTTCACACTTGCCTTTTTCCGAAAGAGCTCTTTCGGAAAAAGGTTTCTTCCTCATAGAAAGCGGTTTACCAATGTTGGAAAAAAACCTCTGTTCTTTTGATTTTCTTTTGGAAGAATGTAAGTGCAGTGTGGATGTAATTGAAGTTTTTTTTCGGAAAAACAGCCATTCTTCCGAAAAATCTCTGAAGTGTAGACATACCCTGAGTGCAATAACCTTTGTTCTATGAGCTATTCTGATGTGTGTGGGGAAAGGGGGAAGTTCTTCAATATTTGTGTTAAGTGAAAATCAAAGCCAGAAAGTGATACCTGAGCATCTTGTCTTCCTTGGAAGCTGGATGCTGCTCAATTGCATCTGTTTTGAACCAAGTGGCTCATTTTTTTTTAAAAAAGTGTGGTTTTTGGATCTTCATCTAGCAGGGAAAATAGATCAAACTAATGATTAAGGGATTTGTCCTTCAGATAACAACTGATCAGTAATGTCATTAACCGCCCCACCCACATATTTATTAAGAGACTGATGCTAAGAAATTAATCAAGGGACAGCAAGGTTAAGGGGATATTTAGAATGGTATGTCTGTCATTGGACTCCATCTGAAATGAGCAGTTGTATTGATTAAAAGGAGGAAGCGTTGCTTCCCAATAAGCATAAATGCCAACAACTGGCCATTGAATCTGTGCTGTAACTAACTGCATTGAATCTGGAATGAGGTACAGGCTGGTGAAGATAATCGGCTAGCTCCTACCATTAAACAAAATCATTGAGTGATGCATATCCAATACACTTTCTTGAGGCTTAGTTACAGCAAAAATTATAGCTAAAATAGAAGTAAAAGGACTTTGGATTGCAATATACATGAAAGAAACCTCTTTTGACTTACGTCGTATCAAAGAAACAAAGACAAGACTTCAAAACTGTGAATTTGGTATCTGAAAACTTGGGATAGGATTGAAGTTGTTGGACAAAAGGTGGCTGGTTTTCCACTATCTTGGACCTGCGCCTCTGTGGTGGCACAGCCAGTTCAAGCACCTACCTAAGGATTATCCCAGAGTGGGGTCATAACCAGATAGTAGAGCATCAGCTGGCTCTGAGCTGCCACCACTTTCCTAACATAGGGAACGTAACCAGGAAATAGGGGCTTGATATCAGGGCCTTGGGCTGATTGCTTTGTTCTAGCTGCTGAAATGCTCTTCTGGGATTCCAGGCAGCAGGACTTGATTTAGAACTACCTGATGTTAGAGAAAACCATAGTCAAATGCTCATTTTTTTTTTTACTAGAAGAAAAAGTTTGGAATGGCTTATCTGGACAGGTAATTAAAACAAAAATCTGAAGTAAAAAGGCATGTTAGTGGCTATACCATATGGGTGTTTTGGTGAGAACAATAGCAAGAAAGAGTGTAGGGATGTGTATACTGTACTGTGTATATTTACTGAAAATTGCTGTACTGTGGTGAATCAGTAAATGTATAGAATTCCTTCTGTCTGAGAGAAGTTATTGCATTCTGTAAAACTCTTCAGCAAATTCAACTGTATTAATGAATATTTCTGAAACTGATTGCTACCCTGTTACATAGTCATAAATATAAGTACCACATAAAACTTAAATCAAGAACATTCCATTCCCCTATGAGTTATGCCATTTTTATCATTAAACTACCGGTTATGGCTATTATGCTGTGATAAAGCTAGGTGAGTAAGGGTCAGAAAAGCAAGTTACTTGTTGCAATTGCTTTTTAAGATGCTGAAACAGTGAGTCTGTATGTAGTAAGAGGAAGGCCTTTCTACAGATAATATGGTCTTTTCCAGGCCCTGAATGCACTTTATGTTCCTAAACCAAACATAGAATATAGAAGTTAGGGCTTTGGGAAATATTCACAGTCTCCAGCAAGACAGCAAGCCCAGATGCACTGCACTGAGCTTGACAAACTGACATCAACATCATTGCTTTAGGCAGAAACATCAGCTGGTACTTTGTTAACAGTGTTGCTGAGCTACCAACAGTCCTGTGTCCTGAGAAATGTGCTGATTAACAAAATTAAAATACCAATAGAATTCAGCTGTCACATGGTGAAGGAGGAGGTACTTGTCTGGTTTTTGGATAACAGTTTCTTGGAATGCTCTATAATTTGCATATTCATTCTGTTATGGGTATGCTTTCTGTTTAACATTTTACAGAAATAAATCCTCTAGAATATGAAATCTCAATAACAGAAGCATCCTTTCTTGATCAGGGAGGAGAAGTACATTACCACAGATTACAAAATCTCACCCCAGTATAACCTTCTAGCATACAGCATATTGTAAAGTATAAATACTCTACCAGAAATATTGTTTCAAATAAGAAATTATATTGGATTTTGAAGAGGAGAAAATAGGTCATTTGGCTGCTTCAGTCTGATTCCAATTAAAGAAAGCAATTTGAGCAAAGGAAGATTGTCATTAGCTTTAGAAGCTATATGTGATTGGATCAATTAATACTGGTTCCTTGCTTTTAAAGTGTCACTAGCACTACTAACTCTAATAAGGAAAGATTAATGTGACAAATTGGGAAATGTAACAGTTACCTATTTAGCAAAGTTATTCAGTCAAACTATTTTATACATAATATAATGAAGAATGTGAAAGTTAAATGTGCTTTAATGAACATTTGGAATTAAATTTGTGGGAAAAGTACATGAGATAAAATTCTAGAGTCCTCTCTGTGTAACTAGGTCTAAAATAAGCACTTGGATGAAGAGCAGCTAGATAAAGCTAAGCCTAAGTTGCTTCCAGGATAATGTGCAAAACTAATAAGCTTTACTTAACTTCCGTGCAATCATATATCATTTTTAAAAAAAAAGACTGAAAACGAATTATTATCTGTGGGGATAACAAGAAAAGGGATTGATACCATATGTATATATGGAAAGTATAAATTTACTGCGCTATACTGCAGTTACTCCAGCAGGCACCATTGCGTTTTTATTCTGAGATTGAGTTATTAGATACTGGAACAATTTCAGAACTAAAATTATTGTTTCATTCCTTAACCTTGCCTAGATACAGGTCCTGGGGAATAGTTATAATGATGCAAAAGGAGCAAAAGTAGATTCACAGAATAATATTTAGTAACTGAAACTTCTCACTAGTTGAAAGCTAGTAAAGAACTATTCCCCCCATTTATATTAAATTAGTTCTTTCCATTTTAAATTTAAATTGTTTTTAAAATGTTAAATTTCTTACCATACTCTGGAATCAGCTATGCTTAGTGAATTATCTTAAGATCTTAGTTTTGAATGAAAATATATGGAAAACATGTAAATATATTCATTTTTGCCTCCTTTGTACGTACATCTGGCGGATGCAGGCAAAGGAGGAACAATCCAATGTTGTTAAGGGGTAGATTTGGAAACCAGCATAACTGGAAAATGGCAAAATACTTCCAGATCAGCCATATGGCAGATGAATTTATGTATGTCTCTGTAATATAAAAGTTATGCCAAATTCTGAAGCGCTAGAGCTGAATCAAAGTCTAAGAATGAATGAAGAGATTCTTTGGCATAGCTGACAAAGATTGGCATAGTGTAGTTTAAATTTTAAGAAATCAGTTGTTCTCTTTTTTGCTAGTCCACGTCTGGAAAAATATGTCTATAAATCCATCTGTTTGACTTTACCTATCTACAGTAACAGGAACCTGGATGGAGAGACAATAGCCCAAAAAGTGGCACACCTTCAGCTCTGTTATCCCAGCTTCCACCAGCATAACTAATACCTGGAAAACCTGGAAGTTATAGAGATGTTAGTCTTTAAAGTGCTGCATAGTCCTGTCTTTTGTTACTACAAAGTTGGGTTGAGGAACAGCAACTTAAATTCAGCTAACTGTGTACTTTCTATGGCTACATCTAGACTGCAGATTTAAATCGGAAAAAGAAACACAATTTGCAGTGTCTTTCTGCTTTACTTTTGAAAGAGGCTTTTCCGAAATTTTGACACATGCCTTACGCCTTGTAAAATAAGGTTTACAGGAATGATGAAAGAGCACGTCTGCTTTTTCAATTTTTTTTCCAAAAAAGCAGATGCATTCCTTGGATGCAGCATTGCTTTTCCGGGATACCTCTGGTATCTCAGAAAAGCAGTGCACTTTAGACATAGCCTATGCTGAAATGTTGCTCCCACAATAAAACTTTTCAGAAACTATGCTACTCCATAGCTACTCCAGCAAGCACCATTGCAGCACACAGGCTAGAAGCATATGGATCTGGAATGCAGGTAGATGGTTACAGTAGCTGTTCCCTTTCAGCCTCTCTTAACTTCAGGAGTGAGATCAGCTAAAAATCATCACTCCCTGTGGAAAATAGTGCTAATATTCAGTTCAATTGTCTTATCCATATATTCTCAAGCCCATGGATCATATTCACTATGGCTATGCTACTGTGTTCTAGGAATACCAAGGAGAAGTAAGAATGCAGTGCTTGCAACTTGTATGGACAAAGGGCATGTCTGGACTATGTTGTTGTTTTGTTTTGTTTTGTTTTGTTTTGTTTTGTTTTGTTTTGTTTTTTTAAAAAAAACTTCACCTGCATCCACACTGCAATCGCATTCTTTCTAAATTAAATCGAAAGAACACAGGGTTTTTTCTGACATTCGTAATTTGAGGTTTACCAAGAAGTACGCCTTTTTCGAAAGAGCTTTTTTTTTAAAAAATGGCATGTATGGATGCATAACAGGTACATTTTTCAAAAGAAGAGGCATCCAAAAAAAGCACAGCTGCCCTGGTGGCCATTCTGTGAATAGTAATCAGGACTTTCTTTCAAGAGAGCATCCATGCAGTCTGGACGCTCTCTTCCGAAAAAGCAGATCGCTTTTTCGATCTGGTTTTGAGGTGTGGATGTTCTCTTTCGAAAAAAGCGTTTATGAAAAGAGGTCTTTCGAAAAAGCTTCTTTCAAAAAAAGCTTGCAGTCTAGATGTACCCAAAGGGGAGTGAGTTCAGTATACTAAATCTTTATTTATCTTGGGAACACATTCAAAATAGTACCTCTGTGTAGTTTTGCAGATGGAAATATGAGCTTGAGGCTTTCTCCATCCACACTTCAGAGTAGTTCAGCCAGATACGGAGAAGAAGAAAAAGGGCTTGGAGTTAACTTGATTTTTAGACGGCTATATACTATTATAAGATTGCCAATGGTCTGACTAGAAGATAATCTAGTTCTTGTCCTGAAATCAGGCTACATGGAATGAAATGTAGAACAGTCAGTACTTTCTAAGGACCCTCAGGGTATGTGGAAAGAACAATTATGCTGAGGACAAAGCCAAGTTTTAGAGATTTTTGTTAAACTAAAGGAAAAAAAGTTATCAAAACTCCAAACCACAGAATCAAACAAATATAATACAGTTTTAGGTGTACTGTTGATATCATTCCTTACAAAGTCTACTTAGACTAGTGTACTCTTATGCTTATTCCTGAGGACCAGGTGATAAGAAACAAGAGACCAGCCTTGTCTCTGTCATATCAAATGTGTCTAATGTTTAGAGAAAAGTGTCAAATGTTGAGTAGCTAAGTGTGAGGGAGCAGAGAAAGGAGGCCCTGGTTTCCCAAGGGCTAAAGAAATCCTCTGGGCCCAGCTAGTCCCTGCAGTCAATGCCAGGCCTGGAGGGAGGAGAAAGAGAGAAGAAGGCTGGCTCAGTTTGGGGCTGACTAGCAAGAAGGCAGGAGGCTAGTTCAGCAGTCCAAAGGAAACATACAGCAGCCACGGGAACAAGTAAGGTACCAATCTGGGAAAAGGGGGGAACCAACTGAGATGCCCCAACTTGAGAATCTGGATTCTTGGGGCTAGACCTCAAACATAAGGACTTTATCAGGGAGTGGTTCAGAGTTCCTGGTCCAGGAACATAGGCAGCAGGATTCAGCACCCCGCTTTTATGTCTGCTTACTCCACCATCTAGCCAGTAGGCTGCACAGCTGCCAAGGACCTGTACACACACAGTTACAATGAAAAGCTAAGGTAAAATTTAAAGAAGAAAAAAATAACAAGGGCACTGAAAAATCCTAAAGATTCACTCCACATGATGGTTTGCCCTCTGATAGGGTATTGGCACTATCCCCTGAATATTCATGTCAGTGCCCAGACTTCCAGGCCCAAATCTAATTTCTTCATCCACATCATCTTAAAATACACTTATTCTATAGACTAGCCTATTCAGAAATACTAATATTCTCATTCTCAAAACCTATTACTTGAACAGTTACTTCAAAGTTCTTGAAGTGTACCTTCTGGTTACCAGCAGATCCCAAAATTTTGATGAATACCTTTTAGATTTTAGGGAACTGAATGAATATAGGTCATTTATTTATGCCAAAGATTACAAACAATCTTGTCTTTTGGCCTTGTCTTTTGTTGGCATCCTATCATCCATGGAAATTGGTGGAAATTGCTGTCTATGATGTAGCTGGTTCATCTCATGACTGAATGGTCCAGTCCAAAATTTTCATGATCTTTGGCCATTGTTGCAAATGTATGTATCTTGCATGGGAACTGGTTGCTACCTATAGACACTTTTCTCTTCAAGCTGTGGGAGGCAGCTGCTTTGATATCCTGAGGGAGGCAATGGCATCACTTATTTTGAACACTTGCCAGAATTTCCCATTGGTCAGGTTCAGTTCCAAATTCCTTTATATCTTACTTTGTGAGTGTGTATGTCTCTATGGCAAAGCTTGGGATGTCTTGTAGTTCTTGCTCCATCCAGTCTAGCATGTCCTTGGGTATGCATCCATCTTCCAGTGTACTCAAATGCACCGGGCAACACAGTCTTTGCTTGAGCAGGACTGTTACATTTGGTAAATTTGTTCTTTGAAAAACCTGTGCATTGCTGGTGACTTTATCTTACCATTTGGAATTGAATCTGGCATAAACCACCTGGATGGAAACTTTTTAACCTTTTTTCCTGATGAGCATAGGTTGTCCATGTTTCCCCACCGTACGTGAGTGCCAAAGATGCAAGCTTGGTAAACTAGCATTTTGGTTTTGATGGTAACCTTTCAATTGTTCCATGCTGTTTTAGGGAATGTCTACATTAGGAAATTATTTTGCAATAATAACTCTGAAATAAGTATTTGAAATAGTGTGTCCACACTACAGGAAAGCCTTGAAATTAGTATGAGGCAGGCTCGCTTCATGTGGACCTCCTACCTCAACTTAGAGCCCCATAAGGCACTGGGGAGTAATTACAGTAAACTTCCGATAATCCAGCACCTTTAGGACCCAGGGGGTGCCGGATTATCAGATATGCCAGACTATTGGAAGGGGGGCCTATGAGGGGTCTGGGGTGGGGTGGATGCCACCCCAGACCCCTCATAGCCCCCCTTCCGATAGTCCGGCTCTGCCCCAGGCATCCCTGATTCAGCCACTGCTGGTCAGCTGCAGCAGAGCAGCTGGAGTGCTGCTGGGTTGGTCTGGTAGCGCCGACCCATGGCGCTGCAAGACCAACCCAGAAGCACCCCATCTGCTCTTGGGGACGCCTGAAGCAGAGCAGCTGGGGTGCTTCCAGGTTGCTCCTGCAGCGCCGCTTCTTGGAGCTACTGGACCAACCCGGCAGCATCCTAGCTGCTCTGCCCCAGTTGTCCCTAAGTCAGCCGCTGCTGAAACTGACCAGCGGCTGACTCCAGGAATCCGGGACAGCTGGGATGCTGCCAGGTTGGTCCCGCAGCGCCGAGGAGCAGCGCTACGGGACCTACCTGGCAGCACTCCAGCTGCTCTGCCCCCACTCTAGCTGCTAAAACTGACCGAATCGGGGAAGCTGGGGGCAGAGCAGCTCCAATGGTACAGTTGCCCGGAGCACTTCCGGGTTCCTGATGGTGCCAGACCATCAGGAGTGCTGGACCATCAGATGCCGGACCATCGGAGTTTTACTGTACTTTGAATGACTCTGGGGAGTAGTTATTACAAAAAAGCAGCAGTGGAGCATCCATACAACGATTATTTCATAGAATCATAGGGCTGGAAGAGACTTCAGGAGGTCATCAAGTCCAGCCCCCTGCCCAAAGCAGGACCAATCCCAACTAAATCAACCCAGCCAGGGCTTTGTCAAGCTGAGACTTAAAATCCTCTAAGGATGGAGATTCCACCACCTCCCTAGGTAACCCATTCCAGTACTTCACCACCCTCCTAGTGAAATAGATTTTCCTAATATCCAACCTAGACCTCCGCCACTGTAACTTGAGACCATTGCTCCTTGTTCTGCCATCCGTCTCTACCGAGAATAGTCTCTCTCCATCCTCTTTGGAACCTCCCTTCAGGAAGTTGAAGGCTGCTATCAAATACCCCCTCACTCTTCTCTTCTGCAGACTAAATAAACCCAAATCACTATTTTGAAATAAGCATTATTTCTCAGAGAAAGCAGGACTTATTTTGAAATAACCAGCCCCTTATTTTGAAATAACAAGACTGGTAGTGTGGACACTCTACTTGTTATTTCAAAATAAGGGAAGCTATTGCAAAATAACTCCCTAGCGTAGACCAGGGCTTAGTCAGACTGTCAATGGTGGTGGTAGGTTTCCAATATGAATATTTAGTTCTTACTTCTTTAGATGACCGGAGTTATGAACAGGGGATATTAAAACTTGAAATAAATAGGAGAGGGGAAGGAGAGAGGAGAGAAAAAGAAAAAAAAAGAAGGGGTGTGTGAGACAGAGCATCATTAAGTATCTAGAGAATGGGTATTTAAACCTGAGCAGATAAAAATCAAAGTCAATGGATAGATTGCTACGACAGGAAGGATACCACTCAGAGAGCTGTTAGCCCCTTCAGTGGTTATTAAGTAGGTCGTGTCCTAGCCAGCCACAGGGAAAGAAAAGAGTTGTGTAGCAGTAGATGCTAGTCATTCTCAAGCTGCAGAGACACATGCTGAAGACTATCTTGGGTTTTGTCTACACTGCAGGTTTTTTGTGCAAGAAGCTTTTTGCGGAAGAGATCTTCCGAAAAAGTTCTTGTGCAAAAGTGCGTCCACACCTCAAAAGCGCATCGCAAAAGCAATGTGGTGTTGCGCAAGAGAGTGTCCACACTGCATGGACACTCTTGTGCAAGAAAGCTCTGATTGCCATTAACAGAATGGCCAGCAGAGCACCTGTGCTTTTTCTGACAGGCTCTTTTGCGCAAAAAACTCCTGCAGAGCGTCCACACATGCCTTTTTCCGCAAGAGCTGTAGTGCAAAAAGTAGTTATTCCTCGTGGGGAGAGGAATAACTCTACCAGCAAAAGCCCTCTGACCTGTTGATTTACTGTTTTTTCTTGCACTAAAACACACTTGAGGTGTGGTTGCTTCACCGGTTTTTGTGCAAAAACGGCTGGTTTTGCACAAAAACTTGTAGTGTAAACATAGCCTTGTTGACCTGTTTCAACACACCCATGCACACCTCCCTTCCCAGTCCAGGGAGAACTGTTTTCTGGGACCTCCTAGCATTGCTTCCTCCATTTTACATCTGCCATCCTCTGCCCTATCCCAACCACTCTGCCCTTGGAGAGAGTACAGATAGTCTCAGCCACTTGTACACTGATTTGTGAGACACTGTTCATGTATGTTTGTGAAATGAAATGGATTGCTCCTTTTCTTGTATTCATAAAGTGTCATTCAGTTATAAATATCTGTGTGCGAGGGTTTGGAATAAACGTCTATTTATGGAAACTTAATTCATCTTTATTAGTTTAGTTTATTAGCTGGCTGGGACTGACATCATTCACAGATAATAGCAATAGGTGCGTTTACAATAATATATTACTGCACATACACCATTCATTACAAGTTCATATTGGGGTACAAAAAGTAATGCCAGGCAGAGCACACCACAGTAACACGCATTCCTGTACCTCACTAGTAAAATGTTTTTCAATGCCTCCCTGAGCCATAGAATATTTTTTTTATTTTTTAAATGTTTGTATTGATTGTGGAAAAAATTTTTGTAAGCCGCCTCAAATATTTTAAATAGGAAGGCGGGATAAAATATTTTATATAAATAAATAAATATAGCTCCCCATTGGGCTCGTTTTATAGCCCTGGTATCTGTCTGCTGAAAAATCAGCAGACTGCCCTTCCACCTCCACCCTCCTCTTCTTTTCTTCCCCCAACAGAAACTTTCCTCCTTTGATTCACAGATATTATAAAGCACACAGCAGGTAGCTAGACCACAGAAGAAATAATTTCCCAATAGCTATTATCTCATGAGTGGACAGTGCCAGGTGTTTTCAGATGGCCAGCAGCACATTCAACTGTCATTCTGCACCTGCTCAGCCTAGAGTGGAAGGACTTCTTGTTGTTGAGGTGACTAGGGTACATTTTCATGCCTTATATTGGGGACGAGTAGGCTGGGTCTCCCAGGTTCACTACTGGCATTTCAGTATCCTCAGTGATAATCCACTGGTTGGAAAAGCTTGTAGCTTCCAAACAGGTTTGTGTTCTTAAAGATGCATGTCTCATGCAACTTCCCTGACCATTCTGCACTGTCAGTGAAATGTCCACAATGATCCACCAGCACTTGCAATACCAAAGTTAGACCTTTCTGTCGATATACTTTGTGGCAAAGTCTTCTAGTGCCATAATAGCTATATGGGTGCCATTTATTGCCCCACTATAGTTCAGGATCTCCATTGGGGCTCTTATTTTGGTGTCACACAGCTGGAGGGCTTGGGCAAGCTCCATGCACTCTTGTGGGAATGTGTCCTTGGCATTTGAAAATTCTGCAGCCAGCACTTCTCACCTCATACCTCTGTAACGATGTAATCCCTCCTCTCATTGCTTGTTGTTTGAGCCAGACCCACTGCTCCCCCTATTTACAGCTGCTCTGTGACTACACATAACAATTTTGAAATGATTGTTTCTATTCCCACAGCAAGCTAGCCTCCAAAAAGTCATCAAGTTTCCCATAATTCCTCCAGCGGGTCTGAAAATACCTCAGGATCAGGCACATTGTGCTCGCAACACTCATCCATGCTTCTCACAGAGAGAGTGTAGATGTGTTTGTGGAGCTTTTGAAAAGAGCTGTGAACCATTATCGGTTGAAGAAAGCTGCTTCGTGGACCATTGAACCCATGTTTTTAATCATCTCTGCGTGTGATGTGTTTGTCCCCACCAGGCATTGCAAAATCTTCCTCAAACACCCTGCACTAGATGGTGGGAAGTTACACATAGGCTAGTTACCCATGGGTGTATTGCTTTCTGCATTGATGCAAACACTGCTAGAGAGGATCTGCACCACTGACACAAGGAGTACGGTCTGGGTATGCAAAACTAATTTAATTACTGCAGAGGCTGTATATCAATGCAACTTAAATTAACATAATTTTGTAGTTCAGACTTGTCTTTAGGGTAGAGGACCCATATTGTGGGAAAGTCTTCCTGAAGTGGTTTGATAAGACAAAGTGCCCCCAGTCCTACTTGATGGTGGGGTATGGATGGCCATCACAAAACGTGGATGGTTACTGCAGCTAGAAAATGGGCTCATAGACTGCTCAGACGATATTCAATGGAGTGGCATTCAAAAGCTGCCTTGCCCAATGAGTGGCATGAATCCCCAACCGAAGAGTGAAATTATGCGTTAAGTTTGTCTTTTCTGTGAAGACTACTTAGTACCAGGAACTGTAGACCTTACCATTGTGAAGGGAGTGTTCTAAATAACAGTAGTTATTGTTTTCTGTCCTCTTTAAAAAAGAATTAAGAAGAAAATAAAAGAATTAAGTAGAAAATAAAGATTGAGTACTCTATGGGAGCTGATGGGAATAAACTTCATCCAATTTAATGAAAATAGATATCACACTTTCCCCATAGTTTTTTAGTTCTAAAGAGGAAAAGGCATGCACTATTTGCGTGTTAAAATCAGAAGCATCTCTCTTGGTTTACTCTTGACCTGTTCCTTCTCCTTTTCTAGATTAATGATACAGCAGTGCCTAGAGTGCTTAATGAATGTTGCATGAGTCTCTGCCTGTCTTTCTCAATTTCACTGTAATTCTCTTTATTCTTTGCAAAACATTATAGAATTATCCACAACAGCAACTAGAACACATCAGAACAGTTTCCCAAAAACCAATAAAGCAAAAATGAGTGCTTTGGAGTGAAATTGCATTTGATATCTCCTACGTTGGTATTGATACATTTAATTATTAAGGTTCCCAGGGAGGAGGGGAGGTGTTTCCAAAGCTCAAATGGTTAGTAGGCATCCTGCCTTGAAAATCTCCCCTTTAATCATTAATCATTCAATTTACAATGTCAATAGACAGTGCTATTGGTTATGTAACTGCAATTTGAAAATTCTCCCTTGCTCGTTGTAAAATACATTTTAAAAAAATCTTTACTGAAATATCATTGGTATATCACATAGTATAAAGTTACATACATAAAGCCCTGAAAATCTGTGGATATCCACTTGATGGGTATCTGCATCCGTGGATATATATGGCTCATTTTTGCTGTTATGGATGCTGATATGGACACAACTTT
The DNA here is from genome assembly GCF_052426305.1 of Pelodiscus sinensis. NCBI lineage: Eukaryota > Metazoa > Chordata > Testudines > Trionychidae > Pelodiscus > Pelodiscus sinensis. The sequence goes on along the minus strand of NC_143053.1, from coordinate 194,456,294 downwards.
GTTATTCCTTATGGAGAATATATCCCATATATTAAATGAATATTGAGTGAACCAGTACCCTCTCCCATGTGCTCCTTTTCCAGTGTCATTATTATCTCATACCAAACACAGTTTTTTTGTTGTTTTATTAAAGAGAAAGTTCCAGAGCATTTCTCTGTAAGGTCTCTGTGACAGGGTGTTCTGCACCTTCGAGGGCCAGGGGGCTGGGGCTAGCCAGTCCCATTCAATTAACAGAAGGGGCTATATAAAAGCCAGAAAGTGGCTTGGTGCGGGAAGAGAGCTGCAGGAAAAAGGCCGACTCTTGTGACTGGTGTATGGAGCAGAGAAAGAGGTATAAAGTGAATGGTCTCTGGGCCCCTGCAGCCTGTGTTGGTTAGCGGAATTAACTTTGTATGTTACTACTTGAGCTCTTGACTGAATTAATAAATAGAGGCCTGAGAGAGGGGGTTGAAAGAGTCTGGGGGAGACAGACCAACAACTTGTTAATTTATATTATTCATTATCTTTTTCATTTCACATATTTGTATTGAAGAGCAGGTCTGTATGGGGACACTTAGAAAAATGAAGGCAAATCAGCTAAAGGTGTGAAATCAATGTGTGTAGGCTAAAGCGAGTTAAACTAGGATGACCAGATAGCAACAGTGAAAAATCAGGACCAGGGAGAGAAACAGGATCCTATAGAAGACAAAGTCCCTAATATCAAGGTGGTCCTCATAAAATAGGGACATTTGGTCACCCTAAATTAAACTTTTATGTGGATGCCTAATTCCAGAGTAAAGAGGCCTTTAACTCATGCACACTGATTTTGCACCCCAGTTGTTTAGCCTTACCTTTCCTGAATGTGCCCATATAAACAAGTTCTTACCATCTGATTACTGTCTTCTTGGAAGGTGGGTCCTTCTGAAGCCAAAGTGGTATGAACAAGACACCTAAAAAGCAAAATGGACTGAGTTAAGCAGCATAGTTATAGTAACAATTACTGCATCTTGCAGTTCTGAAATGTCCTTAGTGTTAAATAAGGAATTACTGTACTTTATAGATATGTTTCAGAAAATGATTGTGTTAAGTGAAAACATGTTATGCAGGGTCAATTTTCCCATTGAAAATAATGGAAAAGATGGGGGTTGCGTTTCAAGTGATGGTGTCTATTGGGACCGGGACATTAGGTTGGGGGAGAAAGGGGACTGGGTTACAGCAGGGAGAGGAGGTGTTTGGCTCTGGGGAAGGGAAAAGAGAGGATTGGGTTGGGAGTATGTCCCTGTGATGGGTCTGTTGGGACCCGCACTGCATCCAGTGAGGGAGGGGGTTGCCGGGGAACGGCGTGGCGAGCAGCGAACCCTCCACCACTTTGCAGGGAGGCAGGGAAGCCCCGTGCAGCCGCCAGCAATGGGTCGGCTGGGGAAGTCGTGTTATTCCGGGGATAGTCCTGTAATTCAAAAAACGTTCCCTTAAAAAAAAAAAATCGTGCTATCGCAAAAATGTGTTAAGCGGGCACGTGTTAAATGAGGAATTACTGTAGTTGCTGCTGGTATTTTTTTTTTAAAGAAATAATGAATCTCTTACTGGAGCAAATTCTGTACTAACTTCCTGAAGACCAAGACCTACTCCTGATGGAAGTCATGGTAATTGACTTAAAAAGAATCAGTATTTCACCCAACCAAGAAAGTGGAATTTTTCCATTTTCTTTTTGGCCATTATGTTCGTTAGTAGAACTAGTTGTGTTTGCCTGTGCAACCCATAAGAATTAAGTTCTCTCAAGAATTTCCCAAATCCTATCTAATATTAGCACTGGATGACTGCAGTTACTTTTGTAAAGATTCATAGGCCATAGTTACATAGGTATGTTTCGTTTTGTTTTGTTTTTGTTTTTACAAACCCCACATTGGGCCAGGACAGGAACAGGTTAATGCTCTGAACTGCAGCCTGGGGCTGATGTAGCTGCACATCACAATACTTCTCAGAATGGGAAAGCTTATTGAACAGATCACAGTAGTTTCTGTGATCTTGTATTCCCCCAGTTATTTATAGCATTGATGTGTTGTTCCTTGCTCTGTGCTGAGGGTTATCTACACAGTGAGTTACTGCATGGCAAGCCAGCCTGTGAAACTACAATAAGCCATAAGAACACTGGAACAGAACCATAGCACCCTGGAGTGCAGCTTAATATAGGACTATTTGAAAATATAGTTTGAGACATTCAAGCTATGGATTGCTCATTCATTTGAGTGAGAAAGCTGGCTAAGTTTCCCTTGAACAACTGTATTGGGGCTTTTATCCTTAAGCTGAGGTTATAAACTGTGTGAAAGCCCTGTGAATGGGAGAAACAGGGGGAGAAGGAAGGCTAGGAATAATCTAGAAGTGGGTTTTTTTCCTTTTTGAGGGAATCCAGTTTATTCTTAGATAAGATTACTTCTTATTTAATCTTTGATAACTATGTTGGTTAAAGAGTTTTCCTGCCTTTTCCCATATCATATTTTCTTTTTAGCTCCTGCTGTGGCTAGTTGGCTTTCTCATGACATAGCTTCTATGCAAGCTTACATATTTACCTGAAACACAGCACAGTAGCAGTCAATTTTCTGTTTCTTTAATGAAGTGTGCAGTTTCATCATCATGTGTGAGTTGAGAGACTGAACCAAAGAAAATGACTACAAATGAAATTGTTTAACTAAGAAATGTGTGAAATGCAATTGTGCATTTTCTTGAGTTGTTTTAAAATGCTACAACTCTGGTGATACTCTTCTCTGTTCTAGAACAAGGTGTCACGTTGAGCATAAAAATAGCTCTTACATCAATTTATTTTTGAAAATGCTCTTATGTAGCTAAGACCTGAAAAAGGAAACCCATAAAACGTAAGAGCTAAAAAGCAAGCAGAATACAGAAAATTTACTCTTTTGCCTACCTTTTATAAAGCTACAGGTGAAAAGGGGATTAATAAGTGTTACAGAACAGCTGACTATATGCAAGTTGCAGTGTCTGCAGATTGAACTCAAATATTTCATTCTCAGGAGGCTTAGAGGAAGTCAAGAGCTGAGTGACAAGTACAGCAATACCAGTTTGGAGGTTTAGATTAAAGGTCACAGCCAGAAGGTATCCATCATTGCAGAAACCTCTCCGCATAAGCCCCTTTTCAGTGTTCATGCTAAACCTTAAATGTGTGCCGTTTATTTAATGTACACTTTGGATGCGTATGACTTTTGTGGAGGTGGAGTATAATTTAATTTCTTTAATGCTGTCATATTGAGTTTAGCTTGCACTTTGTATCTTCTCCTTGGGGAATCAATATTTAATAATAGTCTCTTCAGTCTCATAGAGAAACTTATAATACAATCGAATGGCTGGAGTTTGTAACTAGCCAAATTTAGGCTGGAAATAAAGTGTACATTTTTAATGGTGAATGTAATTAACCATTAGAACAATTTAACAAGGTTTATTGTGGTTTGTCTATCACTAACAATTTTAAAGTCAAGTTTGGATGTTTTTCTAAATAATATGATCTAGGAATTATTTTGGGGATACTAAATGATCACAAGGGTGTCTTCTGACTTTGGAATCTATGTATCTATTAAATGTTTGAGCTCAGTGGTCAGCAGAAGATGATTTGCAACTTGGATCGAATTCCTTAGCATGCAATTATCAGGAAACTCTCAGAAGTACTCATGTTATCTTTTGACCCTGACAAAAGTAAAGGAAGAGTGTGAAGCCTGTGGGAGAAAGGAAATTGTACTGTTCTCCAATCTATTCACTTTAGGATACTATAATGAGGAGGAATTGGGATGCTTTTCCTTGCAATCTATATTAGGCATTATTTTCCATTTTATTTGTTAGTAATGCACATATACAGCATTTGATCCTGATAGGTACTGAACAATTAAAAGTCCCATTGACTTCAGAGTGTGCTGAGGAATCACAGCACTAGAGAGCACAGGATTCTAGGAACATTCTTGACAGACAAGCATATATGAGATGAAATGTATATTAACTACTTTCTTTAATATCACAAAATATTCTTACTTGGAAGGGGGTTTAGTGTGGCTTAATGGAAGGATGGATGGAGAGGGGAAAGCGAGCAAAAGGAGCTTTCTCTACTTATTATGTGGGCCAGCCACAAGTGCAGTCCTTGCATTCAAGGGAGGCGTAGGCTCTTCTGAGGCATTAGCACAGGAAGATGATCAGACAATTCTATAATGGCATCATTTTCCTGTACGTTGGCCTGCTGGGAAAGAATTTTGCCTTCCTGAAGTGTAGTTCCAGCCAAGATCCCTGTGTGCTGGTACATCTCCTTTCCTCCTGCCCCCAATACAGAACCATGGCTCAGTGACACAGTTGTGGCCCAAAGTGTTTTACACAATTATGGCATTGTTATTGGCTTGCATTATTGTCAGACAATGAACTGTCACATCACTACCAGCCTGTTGTGTTTTTTTTTTTTTAAAGAACAGATATTTGTTATGATAATAAGGAATCATTGCATATTGTGGTGGTTGCTCCATACAGATCCTCTGCACTGTATATCTTCTGTACATTACAATGAATACATATGGCCAAGTTTGAGGGGAGGGGGCAAACTGAGGGTTGCGGTAATTCCACATTTTTAAAGGCTTCCACCTGAGGCTCTCAAAGCCATTTGCAAACACTGATTATGTAAAGCTACTTACTAGCCCTGTGAAATAGATTCATATTATTATCCCCTTGTACAGATGGAGGAAGAGAGACAGAATGGTTAAGTGGCTTTTTGTAACTCGCACAGAAGGCTATTGACAGTTTGGAACACCACAGGTCCAAACAGATATTGATAAATTGGAAAGGAGCATGGTAGATTCACAGAAGAACCATGAGAATGATTACAGGGTTAGAATGCATACCTTAGAGACACAGACACTGAAGGAGCACAGTCTATTTAACATAACATTTTGCTGTATTTAACATAACAAAGAGAAGATGAAGGGATGATAAGATTCTAGTGCCTTTGTGGGGAACAAATATTTGATAATGGGCTCAGCAGAGAAAGGTACACATTGATGCATTGGCTGGAAGTTAAAGCTAAGCAAATTCTGAGTGTAAATAAGGTGTCATTTTTTTAACAGTGAAGGTAATTTAACTTTTGAATCAGTTTACCTGATGTCATGGTATATTCTCTATCAAAGATCATTTTCAGTCCAAGATTACATGTTGTAAAATATATACTCTAGGAATTATTTTGGAGATGTTCTATCACAGTTGCAGTATAGGAGGGCACACACAAGGATGGGTCCTTTCTAGCCTTGGGCTCTAATAGTATCAGAGAATATGAACTCCCAGTTTCCTGCTTGAGCTATTGAATATTGCTCTCTCAGGGTATGTCTACACTACAGCGTTATTTCAAAATAAAATGCCTTTTTTTTTTTTTTTTTTTTTACACAAAATGCATTTCGAACTAGTGTTTTGCTATTTCGAAATAGCGCGTGCACACTGAATGGATGCTGAATCGCATTTAAGGCTGGCCAGAACCAGGTCCAGCAGGGAATCAGGTCAGGAGTTACTTTGTGTGGCTGCTGCCTGAGGCTATCTGAGTCCTGTGCTTAAAGGGAGGCCTCCCCTCCGCCCAAGAACAGCCAGTTCTCAGCTTTCCCTGCTTGCTTGCCTACCCTGACGAGGGACAGCGAAGCATTTTGTCTCTGTGTGCTCTGGTTTCCCTCACTCGGGACACAACAGCCCTCTGCAACATGGAGCCAGAGCTTCCCCTGGGCACTCTGGTGCTTCTTGTGGACGCGTTGCTACGAGCCTGGCTGTACTTTCTGCAGGCTGCCATCCGGGAGGTCCATTGGGGGGGCGGGGCTGTCAGTATACAGGAGGCCCTGTAGGAGAACTTCCACCCTGAGGAGCACTAACAGCATCCCTGGTCTGCCCCACTGGTGACTTGTGCTTCATTCCTCCCTTATGTTCTTCCACTTACCCCTCCCTAACCCCCCTTCCTGATGTCAAATAAAATAAATATATTTTCATGAACACAAACTCTCTTTATTTAACAAAACTGGGGGAGGGGAACCTGGAAGGAGGGAGCTGGAAGGGAGAAGCAAGGGGAAGAAGGGGGAGGGGAAGCTCAGGGTTGGGGGTATCGCCGGACCAGCTTGATTTTCATGCAAACCTGCTCCTGGGTTCGCATGTGGCCTTTGGCGGCCAGGCTGGCAACTACCCTGCCATAGATGGCCGTGTTCCTCCATCTAGTGTGAAGATCATGGATGTTGGGGGCATCCCTCTAAACCTGAATAAGGTCCACGATATCCACCCTGGACCAGGAAGGCGCCCACCTTCTCTGGGCCCAGGCAGGCTCCTGGGAGATGGCAGACTGCTCCTGGGGAGCAGTGGAGGGCTGGCTGCCAGTGGCTTGCTGGCTCCTGTTTTGGGGCCACTGGGTCAGGGGCAGTGACTGCTAGCTCTGGGCTGGCAGGCTTGGAGCTGGCACAGGCACTGTGGCCAGAGTCAACCCCTTTAAGGGCTCCGGGGAGGGAGAGGAGTGTTCTTGGTTGAGGCTGGAGTGGCCACCAGGGCACCCTGGGAAGGCTGGAGGCCTCCTATTTTGATATAAGTGTCTACACAGCACTTATTTTGAAATAGCTATTTCAAATTGGCATTATTTCTCGTGGAATGAGGTTGGAGTTCCTCGTGGAATAAGCGCTCCGCTATTTCGAATTAATTTTAAAATAGCGGTTTGGCTGTCTAGATGCTAGTAAAGTTATTTCAAAATAACAGCTGTTATTTCAAAATAACTTTGCTGTGTAGACATACTCTCATGTAAGAGCATACATGGATTTAGTAAGGGATGGAACGATAGCTATGTTTCTTTTCTCCTACCAAATTCTAATTAAGAAATTAGTTCTGTTTCTCTCCCCAGAGGTGAATCCCTCACTTGAATACTGGTGCCCTTTACTGTGTTTTTGTCCTTTATGCACCATACATAACTAACAAATCATATGAGCCCAGTGGAATAACTATGTTTACTAAACATACAGAACTTGTCCTAACTACATCTGTGCACTGCAGCTCTGGCTTTTGAAAAATGACAGTGGCTTATTAGAGGGCTCTCAACTATTCAAAGGGGCACTACATAATCCTATGCACTACATATTAGTACATAATGTAAAAGACCATACAAAAGTCAGAAATATATTCACTGTCAATAAACACAGAACATCCTACTAATGTAATATGAAAAATGATTTACAACATGTCTCTGGTTAATATCTTGTAGGCATCATAATGGTGTCTGGAATTGTGTCTGTATTTTATGGTGTAGCTGTAGCAATGTTTTCCTGCTCTGTACTGTTAGGATCACTTGCCATAGATGGCAGCACATGATAGCACCATTGCAAGTAACTGTCCACTGCTGTATTGTAGCTTTGGTTTTTTCCACTGGATGCCACTAATGTGGAACATATTGCAGAATCTGTGCTTCAAACCAGTTTACGTGTCGTCTTTGTGACCTGTTCAGTGCCAAGGTGAGTGCCATTTTGATCCAATAAGAGAAAGATAACCCTTTCTGTAATGTCTATATTGTCCATAACATAATCATTGCAGAGTTCCACAAATTATTCAGGTAGTCTCTTACTAGGACTTTCTCCCACAATAAAGCTACACAGTCAGATGGGACTTTTGTGGTCATTTGATGATTTTTTTAAGAATGTTCTTCTATACACTAGGTTGTAATAAGTTCAGGCAGGACCTTAAATAACATTCAGTAAACATCATGGTGGTTGTCATGGGTTGCATTCCTATAGGTCAGTATAAAATTTGCAGTCTTGTGCTGTAAGATACTTAATCTGGCACTGTGGCAATCACTTGCTTAAATGCCCTGATTAACCTTTCTATTAAACCAGCTGTGACAGAATGATAAGAAATTGATGAGACACGTGTGATAAATTCCTTTGATAAACAGTTGAAACACTTCAGATGTGGATTACGTTATCTTGTCTCCTTCCATAAGTTCATGAATTCTGGTCCTCAAAGCAGTAGTTTTAGTAGTCTTCTCCCATCTAGCTGGATTAGCTGAATTCATGCAGAATGGTTCATACCCTTTAGGAATAGGCATCTACTGCATTACTACAATGCAACTTTTGCAGGGCGAATCCCTTGGAAATCGGAAGGGGCGGGGAGAGGAGGGAAGGGTGTCACGGGGCTGACTTTCCTGCTCCCTCCGGAGGGCAGGGGTAAGACCCCAAGTCTCTATATAAAGTCACTTTAACACAGGGCCCACCAGCCCGAGTCTTGATGCAAAGTCACTGGGAGGCCTTTAAAGCAGGGCCCGCTGGCCGGAGACTCTACGTATAGGCATTGACTGTCTCTCTAACACAGGGCCCACTGGCCTGAGTCTCTAGAGTCAGTGGTTGGCCCTTTAAGGCAGGGCCTGTTGGCCCACTGGCTGGAGACTTTACACCAAGCTGGTTTTCGGTCCTTTAACACAGGACGCACCAGCCCAAGTCTCTATTCCCCAACACTGGTTGGCCGTTTAAGGCAGGGCTGAAAGGCCTGTGATGGTAAGTCACTGGAGGGGGCAGGAGGAGGCAGAACACTTGGTAGGGAGACCCAGGCCCACCCTACTCCTCTGGGTCCTGGCCCAGGGCCTTGTGAGTGGCAGGATGGCCCACCGCTCTCTCGGCAGGGAATTGGTTCGAAACGTGCCGAGATTCCCAGGGCAGAAGAGGCTGCTCCTGCACTCTCCCTGAGCCACTGACTACCTGGTCTGACAGGGTACCTTCCCATGTGCTCGCAGGGCCCTCTAATTTCCCGGGGGCTGTTCCTTCCACATAGGCAGCAGTGGAGACGTCCCAACTCTCATGAGCGGCTCTGCTGTCTCCCCTCTGGGCGGCTGGCTGGTGCTGGTCAGGAGCTCCTCTCTGAGGTCCTCCTCCTCCGGCAGTCAGCCCAGACTGAGCTTCCCCACAGGCTTCCCCACAGCTGGGCTACAAACTGAGTATGCCCAGCAGAATTGTGGGGGCAAGGCTCCTTTAGACATTGTAACCTGTCTAAACCCTGTGAGTGCAGTGCGGGGCTGCCTTGCCCCGTTACAGGGGGCAAACCAAACCCATTGATTACAAGGGGAATTAGAATGTGGTAACTTCTTTTTTTGTTACACATGCTGTTAGGGCTGTTCCCCACTCGGGCACTCCAAGGGCAGAAGGTGGGGAACCACAAAGACCTTAAATACCGTCCCTCTGTAGGCTCGGCATACAAAAAACAAAACAAAAAAACAACTCCCCAGAGTGACAGATATACCGGCTCTGAGGGAAAACCCCAAAGCTGCCACCATCAAGTGATTTCACCCTAGAAAAACAGGGGGGAACACTTGAATTCCTTCCCCAGGGGTACCCCAAGCTCTTATTCCCCAAAAAAACTTTAAAGAAAAAGAAATGAGCTGCAGTCTCTGATAGCTGACTGCCCAGTCTTAAGCAAGTGAATACACACAGCGACCCCCTGTTACTTTCCAGGACACAAGATTCCAATTGTCACCTTTTAAAAAGTGATTTTTATTAATAAACAAAAAATATACTTGATAAAGCATACTTGGTTGCTAGGTGTACAGCGCAACTAAGTAAAACAAATTAAAACACAGAAAATCTCTGGGAACAACTCTTAGATAGTGAATGCAGGAGGAAAGGCATGGATTCACACACATACACAAGTTTAAACCAAACAACCAAAGTAAAGAAAAATACCCTGATCGGACTAGATATACTTTTCCCTCTGCTCACGATACATGCTGATCTGTATTTCAAAGTCCCATTCACTCCCATGTCCAATATTTCTTAGAGGCATGGTAATTCTGAACCCTGCATCTGCTCTCTCCAGCCCTTTTCTTAGAAATCCCCACCAAGGAAGAGCAGACCAGGTATCTATTTCAAATTTCAGAACTGTATCCCCATTGGTGGTTCTGGCCCCCTGCCATCACCCTTGCTAGCTGCCTGAGTTTAACTCCTTTGTCACTGGGTGCTGGCTAGCACGCCTCCTATCTATCACACCTGCATATTCCCATTTTTCTGTTTCTTTGGGATAACTAGGACTCTTTAGTCACTTCAACATTTGGTGGGATTTTTTGCATTCACTCCTACCTTCTGTAACTCTTTAATGGGGACTTTGAGAGAGCTTGTTTGTCAAGTTTGGCCACTGCTTTGCTTTCACTATTCCACATTCCACGAGTCTGATCATGGTATGACTTCAGTATCAAAAACTAAATTAACCCAAGGATGAGCCAGAATGAATAGTTAAGCAATTGGCATGGTAGCTATAGAGGTGGTTTTAGTGTGATTGGCATAATTGGAAGTGATAAACATAAAGTAGAATAGAGACCGAGAATCTGTGGGCATCTGGTTAAGGGCATGTGATATATTTTAAACTATGAAGTTTTTACTGTGAGCAGACATCACTAATACATATGGCATGTAATATGTGAATAATTGGCATTTCTGACAAAGGACAGGGAAGGGATGTTGCTATCAGGGTATCTTGCACACATGAATGAAAAAGAGCTGTATGAGAATTAAGTGAATTAGGTGGACCTATTTTGTATTATCCCAAACTTCTAAGGCATGATCATACAGTAATAATGGAACTGCACTGTTCAAAGGAGAGCAGTGTGGCCGTTCTGCCAGCATGTCTCCTTGAACTCCCCAGCATGCAGGAAGGCATGCCTGTACCTCATCCTTGTGTGGTGCTGTCTGTTCACCTTACCTCACTATAGCAAGACTAAAGAGGTGGAGAGATCATTTCTCTTCTTTCCTCCTCTCTCCTTTGGGGATAGTGTTTGTGCACCATTTCTCTGCTCAGTTAGCACAGTTACAGCAGTTTCAATTGGCCCTTGTGTGACTAAAACAATTAAGATAAAGTGTTCTTGTACCTTTTTAATGGTGGAATATTTTGTTTCCCTATTGAACAGAGTTGTCTACTTTTAAGTTACTGGTTGAAACAAAATTTAAGCAAATGCTTTACCCTAAAACATTCAACTGTAAAATAACGTAGCCTCTGTGTTCACGCACTGATCTTAATCATGGTGAAAAGAAATCTTACAACAATGTTATCCCAATCACAGTCTTGAACCCCAGCTGTACAGGATCCAGGAGAACTATAAACCAATCACAGAAAGAGTAGGCAGCATCAGATTTTTAGACCACAGATAAGGACGTGCCCTTTCTCCTTGAGTTGGCCTCTGTTCTTCCTCAAAGGAAGATGAATAACCTGATTAGGAAGACTGGGTGAATATTAACCTTTCAGTATAGCCATCCACCTATGCATAGAGACCCTTGTGGAATGAAAATTTGTATCTGCATCCATATCTGAAAAAATGAGTCATGGATATCCACATCCATGGATGCAGATACTTCTGTAAATAACGCAGATATTTGCAGGGCTCTACCTGTGTAGATTGTTGGAAGCCAAATTCAAATACGGGATTTCTGGACCTTAAAAGCATGAGTTAAAAGTGCCTGCTGTTAGTCAACACTGTAGTAGTCTCAATAACCTCAATATGTAGTCCAGGCACTAGTTCAAGGGCACAGCATGGAAGTGGATTACACAAACAGTGCTCTTTTGCCTTATGAGTGATTTAAATGCCCACCAATTTTCACTGAAGAAATGAGAATGTTTGTTTGCTGCCTAAGACAGGATTCTGTGCACTGTGCCCTCTAATATGGAAAAGCAGAAGAATGCCACTAACAGCTGAATTTTAATTCAGAAAGGGAAGCTTCACTTTGGAAAGTTAACAAGCATCCTCAATTCCCAAGGTGATCAACACCACTGCACATTGGTGAGGAATGCCTTTTCAGTGCTATTTATCTTGTTTGTTGTATCTTAATTTTGTTTCCTTTGGATTTCATTGTATTGTAATGTAAATACAATTGAATACTTAATTATATGATTTAAATGCTAGGACTGTCATTTCTTTCAGTTGAGTTACTATTAGACCACCTTAGAGAGAATATCAGGAGAGCTGAGTTGAGAAGCTTCCAATGAAAAATACAGTTAAATCCAAATTGAAACATTTTGTGGAAATGTGTTGATTTCAATGACATTTTTGATGAGAAAAAGGTTTTTTTATTTTGATTGATTTATATATTAAAATATTGCATTTACTATATATTATATACATTTGAAAATAAATATTAAAACATTTCAACAGTAAAAATGAAATTGAGGGCCTCAAATGTAATTTCTTCAAAAATTCCATTTGAGGGTACTTTTGAAATTTTAGCATTTTGTTTGAATTTGAAACACATCCCACCCCCCAAAAAAGTTGGAATTTCCCATGGAATGGAAATTATACAAGGTCTAATCTAATTTCTTTCTCTCTTACTCATTAACAAATGTTGTATGAATGATATGCATGGCTATGTCAGGGTATGTGTCTCAGGAGATGTTTACACTGATATTAGATGCCTGCAGTTGGCCTATGTAAGCTGGCATTGGCTAAGGGGCTATTTGATTGCAGTGTAGATATTTGGGCATATGATGCAACCAGTCTGGAACCCTGGGAGGTGGAAGGAGCCAAGAGTTCAGGCTACAGCCTGCAGCCAAACATCTATGCCACAATTAAACAGCCCTGTGAGCCTGAGTCAACTGTCACAGGCCAGCAATAGGTTTTTAATTAGCTTTGATCTGTCTTCACTGTCTTTAGTTTATTACAGATGAAGATAGTTTATGGCCTTTAAGAGCTAGTGGCTTTAAATCTTAATTGTCAAGAAATCCACTTACATCTAGTCTACGCTACAAGCTTACATTGATATAAATATATCACTCAGGAGTGTGAAAAATCAATATCCCAAGTGATGTACTTGTACTGACCTAACTTCTGGTGTACACAGGTCTATGTTGGCAGGAATGTGTTTCCTGTTGACATAGTGAAACCGCCTCCCAGAGATGGTAATCTATGCCAGTGGGAGAACTGTCTCCCAATGGTATAGAGTGTCTTCATTACAATACTGCAGTTGCAGCAATGCAGTATTTTAAGTGTAGACCTGCCCAGAGAGCTGGCTAGAATCTTTCCTTTGATAAGAATGTTAAGCCCCTTGCTGCAGAACTAATTATATCAAAACTCTATGGTCTGTTTCCCCTTCAGGCTCCAAAGAAAACTCAGGAGAGATATTATGACTAGAGATTCATCCTCCCTCCCCCATTCCTTTCCTGCTTTGAGGGACAGGGACCAAAGAACTACCTCCATTATCAAGGTGCAATTCACGACTCCTTTAGAGTTGCACAGCTCAGCTGGTGGAGGTATATGGAGTGACGGGACATTCCAGGAGACGGGAAGTTAATTCCCTAAGTACTCTTGTCAAGTCATGAAGCCTTTCATTCAACCTTGTTTTTCAAAAGGAATCTATAAAGATTTGTCACTATGCTCTTGTTCTTTCTACAGCTTTTCATTTTATTGGCAAAAACATCATTTTAAAGGCATACACTGTATGCCTAGCAATGATTTAACTTGTCCAGAGCTAGAGCAATATGATGAATGAAAGTAGGTGGAAGTCCTCAGGAATACTGGTCCTTCCCTTCTGTGAAATATGTATCTCCTGCAACATTCATCACAGATAGTGAGGTTCTACAGGCAGCATGAAGAAGAAACTAAATCACTGAGAACAGGAGGATTACAAGTACTTCCCTCCTACATGTTATCAGCATTTGCAGAGACATACATGTGAAAAGACAGAGGTAAAAACCTATGAGCTGTTCGGTAACAAAATAGTATGCAGTGTCAGTGTCAGTAACCGACTAAGTGGGACTTCAGGATCCCGGCCCCAGGCAGGGCTGCTCCTGCTGGCAGGAAGCTCCTGACTCTGGAGCTGGGGCTGCCACTGGCTCCTACACATGGGAGGGGGTTGATCCCAGGCATCAGTTAATGGATACCAGGTAACTGGTAATCCCATTCACATTCTGTATTTGGAAAGTTGAAATGTGCTTTCCATTCTTTTTCTGATGGCTGTTGAATTCAACTGACTGACACAATTACTGACCTTTCCAGGGTAATCTTCTGAGGAAGAGCCAAAGGAACACTGCCGCTAATAGAATTTGATCTTGAAGAATTTCCATAATCAGACATCTGTTATCAAATAATGTAATTATGGGGGATGTCAGATTTGTATTGCACTTTTCTTGCTCATTATACTCTTGATTGACCACAGAACACTAGTCTTTATTCCCAAAGAATGTTTAATACTCTTGTACAGAAAAATCCACTGACAAACAAAATCCCCAAACTCCAGAAACAGTAACCTAACAAAACTGCATAAATTCATTATCACCACCTATTTTCTGTCCTGCAAAGGTGTCTTTCCTTTTTTTGTCAAACAGGTGTATTACATCTTATGCTAATTCTCTTCAAGGTGATGACTGTATCCATGTGTTGGTCTCTTTCTCATAATTTTGTGACACTATCAACCATTAGTATTGGAGCTCCAAGATTGGTCTGGGGGTAAGGTAGATCCACCCCTTCCTATTTAGTCCCCATCCCTTTCAGGGTGTACCAGGGCTACTTCAAAACATTTTGAAGTGGCCCCGGGCAAAAATTATTGCCTACCCCTGGTCCATTCAGTGTTTCAGGCTGCTTCATTAAGCTGATATAGAATTAGTTAGAAAGAGATAAATGACTTTGCAGTGGATAATTGCAATTTAAACAATAGAAACCCAGAAATAAATGAAGGTTATAACTACAGTTACTCTTAGGATATGTGATCCATCACTTTTATATTGTGGCACCATCATTAAGTTGTAGTGCAAGCATCTGATTTTAATATATTTTGGAAGTCTAGAGATTTGATTTTGTGTTGACAGCAGGAGCAGTATGTCAATGTAAAATTGGTAATGATGATTATTCCTTAGACAAATAAAAATGACAGGTTGAAGAGTCAAACAATGCAATGAACTGATCTAGATTTTTAAAATAGGTGTGTGGCAAACAAGAAATATCTATTTGAATTTCATAAACAATTTTGGAAAGATCTTTAATTAGATAAAGCAAACAGTGAGTAATTGAATCCAGATATGTGAAGTGTAACCGCTGGAGGTAAACTTATCCGAAGAAAACTCTGCATTGTTCTAAAAATATTGGAGTCCCCGAAAATATCAACCAACATTTCTCACTATGGTGTAAATAAGGAGTAACTCTAAGGAATTTCACCAATATAAAAGCTAAATATGAGGAGAATCAAGTCCACTGTTTTTTACTGTAGGTTTATACACTGTCTCCCTTGCAAACTGCTATAAATACTTTATTGTTGATATATTTAGATTTATACATTGTGCAGACTGGACCCAAGCCATTAACTGCTTATGAATATTTATCAAGGATGCATTTTATTCAGAATATTCACCACACAAACAGTTCTAAACAATGAGAAATGTCTGCTTTGGGAGAAAGCTGCACCTGGGTCCCCATCAGGCTTCTGTGGGGGTAAACATACATTAATGAGCCCAATACAAGAAAAAATTTGACTTTTGGAATTTAGGGTGAAGTTTGCATAGACCATGAAAGCTTCCCCCTATACTACTTAAGCCCTGTATTTTATCTTGAAGATAGAGGAAGAGCAATCAAAAAAGCTTGGCAATGAGACATATACACCAAATGGAGCAGGGAAGAGAGGGGGCATACTAGTCGAAAAGAGACCAGTACAGAAGAAGCTGACGAGTTAAGATAATGTGTGGCCCTATGGACCCAAAAAACTCAAACAAGTTGCAGTCACCTTCACATTTCTCCACAGGGGACTGAAATGAACTGCTGCCTATAGTTTGGAAGGTTTAACCTGGATTAATTTAAACCTCCAATCAGAAATTGCAACTGCCAGTCCGCCTTTATTTCGTGCCATTTCAGCATCTCCCAGGACCACACCTACTTCTTAAATGTCATTAATGTGATTCCTTTTGTCCATGAGATGTAAAGGAGACGGGCTATTTGGAAAGGAACAGAATTTCAGCTTTACAGCTGGGAAAACTTTTTCAGGCTATGCTTCTGAAATTTCACATAAATAGTTGACGTTTGCAATCACATTACACTTTGAAATCAAGATTGAATTTGAGTGGACAACAGCTTCATTTTCTATATTCAGATGTTTTGAAAGAGTGATATATTACTAAATGATAAGAGACTTACCTTCTGTGTGATTTTTTTGTCTTTGGTGTACATTTTGAGGAGTGATTCTGTATGTTACATTTTACCAAAGATCCCTAAATATTAGTAGTTCTCAAAGGAAATTTGATTGAGTAAAACCCTAATCAGTATCACTCTTGTTCAAGTAGTCATATGGAGCCTACCATGATTTCTAGGATGGGCCACTGCAACAAAGAACTAATAAACAGATTAATTTACTTCACACAGTGGTTGTGGTTCTCCTTCCTATGAATTCTACAGTATCCCTATTTCTGCTGATATGTGTCCAAAGCTAAAAAGATTAGAAAGCTCATTAGCATGCACATTTAAACATGTGTTTAGAAAAATGCACTTTTCATTTCTTACACATGTTCCAAATGAACTTCTTTGTAATGTGTATTAAATGCTTGATTAGGATAGCTGGAGACAAGACACAAAGGTATTTTTGTTTTGTCTTTTGTTTTTTGTTTTAAATTTCGTGTGCATCAGTTCAGATGTCTGGAATCAAGTTTGAAGTATTCGAGAAATAACAATAGCAGGATTGAGAGAGATTTCAGGTAAATTAGCCCCCCTCTCTTCATCTGTGTGTGTGTCTCTTTCTTTCTCATATGATGTAGTCTCAGGAGTGAAAAAGCTGACATTAATTCAGGGCCAGATTTTCAAAGATAGTAGGTGCATGAAGATAGACAGGCACCAAATGAGATTTTCAAAAGCATCTGCTCAGGTCAATATTTTAGGCATCTAGGGTTTATTCACTGATTAATTTTCCCTAAAGATTTTTTTCAGAAGCTCTTCTTACTAACTCCACTTAAACCTATTATTTTTTAAGTTACTATCGCTGTAGCAACATAAAAGTTACTCTTTTAAGTTGCATAAAATGACTCTTTAGAAGTCTTATTCACTTTTAGAACACATTGCAAATAATAATGAGGTTTAATAGGTATGATCATTAAAGGGGGCAAATTCTGCAATCGTGGATGGGATGGACCATGTGGTGGCTTTCTAGGACACCTACATGCACAGGCACCCCCTGCTCCTGCCCTGAACTCCTTTTCTGTCCCTGTTGTGTTCCCTAAATAAAATCACATGATTCCGGAACCACAGTCTCTTCATTGCTTGTGTGGAAGAAGGGTGTGGGAGACTAGAGGCAAGCACATTGAATGCAGGAGCAACTCCTTGAGAGCAACATATCTGACTCTCAAAACTGGCCATCCGTAAAGCCGTTTTTCAAAAGCCCATCTGATTTTCAGTGGTCCTCACTGTTCTCTCCTTATTGCCCTGCTGTCTGGCTGCTCATAATTAGTGGTTAGGCAATGTGCCTTGACTCCCTCCCCCACCCACATATACCTTGCAATATAAAACTCTCGCCCATACTCTCAAAGATATTATGGAGCACACAGCAGGCTTGTTCTTCCCTTCAAGTTCCCGGCACACTCTCCTAGCCTCACATTTCACATGCATCTGCAGCAACAACATATTTTTCCTCTCATTTAATCGCTCCCTGTCTAAGTGAGTGGATTGCATTTGCTCCTTGAACATATCAGACCGCCTATGTTTTCCAACTTCAGATTTCAGCCAGCCGGACAGCTGGTAGAGCCAGAAGTGTGCAGCAGGCTCACTGCTGCACCTGCTAACATGAAAAATGAAGGGCAGGCTTTACAGGAGATATACTGATCAGTTTAAAACCTAATGTCTTAGCATAAAAGGAGAGTCTGTCTAAAGACAATTGGGATGTTTTATGTACAAGGCCATAGTTATGCTTTTAAGCACCCACTGTGCAGCAGTTACATCCCAGAGATCTTAGGGGAGCACCTGGACTGTTTTTGGTGGTAGGCATGGTAAGGGACAGGCCGGGGCTCTAGACTTTAGCAAGGAAGGGAATCCAGCCATGGCAACAAAGGCGCAAAGCAGAGCAGGACAGAGGTTCACACAGTGACTGTGTATTCAGCATCTCCTCCCCTCCTTCCCCCCCCCACCCCGTGTGCCAAGAGAGTTCAACTTTATCTTTCCGCGGGAGCATGCAGTAGGAGGGAGGGGGGAGAGGGTCCGGGCATGGAAGCAGAGCAAGAGCTCAAGCCATGCTTCACTGGGGATGAACAAATGAAGCTTTACTGCAGAAGCATCAGTTAATGGCTTCCTCTGCTTCAGCCAGGTTGCCATGTGCAACATCAGTTTTCTCCGAATCACACTGAGTGGTAACTGAATATGGCCAGAAACTTGGACTTCATGCTGCAATGTTTTGTGATGTGGTGCCAGACCACTTACTGCTGGCACGGCATGGAAAAGTGTCCTACGATGGAGGATGGAATAAGGCGGACCTCCCCAGAAACCTTATAAGAAGGACTAAATACATCCTCTGGAAGATTTATGGAGATATGCAAGGAGGATGCCCGCTCCATCTCCAGACACGATAACAATCTGTTCTAGGGACTCCCTGTTGTGTATGCTCAGCAACCACCACAAATCACACCCAATTGTTTTAACCCACTTGTAACATGATAAAAAATGTGACCTCAACAGAAGTGCCCTCTCCAACATCCGGGCTCAGCAATGAAATGTCCTGGGAGGAGGGGATTGTTTCCAAAGTTATAAAAAGGTCCTGGCAGTCAGTGAGATTGACCTGCTGACCATTCTTCTCCCCTCCTCTTCCTCAACATATATTGTCCTCCTCCGTGCTGCTGCCCAAGGAGTGTCTTGGGAGGAATCCACAGACTAGCTAAGGAAGCTGATCAGGTCCTTCCCTAGGATTGCATGAAGCTGCTCATAAAAATGGAATGTTTGCAGCAGTGATCCAAACTATCTGTTTGCCTCCTTGTCTTTTGGTATGACTGCCTCAGCTCCTTTGTTTTCACGTAGCAGTGTTCGGAATCCCTGGTGTATCCTTTCCCCTCCATGTCCGTTGCAATCTTGGTGGATATCTGCATTTCTTTTTGCTGGTTCGTAGTTCGGCAATGAGGTCTAGGGATTTCTATACACTCCATGATGGTGTTTATCTGCAACCCTGGGAATTCATGGTCAAGTGTGCTGCTGAAGTGTCTGCCTGCTCTGAGGTCAGCTTTCCAGGCTGGCCACACAGGAAATGAATTTCAAATTTTCCCAGGGCTTTTCTTGTGCACATGGAGAGCACCAGAGTTGAAAGTCTTGGCCAGAGTGGTCACATCAGGGCATTGTAGGACACCTCCCAGAGGGCAAGAATGTTGACTTTCACTGCGCTGTGTCTGCACTACCCCAAAGTTGACCATGCCAGGTCGAATTTAGCATTACTCCTGGTGAAAAGCAGGAGAGCTGAAATTAACATTGATGGCCCTTAAAGTCAATAGAATGGGCTTGGTGATGTGGATTAATTGTTTAAAAATCGACCTAATGGGGCCACATTTGACCTAACTCCCAGTATAGACCAGGCTTCAATCTAAATTCAGGTCGAGTGAGTGAGAAATTGAAGTTTTAGTCTGTTCCTTTTCTCTTACAACCCCTGAGTCAAGAGCTAGGTAAAGTTGGGGGAATGGTTAGGTATTCTTTTTATTTCAACTCAATAACATACTTCTGTTGCACACAAACTGGTTTTATGTATTGATGGACAGTTTTGGCTTCCATCATAGCTATACAAAGGACTATGACAGACATGTTTTAATTCAGAATGTAATTCATGTTTTACTTCTGTGTTCCTCAACAGATAGTAACTTCATCCTGGCAAATGCTCAGGTGGCTAAGGGATTCCCCATAGTTTACTGTTCCGATGGCTTCTGTGAGCTTGCTGGATTTGCACGAACTGAAGTCATGCAAAAGAGCTGCAGCTGTAAATTTTTACTTGGTGCTGAAACAAATGAGCAGATGATTCTTCAGATCGAAAAGTCACTGGAAGATAAGGTGGAATTCAAGGGAGAAGTCATGTTTTATAAGAAGAACGGTGAGTTTTATTGCTTTCATCAGTGATGTGTTTTCAGACAAGCTGAAATTTACCATTGTTCAGCATATCCATTATATATGCACTATACTTAATGATACTACATGTGGATATTCAGAAGCCTACAGAAATGGATTTGAATAAAGGAGGGTTGTTACAATGTTAAAAATGTGAATATATATGTAGAAGTATTGATATCTGTGTGATGAACTGCAAGGTATTTAAAATGCAGGAGAAAATAAATTCCTTCTGGAACACTGCTTTATTTTGTGCAGAAGAGGTATCATATAAAGTTCTCTACTCATCTTGTGATCAGACTTGGCCTTCTTGAAATGTTAACACAAAAATGAAATTAAAACTCACCTACAGATGGAGGCCAACCATGGAAAATTTCAGCCTGATAGAGCTAGTTGGACAATTTTTAATGAAACTGTTTTCCTTGGAAAAGTGCCATTTTGTGTTTTAAAAAAACCTAAACCCAGATTTTTTTCATTAAGTGGCTTGATCTTAAAAAAAAAAAAATCCCACAAAAATTGTTCAGAACTGGAAAAACACAGCTTTTCAAATATCCAAATATTTTGCCTAATGGACATTTCAAGTTTCATCTAGCTCAACTGATACTAACATATTCAGAAAGTTTTCAATGTCCTAGAATGCTCTCTCTCTACAGCTGCTATAACACATGTAATAGCCAACGGGGTTTTTTAAAAAGGTGCTTAGGGTTGGTACAGTGGGCATTAGATCATGACCCTAAAGTGCACAGCTCTATTTACTCATAGCTAGAAGAATTCATATTTGTTTGAAAAGGTAGAGGCTTATGCTGAAGGCCTGAAGTTTGATCCCCATTTATGACACTGATATCTGTAAGGCTGTGTCTAGACTGGCAAGTTTTTCCGCAAAATCATCTGCTTTTGGGGAAAAACTTGCCAGCTGTCTACACTGGCCACTTGAATTTCTGGAAAAGCACTGACGATCTCATGTAAGATCGTCAGTGCTTTTCCGGAAATACTATGCTGCTCCCGTTCGGGCAAAAGTCTTTTTCCGAAAGACTTTTGCACAAAAGGGCCAGTGTAGACATCACAGTACTGTTTTCCGCAAAAAAAGCCCTGATCGCGAAAATGGCCATCTGGGCTTTTTTGAGGAAAAGCGCGTCTAGATTGGCCACGGATGCTTTTCCGCAAAAAGTGCCTTTGCGGAAAAGCATCCTGCCAATCTAGACGTGCTTTTCTGAAAACGCTTTTAACAAAAAACGTTTCTGTTAAAAGCATTTCCGGAAAATCGTGCCAGTGTAGACGTAGCCTATGTGTCTTCACAGAAGATATATCAACAATGATATATGAGGGGGAGAGGGGAGACTTAGCTTTGCATCAGCTTGTACACAGCCAAGTGATGTAGATCATTCCTCCACTCTATTGCTGGCAGTTATCTTCACTACACTTCTTAGAGCACCTCCCTCATTTGGTTGCTGTATGCTTTGATTGTATTTCCTTGGAAGTGAAGAATTGACCATATGTGATGCTCAATTCTGAGAGCCCCGTGGGAGAGAAACTGGCATAATGCCAGGAGACTGGTCTCCAACAATTAAAAATATTTAGTGCTTGATGTTGTAGTTCACTGTGTATCAGCTTTCATGTATTTTTTTAAGCTCAGAATTTGTGATCAAATATTCTAAATACCTTCACCGTTCTTGCTTAAGATTTATGCACTGTTGAAATGTTTCCCTATAGAATTATATTACTTTGGTTATATTACTTTGGTGGTATACATTTTTATAGATGAATGTTTTAAAATAAGGGCTATATTCTGAAGAAAGACACAATATTGAAAATCCTAAGGAAAAAAATGCCCCCTTTTCTGATTATGGGATGGAAGGGGAAAAGAGTTGTTTAACATTTAGGTTAATAAACTTTAGGCTAATGTGTCTTTTAAAGTGTCATAATATGTAAAATGCTTTGAAGAATCAATAAAAAAATACTTCACTCCCCTACATTTAAATGAAAACATTGCTATATGTCTAGAGTACATGTTCCATGAAACCAATTAAAAATGTTAATTACTGAACTTATTAATTTTTCCTGGTTATGAAAAATATTCTTGCACCAGAAGTTTCAAGGGCCACTTTTTTTCCATTATTTGATAGTGATGACTAAGGGTATGTCTAAACTGCAAGCTTTTTTTGAAGGATTCTTTTTCAAAAGAATTCTTTTGAAAAAGATTCTTTGGGAAGTGAGCATTCACAGCTCAAAACTGGATTGAAAAATCAATCGCTTTTTCGAAAGAATGTCCAGTCTGCATGGACACTCTCTTGAAAGAAACCCCTGGTTGCTAGTCACAGAACGGCCACCAGGGCACCTGTGCTTTTTTTCGATTGCCTCTTCTTCTGAAAAATGTCTCTGTTCTGCATCCACACGCCACTTTTTTTCAAAAGAGTTCTTTTGAAACAGGCATTCGTCCTCATAATGAGGTTTACCAATGTTAAAAAAAACCTGCATTCTTTCTATTTGATTTCGAAAAAGCGCAATTGCAGTGTGGACGCAGGTAATGTTTTTCTGAAAAAAGGGCAGTTTTTTTGAAAAAACAATGTAGTCTAGATGTACCCTAAATAAAGCCATAGAAGAGGAAATAAAATACTAGCTGAATAGAAGAATTAGGGTTATCTAATTGTAATCACTCACTGACCATGTAAATTAGTTGGGATGGACAAACTGCTTTGGATAAAAATGTCACACCTACTCTTTTCTCCTACTTTGTATATACAATTTGCATCAAACTTGCATCAAATCATTTTCAAAGTATGAACAGATTTCTCTTACTACTCCTTATATTTATTTTCATGTATTTCTGCATCATCTGGAAGCTAAAATGAAAGTGCTGAAACATCATGAGACTATTTTTGCATTAAAGGCAAGAAATCTCACAAGTAGGCTTATTTTTGTAATTTTTCAAGTCAGTGTTGCAAACCCAGAAAATGAGGCAAAGCATCTGTAACTTTTGGTTATATACCTAGAATTATTGAAATGCTTAATCTATGCTCAGCAAATGCAGGAAGAAAAAAAGGCAGTATGTAGATTTTTTAAATATTTTAGCTTTTAAGGGCATCTACAGAATAAAAATATATTTAACTAAAAAAAAGAAAAATTGAAACCCTATGATTGAAAATTATGATTCATATGCTTGACTACATTAAAGATGATTGCTTGCTGTAGCTGTTGAGAAGAGGTCAAAGATATCATCCACCTACTTCTTCTCTGATATTCAAAGCTGCCATAAGTTTTTGGACTGGCCACTATTGTAAGTCACGGCCATTTCTGCTCCATGCTGTAGGACAAGCTCAAAGGGAACAGAGCTGGTGACAAGGATCTGGCAGTCAGATGGTAATGTCTCAGTTTGCACTGTTATCATCTGGATGGCCATATTACCTAATTTGGGAAGGACTGTCCATTTTTTAAGCCCAGATGCATCCTTTATGATTTTTTTTTTTTTTGCACAAGTGGCCATTTGTCCCCTTTGCTCTTGTCAACTGTTGGCAACAGCAAAAGGGGACAAATGCCCATTATTGTCAAAAAAGTGGGGTGCAGAGTAACATACGGGAGAGGAATGCCAACCCTGGGCAGTGTCCTGTTTTCCCTTTGGAAAATACAGTTAATCTAATCATTAGTAACACAAATATCCACATGAATGAGTACCTGGATGTAGGACACTATTCACAGGTGTGGATTCACCTTGGAAGCAAGACCAACTGGGATTCATTGCACATAGTAGTATAATATACAAAGAGACTACTTAATTAAAGGAGCAATAGAAAAAAGGAAAGACAGATTCTTTTGCGTTTTCTAAGTTTGTTGTTGTTGTAAGAATATTCAGACCCCAGGCCTTTGATAGAGGACTTAAAAAACAAGTTTACCCCAGGAAGGAAGTGAGCTTAGCTTGTAAAAACTTGTACAGGTCCCTCATGGAAAGTATGGTGGAACTTACTTGCATTTATAAGGTGTTTAGACACATATGTTATTAGAAATCCTTATAACTTTTCTTTTAAAAATCTTTATGCTAAGAACTAATCGCTTGCCAAATTTCTTCTTAGATTTGTACAAAAACACTAAACAGTAGATTTATCCAGCTCTTTTTATTGTGACACTTGAATTTCTTCAATATGTCCCTTAGCATGGTTATTTGCTTATTTATGCTCTTCATCTAATACAGGCATGCATCATTCCAAGTATGGTTCAGCTTTTGTTTTCTATTTCATCTATCTGGCAAATACCATTCATAGATCTAAAATAGAAGTTACGTAGCACCTGTGTACTTCCTGACTCCATTGCTTTATGCAGCAATGTGATTGGGTTGGAAAAAGTCTGAGAGTTTGGTGCTGGGATGGGGCTGACTATTGGGTAGCTGTATCCAGTTAGGAAGGAGTGTATTGCCTGCAAGCTGGGTTGCACAGATGGCTCTTTTGGCTACTCATGAGGGCTACACATTCAACACGGAATAATTTTTTGAAGTTCTGACCTATCATGCAATGCATTCATTCACTCTGAAATCTGACACACACTTGACTTAGGCTATGTCTAGACTGCAGTCTTCTTTTGGAAGAAGCTTTTCTGGAAAAGATCTTCTGAAAAAACTTCTTCCGAAAGAGAGCAACTACACAGCAAAAGCGCATTGAAAAAGTGATCTGCTTTTTTGAAAGATAGTGTCCAGACTGAGTGGACGCTATCTCACATTTAAGCTTTTTTTTTTTTTTTTTTTTTTTTTTTATAAAGAACTCCCTCTTCCCCGTCCACACATGCCTTTTTCTGAAAGAGCTCTTTTGGAAAAAGGCTTCTTCCTTGTAGAAAGAAGTTTACCAATGTCAGAAAAACCCCTTTGGTCTTTCGAATTTTTTTTTCCCAAAAGAAGGCAATTGCAGTGTGCTGTTTTTCTGAAAAAACTCTGCAGTGTAGACATACACTCAGAGAATCTAAAACCCTGATCAATAATGTGAAGAGATGTCCTCAGTCAGGACTGTATAGTAGGAAAAATTGTTACAAGCAATGTATTAGAGTCCTTTAATGTGCTTGTGTTTTGGAATTGCAGATTTACAATTTTACACTTAAGCATAGACAGTGAATATTAGGTTGCTAGAATTGAGTTAGCTGTCCTGTAAAAGCCAACATATAAAGACATGGGGATATACTTCATGTAGATAACTGCAGTAATTTCAATCTGCGAAAACAGCAATGTATCCATCTGAACCTACTAACATCATATTTGAACATGTAAGATATTTTATGCTTATTAGAAAGCTATAAAATATCCTAATTGCTGTAGTTGGGGGAGAACAACATCATTGTATCAGTGCTTCAACTGCAAATCTTAATACATCAAGTTTAGACCCTCTACTTAACTGCTAAGTCACTAACATGCTAAAATGCTAGATCTGGCTCTAATGAAATGGTGGTTGTACACATGCCTGTTTATTTTAATAAGTACTTTAGATAAAACACACACACTATCTAGCTAGATAGGATCCATTAACCAGACAGGAATGCTGAATCAATGAAGATCTTCACAAAGACTTGTTTGAGACATTTATTTATTTATTGTAGTCAACATCAGGTTTTGCATTGATATGGGCCAGTGTTCATGTAGTCCTGGAAATCAAACCAGTGATCAGATTCTGAGGTCTAAATTCTGCACTAAGACACCCTACATATGGTTCCTGATTTAGTTAACAAGTGTTACGTGTACACTCAATAGCCTTACCACACAAACAGGGCCAAATTAAAGCCTGGTGTGACAAGGTGCAACTCTACTGATTTGACCTACTTGACCCATGGCATCTGCTCACACCAGATCTAAATTTGGCCCATAGCAAGTGTGCAAAATTGTCTGACTTACAAATGTGAAAACAGGCTTGTTCCCTCTGACTGTTTATTTTTTGTTTTGGAAGAAACAGAAAGTCATGAGACATACCAGCAAAAAAACCCACCAGATTATTCTGTAATTTATAAACCTAAAAACTGCAGCATGCCTGACTTCTCTAATTGGCAGTTCTGACATACCCTGTAGGCATGCTTGTCTTGCTACCTCAAGAGCCGTCTCAAGCACAGTTCTGAGTTTACAGTACTGATTGGAATGTCCTCCTAGTGCTTATTTAAAAGCTTCATAATGAGCACTGCACTGTGATAAACAATAACTATCAGAGGACACCATGTTTGTGAAAATGTGTTGTTGTTTTTTTAAAAAACTTTCTGTATTTGATGGAAAATGTAGGGCTAGCATTTTGTAGCCATTTAGTAATATTTTATTTTATGCCTTATCATCCTGGCAATACACAGATTGAAGCTGCAAAATTGGATACGGTCAGTGCTCTATTTTGAATGCACCCAAACTTTTTCAGTATTTTTATTCAAGGTTACTGTTTGGCAAATTATGGAGAAGAAACTATTATGAAATTTGAAATTAAGTTTAGGTTTGGTTTTTGAGTCACTACAAAATTTAAGGTGGTTGGATTTAAGTTTCTATTTGAATCCCATCGCTGATGTTAGCCTCAATTTAGTGGTTTTGATTCTTGATCCCAGCATCCTACCAGCTTCAGACGTCTTTTCCCCCCTAACACATATTTCAATGGTAGATCAGCCCAGGAATATAATTGTGTTGTGTGGGTCGACTACAGATTGTCAACAAAACAAACTACAGGAGTGGTCCTTCCAATTAAAGCAATCCTATTAACTCAGAACAAAATCAGTGGAGGTTTCAGACCAAGAATGGCTTTAAATAGACATCAGAAAGTAAAACTAGCTCGTAGACATTGAACTGAGAGCTGCATAAAGTATTAGCTGTGTGTGGAAAGATGTGGCATATGAGAATTACACAGTACATCTTTGAGTTTGCAATTTATTTTCCAATCTATGATTAGAGCCAGCAAAAATTGTTGTCTAAAACTTTATTTTTTCCAAAAAGATGCAATTTTGGTTTACTTAGCAAATGTGTGTTGATTTCAGCAGATTGTTTTGGTAAGAAATAAAAATAAGTCGGGAATATTTAAGTTTCAACATTTCCAAAAATGGAAGTTAGATTTTTGGGGGCTAAGTGCTAAATAAAGGGGAATTAAATGCTGTTCATAAAATGGAGGAGGACAAGGTAATGATGCCTACTGCCTTTGTACTCAGTAGCACAGTAGGTAGGGCTCTCAACTGGGACAGGGGACACCTGAATCTGAATACCCACTCTGGAGCAGGGACTTAGGTCTCACTCCTCTCAGTTGAGTACCCTAACCAGTTTCTCTTTTTTCCCCTGTTCAAACTTTTCCCCTTTGTATACGTACTTGAATATCCTTTGAGCTAGAGAGAAAGTGAGTGACTCCATCACCCAGTGGTTAAAGCACTAATTGGGAAGGAGGCCCTCCTGAGTTCCTCTTCCCGGTGAAGCAGCCAAATGCTGGAGTGCTTTTAAACATCCAGCTCTAGACTGATTCTTATCATATGTCTGTGTTTGTGGCTCCTGCCAGTTGCTAGCCTTTTATTTCACAACACCTGGAGTCAGGCTCGCCAACATGGAGGGACAAAGTGGGCAACTGCCTCAGGACCCAATGATATGAAAGAGAGCGGAGCTCCCAGGTTTTGCTATTGTGGCAATGGTGACAGCTGGAGCTCCAGGGCCTTTAAATCACTGCCAGAATGCCATGCTGCAGGCTGTCTGAGGGAGGCAAGGGGGTTTCCGGGTGGCACTGAGGGTTGCCTAGCCCACGCCCCACTTCTTCCACCCAAAGCCCTGCCCCTTCTGGGGACATGGAGCAAGCCCTCACTCTTTAACCAGGGGCCTGGTGGCCCCACCAGGGCCCGCTGTCTGGAGAAGAAGTGAAGTGTCACACTGCAATTTATCATGGTCTTTTTTTGTTTCCTTCAAAGGGATTTACAGAGAGAGAACTTAGCAAAACAATTTTCCAAAAGCTTTACAAACAGACCTTTGCTTTACCACAAATGCTGAACCAAATTCTGATCTCAGTTACAGCAATTCAGAATAATGCCATTAAAGTACAGGTTCTGTGTTGCCAAGAAGCAATGGTTCTCTCCTTAAAGGATTCAGGGGCAATAAGCACACACATTGGGTGAAGGCCTAAAGACTTTATTAAGCACATCTCAGAATAAAATACAGTGCTTAATAAGCATTGTACTTTCTTAATAAGCCTAAGCCTAGTGCAATACTTACGTCTCTTCTGCTGCCGGGAACCCCCTGAAGAAGGACAGCGGATGGACCCAAGGCGGGTACGTAGCACCTTCCGCAGCTTTGGTCTACTCTGAGGTTCCAATATTAGAAATATCCCCAGCCTTTATATACTATTGGATCTACTTTACTCATACTTGTTGTTTTGAGAACCTGACAAGATTAATACATTGCATATTTTCCCAGGTAAAATAATCAGCTTGGCCAGTGGCAAATCTTCAACATAGATAACTAATGTGATAATCCCAAACACTACCGTACTCCCTTTCCAGGTGGATAGGCTTGGGACCCACCCCAGATCTTGTTGAAAGTAAACAGTGCATTCCTGAACTGTACCATCTTGAGCAAGCAGCTAACTCTCTGAGAATAAGAAAATAATGAGAAGCAAAAAGCACAAATGGCTGCATAGGGCATCCAGGCCTGAAAGGGGATGCAGGCATAAAAGGAATGATTGCTGTACACCACCTAATCTCCTTGATATCACAATCGTCTTCCGCATTTCCACTACAGGTTCCCAGCCAATGGGAGCTGGAGGGTGCAGCACCTGTCGGTAAGAGCTAGCCAGGACAGGAGGGAGCCTATCTTAGTCCATTTTCACCACTGATTGGGAACCATCTGAGGTGAACCCTCACCCTCCTGCACCTCAACACCTCAGCCCAGAGCTGTGTGTCACACTCTAATCCCCTCATCCCTGGCCCTGCCTTAGAGCCCTCATTCCTCCTGCATCCCAATTCCCTGTCTCAACCCATAGCCCCAATCTGCATGCCAAATACTTTGGCCCTGCCCCCAGCCTAGAGCCTCCTTTTGTACTCCAAATCCCTCATCCCTTGCTCCACCCCAGAGCCCACACCCCAGCTCAGAGTTCTCATCCCTCCCACACTACAACACCCTGCCTCAGTCTGCAGCCCTCTCCTATATTTGAAATCTTTTGCCCACTCTCAGCCTGGAGTTCCCTCCTGCACACCAAACCCTTCATCCTCAGCCCCATCCCATAGGCTTCACCCCCTTCTGTACCCCCAACTTCCTGCCCCAACTAGGGATGTGAATGTTTAACCTCCAGCCCTGGCTGGAGCAGCCCTGGCTAGAGTAGCCCTTGACTGTGGCAGGAGGCTACCCTGCCCCACCCCTTAAAATTGGTTAACTAGTTGAACATAATGTTTAACTGGTTAACCAATCAAACAGGAAGCCCCAGCCCAGTGAAAGTGAGTGAGGATGAGTGAGCCACTAAGGAAGGGGGAATGTAGTGAGTGGACAACCCTAATTTGATAGTTTGTAGAATGTTTGTGGCATGGCAGCTATGCAGACAAACTGGGGCCTACATGAGGCTTGCCAACTTTCCAGTTTCTGAAAACTAGACACCCTTCCCCACCCTCTTTCCCAAGGGCTCAGCTTCCACTCATTGCTTTCCACCACCCCTTGTCCAGCCTAAGAATTGTTGCACTCCCTCCATCCCACCAGTGGGTGGGAAAGGTGCTCTCCGCCTGCTGTTCCTGCCTCCCACACATTTGGTCTCTGTCCATGGCATGCAGGCCTGGACAGAAAGTAGCCTGCTACCACCATTTTCCATAAGTATTCTCTCGCTCAGGCAGCATAGCCTTATGCTCTGCTCTGGGTCAGTATAAAAGTTTACCAGCCACCCAGCCAATGTGCTGACTGCCTGCAAGAGAGGGAACCTTACAGCAGTGGAAGGACAGAGCTCCCTCACAGCAAGCTGGAGATCAATTGCTCCCACACATGGGACCCCTACTTCTACAGGTGATAACCAGACTTCTGCTGTCTGTTGTCAGTGTTTCTGATTGGACTCATTTAGGGGGCTTATTTGACTGGACTTTTCCATTGAAAACCTGATACCTGGCCACTCTAGCATACCCAGCAAAAGGAGAACTCACTTGTTTGCAAGATAACAATAGAAACCTTTAACATTTTTAAGCAGCAAGTGCAATAACTAAACACAGAAGAATGAAAAGAGGGCAAGGTGAGGGGAAATCAAAATGAACGACCAAGCACCAGCAAAGAAAGTCTGATAATTTTGAAACTGAAATTACATATCTCATTGACAATATAGTTCTTTTTAATATAATTAATAAAGTTACTTACCATTATTCCCACTGGCTTGTTTTACTTATGGCTCAATAGTTCCAGTTCCCTGGTGCTTTGCTAATTAAGTCTGAGGTAAGCTGTCATTTGAAAAAAAAAAAAAAAACCCTCATATAACTAATTCAAGTAGATGGGAAGGAATGTTTTGATGACAGAGGGAGTTATATCTTAAGTCACTGATAAGAAACTTTTGTATCTTCAGCACCATTTTCTCTTCCTTCTCTCTGAACAGTTGACATCATTCACTTGTAGCCACTGATTCATCTGTATTACTGTGGTGTCCGAAGGTCCTATTGAAACTGCAGCCTTATTGTACCAGGCATTGAACAAATACATAGCAAGAGGGAACCCCCTCTGCCCTGAAGAATTTACAGTTAAAAAGGGCAAGACACAGAAGGGGTGAGAAATAGGAAGTATTGTTATTCCAGCTTTTACTGGTGGGGAAATGAATCACAGAGTCTTTAGGGCCAGACTTGGAAAACAGCTTTACCTCCATTAGGCACCTCCATAAAGCGGCCAGACAGGTTTTAATGAAAGATACACAAAAAGGGGACACATTTCATTTAAACAAAATAGAAATGGCCATCAAATAATTTTAGTAACATGATCTGAAACATTCCTGATCTCTTGGGGTAACTCAAAGAGATTTACACAAATATTGCTGAGTTGCTAATTTACCTAAATTGTTGTCATTGAAGTTGACACAGCCTACTAGCTCTGAATAGCCATATGATTTAATTCTTGCATAATCCAGTGAAAATGGATTTGTTCCAGTAGTTTAAAACTGTGATAGTATTTAATTTAATCCATACATGAGTTTTCCTACAGATTGCATTATGAAGAGGAGGGAAAAAAAATCTTTTTTTTTTCCGTCTTATTTATAACAATGTTTGCAGCTTATTGATCATACACACATGCAGTATACACAGCTGCTCCCCGAGTTACGACCACCTCCACTTATGACCATCTGCACTTACAACCAAAGCAGTCATAAATCCGGATCCGAGTTATGAATGGTGATCCGCGCTTACGAATAGCGCGGTCGCCATGTAACTCTATGGGATCCAAGTTACGAACACTTCGAGTTACGGACCAAGTGTTGGTCTGTAACTTGTTGGTAACTCAGGGAGCGGCTATAGATGCATTTGAAACAATCAGTTATAA
The DNA here is from genome assembly GCF_052426305.1 of Pelodiscus sinensis. Lineage (NCBI taxonomy): Eukaryota > Metazoa > Chordata > Testudines > Trionychidae > Pelodiscus > Pelodiscus sinensis. Next base: position 194,424,822 of record NC_143053.1, on the reverse strand, counting down.
GATATATGCATTTTCTAATTTTTGATCAATTTTTTTTTTACTGCTTAAGTATCTGTTTTAACTACAGTTTCTGCTATGTGTTATACTATGGAATAATTTCTGTACTGTATTAGATCATTACGTCTCTTCTTAATGATTCCCTTTCCCCAGCTAAATATTCCGACACTTTCCATCTTTTGATTAGGTTGATGTTTCTTATAATTTTCTTTGCCCACACTGATTCTTTCAGTTACCATTGGAGAACCCCAATGTTAACTTTTTGCTATGCTGAAAATTGACTGTTTATTTCTGGTCATGTTTTCTGTCTGTTAGCCATTTTTTATTCCAGAACTGCACTTCATCGAATTCAGAGAGTTTTCAATCTCCTCTGAGTAAGGAGGAACATCTGAGAGTCACATTTCCATTCCAGGTTCCACCATTGTTCTGTAATCTGCCACCCATAGGAAATCAGTTTTCCTTCCATAGTGGGTTAGCTGTACTAGCTGTGTAGTCCAGGCTCCATCAACACCCTACCCTCTCTTCACTGATCTGCATAAAAGGGTTAGTCATGGCCTCAACAGGCTCCTCCCCTCACAATGGGTGTGTCAAGACCATGGAGATTTTTTGAAAAAAGTGGCCTTTTTTCGAAAAAACTTCTCCTACATCTAGACTGCTGTCGCGGTCTTTCAAAATTAAATCGAAAGAACGTGGCGCTCTTGAATGCAATCAGAGCTTTTTCTAAAGAGAGCATCCAGATTGCCTGGGTGCTCTCTTCTGAAAAAGTGGATTGCTTTTTTGAAACTCTTGTGCCTGTCTAGACAATCTTTCGAAAGAGGCTTGTAGTCTAGACGTACCCAATAAGACCTACACTATAGCTAGCCCACAAAAGCAAATAAGTGGGATTATTTCATGCCCTTTGTGATGATTTAGTTTCTATGTGAGATGTTTTGATTTTCTGAAATCCACATGAATATATCAACTATGTGATGTTACACTCCATATTCTTTATGAAAATATACTTTTGAATATAAATATGCCAACTCAAATATGCTTTATGCAAAATGTGATAAGTAATCTGTCATTGAAAAACTTGTAATCCATTAAACACGTATATTCTATTTGTGTGCATGCATCATTCCTGTATTTGAACTGAGAAATGTGAAGTATAGACCTGCTTAGATGTGTCAGATGTGCTAATGAAGGCCTTTAGTAGTACTCAAGGAATTTAATGGCCCCAGGACTATGATAGTGATCTGTGAGTAGTCTTGCTTTTTCTGTAAACCTGGACTATGGTTGGTCCTGCCAAGACATGTAACCAGGCCACCTGATACTGGAATCCATTTTGGGTGTGATACTTTTCCATGGGCATTTGAAAGGGTTGAAACTGAACACAAAGGATTCTTGCTTTGGGACAAATCTATTTATAGGCCGGAAACCAAACAATAGTAGGAGTTGCCAGACATCAAGACAATCCCTGCTTACCACCAGTATGACGGCTGGAACCATCTAAGACTAAACGGGGTGAATGAACAGGCCCAACTTGGGATGTTTCTTAACTTGTGAGAAAAGATTATTAGAACTACTGTTAAGAAATTGCATGTAACAAGTTTCTTAGTGTATTCAACTTAGATGGTATGTTTTGTTTTATTTTGCATAGTAACTTTGATATGTCTGCAACCACTTAATTATTTCGATACTTAATAAATTAATTTATTTATTAACAAACCCAGTGTAAATAAGTATTACTGGGTGTGAGGGCAAGATCTGTGCATATCTCTCTCATTGATAAATGGTGGAAACAACTTATGATCTTGCTCCATATAAAATTGTTATGCTGAGTATGACAGGTTTATCTAGGTTTTTGATCCCATTTAGGCTGTGCATCTGTGCGCAGTATTAAGTCCCTGTGATTGTCTTCCCAGGATTGTATGGAACTTGGTGTCTGTGCTGCTCTGCTGTGGGCTGCGACCCACCCTTGTGCCATCACTGGGTGAGATTAGAGGTTGTGGCTCAGCAGGACAATAGTGGGGTGCCCTAGAAAGTAGGTAGTGGTTCAGTGGTATTTAAGCCCATCAAGTGACAGTCTCAGGGAAATCTCTGTGGCCTAACCTATTACATCCTGATTATTCATATATTTTTGTAGATATTCAAAGAATACTAGTAGATTATGCAAGCACAGATTTCCTTAACAGAAATGATGTTGTCTTGTATCTGTCCTGTCACTTTCGTAGAGGTGCTTTGTATTAATGTATTTAATCTTTGCCTATTGGCTATTCAAATAATATATTCATTCTTGTTCCTCCTAATTCTCATCTTATGTTATTACCTGCTTTACTTTTTGTTCCTTAGTGTTGGCTTCATGTAGGCTGGATTTCCATATTCTGAAGGATTCGTATGTTGCTGGAAAAACTTCTTAAACTTTGCCATGTAACTGTACTGTTTCTACCTAGTCTTCCAATTCTTATTTTCTAAAGGGGAATAAGTAACTCAGTGTGTCCTCTATGTTGAATATAAGGAGCAAGTTTCCTCACTGTTAACTTTAAAATCTTTATCAAGGTGTGATAAACAAGCAGGGAAACCAGCTGAGGTCACTCAATTAGTGTGCACTGAAAAAAATGGGAAAGCCAGTCCCCAAACCGGTGGTTAATCCAATATTTATATTTATCAAGCCAGCATAAAATACATTTTGTGTTAATTTACTGGTCAAACAGAAGTCCAAACAGTGCAGTTCCCTTAAAGTAGCTAGCCTTACACTTCTACGCAGACACCCAAGTTAAATAAAATTCTTCCAGTCCAAAAGGATTGGAAATAATACCTTCCAAGTCAATAAATATTTCAGATCTTTTTCCAAATACATACTTATAGTGAATTATTATTAACTAAAGTAAAATTCATTTAAAAAGAATATTGGTTAAAAGATTGATTCATGTATAGACGTGTTCAATTCTTGAGATTCAGAGACATAAGAGATGACGATCTTGTAGCTGCACACAGTTCTTTTAGAATTTAGTCCATGTTTCTAACCAAAATCCATCATGTTTAGGATGTACCAGCTTAGGCCTGGTATCTCAATCTTTATGGTTTAGGTTTCCCCTGCATGAAGCCTTAAGAAGATCTGAGATAAAAAAGATCAGAAAAGTCCTTTTATATAGTCCTGGGTAAAAAGGCTTTTGATATAATCTTCTGTTTCCCAAACATCATGGTGATTAACATTAGGTAATTTATCCATTAAACAGTTTATCACAAACTTTAAAGAGACATCTTGACAATGACATTCTCATCCAAGATTAATTGAAATGTTAATATTCGCTTTTGACCTTTAAATCAGCAGTGATAGACAGGAACTGTCTGTTAAATAGTTGGCATGCAAGTACACACTTTTGTTACTAGCATTACCTCTAATTTCTAACAATAGAGGGTTGCATTTCAAGTTCTAGTTTAACTAGCATTGAATGGCCTTAATTGCCATTTACATACTTTACTCACATGGTTGATTCTGGGACATTTGGCTTTGGATTGTTTAACCCTTTCTGGCCATATATCCTACTTGGCACAAGTTTTGTTGCAACTATAACACAGTGCTATCAACAATGTTTTTATGGTCATACTATAATTAGATAATGACACACAAGTCTTCAGCTTGTAAAGAATGCACCTATTCATTTTATCTTCAGGCTACCTTAAGAAAATCAGATCTGTTCTTTGATCCCCAGTGTGGCACTCAGTCTATGTCCATGATGGTTGATAGCCTTGGTCCTGACCTTCAAAGCTATTAAGGAATCATCCCTTAGCTACACAACATAGTGTATCTCTAGCTGTGAATCACCAGGACAATTGCTCTCTTCCAGAACAATGCAGTTCACAAACCTTTCAGCAAAATGCATGAAAGACGATAATGAGATATTCTCAGACAAGGGGATCTTGTTGTTGAATGAACTTCTAGAAAAGATTACATAAATCCAGAGCCTGAACACCATAAGCTCATGCCGTGAGACTTTGCTGTTTTGAAAAAGGTACCCTACCTTTCTGTCTAGAATGATGTTTACAACCACCACTAAATCACTTAGAAAAACCATCATCCAACATTATCTCAACAAGTAACTTCTTGCACATCTGACAGGAAAAGTGCCAAGGAATCTGTGAAGTACACTAGGGATCTTGTTCTATCAATTTAAGTAATGTGGGGCATGCTTGCATCCGATGATTATAGAGGCAAAGAGATGGGAATTGTGGCAGGATGGTTGCCCCACACTGAAGTATAAAGGGTTAAAATCTGCTCTGGGAGAAGGCTATCCTAAGCCAATCAGGAAAGGCTGTAAAGCAGTCAGCAAGAATGGGGCTAGGCCCTATAAAAAGTTTGCCCCGGAGGGAAGGTCTAGAAGAGGAATGGCCCTCTTCTAGCCCTAAGTTACCCCTAGGTTGTGTGCTTAAGGGTAACGGGGTTCCCCAAGAGGGAAGGATCCCAGAAGATGGGTGCTACAATAGGGTAGTACCCAGGAAAAGAGGGTAGTGAGATCTGTAAGGTACATGGGTCCTACAGAGTGTTGTGGTGGTGACTGGGAGAAGCAGATGAGATCATAGAATCATAGAATAATAGGACTGGAAGGGACCTCAAGAGGTCATCGAGTCCAGCCCCCCGCCCTCAAGGCAGGACCAAGCTCCACCTACACCATCCCTGACAGATGTCTATCTAACCTGTTCTTAAATATCTCCAGAGAGGGAGATTCCAGACTGACCAGTACGAGTAGTCATGGTGTTGATTACAAACCTGTTACAGGAATGAATAATAGAACTGGAAATAACCTCAAGAGGTTATCAAATCCAGTCCCCTGCACTCATGGTAGGATCAAGCACCATCTAAACTTTCTTGATGGATGTTTATCTAACCTGCTCTTAAATATCTCCAGTGATGGAGATTCCACAACTAGGCAATTTCTTTCAGTGCTTAACCATCTGATACACAATCCCATGGTTTCTCTCCCATGGGGACAGAGAAGGTGAGGGTCCCTCAACTGCCATGTGTACAGGGCCCCAAAATTATTTCACGCAGTACTGTCATCCCTGGCTTCCTGAGGAATTTTGTCAGTTTTGAACAGTTACTGGGGAAGATTTTGATTTGAACAAATGAGAAAATTATGAAGAAAAAACTGTTTATTCAGCACTAAGAAAATATATCTTATTTCAAATCTATTTTGAAATTTGAAATTTGGCCCATCTACACAGCACCAAATTTTGAAATCACACAATTTCGATCTATCCCTTATTTTTTGTGCAATGAGGTTTACTAGGATGGCGAAATAGCATGCCCTGTTATTTTGAAATATTTTTCAAAATAATAGGCAGCTTGTATAGACACAAGATAGATATTTCACAATACCTCCGGTATCCAGAAATAGCTGAACAGTGTGGACGTACCCTCAGACAAGTTAGTTGTCTTCATATAATCAAGGCCTGATTAAATGAATCCTGCAGTACTCAAGGAGGTGACTGAGGAGATATCTGAGCCATTAGCTAGTATCATTGAAGAGTTATGGAAGACAGGGGAATTCCAGAAGACTGGAAAAGAGCAAGTGTAGTGCCCATCTATAAAGAGGGAAATAAAGACAAACCAGAGGATTACAGACCAGTCATCTTAACTTCTATACCAGGAAAGGTAATAGAGCAAATAATTAAACAATCCATTTGCAAACATTTAGGAGACAATAAGGTGTTAAGTAACAGCATGGATTTGTCAAGAACAATTTGTTTCAAACCAACCTGATAGATTAATAGTGCAATGAGCCTTGTGGACGAAAGGGAAGCAATTGGTGTGGTGTATCAATACTTTAGTGAGGCATTTGATACAATTTCACATGACCTTCTCATTAGCAAACTAGGGAAATAGAACCTAGTTGGAGCTACAATAGCAAGGATGCCAAATGGTTGGTTAACTGTTTCCAGAGAGTAGTTATCAATGATTCAATAGACATGTTGGATGTGCATTATGAGTGGAGTTCCACATGGATCAGTTTTGGGACTGGCTCTCTTCAATATTTTCATCTGTGATTTAGAAAATGGCACAGAGAGTACACTTATAAAGTTTGCAGATGACATCAAGCTGGGAGGGATTGCAAATGATTTGGAGTATTGGAGTATAATTCGAAGTGATCTAGACAAATGGTCTGAAGTAAATAGGATTAAATTAAATAAGAACAAATACTAAGTACTCCACTTATGAAGAAACCACCAGTTGCACACATACAAAATATAAAATGACTACCTAGGAAGAAATACTGCTAAAGGGATTTAGAGGTCATAGTGGATAATGGTTTTGAAGCAGGCAGACAATGTGACAAGGAACAAACCAAAATTCATTATATATACTATATATTTCATTAACTTATAAAAATGAGCTGTTCATTTTTAAGTGTAAAATGTAAAAATGGTTTTTCATTTCATTTTCAGGGACAGTTACATGAAAAAAAGTATGCTCAGTTACCTGAAAAAAGCATATTCACTAGTGTGATTACTAGTCTATGTTGAAATTGGAACTATTATCATCCACCAGCACTGGGCACCAAATATGTGGACATGGTCCTTAATGATAGGATAGAGTGGTGCAGGTGATCAGAGGAAGTAAACGTTGCCTGTTGGTGGTATGACTAGCAAACCAATAGAAATAAGAGTGGTTGGCCGAAGAAAATACTTAGAGAACAAAACAGGTCAGGGATTGGAATGCTGACAAGGGAAATGATTTGGAGAGGATCTTTATCTAAAAAATGTCCCCATGCAGACATAAGTTGGAGAGCCACTATTGTAAATGATCCAAATACAAGTAACTCATTGGGGTCTGTCTTATGTGCTTTCAATAGCAATATACCAGAGGAATAATTATATCAGTAGAGGTACAAGAGCCACTAGATGCTAGAGTTAGAAAATATTGTTTTGAATCTTTCTACCATTTAAAGAAATGGAGACCTGATACTGAATAGCTAACTAAACGCCTTCTAGATTAATGCTTTATAAGGTCTGTGCAGGCCAATTGGCCCTCATTAATGCCTTCAAAAATAATTGGAGGAACTTCACACAGCTAATATTCAAGTTTGTAATTCAAAAACTATTGACATCAGTTGGAATATTTCCACTGACTTTGATGGTATTTGAACTGGACCCAAAAAGAATAATTTTGTTGTGCTTTTCCTAAGGAGTTGGATGTGTAATTTGGTAAACTCATGAGAAGTCACTGTCTTTTTAATGGAGTCTCCTCCTAATCAGTTGTAGGAGACGGGGGAAAGGAAATTAGAGGCTGAGCCGAGTAAAAGTAAATAGTGCACATAAGGACAAGGGAAAAAAGTCACATGGCTGTAGCAGGGACTTCTTAGCTTTTCAGTTTTTGTTCCATGGAGCTTACGGAAGTGTAATTGAAGACATCCCTTTCAATCTGTGAATGGAGAGAGAGGAAAAGTGTGAGTAAACAAAGGCAGAACGTAAATGTGGATGTATACTGCTCTACATATGCTAGGGTCTCTAAGTAATTTATAAGTATATGAAAACTACACTTTATGTTCTGCCTTAAACATACTGCATATTGTATTAAAATAAAAGAAAACTCTCCAAAGTTAGTTAGTGATGAAATTAAGATTTTTTTTGTGCCACCTTAATTCACCCCCCTCCTACAAATGTATTATATTAACGTGATCCTTTATGACACTGAAAACTGGTGGTGGGGCCAAGAATGGAGCTCTTCTCTCCTGGGTAAAAGTCTAAGGCTTTAAACGCAGGAAAACTTCCTTACTGTTTTTACAATCCTTTTGCTTTATTCACTATCCCATACATGAATGAGGGAAGATTCCTATAGAACTTAGCATATGGTCATGCAATTATAGACTGGATCTTGTATGAGTACAAGAGAGCTGAATTTTTTAAATGGAATTTACTATTTTGCTGCAGACTGGAACTCGCCATTTTGGTTTGTTTGCCTTGCCATGCTAAAATCTGCCTGCAGCTGTCTTTAACTCTTCTGCTTTTCCAGTGAACAGAACTGAATTAAAGCATTGTTGATCCTGGCCTAAGCATAGCCCTGCCTCTCTTTGGCACAGCAGATGGCTATGGTAAATATTTAATGTACATAAGTTAGGATTGCTACCTAATTTAGCAGATGCTTGTTGTGGAATTTGGTCCTGTTGTATGCAAAATATTTAAAACCCTGATTGCAGTTTATGAACAAATAGCCAGTATACGAATCCTGAGTTCCATCTCTATATTCAAACATGATTATAATACCCTAGAGCCGTGGTGTCCAACCAGTTCTGAAGCACTCTAGCCAACTAGCCGTACTCAAACGGCCAAATAGCCGCATGTGGTCCCCTCTGGTTCTCTGTCCAAAATTTTGGAACAAGCAAAGCAGAGACTGATCCTGAGATTCTACTGTTGGTTTTACTTTGAGCCTTGTGTATGCAAGGACTAGATTAAGAGCATTTAACTTGTATGGTGTGCTTTTTAGTGCTCATACTGTGCAGGTGCTGTCAACAAAATACATGATTGTATGTCCCACAATTGAGACTTAAGCAGATTTCAGTAGTGATGGAGAGAACACATCATTTTGTAGAAGTGGGAATACTTATGTTTGAAAGTTTCTGCCATTATAAAGGTAGAGTGCTTTCTGAAACTTTAAAGCTGTTTGGGTTTTTTGAAGAAAGGTTAGTATGAGTTTGCACACAGCTGAAGCCAATTTGTGCTTATTTTGACAGAGCAGGTGGAGGATGAGTAGAAATAGCTGTGGTTGAGAAGATGACCACTTCTGTGTTGCTGAGTTATGGCTATGAACAACTATTGGGCTAGTTGGATGGCAGAGATTTTTCTTCCCTAGTGTCCTCTGATGTGCTATTCTTTGCCTCAAGGGTATTAAAAAAATATTTTGAAGCTTCAGATCTTACTATAAGGGAAAGAAAGGAATCTTTCTGATAGAGAAGTAGCAATAAAGAAAGTCTATAAAAATAAAGCTGCAGAGGAAATCATCTTGGAAGACATTGATTTGTTGACAATAATAATGTCCTTTGTATGCACTAGGTGAAACAGGAAACAGGAATTTCTCTCCTGAAAAAGAGCGCTCTCAACAGAATAATAGTAACATCGAGTTTTATTTATCTAACAAGTAAGAAATCCTAGTACAGGCATATAACATCGTGTAATGTGACTTTTCTATGTGCAGACTATACATAGTAGACTGCATTATTTAAGACTGCAAAGGAAAAGACAGCAAAAGGGTGGTGCAGAATTCAAACTGTTGATACACATTATTGTTAAAGAGCCCATTTCTAATCCCAGATCAGCTCATAATGAGAGAATTAGTACATGCATCTATACATATACTATCTATTTCCTCAGAGGTTTCCATTTGCTTTGTTCAGCTAGTGGAAGGAAAATAAGAAAAAATAGCTAAAGAGATAATGTGACTGCATTAAAACAAGCATGAAACAATAATATTCAAGCCTGCCATAAAAATGCTGAGCAAGCTTAGTGACTATTACTCTCTTATTGAATCCATTGTAATGCAGCTATTTGAACTAAAATGAATGATTCACATTGTGAAATATTGCAGTGCTTTTTGTATGTTTATAAATACTTTTGTAAGGACAGAACGTTTTTGTAGGACATTAACTTTCCTAAGTCTCAGAATCAAATTTATCGTTTCAGATAGTTACCACATCTATTTGATAGAATCTATGAATGTATTTTTTAAATTATATGTCAGGCGTCTATAATGTTATTACCACTCATCCACTGAGAGCCAAAAGCAAGCAGCTCTCATCTGCTACCTCTTCCAATCAATCTGTTCTGAACTCAGCTGCATTTTCAGCCATAGCTAGGGGCCCAGTGACCATGTTTAGCTTTATTTCTTGGAACTGGAAGAAGCCGTTGGGCCTTAAATTGCTGCCAAAAGAGCAGTGAGATGGACAGGATATAGGAGTCTTGAGGTCAGACATCCTGAGAACAAATTTCCAATGAAAAAGATAATCCAACAACTGTGCCCACCCCGACTGTGAACACTGGTGATCTCTTGGTATGCTTGAAGTGGCTGAAGGTAATTGTTTTTGACTTTGTGACTTAGATGGGCCATGGTGATTGGATCCAGGGTTTTGGTGTGACCTCAGCTTTACTCACAATGCACTTGAAATATGCAGCAGTGAAACACCAACACAATGGCAATAATGATCTCCTAAGCTGAATTGTCTGAGTGAATTATAACCCCTGTGCTTAAACCCATCAGACTAATGTCATATTTTCCAAAAAAAAGGGTGTCGTTTTCTTAAAAACCTTTCCATTTATGCAACATAATTAAGATACAATTTGACACGAAGTAGGCAAGTTGAGTTTTACATTTAAAAAAAAAGTTTTTCTTATCCAGGCTACTAACTGCTATTCTTGCAGTTAACATGTAACAGAAAAGGTCTTTTTGTCATTAATTTTCACAGATAGAATGTGAGTATTATAACACTCATCTTGCATGAAATACAAGGTCTTGATGTTAGTTATCACTTGCCTGAGTTTAACAGCCCAGATTTGAATAACTTTAATTTCTATTTTAAGTCACATGTATGATTGGTTTAAATATATTTGAAATTGTGAAGTGATACACTAGCTACTGGGTCTCCTGCCAAGAAATGGTGAGAGAGACAAGCCTGATGATTAATATAACATAAAGATATTGCATATAAACATGGAAGTTTGAGATATCAGAGTTAACATAGTGGCAGATAAAAAGTGCCAGCATCAGTTAAGAGTTCAAAGGAAAATGTGGTTTGAGAGAAGCAAGCAGCTTCATTAAACTCTATTAATGTTTCCCAGTGGATAAATTTTGCATTTAAAGTAATGCTTTGCTTCCAGAGAGAGCAGCATTACTGAGCTTCAACTGATGATGCAAAGAGATTTACATGAGCTGAACATCTGTGATTTCCTGACTACTGACCTTGTAAATAAGATTTTTTGTTAGAATTGCGTTAGTTGAAGCTTTAATGGTTTGGATTTTTAAAACCAAAAGACAGCTGTTGGAATTTAATTCATTCTGTATCCTTACAGGATCTTCATTTTGGTGCCTACTGGACATTGTTCCTATAAAGAATGAGAAAGGAGACGTAGTACTGTTTCTGGCCTCTTTCAAAGATATAACAGATACAAAGGTGAAGATTACTCCAGAAGACAAAAAAGAAGGTCTGTATAGTTCCAACAAACACTGATAAATACTGTTGAAATGTCAGAATTTTGAGATTTCCACCATTATATGTAGGGGTCTCCTTTAAAATCCAAAGGAGTACATTGTGTAGGATTTCTGGGGGTAGAAATGTAACCAGAATCTAAGAACTAATGCTATGGAAAATACAGTGTTCCCCTTTTGATTGTTTTTAGTTATATTTTACTCCACAATCTGTAAGTTTTGAAGCATTGCCCTGAAGGAAATAGTCTGTAATTCAATATTAAATTCAGAAACAAAAATGTTTCTAAGAAGCATTTTGAAACAGAACTTCTCTGTTCTTAGAAGATCACTCCAAATGTTTCATCTTTATGCAAACAAAGTACCTTCACTTTTCAAAATGGAAAAAAATACATGTTCATATTTATTTCAAAACAGTGAAACATTGGAGAGAGCATTCTTTCCTCAAGAGCTAAAGTTTATTATGGATTTTCGTCAAGGCCCACTAACTTAGGAAGAAATGGTGTATCACTTCCGAACTAATTTTTTCATCTAAATGAGAAGTTATTAAGGATTTTTATTTCAATAGAGAGTTTCACTGGTAAGTCTTTGCACCTTGGTAATGATGAAAATCACTCATAAAACCATCTTTTTAGTATAATTGGGTTAATGATTTGTTTGCTGTTGTCAGGACACACACAAAGCAACAGAGTATGTTGATGAATCTAGATCTGAAAATGTAGCATTGTCTTATTAGACTAATTGTGGTTTTGTTTTAATTTGTGTTTAAAAATAATGGCATAATTCATTTTGAGACTGAGCCTTTAAATGTCTACAAATATACATTTTTTCTTGAATAAATGCCATGGCATTTCTAACATAACCAAATAAGGAATAAACAATATTCACACCTGCTTTAACCTTGACAGTAGCAATATGACATTTAAATTGTCAAGAATAGTCACCAAATAATAACTTTGGAAGAAAAGGCTCTCAGCCATATTCTCGTCTCATTTAAGTTTGTCCATGGATAAGATGGGGTTGGTATTCTGTATAATTGTTTTAAATTGTTACTCCAGCGTAAATGAGAATATAATTTGGATCCTGGCTTTTGTCATTCCTCTGAGTGTCAGGAATCCAGAACAGCAGAGCTTGAGAAATATAATTAATGGTTATGGTGGGGTTATATTTTAGAATTCATGTGGGACGTGCCTATCTGCTGGAGTTACTTTTAGTGGGGGTGTTTTCTCAAACCCCCATATATTGGCTATGTGTTCTCTGAACTACACTAGAACAACATGGACATCCTTCTTAAACTCTCTTGTGCCCCACCTCCTTATTCTACAGGACTTTTGAATTTTGGCATTCACTGAAAACTGATCCTACTCTTCCTGGAAATATGAACAGTCTAACAAAATGAAAATTACATGCAAGCCATTACATTAATAAGGTTAATATATTTATCTTATAATTTGGAAAAGAGAAAATGTTACCCTTTTCTTGTGGACATACATATTAAATCACTATAAATTGTAGAGACGTCTACTTTTCCTCACAATTTGACAAATAGGTTTACATTTGAATCATTTTTCCTCAAATCTTATAAAATGGAAGTATTTTTAAATACAGTAAACTTCCGATAATCCGGCACCTTTAGGACCCAGGGGGTGCCGGATTATCAGATATGCCGGACTATCAGAAGGGGGGGGCTATGAGGGGTCTGGAGTGGGGTGGGAGGGGATGCCACCCCAGGCCCCTCATAGCCCCCCCCTACGATAGTCCGGCTCTGCCCCAGCCGTCCCCGATTCAGCCGCTGCTGAAACAGATCAGCGGCTGATTCCAGGAAGCCCGGGGCAGAGCTGCTCTGCCCAGGGCTTCCTGAAATCAGCCGCTGATCTGTTTCAGCAGCGGCTGAATCGGGGACCCGTGGGGTAGAGCAGCTGAGGTCCTGCCGGGTTGGTCCCGCAGCGTCAAAGGACGGCGCTGCAGGACCAATCCGGCAGCACTCCAGCTGCTCTGCCCCAGGTGTCCCCAAGAGCTGCTGGGGTGCCGCCGGGTTGGTCCCGCAGCCCCTAGGGGCAGCGCTACGAGACCAACCCAGCAGCACCCCAGGTGTTCTGCTCCCGGCTTCCCCAATTCAGCTGCTGGTCAGTTTCAGCAGCAGCTGAATGGGGGAAGCCTGTCCGGCTGCCCCAGCACTTCCAGGTTCCTGATGGTGCCGGACCATCAGGAGTCCCGGAGCATTGGATGCCGGACTAATGGAGTTTTACTGTACTATACTTCTTGTGAAGAACATCATTTGTGAATTTCTCCACCAGGAATGTTTAAAAAAAATAAGAAAGAAAGAAAAAGATTTTGAAGTAGGACCTAGTCCTTTTATTAGATAACCTCTACATCCATTCTCAACCAGTCCTTTTCACCTCAAAGTAGAATCCATCTCATATCTGGATCTAATTTATCTCTGAAACTTAAAACATCTTCCATCTACAAAAGCTTTAGGGAAATAAAGGTTATTAAAATGTGGTGCATGTGTGTGGGCCTTGCAGGGGAGAGATTATTTGAAGATGTGTGGTCTGAAGACTAATGATTCTCATTCCGAGAGATGCATATCTCCATAGTACAGTAATTACTAAGCCTCATGAAATGGTTAAATTATCATTTGAAATGGGAATAATTTATTTCAGTTCTTCTTTTGAAAAAAAGACTAATATTGTTTTTCAATCTCGAACAGCGTAGATTCATATTCAGCTCTCAGAAATGGAAGGAGACAGTGCTTCTTAGTTTTCCATAAATAGTCTTAAGCTGTAAATAAAGATAATGAAATATAAAACAGCTTAGAACTCATGCATGTTATTGCGAATTTTAAATGTATACTTAGGGCTTGTCTGCATGGTGAGTTGGTCTCCACTAGATATGTGAAAATTGTGGAACACATAAACGTATTGCCCTCTAACTGACCTATGTAGACACTACAGTTGCACCCTACACATTCGCATGTGTGCATTAATGTAGAAATGACTACATTAAGGCACCCTGGTGAGCATTCAGTGCATACTAGCAAGGTCTACACAGGCCTGTGAATAGGCAACAAGTAAGCGTGGACTAAAATTTAACACCTCCCCTCCCTCCCCATGTGGACTAAAGCAAGCTCAGTGGCAGGGTGCTTTGGATCATCTGCAGGCCTCTTGGTCTGGGCCTCCACCCCCAGCCATTCTGTTAATTGACAGTGTCCCAGCCCTCTGGGTGACATCTTAGCTGGACTAGCCTCAGATAGCAACCCCTAGCTCTACCATCCTCAGGGCCAGGGATCATAACTCTAGGCTAGGTCATGGGACCTGGGGCCTTTCTCTTAAAAGTTGAAGTGGCATGCACCAGCCTATGTTCAGCCAGGCCACTTGCTCACCTTCCCCTGGGCCTCTTCCTACCACCCTTGCATATCAGGTTGAGGCATAGTCTTTGTTTCCAAGCCCCGAAAGTCTAGGGCTGATACCTGGGGCCTTCCTGAGCCTTTGGCCACAGTTCTTCCCCCCCACTCTTGGGGGGGGGGGGTGTAAGAGCCAAGGGAAAACTGGTAGCTAGGTCCCTTAGGGAGACATTTTTTCTCCTGCTTTTGCAGAGTAGTGTTCTGCAAACACCCTTTCACCTCTTCACATGCTGCTGCTAGAGCTCCCTTTATACTGATTTTTCTCCTCAGGAGCATGCATGGCAGCAGAACAGTACCATACATAAGAAGGGTCGGGGGGCCACCCCCCGACTCCTGCATGTGGGGCAGGAGGAAGTGTTGCTCCAGGTCCCACACCTCTCTAGGGATGGTTCTGGGGGGTAGGGCTCCCCTGGCTCAATACTGTTCCATCCTTTCTTCTGTCTTGGCCTTAGAATGGGGTTTGTAAACCCCATCACAAGCCCATAGACCCTGGGATAGGGCAGCAGGTGGTGTTCAGGATGGGGGTTCAGGTTGTGGGCTAGGGATGTAAAATCCAGTTTAATTAGTTAACCGGTTAAATATTAAGGCTACATCTACACTGGCAGCTTCTTGCGCAAGAACTGTTTTGTGGAAGAGTTCTTGTGAAAAACGTCTTCCACAAGAGCACGTCTACACTGTCATGTGCTTTTGCTCAAGAGCGTCTATGGCAGTGTGGACACTCTTGCTCAAGAAAGCTCTGATGGCCATTTTAGCCATAGGGGTTTCTGGTGCAAGAAATTCATATTGCCTGTCTACCCTGCCCTCTTGCACAAGAGGGCTAATTCCTCGTAGGGAGAGGAATAATTATTCCGGAAAAAAGCCTTGTTTTCCGACGCTGTACTATAAATTTACTTGCACAAGAACATGCGTTCACTGTAGACACTCGGCAAGTTTTTGCACAAGAACAGCTGTGCTTGCTTAAGAAGCCACCAGTGTAGACGTAGCCTAAGTGTAACCAGTTAACCAATTAAATGGGGGATGAGGGGCAGTCACTCCAGCCCAGCTGGGTTGGAGCAGCCCTCCCACCACTGCAGCTGAGTGGGAACAGCTCCTTTGCTGCAGCTGGGGGCTGCTCCCACAGTGCTGGAGCATCCTTCTGTTGGTGACAGTCGGGGGGCTGCTCCACCACCCACTGATTAAATGTAACCGGTAAGCATCACCCGTTAAGAGTGATGCTTGCTGGTTAGTCAGTTAACCATTCACATCCTAGTGTGGACTCAGGTGGAGGGTGAGGCTTAGGGCTTAGGCAGCAGGTTGAGATGCAAGGTCTGGTAGGGGTCTAGGGAAGGGGGCTGGGAATGAAGGAGGGGAGCTCAGGGCAAGGGATTCAACTGCATTTTTGCTTTCAGGAACCACCCCCTGCAGCTCCCATTGTCCTGCACCTTTCTTCATAAAGGTGTTTACTAATAGGGTTTTCTTCCAATCTTTGCTGTCTTCTCTCTGCCCTATTCAGAAAAAACCTTCAACTAGCTATTTATTAGACATAATCAAAAAGAACATAGCAAAACTTTCTGATTTCTAAATTATCAGGCATGCCATTTGCAGCCATTGCTTTGAGTTCCTGTCATCTGTTCCACCCTATCCCTCAACGTACCAGTGCATCTACCATCTCAAAGATTTTTAATGATCTCTTAAAGGTCATATCAGGATATCTACTCCAACTGTATCTGCCTTATCTTATCTGCTGATTTTAATGTTGTCTATCATGCCTTCCTTCTTGAAATCTTGTCCTCCATGGGCTTTCAAGATGATGGTCTCCCCTGGTATCCTATTTCTCTGACTACTTCTTTGGCATCTCCTCCACCATGTTTTCCTCCTATTTCCATAGGACCCCATTATTGGTCTCTCCTCTTCTTGCTCTAAACTCTTTATTTGGGTGATCCCATCTGCTTACACAGCTTCATACTATTTTTATACTAGTTGATTGCCAAATTAAGTGTCCATTCTTGTCTAATTTTACTTCACCTATACTCAAAGCTCAGCCTCAGTTTAAGGGGCATGTCTATATTATTCTAGTGTAGTATAGAGAACACATAGTGAACATATGGGGTTTCTGACTGTCTTGCAAGCAATTCAAATTTAACATGACCAAAAAAGAGCACCTCACAATGCCAGCCTTGAAATGGCCACTCATCTACTTCTGTATCAAACAGCTGTTTGTATGTATGTAAATTTGTTCCTGAATTAATCTGTATTCTCATTTTCTTTTCCCAAAAATCTATTGTTGCTATGAAGCCTGTAAGAAATCATTCAAGCATAGCTATGTTGTGCAATAGCTAACCAATGCAGCCACTGGAATGACAGACTTGAAACTGCATATATAACATAGCAAGAAATTTGTAATATTTACTCCTCAGACCTGATTCAACCCCCTATATACTGTCAGAGTAACTAAATATAAACCAGAAAGTGGCTGTAAATACATATGATGAATGCCCACTGACTTTTTAATGGCTGCATGATCCTTAATTCTTGAGGATACTTAACAACACGTTCTATACTAAAGATTTGATTCTGCTATTATTCTTCATAACAGTTCCCACTGCAGTCAGTGCTGCCAGCTCGGGCAATGGCAGGACACTGATACAGATATACATATGCATAGCACCATAAGTCAGAAAAAATGCATTTAAGGGACAGTAATAGTCTATCCCACAGCTGCTATGGCAATCTGCTACTGTCTTTTAAGAGTGATTGCTATGCATTTGCTGCCTCTGTCTTTTAATCAACAAGCTCTTTTGATGGTTAGTAGGCATGATGCAACCTTCAACCATTTACACTGTTAATTTGCCTTTACATAAATAGATTGGTTTCCCCAACTCAGTAACGTATCAGAGAAATCTCACCATCCTCCTTCTATTTAAAATTACCTATAATCAAGCACAGTTGCAAAAGAGAGCTTTTCAACACCCCCTCCGTCAGATTTGGAATACTGTAACAAAATCAGTGGTCTTTTCTTTCTGAAATAGAATATCTCTTAGTTTAGAAAATAGGCCTTTCCTGTCTGAAGGAAAGGGAAATAGTAGTTTTGTGAGGTAATACTGTGTACTAAGTGGGCTAAATTCTCTGGGCTAAATTCTGATTTTTTGCTTACATCTGTTTAAATGTTTAGTAACTCCATTGAAAGCAAGCAGATTTAAACTGGAATTATTGAGATCAGATTCTGGTCCTCAGTGTTGGAAAATTTAGGGCTCTATTCCACTTTGGGTACATCTACACTACAGCATTATTTCAAAATATCTAATTTAGAAATAGTTATTTTGAAATAAGATATTTCGAAATAACATGTCTAAACACAAAATGCATTTAGAAATAGCATTTTGCTATTTCAAAATAGTGTATCCACACTGAGTGGATGCTGAATCACCTTTAAGGCCGGAACCAGGTCCAGCAGGGCATCAGGTCAGGAGTTACTTTGTTTGGCTGCTGCCTGAGGCTATCTGAGGACTTGCTTAAAGGGATGAACCCCCCCCCCCCCCCGACAGCCGATTCTCAGCTTTCCCTGCTTGCTTGCCTACCTTGATGAGGGACAGCAAAGCATTTTTTTCTCTGCATGCTCTGTTTGCCCTCACTCAGGACACCACAGCACTCTGCAGAATGGAGCCAGAGCTGCCCCTGGATACTCTGGTGGTTCTCTTGGATGCATTGCTGTGAGCCTGGCTGCCATCCATGAGGTCCATCGGGGGGGCTGTCAGTATCCAGGAGGCCCTGCAGGAGAACTTGCACACTGAGGAGCACTAACAGTCTCCCTGGTGTGCCCCACTGGGGGCTTGTGCCTCATTCCTCCCTCATATCCTTCCACTTACCCCTCCCTAGCCCCCTTTCCTGATATAAAATAAAATACGCATATTTTCATGAACACAAACTCCCTGTATTTAACAAAACTTGCAGGGGTGGGAGGAGTGAAACTCTGGTGAGACTGAGGAAAGAAGGTGGGAGAAGGGAGGAGAGAGGGTGGGAGAGGGAGGGGGAAACCTGGGAGGAGGGAAGCAAGGGGAAGACAGGGGAGGGAAAGCTCAGGGTTGGGGGTCTCGCTGGGCCAACTATCTCCCAGCACCATGGGTGCGGGGGCCTCTCCATCCCGGGGGAGGGGGTAGGGAGGGAATGGAGGGTGTGGAGGGAGAAGCCAGAGGGGGAGAAGGAGTGGGAGGAGGAGCAGTAGCTGGGGAGGCAGCAGGTGCTGGAGCAGCAGGAGGCAGCACGCTCTGCACCAGGGTCTGCGGGTGCTGGCAGATGGCACGACCCTGGGCAAGCTGCTTCCACCAGAGCTGCAGTGCTGGAGGGTGCGGTGCAGGGCTTGCAGTGCCCTCAGGTGCTGCTGTTGGTACCCCTCCACTGCACGGGTGGGCCTGCAGAGTCCTTGGGTGTGGGAGCATGTCCTGGGCAGTGTGATGCACCCTGCACATGAAACTGGTGTGGCTGTGGAGAAACAAGAGAAGTGGAAAGTTATCCCTGGGGACACAGTGGGTGAAGCCCAGCCCCCCTCTGCAAGGTGAGGATGACCATTCCCTGCACCATCAGAGCTGATGTGCTTGCACAGAGGCCATGTTTGGAATGTCTTGCTATCCCCAGGAGTAGGAGCTGCCCCAAGACAGCACCCATGCCCCTGTTCTGTATATAGTGTGGATGTGGGGGGAAGGGGCAGATGTCCTCTGCCTCTGTGTAGAGTGGCCTTGTGGAGGGAGGGCGTCCTGCTGTGTCCCACCCTGGAGTCAGGAGAATGTCATGCCACTTTACGCACACGTGTGGCTAACAGGGTAAGGCCCTTCTGTGGCAGCCAGGGGCCACATGCCCAGGGGTGGCATGGCACACGCTCGAACATGCACAGGTTGCTGTGTGAACCATGGACAGCAAGGCCCACACATGAAGTCCATGGCTTCCATCCCCGTCCCCCACATAAGAGGACAGTGATGGCACTCACCAGTTGTTGCCTCCCCGGCTTCGGATGACACCGGCGACAGGTCAGCTGGGGTGGCTCGGTGGTCCTGGATGCTCAGCATGCTACATCTGGTCTGCTGCAGCTCCTGGCTCTCCTCCTCCTCCTCCTCCTCAATGCCCTGGTCAGGGCCCTCTGCACCAGAGTCAATGACCACCTGGAGGGCATGGACTGTCCTGCCCCCCAGGATGCGGTCCAGGGCGTCAAAATAGGGGCAGATCTCTCGGTCTGTCCCTGGTTGGAAGCTGCCTCCTGTGGCCCTGGTATATGCCTGCTGAAGCTCTTTTATTTTCATCTGCACCTGCTCCTGGATGCGGATGTGGCCTTTGCTGGCGATGCTCGCAGCTATTATGCCATAGACAGTTGAATTCCTCCATCTAGTGTGGAGATCATGGATGTTGGGAGCATCCTCCCAAACCTCAGTGAGGTCCATGATCTCTGCCCTGGACCAGGAAAGTGCCTGCCTTTTCCAGGCCCTGGCAGACTCCTGGGAGCTGGGTGACTGGTCCTTGGGAGCAGTGGAGGGCTGGCTGCCAGTGGCTGCTTGATTCATGCTGGGGCCACTGAGTCAGGGGCAGCAAATGCTGACTCTGGACTGCCAAGCCTGGAGCTGGCACAGATACTGTGGCCAGACTCTACCCCTTTAAGGTCTCTGGGAAGGGGAGAGGGAGAGGAGTTTTCTTGGTTGAGGCCAGAGTGGCCAGCAGGGCATCCTGGGAAGGGCTGGAGGCCCTCTATTTCAAAATAGCCCCTATTCCAAGTCTACACACTGCCTATTTTGAAATAGCAATTTCGAAATAGGAGCTATTCCTCGTGGATTGAGATTTACCAATTTCAAAATAAGCCCTCCGCTATTTTGAATTAATTTCAAAATAGCGGATGGCTTATGTAGACGCTAGGAAAGTTATTTCAAAATAACGTCTGTTATTTCAAAATAACTTTGCTGTGTAGACATACCCTTTCTCTGGAGGTCACAGTTGTTTTTGAGAGCATAACTCAGCTAAAGAAGTAAAACTTGAGTCCAAGTTGTCAATTCATTTCTTTATCTGAAACCTGTATGTTTTTTTCTGGTGGAGAAAATTAGGTATTGGTGAGAGGGGCAATGTTCATTGTGACAGATCTTCCACAGTGTCTTGTGACCATTGTATTAAGTTTATGAATGTTTTTTGTGTGATTGACTTCTTCTCCTCTGCGGGGGAGGATTATCCTATCTCCTCCAGGAACTAAAAGTAGCAGAGGGTAATTACCTCTGGTAATTGTGGGTGGGTGGGTGGGTGGGTGGTTAAGGCTGCATAGCCCCCTAGAGAAGTTAAATGAGTTCTTCACATCAGTCTTCATGGCAGAAGATATGAGGGGGATTCCCAAACACCTTGGCCATTCTTTCTTATGTGACAAATCTAAGAAATTGTCCTGGATTGAGGAGGTTTTAGAGCAAACTGATAAATTAAACTATAAGAAGACACTAGGACTAGATGGTATTCACCCAAGAATTCTGCAATTTCACATTTGAATTCCTTCCAAACTAATAATTGTGGTTCATAACTTGTTTTTTTTAAACCATCTTCTGTAACAGATTACTAGAGGATAGCTAATGTGACACCCATTTTTAAATCTTGGCAACTACAGGCCAGTAAGCCTGACTTCATACTGAGCAAACTGATTGAAACTATAGTAAAAAAACCCGGAATTGTCAGATCGATGAACATAGTTTGTTGGGAAAGAGTCAACAACATTTTTTTTTTACAGGGAAATCATGCATTGCTAATCTATAGAATGCTTGGGGTGTGGTGAGTGAACCAGTATGTGGACGAAGGAGATCCAGTGGGTATTGTTTACTTAGATTTCCAGAAAGTCTGTGACAAGGTTCCTCATCAAAGGCTCGTAAGCAAAATAAACTGTCAAGGGATGAGAGAGACAGGTCCTCTGAGAGTTTGACAAAAGAGAAACAAAGAGTAGGAATAAATGGCCAGGTTTCAGAATGGAGAGAAGTAAATAGTGGTGTCCGCAGAGTTCTGTACTGGGACCAGTTCTATTCATCCTGTCCATAAATGATCTCGAAAAAGGGGTAAACAATGATATGGACAAATTTGTAGATGATACCAAACTACTCCAGACAGTTAAATCCAAAGCATACTGTGAAGAGCTACAAAGGGATCTCACAAAACTGGGTGATAGGGCAAACAATGGCAGATGAAAAATCTATGTTGATGAGTGCAAAGTAATGCACATTGGAAAACATAATCCCAACTGTACATATAAAATAATTGGGTCTAAATTAGCTGTTACTAGTTAGAAAGAGATCTTGGAGTCCTTCTGGATAGTTCTCTGAAAACATCCTCCCAGTGTGCAGCAGCAACAAACAAAGCTAATAGAATGTTGGGAAGCATTAAGGAAGATAGATAATAAATACTACTAATGTAATGCTGCTATATAAAGCCATGGTACACCCACATCTTGAATGCTGCATGCAGATGTGGCCATTCCAGCTCAAAAAAAGATATGTTGGATTTGGAAAAGGTTCAGAAAAGGGCAACAACATGATTCAGGTATGCAACAGCTTCCACATGAGGGGAGATGAATATGGGAAACGACTAAGGGGAGACATGATAGATGTCCATAAAATCATGACTGTTGTGGAGAAGTAAATAAGGAGCAAATAACAATTCCTTCTCATAACACAAGGGCTACGTCTACACTGGCATGATTTTTCTGGAAATGCTTTTAACGGAAAAGTTTTCCGTTAAAAGCATTTTCGGAAAAGTGCGTCTAGATTGGCAGGACGCTTTTCCGGAAAAGCACTTTTTCTGGAAAAGCATCCGTGGCCAATCTAGACGCGCTTTTCCGCAAAAAAAGACCCGATAGTCACTTTTGTGATTGGGGCTTTTTTGCGGAAAATACTACTGTGCTGTCTACACTGGCCCTTTTCCGGAACAGTTTTCCAGAAAAAGACTTTTGCCCGAATGGGAGCAGCATAGTTTTTCCAGAAAAGCACTGATGATTTTACATTAGATTGTCAGTGCTTTTCCGGAAATTCAAGTGGCCAGTGTAGACAGCTGGCAAGTTTTTCCGGAAAAGTGGCTGATTTTTCTGGAATAACTTGCCAGTGTAGACACAGCGAAGAAGTGCTGCCGGGAAGGCTAAGACCAGGGATCTCAAACTCCCAACCCACAGACCATCCCTGGCAAGTGAAGTAGCATAGTCCTGGTGGGCCAGAAGGGGACCTGTCCATTCCTATCACCTAAGCCCCACACCTTCCTGCTGTGGAGAGAGTCAGGGCCCAGTCATCTCTCACACCCCTCATGATCCCTGGGGGGATGGGGTGTCATTAGGGAGATGGAGAGTAGATGGGATGGTAGCAGGAAGTGATGTGTTTTGGGAGACAGGAATGGAGAGGCTTCCCTTCTGGTCTACCAGGACTTCTAGGCTGGATTGTGCAACTGCTCCAGCTGCGGTCGTCCCCCTGGCTTGGAGTTTGAGACCCTTGGCCAAGTCCATACTGGGGTTCAAAATAGAACTAGATAAATTCATTGGGGATAGGTTCATCAGTGGCCAATATCAGAGATGGGCAAGGATGGTGTCCCTAGCCTGTTTGTCAGAGGTTGGGAACAGGTGACAGGAAATTGATCACTTGATGATCACCTGTTCTGTTCATTCCTTTGGGGCACCTGGCATTGGTCACATTGAAAGACAGGATACTGGGCTAGGTGGACCATTGGTCTGACCTAGTATGACTATTCTTATGTCAAGCCAGTCTGCCTAATAGCCAGCTCCTGTGCATTGCTTTCTTTTCAAGGACAAGGAACAGTGTAATTGCCTGCAGTTACTACACAGCATTTGGTCAGGAGAGTGCATTTGTTCTGAAAATAAAACCCACACAGAGAGAACATTAAAAAACAATAGACATTCTTAACTATTCATTACATATACCAGACATTTTTCATTTTCACGTGGAGCGTCTGGTAGGCCAATGTCCCTTCTAGTCCTTCAGCAAAGTGGAGTTCCTTGTTAGAACCAAAAGTTCTGTCTGCTGAATCAAAAGGAAGACCCAGCATCAGTTTAGGCTCATCCTTTCATACCAAAAGCCCTTCCTTTATTTTCTAGTCTATGGAAAACGAATTCTGAGTTCGTATATGCTAGCCATGGGGAAGTGGAGGGGAACATCCCTTCGCAGCTCTTTACAATCCCACAGGCAATTACTCCTCAGTGTGTTTAGTTCCTGGAGGAGCTGTGGGACTCCCCATGCCTCGTGGAGTACAACATAATCATAGCAAAACCATTCATACATTTAAAACAAAAGTCCCCAAATATATTGTTTATAGTACCAAGATCTGTCACGTTGTTGAGTCAATGCTTTTTGGTAGTTTGTAGGAGAGTCTAACCGTTGTCATGAAAGCTTAACATAGTTAAAATAAGTGAGAAGTCAGGATGACTATAAAGGGAAAATAAGGAATGTTAGGAATGCCAACAAAATCAATGGGAGCTTTGTGTGTAGAAAGACTGAAATAAACACTGGATTATTGCTGATCCAGTGTAGAAGTGTAAGAAGTGGCACTGCAAAAAATCAAAATAGCATAATGCCTGAGTTTTCTAATCTAGAACCACTGCCAGTATTGGACTGGCCTGCAGGATCTGACCAGGGTCATAGTTCATCACAATGAGACTCACCTGGTAACATAAGAAATAGTACAGGTTGGACCGCCTTAGTGTGGCACTGTTGGGACCTGATTGGTCCCAAACAAGAGAATCTGCTGGATCAGGGGAGGTCTCCTGCCACCAGCTCCCAGGCCCATTGCCTGCTGCTGGCAGGTTGCCCTAGCAGGCCCCCCTGCATTGCCCCCTCTGCTTCGGTTGGGTTGCTTGCCCAGCTGCTGCCGGTTCTGTAGTCAGCAGAGGCTCCAACACTTGCCACGGGGCTCCAGCCCCAAGCATCCAGAGGCAGCCACAGGCCTCCAGCCCTAGCTTGATGCTCCAGGAAGCTGCCAGAGTACTCTGGTCCTGTGCTGCTGCAGGGCTCTGACCTCAGCCCCAAACTCCTGGGGGCTGCCACGGGGCTCTGGAGATGCTGCAGGGTTGCAGTCCAGCATGGCCCTGTGCAGCTGCAGGCTGCTGGAGGCTGCTGCAGGGCTCTTATCCCAGTCTTGCGCTGCTCCCAGACAGACTGCCAACCTTGTTGTCCCAGCTCTCCTGCCTTTAGGCTCCTGGGCTCTCTGGTATAGGAGCATCTATGGTCCTGCTGGGCAATGGATGTTGCTGGACCAGAGAGCACCTGGTTTTGGAGGACCTACCTGTAACAGAGTTCAAATGAGTAGTCTGATAGGGATTCTTGTTAAGTTTGGCAAAATTCCGATGGAGAAGTCTGCTTACTTATTACCCTCCCCTCATGTGATCTTAAAGCTATAGTCTGGTCCAAAATATTTTTTCCCAACTTTAGAAAAAAAAAATTATATATAAAAATAAATATAACAACTTTGGTTCCCTGGTGTCCCTAGGACAGACTTGATCTTGTTCCCATTGAAGTAAAGGGAAAAAAATACTAATGGCAGAATCAGACTTTCTCTATTTCCAAAAGAAATTTCACAGGTGACAGCTTTAATATAGGCTGATATTGAAATTAATTTTCCTCACAGTTCAAGCAGATATATGCTCTGCCTGTCTGTCTCGTGGTAGAGAAATTTTGTTGTAATTAGTTACAATCAAGTCTACCCAAAACAGCCCAGGGAGGAGGTGATCCTCCTTTATCATCTTTAACCTAGTTCAGGAGTGGGCAATAAAACGGTGGCGGTTCATCTGCAATCCATGGCCAAGAGGAGCCGTGCTCTCCCATATCTGCAGAGGTGCAGGTAAATATGATGGTGTGGGGGCCGGACAGGGACTAACTCTGGCAGACTGGATTTAGCCCAGGGATTAGTATTTGACTATCCCTGGTCTAGTGGTTAGGGCATTCACTGATGATGTGGGAGGGTTCAAATTGTGCTTGATAAGGAAAAAGGATTTGAAGAGCTATCTTCTGACTTCCAGGTGAGTGCTTTAACTTCAAGGCTATGGAATATTCTGATGTGGGTGTGTGTCTCAGTGTTTCCTATTGAATTTGTTCCACTTTCATTAAATATGAAATATAATATTAGTTGGGCCAGAGAGGGAGAATGATTTGACAAGAGTGTAGGCTCCGGGATGGGGCTGCGGATGAGAGCTTTGGGGCAGAGGAGGGGGCTCTGGCTTTGGAGAGGGTCAAGGCTGGGGCAGAAGAGGCTCACCTCGAGTGGCTCCCAGTCAGTGGTATAGCAGGTGTGCTAAGGCAGACATCCTGCCTCTCCTGGCACTGAAGACCATGCTGTGCCCCAGAAACAGCCTGCAGCAGGTTTCTAGCCAGTGGGAATGTGGAGCTAATGCTCAGGGCAGGGCAGTGCGTGGAGCCCTGTGCACTTTCTTCCCCTTCCCACTAATCCTAGGAACTGAGCCTGCTGCTGGCCGCTTCTGGAGTGAAGTGCAGTCTTCTGTGCCAGGAGAAGTAGGTAGCCTCCCTTAGCACTCCCCTATTCACTTAATAACCCTGCAGCAATAACACCCAGTGCCTGATATTCCATGACCCAGTACTTGGCCACAACCCTAAGTTTGAAAACCATTGGAATAAAGGATAACCTGAGTTATCTTAACTAGGCCCAGAGGAAGGTACAAACTAGCCCAACCAAAAGAATGGGTTAGGTTCCTTGGAAGGAGGCCCAGCACAGATCCCCCAGAAAGCAACAGAGGAGGACTGTGTGAAGAAGTAAATTATGCTCCTGTTGGGGGAGGTCCTGATGAAGGTGAGCAAGAGCATTTCAGTGGGGCTCAAGATTTATTTGGTTGTTTAGCTTAGATTTTCAGTACATTTAGGGCATGTCTAGACTACAGGGTTTTTCCAAAAAAAGTGGCTTTAAAAAAAAAAACAAAAAAAACTTCCCCACGTCTAGTCTGCCACTGTGTTCCTTCAAAATTAAATCGAAAGAACGTGGCAGTTTTTTCGATCACGGTAAACCTTGTTTTACGAGGAATAACACCTTTTTTCAAAAGTGCTCTTTCGAAAAAAGGCATTCTTGAATGCAAACAGGGCTTTTTCAAAAGAGAGCACCCAGGCAGTCTGGATGCTCTCTTTCGAAAAAGTGGCTTGCTTTTTCGAAACAAGTGGTTGCAGTCTAGATGCTCTCTTTTGAAAAAAGACACTTTTGAAAGAGGCTTGTAGTCTAGACATAAGACTCAGTAACCCTGGAAGGGGACTGAACTGTAGATTACTTCTCTGGAGGTAGAGATGAGAGAAGAGGATCCCTTGTGCGCCAACACAAAGGCTACATCTATACAGCAGCCTTCTTCCGCAAAAGTTTATGCAAATGAAGTGTGGAGTAGAATATCGGTGCTCTTCATTTGCATAATTAATTAGAGGCCCTTTTTGTGCAAGAGGCTTTTGCGCAGAAAGGAGCTGTGTAGACGGCTCCTTTTTGTGCAAAATCCCCCTCTTGTGCAAGAGCCGTTCTTCCACATTTTTTCAGGAAGAAAGGCTCTTGCGCAAGAGGGGGGTTTTGCGCATAAAGGAGCTGTCTACACAGCTCCTTTTTGCAAAAAAAAAAAAAAAAAGCCTCTTGTGCAAAAATGGCTGCTAATTAATTATGCAAATGAAGCATAGCGGTATTCTACTCCGTGCTTCATTTGCATAAGTTTTTGAGGAACAAGGCTGCAGTACAGATGTAGCCAAAGGGTGCTAAAGGTGGGGAGTGAACTGTATTACGAACTACTTCTGATTTCAACAGCAATTGAATTAGGCCATTAGATACTATGCTAATATACACAATATAAAATCTCTAGGGCCTGATTCAACACCAGTTGAAGTCAATGGAAGGATTCCCATATTTAAACAGTAGCTGTGAAACAGAGCAGAAGTACAGAAATATGATCATCAGGGTTAACTGAGATTTGAGGACTCTTAGAAAAGGTGTGAATAAATAACATCCTTGAAACTGCCTCCTTCTCCTCATGATGTACAGATAAGCACCAAATAAAAGACTTTACCTCTATGGTTTATTGAAGGATATAAAAATCACCTCAGAAAAGAAATGTCACATAGCAAACAGCACAAAGTGTGAGTGGTGAACCAGCTGTAAATTTACAAGCCAGATTCTGGTCTGTAACAGCAGCTCGCATCAAGATTAAGTTGGCTTAAGTAAATATCCCTGCTCCAAATTCATGGCTGCATAACCAAGAGCAGAATTTGGTCCACAGTGAGCTGCCTCACTAAACACAGCTTGCCAAATAGAAGCAAACTCTGCATTGGCATTATCTTGAAATCTAAACAGCTTACTTCATTATGGGAGACTGTCTTTTCAAAGTAAAACCTGGGATAATTTTAAATAAAGCCTCAAAGAAGACACTTTTTTGTTTTATGTTTTTGCCAATAGAAATGTCAGGAAAAAGCAATAATTTAAAATCCATCCATCTATTCTCCAAAGAGATGCTTGTGCTAGATTTCAGCTTTAGTATTACAAGCAACTAAAGGGATACTGTCAACTTAATGGGTTTGTGTATGTGTGTGTTTTGCATATACATATTTCCATTTCTAAGATTAATCCATGTACCTATATCTGAAAATGACCTTTAAGCTAGAGTATCTTGTTAACTTTTTGGAGCTTTGGGGGGGGGGGGGGGAGTTTTATTTCCTGTGGTGGTGGTGGTGGTGGTATTTTTATTTTATTTTATTTTATTTTGTGGGAGGAGGGGTTTAATACTGGAGGACAAAGAAACACAAAATCTACATTACAAAATGTCCATAGAGACTCCCCATCTCCTCCACCGACACATGTATGAACTTTCACCTTTTCCGAGTACCATTAGCAGCAATGATTCTGCTGCTCTGTTCCCGTACCTCCTCTGAGCCTCTAGTTGCAAGCTGCTAAGACACACTTTAGAATGTCAGAGTATGCAATTGATTTGGGGGGCAAAATTAGTCCAATTGAAAAAGAAATTATTTCTGTATATATGTCTTGCATATGTGTGACTGAGAGAGAATTTAGCTTCTTGTTTAAGGATTTCTATAAGATGCAATAAAAAGAAAAAGAGAAGATAGGTGAATCTTCTTTTGATGCATCATAATGTCAATGACGTGACTGGGGTTAATAGATCATAATTCAATCCTAGAAAGTTTCAAGAATGGCTTCCCCCAAAGCTTCAGCAGTATATCCATAGTGATATTACCTCTCTTCAGTCATTCAAACACACAAGAAGGATCACATTAGTTTTCTCTCTCATTAATGTGAATATATATAACATATGATGTGTTTTAAAGATGCTGGCTATAATTAAGCATCAGGTATGCTCTCCAATGGCCACCATCTCATTTTTTTAAATAAAATCTGGGCTAGTCCTATGCAACATACATCTATGTTTTTCATCAGTATATTCTCCACTACAACCTTCTTTCCCTTTGAAAGAAAATTAAGAGGGTTTATCAATATTTACACTAAGGGAGAAGACTAATGGTTCTTACTGAATTAATAGGTGTGTTAGTGAATGGTTAATCAATTGGTAAAGCATCCGGTAGGCCAGTATTTTGCTTATTGGCTTCTAAACATAGCACCTTCTGCTAATGAGCTTATAACCAATTGTAAAGCTGCTACTCATGTGTACAGTGAACATTATACTAGCTCTTTATAAAACATTTTATAAATGGAAAAAATGACTGGCTATTCTGTACCTTCCTGAGTGTCTTCCATTCCACCATCTTTTGCTATCCCATTCTGGTGGTGTGCCAGGTTCTTGGACTTGGCTTCTCCTGGGCAGTGCCCTGTGCCTAGAAGGCCTTGGGCTTTTGCAGGGTACTGGTCCAGCCAGAGGCAGAGGAGGGACAAAGGAGCCCACCAGCCAGGCTGCAGGTATGCTAAGTTCTCCTACCAAGAGTTTGTTCTCCACACTGTGTAAGTGACAGATGTGCCCCCCCAGGGTTTATGGAGGAGCGGAGCATTGGGTGGAGGGCTGAAGGGGTAAAGTGAGGAGGGAAAAGTGAGTGGAGAAGCTGGAGAAGGAGACAGCAAGGAGGAGAGTACGCAATGTGCTGATGGATGTGCAGCAGAGGCAGTACATGGAAGTGGTCAGGTGCCCTTCCATTACCAACAGTTATGTGTTGCCTTTGTAAATAAATGATGTTTGTAGCCTGGAGGTCTTGAACAGGATCCTCATTATCCTGAGAAGATGTGAATGAGTGAAAGGAGGGTATGGGCGATTTTTTTTTTCAGCTCTACTATTGTGTCTAGGGGAGGAAATGTAATA
The DNA here is from genome assembly GCF_052426305.1 of Pelodiscus sinensis. Lineage (NCBI taxonomy): Eukaryota > Metazoa > Chordata > Testudines > Trionychidae > Pelodiscus > Pelodiscus sinensis. Next base: position 194,394,984 of record NC_143053.1, on the reverse strand, counting down.
GCTGCCATTTTAGAAAGGTCAGACAAAATAAAGGAGAAGTATGGCAACAACCATCTTTAGAAAGGCACAACTAGCAAGGAGGAAAGAAGATGATTTAAATGCATGAAAAAGGAAATAAATCGTACATATAAAAAATCTGTCCCAATGGCCATGAAAGAGTAACTCCGCTCTAGCCAACAAAGTGCTGAGGTTGATGGACAAGGACCCATTACTAAGGCTGACTTGAAGGGCAAGCTGGTAGATATCTGAAATCAAAACAGGAGAGGAGGGAAGAGTTCCAGGTTTACATTACAAATATAAAAAGATTTAATGGGGAAAATTTGCTGTGGAGACATGATTAAATGAGCATTACTAATCTAGATCACAGAATCCAAATTATTGAGGAGAAAAAGAATTAAATCTGGAGGAAGTGGAATATAAAGAACTCATGAATGGTAGAAGGCTTAAGAGCTTCAGAGGGGTAGCCAAGTTAGTCTGCATCAGGAAAAACTTAAACAACAAATAGTAAGGCTGCGTCTACACTACGAGTTTTTTTCGGCAGAAAATATGATAATTAGGGACTCATTAACATGAGTCTTGACAACATTAGCATATTTTCTGCCATTTCTTTTTGCACAAGGGTTTTTTTGCGCAAAAAGAAGCAGTGTGGACGTTTCCTTCTTGTGCAAAACACCTGTTTTGTGCAAGATCTTTATGCCTGTCCCAGAGAGGCATAAGGGTCTTGCACAAAATGGGGTTTTTGCACAAAACAAAAGCAGCTACACTGCTTCTTTTTACACAAAAACCCCTTGCGCAAAATGAAATGGCAGAAAATATACTAATGATGTCACAAATCATGCTAATGAGTTCTTCATTAGTATATTTTCTGCCAAAAAAACTCGTAGTGTAGACGTAGACTAAGGTTATTCCAGAGGAGACTGGAGGAAGAAATCTCTGGACACATTGGATGATATTCTGTCTGGCACATTAAAACAGGTTAATAAAGATTTCATTTACATTGAGGGAGCTCCCAGATCTCTTGTCTCCATTCAAAGCTCCAGACCAAGAGATGTGATTGTCTGCAACACTATCAAGGATAAAATACTGAGAGCAATGAGAGAGAGAGAGAGAGAGAGAGAGATGAAGCAAGGATGCTTCTTAATCACCGTATACACATTTTCCCAGATCTGGCAACCTCAATCTTTAGCAAGCAAAGAACAATACAAGGTGACCTCTGTTCTTAAAGAGAACAGTGTAAGATACAAATATGTCTTCCAATTTAGACTATGTTTTAGATGGAATGGCAGAGGTATGTCTGCTTGAGATACAGAAGAAAGAAAGCTGGTATTAATGGACCCGAGAATAGGTAAGTCTGCTCAAGAACAATTTGAATGTGATCATAGGTGGTAGTCCTACAAATCACCAAGAAATCATTAGGTATCAGTGAAATCCTACAGAGTCTGAACACCTCAGGAAGACTGATAATCAAACCACCAGACAGACATGAGAGGAGAAGAAATGCTCCGGATCCAGAAGAACAAGATTAGTATATAGGCTAAGATGAATATAGTAAATATAATAAAAAGGGATATAATTAAATGGAAGCTGGGATGTATAACTTTGATATTATTCACTTTGTATACTTATGGCTATAATGTTCTGATTTATATCAGTGATACTCAATTAGATCTACAGATGTGTTGATTTGAGAATTCTATTACAAGAGTCAAACCATTTGCATAGACTGCTGATGAAAATACCCCAAATCTTCAGCCACCAATAAATAAAGGCCTTGATTGTAACATAAGTATTATTGTTTATAACCAAGTTTATAAATCAACATTATTACCTGTGTTTGTGGCAATCTCTAATAGGAGAGGTGACACAAACAATCCCTAGCCAATTTATGGAGAGTAGTTTGTAGAAGCACATGTGCACTGCAGGTGTTCATCTGTCAGGTGACTGCAGTTTTGATTTTTTTAGAACATGCATGGTAAATTTACAGAGGTATGTTGATCCGAACATCATTAAAAGAGCAATGGCTACATTCTGGTCAGCATATAGAGTCCAGAAATCACAATTTTCCACTTCTCTGAATTTTGCCTTCAAGATAGCTGAGGTCTGAAGCCTTACAATTTCTAACTCAAAGGCACCTTCATTAATTGAGTTAAGAATGTTCTTTGCTTCAAAAAAGCAAGGTCCATTGTTAGAGATGACAAATGGTTCACAAGCAAAGCAAATCCTTGAAATTCTCAAATCACAACTGAAGTTTTTTCAAATTGTTCAGGAATTCTTGCATTGTTTTTCATGTGGTTTACCTGTAGCAACAACATGTACTATGGGAAAGTGTACAATTTTTCTTATTAAATCTATCTGTAGGCCTTCAACAGTCCTCTGAAAGGCAAATCATTTTTCAAACAGCTCCCTGATTCCACTTGAATGGCCTTGGAGCTGCAATTTGAGGAAATTCAAGTGATCAGTAATATCATGCGCGAAAGTTACCGGTGATATAGAGGGGCCATCATTCATAAATTCCAGGAACTTGCAAGCCTTGCTGGATTTGTAGTTACAAAGAAATTGGCATTTCTTTTTGAAGCATACAAAACTCTCTAACACATGCCCCCTACTTACTTAGCAGCATTGTTCTACAACAGATCACTGTATTTGGCTGAAACATCTTGTAAAAGAGCTTTAAGAAGACAATGTTGCAAGCTAGAAATTGATTCTATATAGTTCACTGATCTCACTAGAATACCAATTTTTTTTCAAGTTCCCAGTCAACTTACTGTGCAGGATGGTCTGGTGAAGTGTATTTAATGAAAAAAACAATGAGCAGTTCTGTGACACCTTAGAGACTAACAAATTTGCCATGGTGTCCAGCACACTAGCCACTAGTCACGTGGCTATTTGGCCAGTTGAGTGTGGTTAGTTTGCTATGGCAGTAGCCATTGTAGTGACTACTGCTTCAGAACTGATTGGACACCACAATATTTGTGGGTAAAACTCACTTCAGGAGAGGAGTTGGAGTGGAAGTTTACAGAATCCAGGGTATATATAACAGCAAAAGAAGTTACCTGTCAGTTGTAGGTAGTTAATGAAGTGTTAATGAAGCTAATTAAGTCAGGGTGGATGTGTCTCATTCACAGTATTCGATGTGGAGATATGCAGGGCTCAACAAACCGCTGTTTCTACTCACCCGTGGTGAGTAGATTTCAGCTGATCGCTCTGTGCACCCCTTTCACCGGCGTTGCACGCATGCACAGTGTTGGTCTGGTGCATGTGCGGTGCGGGGCTGGCGTGTAGCTCTCATCGCAGTTTGTCGAGCCCTGGAGATATGAATATCAAAAGCAGGGAAATTTCCTTTAAGATCTTTATTCAAAATCTAACCTGATAGTATTGAACTTGTAAAAGAACTCCCGTTCCTCTGTCTCCCTCTATAATTGGATGTTAAAATTCTTTTGTAAAAGAATGGCTACTTTTAAATCCATTATTGAATGTCCAGGGGAGTTAAAATGTTCCCTTACAGGCTTATATGTATTGCCATTCCTGTTGTCTGATTTGTGTCCCTTTATCCTTTGGCACAGAGACTCTTCGGTTTGGTCAGTATACATGGCAGAGAGGCTTTGCTAGCACTTGATGGCATATATCATATTAGTGGATATGCAGGTATATGAGCTCCTGATTTTGTGGCTCACGTGGTTAGGTCTTGTGATGGTGTCACTTGTATAGAAATGGGGCTTGTTGCAGTGAGAGGTTCCTCGGTGAGTGTATCAGTGGTGTGGTATGTGGCTGTTGGTGAGTATTTGCTTCAGATTAAGGGGTTGGCTATAGATTTATTTATTGAAGAATATATCATTGCCAAGTATGAAGCAAAGTCCTTCTATTTCCCTGTCAAAGAGAAACATTTATCTGTAACACACAAGTTTACTTTCTGGCGATGTAAACCATTAAAAAAAAAGCCTTTTATGTTTTTAAAAATGATGACTTGTGACAAAGGTATTAGGTACAAAATTGAAGAAGGGTCACCCATGGTGGAAAATAACAATCAGTGAGGTGAATAATAATATCATAATGCTGATGTTATAATGGTAGCTTTGAGATTATATAAGGCTTGATTCTTAAAGTGTTATTACTGTACATGGATATACATATAAAAAAAGAGGAAGAACCCTCTGCAGCAGATTTCCTTGAAGCAAAGGAGAGCCCAATCTAGACTGGATACTTGTGACAACGGGGACTGAGAAAATAAGAGAAGAAAAACAAATGTTAAATATGGTTATATGTTTTAATGTGTTTATTAATTTTTAAAAAAAACAATGGCATAAATCCGTTATGTCTCTAATGTGCCACAGGACTCCCCATGGAGTTTGCAGATATTGACTAATGTGGGTACCTCTCTGAGACTTAATTTTAAAAAGTTAGGGCTCAGAATTTTGAAATCTATGGTAAATGAGACTCAGGATCAGGCTACACCAATATAGGTGACAAAGGAAAAGCAACATATGTAGTACAGGTTGGAGCTCCTTGGTCCTGCACCCTCAGGATTTTTCAAATCCAGGACCCTTTATAGGAGTCCTATTAAAAAATGGAAAGTAGGACAAATTACAAAGGATGAATATAGGCAAACAACACAGGAATGCAGGGGCAAGATTAGAAAGGCAAAGGCACAAAATGAGCTCAAACTAGCTACGGGAATAAAGGGAAACAAGAAGACTTTCTATAAATACATTAGAAGGAAGAGGAAGACCAAGGACAGGGTAGCCACTGGTCATCGAGGAGGGAGAAACAGTAACAGGAAACTTGGAAATGGCAGAGATGCTTAATGACTTCTTTGTTTCGGTCTTCACCGAGAAGTCTGAAGGAATGCCTAACATAGTGAATGCTAGTGGGAAGAGGGTAGGTTTAGAAGATAAAATAAAAAAAGAACAAGTTAAAAATCACCTAGAAAGGTTAGATGCCTGCAAGTCACCAGAGCCTGATGAAATGCATCCTAGAATACTCAAGGAGCTGATAGAGGAGGTATCTGAGCCCCTAGCTATCATCTTTGCAAAATCATGGGAGACAGGAGAGATGCCAAAAGACTGGAAAAGGGCAAATATAGTGTCCATTTATAAAAAGGGAAATAAGAACAACCCAGGAAACTACAGACCAGTTAAACTAACTTCTGTACCAGGGAAGATAATGGAACAAGTAATTAAGGAAATCATCTGTAAACACTTGGAAGGTGGCAAGGTGACAGGGAAGAGCCAGCATGGATTTGTAAAGAAAAAGTCATGTCAAACCAATCTGATAGCTTTTTTTGATAGGATAATGAGTCTTGTGGATAAAGGAGAAACTGTGGCTGTGGTATACCTAGACTTTAGTAAGGCATTTGATACAGTCTCGCATGATATTCTTATCAATAAACTAGGCAAATACAACTTAGATGGGGCTACTATAAGGTGGGTGCATAGGTGGCTGGATAACCATACTCAGAGAGTAGTTATTAATGGTTCACAATCCTGCTAGAAAGGTATCACAAGTGGGGTTCTTCAGGGGTCTGTTTTGGGACCGGTTCTCTTCAATGTCTTCATCTACGATTTAGATATTGGCATAGAAAGTACGCTTATTAAGTTTGCAGATGATACCACGCTGGGAGGGGTTGCGACTGCTCTGGAGGATAGGGTCATAATTCAAAATGATCTGGACAAATTGGAGAAATGGTCTGAGGTAAACAGTATGAAGCTTAATAAAGACAAATACAAATACTCCACTTAGGAAGGAACAATCAGTTTCACACATACAGAATGGGAAACGACTGTGTAGGAAGGAGTATGGCAGAAAGAGATCAAGGGGTTTTAGTGGACCACAAGCTGAATATGAGTCAGCAGTGTGATGCTGTTGCAAAAAAAGGAAACATGATTCTGGGATGCATTAACAGGTATGTTGTGAGCAAGACACGAGAAGTCATTCTTCCGCTCTACTCTGTGCTGGTTAGGCCTCAGTTGGAGTATTGTGTCCAGTTCTGGGCACCTCATTTCAAGAAAGATGTGGAGAAATTGGAGAAGGTCCAGAGAAGAGCAACAAGAATGATTAAAGGTCTAGAGAACATGACCTGTGAAGGAAGGTGGAAAGAATTGGGTTTGTTTAGTTTAGAAAAGAGAAGATTGAGAGGGGACATGATAGCAGTGTTCAGGTATCTAAAAGGGTGTCATAAGGAGGTGAGAGAAAACTTGTTCATCTTGGTCTCTGAGGATAGAACAAGAAGCAATGGGCTTAAACTTCAGCAAGGGAGGTTTAGCTTGGACATTAGGAAAAAGTTCCTAACTGTCAGGATAGTCAAACACTGGAATAATTTGTCCAGGGAGGTTGTGGAATCTCCATCTCTGGAGATATTTAAGAGTAGGTTAGATAAATGTCTATCAGGGATGGTCTAGACAGTATTTGGTCCTTCCATGAGGGCAGGGGACTGGACTCGATTACCTCTGGAGGTCCTTCCAATCGTAGTATTCTATGATTCAGACTTAGTCCTCTTGGGAGAGTTTATTAATATCATGACTATTAGTGTTAAGGAAATGAACTATCCAACAAAAAGGGAAAGGATGTTCTCTTCACTGAAAAAGGATTTTCCTAGTATAATCTATACACAGGAAACAGTTGAAGAAAAATGATAAATAAGTGAATGCTTCTTGCCCTCAGCTACCATAGGTCTCTCCAAGGCAATACTGTTTGCTAAACTTTCTTTTTATTGTTTCAGCAAAATTCATAGATACAGAGAGCAGATATATTTTAATTAAAGTGTCTCTTTGAAAGGTAAACTTGCTACCTAAGCCAGTGTATATGCTCCTAAGCAAGGGGTAACTTATTTTATCAGATTGAGAGATTTGGGACATTTTAGGAAAGGGAATATTATTCTTAGGGTATTATTAATTATTTAATCCCACTTTGGAACAATCAATATACACAGAGTGCATTCAGGAGGAGAAGGGTAATTAGATGCCTCATGCAGAAAGTGAGGACCTGGTTGATGTCTGGTGGGAGATGAATCTGGATGTCAGGAACTATACATGTTGCTCTGCTATTTAAGATTGACATGATTTTTCTTTCTAAAACCGTGGCTAATTTGGTCAAAAAAGATAATCTGGGAGTTATAACTTGGTCTGATCATGCCCTTGCATATATCAGCATAAAAGCTTGGTACCCAATGGAAAAACAAAAGGCCCAGTGGTTTAGTAGAGTTTTGTTGTATGACCTCCTTAGAATTGAAGAGCTGGAAGAACTTTTTTCAGAAATATATATAGAAGAAAATGAAGGAAGGAATCCATAAAAGCGTTCTTTGAGATGCTAGAAAGGTGGTAATGAGGAAGATTCTTATAAATAAAGCATTATGCCTGAAAATAATAAGAGCCCTCAAGGGAAAAAGTTGGTTAAAGAACTTTGGGTTTGGAAAGGAAGATATAGATCTCCAGGGTCCAAAAGGGTGTAAAAATAGAAATGAGAAGAGATTAACCGTCTTAAAAACAGCTAACATAGGCAGATACTTAGATTTATGTTAAAAGAGTATGAAAAGGGCAATAAACCTGACACAGGCTTTTAGCCAGAAAGTTTTAAATCAAGAAACAGGAAAAATCAGTCATCCATCTAATTAGACATAAAAAGGAATATTTAGTAAGTCACTCCATACAGATATCAGAAACAATTCCTAACATTTTCCCATATTTTGTATGCTTTAAACCATCCAAATCTCAAACTAATAAGCAGATGTTTGAGAAGTGTGAAATTCTCAGTTTTCAGAGGGTGATGTGGCAGCTCAGGCCAGTGTCTTCACAGGAAGTTGTAATTTTAAATTCAGTTAAGTTCCAGGTTCAAATCGTTTTTTCCTGATAAGTATGATAGAGCTCTAATGCAAGTGTTTGTCCCTATTATAACTGAATTTTTAATAGTATATTTTCTGGGGGTATGAGATTCCAGATTCTTGGAAAGAGGCAAAAATTGTAATAATTCCTAAAGAAGAAAAAGCTCTCTTACCAAATTATACATATTCCAGACCTATTTGTTTAATGTGGATGCTAGAATTTATGTAAATTAGCTACCAGTCTGATTGAGTGTCTTTTTGCCCAAATACGTTCACTCTAATGAATCGGGACATCTTGCTGGCATGCATCTATCTGACAGTATCAACAGAAGTTTTAATGTGGTCTATAATGTTAATTCAAGAAATTCTTCCATTATACGGCTTTCTTTGCACACTGACAGTGCCTCTAATTGCCTTGAGTAGGAGTAACTCAGACAGATTTTAGCTGAGTTTTAGAAATCAGTTTCATAGGGTCATATCAGCCCTTCTCAATCATCCTCAAGCATCTGCTTTCATTAATGGTCATCAGTCCCCTTCTTTTAAATTTGTCTATGGGTAGGATCGTTGCCTATAATTCCTCCTGTTTGTTTTGGCAATGGAATTATTTGCAATAAATATGAGAAACATCCACTTTGTAAAAGGTATCAGAATGTCATCTGGGTTAGAACACAAAATAGCTTTCTATGCTGACATTGCCCTGTAATTCTTTCAGGATGCAGAAGCCTTATTAAAACTTCTAGAACAATTGAATTTGGAATCTGAAATCAGGTTTCAAAATAAACTATGATAAATCTGAAATGTAGGCATTAATATTCCTAAAAGACTCAAAACAAACTTGTCGGCACATATATTTAAATGTGTAAAAGAATCATTAAAATATTGTGGGAATGAATATTATGGAGAAATGTAAGAATCTTTTACATGCAGATTATCCTCCAATGCAGAATAAAATAATTGGTTTCAGAGGAAACTTCTTGACCTCAATAAAGATGAATGCCCTCCCAAAGTTATTGTTTTTATTTCAGTGCATCCCTTTTGCTGTCCCTGACATGACATTGAAAACATGACAGGAAGTGCTATTAATATTCATATGGAAACATAAAAGACAAAGGGTGAGTTATGCAGTTCTGTAGAACCCTATAAAAGGTGATAGTGAAAATTATCCTATTTTAGCTTCTTATTATACATCACAATTAAAAGATGTGATCAGTTTGGATTATCAGTGCTGTCCAAACACTGGGTAAAACTCAAACAAAAGCGAAGCCCAGATATAGCTATTGCTTCTGATTATTGGGGTAAAAAGAAAGCTAGGTCATCAAAAAAAAAAATTAAAAAATCATCCTTTTATCTAGAGCACCTTAAGAGCTTTGGACATGTTTTTTAAACTTGATGCCATGCCTCCTCTGTTAGCCTTGCTCATTAATAACAAGGAATTTCTTCCTAGGAAATATCAAAATTGCTATTCATTCTGAGTAATGAAAGGGTTGAGATTACTCATTTGGATAGCTGTTCCTGGGTCCTAATGTGAAAACATACCAATAGATGTTTATTAATGTAAATAACATAAAGATTCTGCATTTCAGTATTTACAAGTCAAATATTGTATTGTGAATTGTGGCTATAAAGTGTCTCTAACTATAATTTTACCCATCTTTGAGCAGCTGACCAAAGCTGGAACAAAAAGTTAAATTTCTAAGATGCATACAATTTTGATTGAAAAAAATGTTAAGAGAAAATAATCAAGTTGGGAGAGGGCTTTTGACAAAATTTGATAAGTGTATCTCTTTAAAGGAAAGGGAATGTACATCCTTAATTTGGATGGCTCATGAAGATTTTTTATGAATTACCATCTAGAAGGCATTTGACAGGCTAAAATCTATATCCCAGCATTTGGCCTGAATAATTGGGGCAGGTACTAGACAAATGCACAGGTGGGGGAGGAATTGTTCTCATTCCCATCTTAGCCATCAAGCATTAGGGAGTCTATGTGGGCAACTTGCATATCCCTCTCTGCTTTTTGATGATTATAGAAGGATCTATATAGATGTGGAACCCAGGTCCTGAACCCATCTTACCATTAGTATGTTTATTCCCTATCCCTTCCCATCCCTTTGGGTTAGAACTGGTGCTTATGGGACTTCCCCATCACGTAATGGAATGTGCCACACAAAATCCATGCATCCAGTTACCTCTGAGCAGCAGAACCATACCAGTTCCACAATAGGGGAGCCTCCTCAACCATTGAAAAAAGGGCCCACTTTGTCCCATCCAGCTCTCATTTACTTTACTGGGAACTTTACTCATGCGTGCAATGGCAGAATTTGTCCCTTTAGACAGTCTTTCTTAGCTGCTATTTGACTACTTGAAAATTGCCTTTTATTTGGGCTAATGACCAACTTAATAATAAAAAGAAACCATCAGTTAAACTAACCTATTAAGCTGTTTGATGCCACGAGAGAATAGTAAAAGAACAGAAATTCATAAAGTGGTGAACATGAAAATGGTAAGATAAATGCTCTATACTCCCAGGCCATACTTCATTAATGACTGCATGCATTATTCATATAAAACTCAAACAGGCTTTTATCAAAAAAATTGCTTAAAAAGTACATTTAGGAGGAAAGCAGGCACTATTGCCATTTTAAAATCATGTTATTTTTTAGCCCCTGTCCTTTTCCCCATTAAGCATCAAAGGTTCAGGCAGGCAGCTTTGGCAAGCAAAATGGTCATGCCTCCTTGCATTGTGATTAATAAAAGAACTTACAAAGGGGAGTTCAAGGAAGCATTTCAATTAACTCATTTGGTTCTTACTCATTTGGTTCTTACTCTTATGGCAGAGACTAGAGTACAGATGCTGCACGCCCCATTGTCATGGGCATAAATAACATGGTACACAGTCAGGTACTCCTTAGGTGAGTAGAATGCTCTATATTTCTGAACCATAGGGTATATATACTACATTGCTCTTGAAATGTCCAATCAGTGTCTTCCATGTATACACTACGCTCTTTGCAGTGTAATTTCCTGCTATCTCCCTGCACTGGCATAGGAACATAGGGAAAGTTTCTGGCAGTCAGGAGGTAGCAGAGAAAGGCTCTGGTATTGGAGAGCTGCCAGAAACTTTTCTATTGGCTTCCCTCTGCAGAAGCTTTCATTGACATGGATAACTACACGCAGTGGTAAGTGTGAATGCAGCCTGCATTCGCAGCAGTGTGTAGCCCCACACATTCCACACACTGCCACCAGTAAGAACAAAATTAGTTATTTCCAAAGAAGAATATAATTTGGACACTATCATTAAAATATAAGAATAGCAACCTTAGCTGAGATCAGTAATCCCTACAGCTCAATATCCTGTATTCTGACAGTGGCCAGTGCCAGATGCTTCACAGAGAATGGCAATTTCATGTGATCCATCTCATCGTCTAGTTGGAAGTTTAGGGACATCTGAAGAAGGGGGCTGTGAACCTGACCAGCTGAGATAATATCTTATGAAGAGCCTAATCTCCATGAATATACCTAATTTAATTTGAATACTTTTATACTTTTCATCTTCATGACATCCCATGGCATTTCATTCCACATGTTGACAGTGCTTTGTGTGAATAAGTACTTCCTTTTGTTTGTTTAAAACCTGATTCCTATTGATTTCATTGGGTGACCCTTAGTTCTTGAGTTATATGAAGAGGTAAAAACATTTCCTTATTCACTTTCAGTGAAGCATTCATGGTTTTATAGACCCCTATCATATTTCCCCCAAGTTTTCTCTTTTGTTAGCCGAACAGCCCTGGTGTTTTTAAATTCTCCTCATATGAAAGCTGTTCCATGGACTTAAACATTGTATTGCCCTTCTTTGTATCTTTTCTAATTTTAATCTCATTTTTGGGAAGGGGCAACTGCATATATCATTCAATGTGTAGGAGTACTATGGCTTTCTATAGTGGGATAATGATTTCTAGTTTTACCACTTTCTTGATCGTTCCTAGCATTCTATAATGATTCCAAGAGATCTTCCTTGAATGATGGTAGAGAGTTATCATTAACTCACTGGCATTCACCTTCCTCCCCCCCCCCCCCCCCCACACATCCCCCTTCTGTTCTGTAATGTGATTTGTCCTTTTCATGTGTGTTCATTTTTTTAAAATTGTATCCTTTGGTATATATGGTTGTGACTGTTTTCTTCCATTATTTGATCTGAGGAAGTGGGTCTGGTCCACGAAAGCTCATCATCTAATAAACCATGTTGTTAGTCTTTAAAGTGCTACATTGTCCTGCATTTTCCTTGAATGGTAACCTCTAATTTAGTACAGCACAAGATCTGATCCATCATTTTGGTTGTCTCACTGGGATTGTGATTTGCATTGTGAATTACTTTGTGTTTATCAACATTGAACTTCATTTGCCATTTTGTTGCCCAGTCATCCAGTTTTCTGAGATCCCTTTGTAATTCTTCAGTCAGCTTTAGACTTAACTATCTTGAGTAATTTTATATTGTCTGCAAATTTTTCCACCTCACTATTCACCCTTTTTTCCAGATCATTTATGGATATATTTAACAGCACTAGTCCCAGTACATTTCCTTGGGAGACCCTTTCATGTACACACACTGACCCTTATGAAAACTAATCATTCTTATCCTTTCTTTCTCTGTTTTTATCCATTACTGATCCATTAGAGGACCTTTCCTCTTACCCCAAGGCCTTGCTTAAAAACCTTTAATGTGGGACCTTATCAAAGACTTTTTGAAAGTCCATGTACACTGTGAATTTAGTCATCTCTGTCCACATGCTTCATTCAATAACCATAGGAATATTCTTGAAAGGGGGCAAGTACAGTTATTTATAATAGAATGTTTTTATTTACTTGTGCTTTTAGATTTCTCTGGCACCTGTGAGGACTTCAGGCACACACATGTATGCACATGCTGAATGGGTCCTCTGTTGTCTCTTTTTAATAATCCACCCTGCATTTTGTTTAAATATTAACACAACCCCATTCTTCATAAATAAGGGTTTTTCTTTTGGTTTCTTAAAATAGCCCCCAATTAAGTTATTTCATTGCTGAAGTTTCATTGCAGTAGCAGTAGACTGCTACTATGTATATAAATCCTGCTCATGTGATTATTAACGTCAAAAAATAAATCTTTAGGATTTTCTGTATAATGTGAATGAAAAATGCTATAAAAGGTTAAGTATTACACATGCACCAGCTTCTATAATAATGATCCATGACTAGACCTGGAATGTGATGCCATTGAAGGGAAAGGGACACTGTGGATTCAAGGAAAAAGAGATTCTAGTTAGGGAAACATGAGGATTTCTAAATAACGCATCCACATTTCATTATCAAAGGAAATGAAAGCAATGTTGTAATATAAAGAAACATTGAAAACACTTAGGGCACCTCCACACATCAGGACAAAAGTTGAATTAAGATGCACAACCTCAGCTATGTCAGTTGCGTAGCTGAAGCTGAAATAGCTTAATTTGGCTTTTGGCGCTGTCTATATAGGAGGAAGTTGAGGCAAGAACACTCTTCCTTTGACTTCCCTTACTCCTCATGAAATAAGGGTTACAGGAGTCAAAGTAAGAAGTCCTCCAGCTCAACATTATTTCAAAATAATGTCTTGCTATGTAGATACACATTTTGTTATTTCAAAATAACATCAATTATTCTGAAATAACGCTGCTGTGTAGACACACCTTTAATGCCTGACGTAATCCTGTGGGAAAATACCAGAGTCTGAGATGCTCTAAGTCATGCTTAATTTGGACCAACAAACAAAAACTTACAGATGTAACCAGCACCTAAGGTCAGTCTTGAATCAGTAACTTTTGTCTTCCACTTGATGAATAAACATTTAATTTTATATTTCAGATTTCTAAGAATCACACTTCATTTAGGGAGTGAGAATATTGGAAACAAATAAAGTATTCTGACCCATAGCAACTGCTGTGCACTGGCTGCTTTGCCTATTCCAGAGACTCTCAAACTGTGAGCTGGGACCTGTATTTTAATGTAGATGTCAGGATTAGTGTTAGACTTGCTGGGGACTGGAGCCAAAGTCCAAGTCCCACTGTCTAGAACCAAAGCTGAAGCCTAAGACCCACTACCCAAAGCCTGGATTTTGGGACTTGGACTTCGGCTTTATCCTTGGGCAGTGGGCTCAAGTTGTATGTCCCCCTGCCTGGGGCTAAAGCACGTGGGCTTTGGCTGTGGCCTGTCACCTGTACTAGGACAAGCTCAGGCTTTGGTTCCCTTTCTCCCACTCCCCTCCCCCAGTCATGTCGTCATTGTAGTTGTCAGGGGGGAGTCATGGTGCAATGAAGTTTGAGAACTACTGCCCTATGCTGGTGATACAAAGTATGGCCCCACCAGCTACAGAAGACTTATTTCCAGTTCTTTTACATAGCTAGAGCCACACAGAGCTACTGGAACATGTCAATAAATCTGTCTTCTGGTTTTAAATAAGGGGGCAATCTTTAAAAGTACAAAAGGGAATTTAGGCATACAAAAGTCATTGACTTTCAGTGAGCATTGCAAAAGTAGAATACATTTGGGGCTTGATCATGCATAATTTTTTTCACTGTCAACTTCGGCAAAAAGGATGAAGGGTCATGCTTTTATTTTATATTTGGCAGTTTATTAGCCGGCAGTGCCATAGGTTTAATATTAAGATTTACCATTCTTTATTAAATTGTATGTTTTTTGTGAAATAATTTCTGAATTTCCATGCATGGAATACATGGGATTCCGTGACTAACATATAAAAGAAACCATATGGGGGCAAGAGGAAGAGATGAAAAATAAATGATCACTTCTGTCACAGGTGAAGAGGTAGAGTGAAAACTAAAACCACAAAACATCCTTTCTAAGTGCTACTTTTTTAGATTTTTTTTAATCACATAGGAAGGGGAGTCTGAACAAATCAGCCCCAAAATGGAGCTTTTTTTGGAACGTTAATCTGTCACAGTATGTGGGGAGATGAGAAATCCTTTTGATTTTAAACACAGGATAAAAATAAAATAAGTACTTTTAAGTATTTCCGTGTGGGTTTATGTTTCTGTTTGTTATTCCAAGGTTGGCTACGGAGAGAGGAAACAGTAAATACTTCTCCATGCATTCTAATTTTTTGAAAACTGGGTCATAACCAACTCTGTGTTTTAAAAACAATAAGAAAATACCTTTGTTCTAATGAGTGAGTTGCAGATCTGGAACAATAGGGAATGATCAGGAGTTACAATACTTCATTAAAAACACACAGATTTTAAAAGCACAATCACTCCATAAGGAAGCTGAGAAGGAAATCAAGATTGATTCCTTCAGTAGAGACATGTACAAATTAAAAAAAAAAAAAAATCAGAAACGTCCTTCATCCAGTATGTATGATACAATGTTACAAATTATGGTTTAAATGAGCCAACAGGCTCATTAATTTATTTCTTCTCTTTCACAAGCAAGTCCTTTTCTTTGTCATCACTAAATTCTACTACAGTATGGGAATTTTATGAGTCATTTAGTATTTTTCCAAAATGTACTCTGCAATCCTTTTTCCTCCTCTTAGAGATCACTGAGATGTTGTTTGCTGCTACTACTCCTACTGATGCAATCTTTGACAAAGAATGGAATAGTCAGGGTCTGAGTGGTGTCAAGTGCTGGGGAAAGCTGTACAAATGTGCCAACTTGTAAGGGCAGGTCTACACTATAGGGAAATGTTGACCTAATTTATGCAACTCCAGCTTTGTGACTATTGCAGCTGGAGTAGATGTACTGTAGGTCAAGTTGCCGTGGGGACTCCACCGCAGGAAAGTTGAAAGAAGAAACTCTCCTATTGACTTCTCTTATGCTTCTCATTCCATTGGAGTGCTGGAGTCAGTGTGAGATGGATCATAGGTTGATTCTTCAAGTTTTAACTTAACATGCTTAAATTGAGCCCATGGGTTGTGCACCGCAGTGCCAATCCCCCAGTAAGTGAAGACATGCAGTAGAGCCTGAATCTGATAATCAAACACTAATAAAGATGCTAGAAAAGGAGAGTGATGTAGATTCAGGAAATGAAAAGAATAAAACAAACTTACAATATGTTTGATGAAAAAAGAAAAGCCACAGAAATCACAAGGGCTCTCACACTAGAGCAGTGTTGGGCCCAGATTCAGCGAAGTACTGAAGCATGTGCTAAAATTCATCTCTAAAGGAACTTAACCACATACTGAACATTAAACCAATTTGTGTAAAAGGGACTGAAATGAGTGCTGAAAATTAAACATGCTTATTTATTTTGTTGAATCGGAACTTTTGCTTATGACTACGCGACAGACTTTAGAGCGGCACAACTAAACTGCTGCAGCTGTGCTGCTGTGATGTCTCCTATACAGCTGTTCTATGCTGATGGGAAAGAGCTCTCCAGTCAGCATAATTATCCCACACCACATGCACACATGAGTGGCTGTCCACACCAATGCTTTTGTTGGGCAATTTGTTGCACAGGGATGTGTTTTTCACACTCCCCAATTAACATGTCTTTTGATAAAACTTTTCTCAAAGACAAAGCCTTAGTGTTGACAAGGAAAAAGATCAATATATGGAGATGAACACTGAGTTTAGGGGTGCAACTGTGTTTGTCTGTTCAAAAGTTCATTTGCATCAATCTTGTCCTGTAATACATCTCACGGTTATAATTCTGGGTTTGCTGAGAAGAGACTGACATTTGAAGTAAATTATGTAATGGATTATGTTATGTGAAAAAGTGATCACTAAGCATGGATGATACCAAAATTTACCAAATTGTTACCAGAATTGGATGTGAACTCAGACAAGATAGGTATGTCACACATGACTACAAATGATATCTTAGATTCACATTAAGAAAACACATGACCTGATTTCCAGAGATGCTGACTTCTAGGAGCTCCCATAGATTCCTGTGCAGCTAGCTACTCACCTCCCTTAAAAGTCAGGGTAATGCAATTCAAAAGTTTACAATCCAGTGACCTGATCCAGCAAATATTTTACTCAGTTATGCCTCTCACATAACTCTGCTCATATTTGCTTAATAATCCATAGGTTTGGAGTAGAAATGGTGGCCAAAACTGATGTGTATACGTGCTACAAAAGCAAAAGGGCAAGGATAGATGTGGGGTACAGATGTATACTTGGGCTATTCAGTAGATGCAACAGCTTTCTGGTTTTCTTAACTGAAGTATAAGTATACTCTTTTTTTGGTTGGCTCTGTTGCATGAGTTCATAGTTAGAGGTTGGTTCCCTCCATGTTGGCCCATTAACAGTCTCATATAGTATAAAATCCTTCACATCAGTTCTGTAGATATCAAGCCTTCCTGACTTCTGACCAGGTTACAAGATGTGCAGCTTTTGTCTATTAATTTCTGGCTGTGCTAATTGTACTTTCTCACCTGTACGTTTTGTATTGATTTTAATTAAACTTGGTTCACAGACAGATTCTTCCAGTACTCCCACAATTCCTTTTCTCAGTTGTGGCAGTACTGTTGCTCTTGACATTTTGTAGCATATGAGCCATATTCTGGTCTGCTTTATTCCAGCATTAATTCAAGGTAATTCCATTATTTTGGGGGAGCTGCTTTTAATTTACTACATTATGGGTGAGACTTGAATTTGAGTGTATGATTCCGACGGTTGCTGATATATAAAGGAGCACAGGGTGGGAGAAAGCACAGAAATTTCCAAAACCAATGTTCAGTCCTTGTCCTTAATGGATTTCTTGTCACGAAAGAATTCAGCAAGTGATGATTATGTGTTAGAAAATTACAATTCTAAAGGCATGGAAATGAGAAGTGGACATTCCTAAGAATCTAACTTCCTAAAAAGAATATATTATTATTGTGGAACTCTAATGAGTTAGCGGGGAGGGGGATTTCTTCATTTTTTTTAACTTTTATTACATCATAACAAGTGGATTTCTAAATCTACATATCCAACATTTTTTCTTTTTCTTTTTTTAACAAAAATAAGTTGATGGGATTTTGAGGACTTGGTGATTATTCCCAGCCACTGTTACTTTTGATCAATGATCAGTTGCAATTTATTTTCTGAAAACAAAAAGGAAGGAAAGGGTTGTATTTTTCTTATGTCTGAAGCCATGAGTTGTAATGAATTGCTTTTCATTTGAGCACAGACTTTTTTTCCTTTTTGGTGGAAAATGATTTTTGCTACCCTTTCTTCTGGAATGGGGGTATTTTGATGTGCACAAGACTTACGTATTCTTATTTGTATCAATCTTTAAAATGTCAGGAGTTCAACTCTCACAGGTTAAACTAACATCAGCTGTTGTTTAATGGGCTCTCACTTTTACTCTACAGAAAAATGCAAAGGAAGAGGAAAAGCAGGTTCGCATTTTGATTCAGCCCGGAGACGGAGTAGAGCTGTCCTTTATCATATCTCTGGACACCTACAAAGACGAGAAAAGAACAAATTAAAAATTAATAATGTAGGTGTAATGCACATGTTTAATTTTCCCTCCTCTCTTTGGCACATTAGTTCTCTTACTGCTGGAAGAGTTACAGATGCATGCAGCACCTTTACTAATTATTTTTCATTTCCTTTGACATACATATTTGCACAGTTGTTTCTTTTAACGAATGCACTGAAAAAGGTCAGCACATACATAGGAGAAATCCCTAATCACAGAGTTGTCATAGAAAGAGGATTAAAGTATGTGCCAGAGCAGCAGGTAGAGAGCTACGACTGGGGTATTTCACTTGCAGTTCATGAACCAGGGAAGTGTGTTTAGTGACATTATATATACAGATATTTTTATAAAAGGCAAAGGCCTTATACAATTTCTCAAAACTTAACTTTAGCTTCCAGCTTTTCCCACAGAATTGTTTTTAATGCCTTTTGTTAGGAAGTCCATGAATAGATTAAAATAAAAACTTACATGTTACAAGAAATCCAGAAGGCAACTTCTCTGAGAATAACATTTGATTTGAATGTATCAAACTTGGTGCAGCACCTACACTGATGTGCCTGTACTTTAATTGCAGTAAAACTCTCTCTGTGTTAAGAAAATCCTGATGCTTATCTCTAAGTAATCATAACTGACAAGTACGTTAATAAAATAGTGTGTGGATGTTGTATTTTTTTTAACTTTGTCAGTTTTGTTCAGCATCAGCCATTCTATCATTATATTCCTGGCTCCCCCTCCCAAAAGGCACAAAATAAAATAACAGAGTTCTGGGGGAAGCCCTTAGGCTTTTTCTTTCTTTGATAAATTGTAATCAGTAAATACAATAGCTAACTGTTACCATGATGCCTATAATCTTGCTATCCGTATTGATTCTAAAGCATGTCCATAGGCTACACTGTGAGAACCATTTGCCAAAGAATCTCAAGAGCCAAATCCTCAGCTGCAGGAGAACAACATCACACCAACAAAACTGATGCTTATTTATACCCTCTGAAGTTTTGGAGCCAAATTTCCAACACTTTTTCAGAACGTTAACCATTCTGGGTAACTCCTTTGCTCCTCCTTCCCCCCCACCAATCAGGTTGACTATTCAGAATCTTACAGCAAATTGTCCTGCCAGGAATCTGAAATCCATAGTAATAGTTGTGCTTTTCTCAACACTCTATGATGCCAAGTCAACACATTCAGATGCATGGGCTCTGCCTCAGCCTCTGTCTCCTCAGCCCAGTGAATAAGGCTGACTGACAATTCAGCCTTTACAAGGAATCCAATTTACCTAAGAAAAACAGAAACAGAGACTACCTAATTTATGTGCCGAAACCTGAGATTGCTCATCTTTTTTAAAACTTGAGGGGCCATGACACATCACTGACTGCTGATTGCTAAGTATGCAGATTGCACAGTGTTTTGGGAGGAACATAAGGAACTCATATAAAAGCTGGATAGAACTACAGTCCTTATACCCATGGAAATTCAGAGACTGCTTCATTAACAACTCTCTTTGGAGCATGGCACAGAAAAAAGGTGAAAAGTTAGAGCAATTCCACCCACCCAAACTTGCCAGCTTAGTAAGTCTGTCTGGCCATAGAAGGGGGAATGTACCTTATCTCTTAAGAAGGCTTCCCAGTATATGGGCAAATTCTGAGAGGCATACTCAGAGGCACAATTATTATGGTGCTCCTCTGGGGCAATGCAGACCCTCAAAACCCTGAGCAAGGGTGTATGCCTAAATGGCACAATTTAGCCCATAATGATTTGATCAGTGGCTGCTGCAGAAACATGGCCACTTCAAAGAAGAATTCACATGTTCCTTAGCGCCTGCCCTCAAATACTGACTATTCCAACATTTGGGAGTATTCTGATTAAAGTAATGCCTCGAATCAAGCCACAGGCTAGAAGCATACCACAAAGACAAGGCCTCTTAATTCATGTGCTGTGGTGACAGGAACCAGATCTGGGGGACAGAAGTAGATTGGGACAATGAGCCTAGCAAGGAGACTGGAACTGAAGGCTGGTGATGGAAGGAAATTGGGACTGAGCATTGCGGTACAGAGAAGACTAGGTGAAGAAGACTTGACCTAGAAACCAGTGGAATGTGTGGGGGAGGTAAAGTATGGGGGGAAACTGAGATTGGAGTGACAAGTAGGACTGGCTGGATGAATAGAGTTGGACAAGGAGTTGGTAAAGAAAACAGAGTGGATGGAGTCCAAGGGTGGAGATGGAGATGGACATGGACAGATCAGGCAAGAATAGGTGGAACTGGGACTTGTGGACTAGGAAACTGGGGAAACTCATTGGCAAAGGGTCTTGTTGCCCTCGAGTGCTGGCTCATATTTAAGATGACAACCTCTCACTACTATTAGATTTCAAAGGGATAGCCATGTTAGTCTGTTACAGAAAAAGCAACAAGGAGTCTAGACAAATAAATGTATTAGGGTATCAGGGTATAAGCTACAACTCACATCTTCAGATGCTGAAGAGATGAGCTATAGAGATGGGAGTGTGACATCAGTGCTAATTAAATCAGAATGGATGTGGCTCATCTCCATCAGTGATGAGAAGATTAAAGTTTCTGAATGGGAAATTGCCTATTATAATGTGAGAACCTCTCCATGAATACATTTTAATCCTTGTTTCAGGTGTCAAATTTGCATACGAATTCCAGCTGAGCCGTTTCTCCTTGTACAGGTTGAACCTTTCTAGTCTGGCACTCTCTGGTCCAGCAACATCCACGTTAGATGGATGTCTACTTATTATGGGTGTGACCAAGTTTCTTGCAGTCCTGTAAAATTTGTTTTATAAGCATTGGTCCCGTCTCTCAGTGTTCTGTGCTGTTGTTTATCCTTAAATGTCTTCTAAGAACCCAGTAAGGAATGGAAGTGTTGATAATGCTGCTAAACAATATTGACCTCCTGAGATTCAGCAAATTCTCTAGTTTGCAATTGGTCAGGTCCTGAGTGTATGGGACTAGAGAGATTCAACTTGTAGTCTGTTTTAGAAGGCTTTTTTGCCTGAGAATGGCAACTTACAAGTCTAGGATGTCTTACAATGTGTGTCCAGGAAGTTTAAGGTGCTCTCCAACTGGCATTTGTATGTTGTCATTTTTAATGTGCGATTCGTGTCCATTTATTCTTTTGCATAGAGACAGTCCTGTTTGTCCGATATATATGGCAAAGGACATTGCTGGCAGATGATGGCATATATTACATGAGATGTG
The DNA here is from genome assembly GCF_052426305.1 of Pelodiscus sinensis. NCBI lineage: Eukaryota > Metazoa > Chordata > Testudines > Trionychidae > Pelodiscus > Pelodiscus sinensis. The sequence continues at coordinate 194,373,513 of NC_143053.1, read as the reverse complement.
CACATGAATGAGACTGTGATAGTATAGCTGATGTGGTTAAGTCCTTTGATGATGTCACTAGGATACATGTGAGAACAGAATTGGCAATGGGGTTTGTTGCAAGGATGTGTTCCAGGATTAGTGATTCTGTTGTGAGCTATGAAGTTGGTGGTGAATATTTGTCTCAGGTTGGGGGGCTATTTGTAAGTGAGGACTGGCCTGCCTCCCAAAATCTCTGAGAGTGAGGGATCATCATCTAGGATAGGTTGTAGATCCTTGATGATGTGTAGGAGAGGTTTTTGCTGGGGGCTGTAGATAATGGCAGTGGAGTTCTGTTGCTTTCTTTGTTGGGTCTGTCCTTTAGTAGGTCACTTCTGGGTATCACTTCTCCAGATGGGTACTGTAGTTTTAAGAATGCTTGACAGAGATCATGTAGGTATTTGTCTCTGTCTGAGGAACTGGAGCAAATGCAATTGTATCTTAGGGCGTGGATGTAGACAATGAATCTCGTGATGTGTTCTAGATGAAAATTGGAGGTGTGTAAGTATGTATAGTGGTCAGTAGGTTTCTGGTATAGAGTGGTATTTGTGTGACCATCAATTATTTGTACTTTAGTGTCAAGGAAGTGGACCTCCTGTGTAGACTGATCTAGTTATTCTGTTACCTCAAATGATCATGGTCTGTATGGCGGAGGTAAAATTTTCAACCTTGATTATTCTTGTGTCAATATGATTCCACGTGATGGAATTTTACTCTTTCCACTTTTTTTAAACATGCAGAAAATTACGCTAAAATGGTAACAGATTGTCATGGTTTCAAATTGAACCACTAAAATTAGGAAATGCCAGAATTGTTTGTTTTTCTTTAATTCAACCTTCTTGTGTGTATGCATTATGAGATGGTCATTAATTACATGATCCCATGCTATTTTTTCTGCAGGATCCCTCATTCAGTGTATGTGATGAACCTGCTCTGGAGATTTGTGAGGGCTGTGTAAGGAAGGAGGCTGTTGTCTGTAGGACTCTTACTTCATTTGCTGCAGCAGTTGGAAGGTGTGTAGTCAAGGAGGAAGAGAACAGAAAGTCTCATGATTAAGGCAACTGAATCCTGACTTAGGCTATGTCTAAACTACATAACTTCCGAAAGAGGAATGTAAATGAGCCTGATCGAAAATGCAAATGAAGCGCGGATTTACAAATCTCGTGCTTCATTTGCATAATCACATGAGTGCTTTTTTGAAAGAAACCACACTCCTGAAAAAATGACAACGGGTTCTTTCGAAAAAGGGTTTTTTTTTCTGAAAATACCCCTGGACTGCGGTTTCTTTTTTGAATAATTTCAAAAAAGTACTCACGTGATTATGCAAATGAAGCGTGAGATTTGTAAATCCGCACTTCATTTGCATTTCTGATAGGGCTCATTTATATTCCTTTTTCGGAAGAGGAATGTAGTGTAGACGTGTCCTTAGAGAATAAGGTTCTATCCCTGTCCCTACCACAGATTTGCTGTGTAATGCAGGGAAGGTGGCTTCAAGCAAATCTCTCACAGGTATTCACAAATTGTGTGTCCTTTTGTTTCTTGTGTGCCTAACTTGAGACCATGGAGTCTCATTTGCAGAAATGCTAAGCACTCATTAATTCAACAGAAGTCAATGGGAACTGTGATTAGAATATATCAGTGCTATATACTCTGAAAAATCAGGCCCAAATTGTGTCAGATTGGGCATGCCAAATTAATACACTGGAACAAATTGTATAGTGGTGATGTTGAGAGCCACTGAACCAAACTGTAAACCATGTATATGGTGGAAACCATGTATTGCCTGGGGAGGCAGCAGTACCGCAAAAACTACTACTTCCAGCACCTATCAATCAATGGATACTTTTGACCCAAATGCATCTGCGTTAGTAAATGGGAATTACGCCACCCCCTCGCCTTTATAGGAACATTCTGAAAATAAAAGAATGTCTGCGAAGCACTTGGATATTAGTGATGATTTCCATAGATAGCCCCATGAGGAAATTAGTAATTCCCTTTTCAGAGCAGGGTACAAATAATTTGCAAATAATAAATAAGGCCTCAGACAATACATTCAATAATAGGGAGGAAAAAATATTGAACCATAGCTAATTACATGAACAACATGTCCTGAATAAGTCACGAGTCCTGTGGAAAAAATGTGACCATTTAATTAAAGACTGTATCATAATGAATACACACTAAGTTACACAGGTGAGCTTAAGTCAATGTTCTTTTAATTTTTTGTGTCTGTGTATACATTCAAAATTGATAAAAGTTGATTTTAAATGAAATTTAGAAGCATATTGAATTTTATCAGCTTTTATTTTGCAGCAATTAAAAAGGTCTTGATGTGGAAGTAAGGTGTGACATTAAATGAAAAATACAGCTTTGGACTAGGAGAAAACGTCCTTTTTCGTCAGACTTTGTCTCCAGAAAGAAAGATAAAGTTCACAAAACTGAAGTCCCACAATATATAGAGACAGAGACTTTGACTTTTCCTAGGGATGGCCAACTGAGATTTTTCTTGGGGCCCTTTTCCTAGGGATGGCCTTTTTCCAGCATCTTTTTCATTTCCAAGGCCATCTGCCACCCTGCCTCTTCCTGCCTCTTCCCTACCTGGTTCTGCGCTCTCCCCCAAGTATGCTGTGTCGCTCCACCATGAAACGTCTGAACCGTGGTAGGAGCTGGGGCGGGGAAGGCGGGCAGGAGAGATTGGTTGGCAGTGCCTCGCAGGAGGCACTGGGGAAGGGAAAGGTTCTGATACAGTGGGACTTCTGTTGGATACTGACATAGGTTAGTGTTGAGGTGGTTTTAGGCAAAGGCAGTATTTTCGTTCCTGCCACATTGTTTTCAGAGAGTGAAAAACAATCCTCCTATAGTATCACATTAATTTCAAAGGATTATTACACTGGGCTATGGAGCTGTATTGAACTCAGGGGCAGATATAGGGCAGGGCGAACGGGGCGGCCGCCCCGGGCCCCGCGCTTCAAAAAGCCCCGCGCATGTGCCGTGGCACCACGGCGCATGCGCATGGCGTCACTCCGCATGTGCCATGGCAAAGGGGGGCCCCGCAAAATTATGCTGCCCGGGGCCCTGCAAAATGGTCATCTGCCCCTTATTGAACTATATACATTTGGGCTCAGGTTGGAGCCCAGATTCTGAGGATCCTAGAGCTTGGGCCTGGACATTGATGTAGCAAATTTTACATCCCCATAGTCTGTGCTCCTGGAGCCTATATCAGCTGGGTGTTGGACTGTAGTGTTAATTGCCCTCTGTTTTCTTTACAGCAGTCTGCACCATCCCATACTGAGGGCTATGCTCAGGCCCACCCTTAGAGCAATGATAGAAATGTAGCCGTGTTAATCTGGTGTAGCTGAAATAAAAAAACCAGGACTATGTAGCACTTTAAAGACTAACAAGATGGTTTATTAGGTGATGAGCTTTCATGGGCCAGACCTACTTCCTCAGATCAATTTGTGGAAGAAAATTGTCACAACCATATATACCAAAGGATACAATTTAAAAAAATGAACACAAAGGCCATTACCTTGGGCTCCATGCCTTCAGGGCTCTGTGCTGCCCGGCGCCTGCCTGGCCACTCGCTCTCTGCCCTGGCTGGGAGCTGCCCGGCTTCTAGGTGCAGCCAACTGCCTTGGGCCCTGCAAACTCTTTGGCCAGGCCTGGCAGTGCTTTAAAGACAAATCCTAGCCCTTGATTAGAAAGCTCATTTGTTTCTCAATAGAAGTTAACTGACAACTAGAATTGTCCTAGAGTCTGATTCCTCAAAAATGTAATTTTTTTTCAAGCTGCAGTAACTTTGGTGTTCCTAGTTATATCACAATGGTAGCTCCAAGGCACTGATCACATTAGCCATGCTGCATTGTCCCTTCCTTGTCTTTCCCTTGCTTTGTCAGTCCCTAAGCGAAAAAGAAATAAATCAGGACCTTAAACAATGAACTGAGTTTTGTGAAAAGCTGAAGATAAGAACTATTGCACTTATTATCAAGAGCTCACAGCAAAGGAACAACTGTGATTCTTGTCAAGCTCAGGATTCTTTCTGCTTAGGGAAAATTAATTTCAACAGCCATACTGCAATATAATTAAACTCACCCAGGCCTGTGACAAGGGCGGACAAGAAACCACCAATAGCTGTGAAAAAACACAGAAGAAAGATTTTTAGAGCAGGAGAGAGAACAACTTTCAAATGTATAAAACTTTGTCATGAGTACATAGAGGATCTAACAAAGAGAGAATTGCTATCCAAGGATGATATAGAGTACCAGCCTGTAAAAAATATTCACTGGAATATTCTTTGAGGGAGAATTAAAAGAAAAAAGATTTTTTGCTGTATAATTACAATTTATATTTTGCTAGTATCTAAAGGCCAAACTGAGTTTGGGGACCCAATACATTAGGTGTGTGTACACGCATGTTGTAAGAGACAGTCCAGTCTGGACCAGAGAGTGCTGGATTAGAGAGGTTCAACCTGTGGTGTGAATACACTGGTGTAACTAAGACCAGAATCTGTCCGCTTCTTAAATGCAAAGAGCTTTTTCTGCAAAGGTGAGCTCTGTGTATACAGAATTAACTTAATGAAGATTCTGTGAACTTAGGGCTCAACCATGCCCCCCAATAATTTATTGGATGGGACCACACATTTCTTAGTTGAGTTTCATATATTATAGGACTAGCATTAGTTTGGTTGAGCTTTTTAACAGATTGCTTATCTGTGGGCTAAGGAATATCTTCTTCCAGAAGATTTCAATGATTCATATCAATTTAAAGCACAGAACCAACCTAAAGCCAAAATCCACGTACTTGAGGAATAGTATGTATCCTGAGTCATTAATGTACAGACAGATTCAATCAGGTAAAATGCTACTGGCTACATTTAAATTGAGGCTTTTAATTTTTGGAACTGTAAGTTGTAATAATCATGTCCAAGCTTCTTTCATGCAAAAATGGAATGGTCATTAATTCTGCTAGTTCCCCAGAAAGATATTTTTACCAACAAAATAATGGAAATAAAAATTATTCATTAGTAAATAATTGCCTTTGTGCTTCAGTTCACTTAAAACATGTGCAATGATCTTGGAAAACCTTATGTAATAAATGAGACCACTCACAGAAATTAAGGTTTCCTAGATGAGACCAATTATAAAGTTGTCTGAAACCCCTTAATTGTATAATGCAAGAAAAAAAATCTTGGCACTATTTTAATGTCAGGCCTAAATCCCTTTATCATTTTAAACTACTTCATATCATGCTAAAGTTAGATACACCATGTTTGTGTCTTCCTGCCTCTGTCATGTAAATTGAAACAAACCCTTTTTTCTACAGGAAAGTACAGGTTGAACCTCTCTAGTTTGGCACCCTTGAGACCTGACTGGTGCTGAATCAGAAAATTTGCTAAACCATGGGAGGTCAATATTGTCTAGCAGCATTACCAACACTTCCACTACTTACTGGGCTCTTAGAAGACTTTTAGAAGTAAATTAGAGCTAAATAACTGCAAAGAACACAGCGCCAAGACTGGTGGCTGAAAACAAACTTTATGGACTGTAGGAAACTTAGCCACATATATAAGTGGAGACCAGGGATGTTGCCAGACCAGAGAGAGTCAGACTAGAGAGGTTCAACCTGTAATATGATTAATTCATAACTTATAGAGTGAATTTTGCTTTTTTTTTCCACAATAAATTATCTGGAAATTGATTTTCCTCGTATAGTATTTGTTTTTGAAAATTGTTTACCGGATAAAGTCAGCAAATAATTCTGTCTGTATTTTTTCACGTGTGACTGACAGTGAAAATTGGTATGTTAAGATTAAGTAATTTTGACTGGATGAGTAGTTCATGTGGTGCATTTCTGTTCCCTTACTGAATGTGTTTAACTCTCATGATCAGATATCATTAATGTTGGCTGTCATTTATAAAGGAAAATACACTGTAATATTCTGCAATATTTGCTTACTTTCATTCTTTGGGAAAATAGTCCAGCAACCTATTATGTTTTAGGAATATTCATAAAGAGTGAATACAACAATGTTTATAAATACACTCAACATTAATCTGTAAATGTGAAGCCTGTTAATCAAAAAATGTTTTGCAAAATTAGCCCAACTGTAGGTGGTCACAAGTATTTCTTGACTCTTTTTATAACATGAAAGATCAAATTCATTGAAATATAATTTGAGGGCAGATATTTTTGCCTAACTTCTTCTATTCTTTCTCTTTCAGAATGTTTTTGTAGATAAACCAGCATTTCCGGAATACAAAGTTTCAGATGCAAAAAAGTCCAAATTCATACTGTTGCATTTTAGCACTTTTAAAGCTGGCTGGGACTGGCTTATTTTATTGGCAACGTTTTATGTTGCTGTGACTGTACCTTACAATGTTTGTTTTATTGGCAATGATGAGCTATCTACAACTCGAAGCACAACGGTCAGTGATATTGCAGTGGAAATACTTTTTATCATAGGTAAGATATTTTTTCTACTTTCTGAATTTGTTGGAGTTTCTTAAAATATTTAAATTCAATGTAAAAAGATGGAGCAATGATCAGGCAGTTATATAACCTTTTTGAAATACTCAGTTTCTCAGATGTGTGTCCTAACTTTTTTTTTTTCTGATAATTGGTGGTTTCTTTATTCTTGTATATTATCTTGCTTCTTAACAAAATGCACGTTCTTGTTAGGCTTCCTAACAAGTTTCAGTTCAGAGATCTGTGCAAGTATTGCAATAGGATTTTCATGTTGGAAATGATCTCACACTTTCATTACAATGCAGGCCAGAATCCCATTCTCAGATTCTTAAACCGATTTTTGTTCTATGAACCCTTCCAGTAATTATATCTCCAAAACTTGAAGATAAAATGGATTATTCCTGCTGGCTCTTTTGTGGTGCCTGAAATTTCTTTTTAGAGTGTCATTCCTTTTCTTTATGAAAATAGATAAACTTGATCATGGATGGTCACGCAGGATTTTGAGAAAAACAGGAAGTGTCTTATATTTTGTACTTCCAGTCCAGTTCTATATCTATTGATTTAAAATGTGTAGATCTATTACAGAAAGAATATAGTACAATTCCTGTGCCAAATACCTAGCTGTATATTTTGGAGAAATATGGAAATCTGAATGGGATTTCATTTTACAGAGACTTGAGAATGGGCTACGGTACAAAAGAAATGATAAGGAAATAGGAATAAAATCAGCAAAGTAAAAGAATCTTAAAGAAAATATCTAAAGTACAAAATAAAATGGGAAATAACTTGTCCCCCCCCCCCCCCCAAAAAAAAACCGTGATTTGGAATGAGGGGTAAGTTCATGCATGTGAAATAAGAATAAAATCCAAACTTCTTATACACCAAATACCAAGTGTAGGATATTTTTAAATAAGAAAACTAGGACAGGAAGTCTTTCCTTAAAACCATCTTGAAAACTGTTTCTTCCCTTTACTAGTAGAAGTTTAACTAACTTCAGTGTAAGAATAGCTAGTGGGGATGATGCTTAGTGGAAGACTCTGAAATATTTGTCTCTTCACCTTTGGAAATAGAGTTTGAATGCAGATTTAAGACACAATTCTTTTCCTTGATAGTCATAGTGGATCTCTACTGTTATTCAATAGAGAGGTAGTCAATTCTGTGATGCAGATCAAATAGGAGAATTTTTGTCCTTTGTAAATTGCGTAAGGTTTTCTCTAATCCGTTATGAAGTAACTAATAATTACTTTATAAAAAGTGCAAAAACAAATCAATTCCATTGATCTCCCATAGAGACACATAGTGTAAAAATAATGTAGATTCAAGGTTAAAATAACCTGATGACCAGTTTTCCTTACCATCCAGAATACAGATAACTGGTTGAGGTTACAAATGAGTAATTGGAATCGGAGTATGAAAAAACTTGTGCTTCATCTATCTGGTTTATGTGCAATATTATTCACATGAAGCAAAACAGAAGATTTAAAGCCCAGCTCTGCCTTTCTCTTTCAATTTCTGGGCAGAAGTACACAACTCTGATATCAATAAATCACAAATAGTGATGTATCCATGATGCATGTAGCAAACGTTCCTTTTATTTTTCCTGACTTCTCGGATCTTTGTCTGCTATTTTTGTGCTAGCTCTGGGCATTGTGATATAGGGAGTGAAGAAAATATAAAATAACGAATAAGCACATGAGGTAAAATTTTTGGTGAACTGAGAGGGATTTATCTGCCCAATTCCAATTAACAGTAATGAGAATTACAAGCATCATACTGAAAATATACACAATACCATTTAACATTTTTCACACATTTTTCTTTGCTAATTGTTTAACTTATCCTCTTTACTCTTCTTCTCCCTCTCCCCAAACTTCCTTTTTTAAATTTTATTAATATAGTGGCTGGATTTTCTAATTTTTTTGGTCTGTTGTTCTGGAGATAGATTATTCATATCTTTTTAGGGTTTCTGTTTGTTGTGTGTAAAGACATGTTCTTTCATATTTGTGTAGGGGTGGAAAATAATAGGCTTAATGTTCACTTGTGCCCCAGTCTAGCAAGATCTTAATGCATGGTCTTAACTTTCAGAACATAAGTAAGCACACTGAAATCAATAGGTTTAGTCATGTGCTCAAGGTTAAGCACAAGCTTGAGGAAGTTGTTAGCCTTGACAGGAATACCTTTGATGGATAATTTGTGCAATTTTAGGAAGACCTTGAAAAAGTGAAGAAAATTCTTTAAGATTAACAGAGTGAGAGGAGTAATTGTAATCAGTTTGTTGTACTTGAATTGTTGCATTATTGTACTTCCAGATACCGAAGACTCTTGTATCTGTTTAAAATGTTTTAGCTCTGAATTTTAGATTATCTTTATTCACATGTGTAATTTTGATAATCTTTGTGTTACTTTTAGGACAATTTTTATCTCCTTTTTAGCAGTATCATTGATCAGGGTAAAGCACTGACAACAAAAGGAAAAATACTTCTTGCAGTTTGTGGAAGCATGAGAAATTTAATGAAAAACAACAGAACAGTATGCCTGCTGCATTCTAGTTACCAAGAAAATTAATAGGAAGTGGACTTTTGCTTTCCTTTGAGGGGAAAAAATGTCTGTTAAAGTGCTTTGGGTGAATGGTTTGCCTTGAGTGGAAGATTCAGGCTCATCTGAGCTGCAATTCAGGAAAGTGTTCCTAGCAAAGCACTTGAGTACATCACTAAATCCTATTGAAATCAATGGGATTTAAGCACATTGTTAAAATTAAGGGCATGTTTAAGTGCTTTCCTGAATCAGTACCCTGGTGAATGAAATGAAGTGTCCAGATTAAATGAGGCATTGTCTCTCCAATAGTAGGTCAAGCCATGGCTTTAAATGCTATAGCTTTTTAAATTCTCAGAAGCAATGATTGAGAGTAAGAACATATTTTATTATTTTTAGAGGGAGACGTATTTCTCTTTCACAATTCAACCTAATTTTAATTTGTTAAATCTTGTACATACTAAAGTGTTGTTTGTAATCTGGTAATTTGTTTTCATGTGACTATTATTTCAAACCTTTTTTCCTATTCTCCTTTCCAGTTTTGTTCATAGTTCTTATCTAGTATTAAACACTATAAATAAATGTTTATTTTCATCTCTTTCTTCAGCTTGATGAAGAATGCTTTGTTTTAACAGGACTATCTACAAAGCTGCTTAAAACTACTTTTACAGTAATAGATGGACCCAGAAAGAAATCCTTAACTCTAGTGAATTTAAACTCTCACAACCACAGATTTTTTAAAGGATTTCATTGGTGTCTAAAAAACACATTTTACCATTTATTTCTAAGTTGTTGCATGTGATATTTTACAAGGCAGCTAATTGGACAGGATTTTTATGGAACACACATGCTATGAACTTCAGTCTATCCCTATACTGTTCTTTTCCAGTGTGAGTGAAGGTTTGACAGATTCTGTAGGTTGTGAGAAAACTGGGTTTGATATAATAAGAAACCATCTTGCACATTTAACCCCCCACTCACATTCCCCAAACTGGAAGTGAGGATGCTAGAGTCCGGATCAAAACCTTGCCTTCCTGAGGCAAATAAAACGGTTGAAAGCTGTAGCGTTACTGATTGGGATAGGTAATGTGAAAGGACAAATTCATGAGAAGGGATTGAGGGCTGGAAATTTGCAAAACTGACCTTGATTCTGGTTGTCTGTGTTTGAGGTAACTGTTTTTTCGGAAGTTACTTTGCTGATCAGGAGAATAATGAATGATTATTGGCTATTGCTAGTGAAAATGTTAGCCTGTTAGAAACTATTATGACTTATGTACTTTGAAGAAAATCTAAAAAAGTTTAGTTAGCATGCTTCAAAGCATTTGGAGGAAGCTTTTATTTGAGCAAGAATCTGGCACCTAAATTCCCTCCCAGCTGGATAGACGGAGGGGCCCCTGAGAGCTGATGCCTCAAAACCAACTCAGACTTTCAGTAAATGTAAATGTTTGGCATACTCTGTACCTACTGCAACAACATCGTATGTGTTTGTGTGCTTGAGACCAAAAAAAAAAGTAGTATTAGCTAAAGCCAATCATTTGTGTCAATCATTTATTAGATTGAGCATCTGTGTCCCAATTGATTTATGCCTGACACATTCTGGAGAGAAACATTTACGTTACCGCTGTTTTGTTTTCTGAAAGCCAGGGGTAATATATTGTAAAAGGGTCTTTGGGGTTTTTTGCATGCCATCCTTTTCTTCTGAATGATCTATTTTGACTAGTCTATATGTGGAAATTATTTTTTCTCTCCATTTTGTTGGTCACACCATTGTGTCCATGTGATTTATGCCCCTGTATAAATTTCCAGTCTGATGTTTTTTGTTTCTATAAAGTGCTTCATTCTGACTTTCAAATACAGAAGAAACATCTTTTATTTCTTTACCTAAAAAAAACATTGATCACTTTCCTAATTGTGAGTGATATTACCCGAAAAAAATCATTATGTTGTAGAGTCCTACTATTATTATTAAATAAAATAAGATCATCATATATATATATATATATATATATATATATATATATATATATATATATATAATGACAAATACACAAGTCTTTTCAGGCAAGTAATACTTTTTGGTAGATTAGCCACTGAAATTTTGAAAGCTTCAGTAGAACAATGATTTTTCTCCAGATAAGGTTATTCAAAGATAGTAAGATGTCTAATGGCTTTGTAGGCAGATTTTTCTCTCGTTGAATATCATTTCACAAACTAAACTGAAATGTGTTGTAAATAAAGCATTTTAATGAGGTACCGAGCAGTAACATTCACATCCCAACAATACAGGAATCAACATATCCTGCATGTTGCTGAAAATTACAATATATCTCTTATTTATTACTATATCCTAATCTTCTGAGTTCAAAATAAGCATATCGCAGTCCTACAGCACATTCTACCTAGCATATCAATTACAACATTTTTGTAAGACACATCCTTTGTGATGTTTTCAGTCGCATATTGTTAGAGAACAAAGGAAATAATTGGATCATTAATATATCTTTCACAAATTAATTACCAGATATATGGATCTAGGCCATGGACCTCAAATCTTCCAAGCATTGCCATAAATCCACATAAATTCCAAGTTTTACTCTTTGCATATGAATATCTGAATAATTATAGTATAGGAATAAAGTACAAGCATATATCTCGCTATTGGTTATGCATAAATGGTTCAGATACGTACATTACTTCATCAAAGGTCAACTATAATCTACACATACAAAATTTGACCTATATCAGCCATGAGGAGATCATGATAGCATTTTGATAACTTCTTCCATTATTGACAAAACCACACAATGTAGTGCTTAATTTTTTTCAGTGAAAATGATTAGTTATTTCTTATGTAATGATTAGTTTTGTCTAATGGTGATTAGTTATTTCTTAGGTTCATTGTAGCACTTTATAAGTAATGTTCTTGCCTGGAAGAACTGATAATGTAAATAACACAAATATTGACAATAGTGGATCAGAAGACTTTTGTACTTATGAGGGCAATAGAGTTCCTGTGAATAAAAAAGGAGGCTTCAAAGCTCTAGTTGCTAAACTTGCTGCAAAAACACGAAAAACAACAAACACAAAACAAAAAGAAAGAAAGAACAATCCACCTCAAGAAGGGATATATAGTGATGATGACTCTGTTTGTCTCTAAGTATTGAATGGTTACATTTTGTAATGGCAAAATATGAGCAGAATAGAATGTGACTTCTCATACAATGTATTCTATTGGAAGAATATGTAATAATAACCATGAGTTCTACTCAGCAAGTTGTTTTGAGTTACAGGTTTGGAGTATATTATCCATAATTTTAATGTCAAAATACAAAAGTGAAATTGGCAAAAGCAAGGAGTTACTTGCTGTCAGTTTTTCAAATAGCTTCCATTAGCACACCCACAAATGTTACGAGCACAGCCACTTGTCTCTCACAAATTCTTATTTTCATTCATAAAGTATGTCTATCTGACAATAGAGTAGATAGACATAAACTACGGATTGTTTTATGTACAACCCCCTTTTTGTGTGTCAAAGTATTTCTGTGTGTAGAAATGGGTGCAGGCCCATTTTACATTAATGGAGGCCACTTGAAAATGCTGTCATTCAGGCTGTCTCTCCATCTGCTTGTCATCTTGTTTGCATGTGTTGCTATTTAAGAGTCTCATAACATGATATTGCATGTTATAAGGCCAGCTGGTATAGCTCCCTTGACTTCAGCAGAGCTGTGCTGATTTATAGCAGCTGAGGATCTGACTCTGAGCACCAGATTTGAATCTTATACCTGAAGCTTCATTTCTTAAAATGGCAACAAAAAGAAATTGTTATTGACCATCCTGGTATAAATGTGTGTAGACAGAGATGGCCGTAGATCATATGGTGCCCCAGGCAAGGCACGTCTTCAGCAACCCCTATCCCTTACATTTGTTAACCTTAAGATGACCTTATTTTTATTGCATCTGTAGCCCATTTCATGGACTTTGATGCATAATATGTATGCATGTTTTATCCCTGCCATAGAAGACAATTTTGCATGCCATATATAAACAAACAAGAAAAATCATTTCCTCTAATCTTAGAGAAACTTTTTAATGTTAAGAATAACTGAAATGTCCTAACATCAAGAAATTGAACTAAGCACCAACAGAGGATGGATCATTATTAAATAGTGTTATAGTAGATGACATCCTTAGAATGTTAAACCTAGTCCTTTATTTCAAAAGGATGTTTTTTTCATTTTTGTCCTTGTGAAGTGAAGCACAGTATCAGAGAGAACCTAAAACTAGCCAATGGAATTTTCAAGCGATAAAATAGCAAGCAATGTCAGTTTCTCATTAGCCATCATCAACTGAAGACATGTTTTAATGAGCCTGAGTTTGAAAATCTGTGCTTACCACTCATGACTGTGACCAACAATGTGAGCAGAATTCTTAACTCTATTAAGAAAAATGTGTTTCAGCTCTGCATCATAAATGAAATGGAGAGTGCTTCCTCTGGTGCAGAATGTGATAGATGTTGTCCAATTTGATATACAGGTCATTTGCCATTAATATCCGAACATTCCCCATGTTTCCTTGTTCCACGAAGGTTCAATATAATTGTTTGAGTGTTGTCCTGCCTTCAAGTAGCTTACTAAAGAGTTACAAGAATACCCAGGTCTTTTCATGGTGCTTCATTTGTCCGTGCTTTTCTTTGATGGACACTTGACGAGGTGTCTGCCTCTCACTTGCCCTTTAAGGGTTAAAATGCAGCCCTGGGAGAGGGCTGGAGCTGTGAAGCCAACAGCTGAGGCAGATATAGCCAAATAGGGCCCAGCTGTGGCTATATAAATAAGGGCTCCTGGAGAGAGGAAACATATGCTCTTGCTCTCACTAGGGGGCAAGAGGGACCTGGCTGCAGGGAAGCTGGAGGCTTCCTGAGACAGAGCAGTGCTGGGGAAGGCAGGCAGAGCTGGGGAGCTCTGGTCTGACCTCACTCCTGAGCTGCAAGGCCTTGAAGGTACTAGTGCTGCCAGGAAACAGGTAGGATAGGAAAAGGCAGCAGGTCCACACCCCCTAGCTAATGATGAGTGGCCATTTCAGATTGCAGTTTGCCCTTGAGGTGAGGGGCTAGATGATGACTGACAGTGGGTCACTGAGGCAAGGTGGGGTTAGTGGTTTGGGGAGTTCCCTGGGAGGGGAGGACCCTAGAGTGCAGGGGCACTGCCCTAGGGCAGTACTAGGAGGAAAGGGCACTCTAGGGTTGAAGAGGTAGTTCCCTAGAGTGACCAACTGGAGGCTACTTGTGGGGGTGAGTGCTGCCCCATAGCAGGTACTCAAGCAGCATAAATGAGCAATCAAAAAAGTCTCCCTTGAATTTTTCTTCCAAGTTTTCCGTCACCTCCTTTTTGCCCTTATAACCAAATTATATTTTCTGATGAATACAAGTTTCCTTGAAGACAGGCTCAACTCTTAAATTTTCCACCATTTCTTTGGCTACAATGACATCTTCAAATCCATTGTTTTTGTAGGCCACAATGAAATCAAGACAGCTTCTCTTCAAAGGTAGTAATGGTCACAATGACCATCCAACTGAGTTTGTAGTGCCTTGCTTACACCCAACTGAGACCAGGAATTTAAAGTCAGTGATCTGATTTTCTTGGATCTGTGCCTCTGTCTTGGATTTTGTCCTTGGCTTTACTTGACTGTGCCAGTTCCTTCAAGGTGTCATAAACCTCAATCACTTGGAACCTCACTGGCCTTACACTACCACTGTATCTCTCCCAGCAAGTGTTTCTTTCGTGGTCAAATTTGTAATGTTGTCTCTGATCTCCCACCTGATGATTGATGCTGAAAACAGGTCATATATCCATCCACTGCAGTACTCCAAATAGAGATACTGAAGCCAGCAGAGACGATGCTACATCTGACGCAACTAGATCGAGGGAATGTCAATTAGAAGGCACGAAGAAAGCTCTCGGGTTCAGTGCAAGGATCCTTCACTGGGTGCCACTGTTTCTTCCATTCCTTTTCATGCTGGCCATGGCAGGCTTGAAGCTCTATTTTATTCACATTCAGTGTGTTCATAAACTGTTCTGTTAGGCCTTTCCTGGTAGAGCTGACCACAAACTGGAAAGAGAAAAAGTGTTCCTTAGTTGGATACAGCCACCTCATTGTCCACAAATCTATAAATGGCATCATTTCACTTGTACTAATGTGGTAAGTGCAGGCCATTATTACTTCGCCAACTCACATCAGTATGTTATCAAGCACTTTCCTTGCCATGAGGTCACTCAATTCATTTGGAATTGCTTTGCTGCAATAATAGTTCATAGCTGCTTTATGAACTACTCAATGTAAGTGCTCACCCATGCGCATTGTTATATTTCATCTTTTATTTCATACTAGAATATTTACCTGGTGTTGCTTGGGTCCTTAACTCAATTTTTGGGTTTTGGAAAATAAAATGAAAATATACACACTTCATTTAAATCATTGCTCTGGAGGTTGGGGATATGAGGGGGTCTGTAAGCAGGCTTCCCCATGGAGAGCTGGACTACCCCAGCCCTCTCTTAGCAGCAGCAGCTTGACAGCATATCAGAAATTCCTCTCCATGGCCACTGCAATTCCAGTGGGCACAACTGTGGGAGGGTTTCATATCTCCCAGATGAGGCAGGTCCAGGTTCATCTGCCTCCCTTCACTCACACTCCCCAGCCAGAGTGAGAAATTCAGCAAACTGTGCATTTTCCCTTTGCTCTCTGATGAAGGGGAACAAACAACAATGTACCCATAGAAATCAAGAGGGGGGGACTCAATTCTGCTGCCCCCTCCCTGGCACCTGGGTGTGGGAGACTCAGGATCTGGGGCAGTCTCGGACAGGATGGGGCAGCAGCCTCTTTCACTTGCCTAGTGAAAGAGGCTGCCCCTCTGTCTCTTTTCTGCATGTTTTTTTGAGAAGCAATCCCTTTTCCAGCACATCCCATTTTCCTGGCACAATCAAACCCTTGTTATGATAAGAGGAAGCCCAATAAATAGTAGCAATAAACTCTGTCCACTTAGGGAGATTTTAGCTGGCCTGCTACATGCAGTAATTATTTTAAGAAAATCAACCCTCCATATTAAATTACTTCTGCAGTCTCAAAAAAAAAAACCCCACCCTCAGCTTTTTTGTTTGTTGTATTGAACTACATGTTAGTTATTTCCTTGTGTTGAGGATTTGAAGAATTTATGGAACAAAATAGCTTTATACTTGGGTTTTTCATTAGTCATCTGAACATTAATCTCTCAACTAATTCTACAAACCATTTGATATGGGCTCCTTTGAAATAACATGTAATATGTAGTCAAACTCAAATGCCTAATCTTTGTAACTAGCCATCCAAAGTGAGGTGGAATGTCTCCAGAATGTTCTATAGGTTGAATCTCTCTAGTCTGGCAGACCAGCACCCTCAGGACCTGACTAGTACCAGAGAATTTGACTTGGAGGCTAATATTGTTTAGCTGTATTACCAACACTTCTAATGCTTGCTGGGCTCTCAGAAGACACTTAGGGATAAATTAGAGCTAAATAACAGCACAGAACACTGAAAGCCAGAACTGGTGGCTGTAAACACACTTTATGGGACTCCGGGAAACTTGGCCACATGCATGAGAAGTGGACATAGAGCTAACTAAAATCATCCCAGACCATGGATGTTGCCAGACAAGAGAGTGCTGGAATAGAGAGGTTCAACCTATAGAGCGCTGATACTCACTTAAAAATGTGATTAAATAATGTGCAAAGGAGAAATAAAAGAGAAAACCTATTTGTTAAAGGGGATTTTCCCTTTTGCTCTCTCTTTTTCTAAGATGTAGCTCTGCACAAGAATTTATTCTAATTCTCCCAAGTGAGAGTAAATATTTGTATAAAAAAGTGAAATCAGTAAGCCAGCAGTGGAGAACCTTTTGGGGGTTGGAGGCCACTGACCACAGGGGCTGCACACAAGTGAGAAGCAAAAAACAAACAAACAAAAAAACAAATAAAAATCCTCACTGTCCCCGACTGAGAAGCAAAAAGCCACCCCCCACATTCCCCTCACATACCACAGCCAATGGGGGCCAAGTTAGTAGATTTTGTGTGCTCCAGCCCCACAGAAAAACAGAGGGCATGAGAGGGGCTGGAGTGCCAGCACAAGCTCCCCAATGCTCAGGGGGAACCCCAAGTCATGGGTGCTGGATCTAGGCATGCTGGGGGCTGCATCTGGCCCCTGGGCCTTAGTTTCCTCATCTCTGCTGTAAGCTCTGAAAGAGAGCAAATTTTTCTGTTTGACAAAAATGGTAGAGATGAAGGACACAGTGGTGCAGAAGTAGCTTGTATAGATGAAGTCTGGGTAGAGCTTTATTAAAAAGAAGCACAAACAAAAATACTGTCAAGATTGGCAGACCTCAAACTTGTGTACCTATCTTGTGTTTACTTGTCTCTATGATCCAGTGTTAGTCCCATCCCAACTGAAAGAGTGCCCCGTAGCTAATATCTTGACATGTGCTATGTAACACACAGGCAGGTGTCTAGCACTACTTTACATTCTTCTTCCAAGAAGCAGCAGCAGTGCGTCTGTATACTGCACACTGCAGGATTGGGGCTGTAAACACCACCTTCTCATTAGGCAAGTGTAGGGTGACAAAGCATCTCATTTTAAAGGGACAATCCTGTATTTAAGTCCTCCTGCAGCTGTCCCAACTTCTTCTTAAAAATGGGCAAATTGTCTCATTTTTTTTCTATCTTTCCCCCATCAGTAGTGGTGGTCATGCTGCTGGCCATATCCCTGCTTGTCAGATGACCTCCCATCAGCAGTGAGTGGCGGGTGCAGTGGCCAATAATGGGGGTGGGTGAGCAAGCACATGCAGCTGGCCATTCTCCCTGCTGGTCTGACAGTGCAGTCTGACTGCAAGCACATGCAGCTGGCCATTCTCCCTGCTGGTCTGACAATTTAGAACTTATGTTGACATTTCAGACATCTTTGTACAGAGAATTACGAGTGGACATTTTTATGAACCATAAAAATGCTATTTGCGCCTGCTGCTGTTCCGTTAGTTTTTCAGGGCATTGTTCATAACAGAGCAATTACTTGTTTATCCCCTTTTGCTTTTCTGAACATGTGACATGATTTATGGAACTTGAATTTGATTTACAATGCTGTTGGTCCAATATACACTGAACCCCAGAGAGGTGTCTCCCGAGGGATAGAATACTATCACTGTCAAAGTTGGTCTACAGCTACCATTGGAATTATAATTCATTATTTTTTGAGTGCCAGTAGTGTTCTCAAGACTGCAGAACTGTATCAGAAAAGACAGCCCTTCCTAAGGGGATTATAGTCTTCATCAGGCCCACCCAATCCTGAGTGGGCACTCATGCTGCACAATGAAGGTTCAGTCCTGAAGTATTGTAGATATGTTTGGATAATGGTGGTTCAGTGTTCTGCCTAAGAAATATGTTTTAAACTATGGTTACAAATATGCCATATTAACTTGCTAACTAACTAAATGTCTTTAACTGTTTTGTAGCTGCAAATCTATTGTAAAACTCATGTTCTTCCTTTTATAAAAATATGTATTTAAATATTATTTCTAAACACCAGTGCAATTGGGATATTTAGTACACAGATTTTCAGACTGTCAGTGTTTTTGGCAGTCGTCATAAAAATTATCATTATCAGTTCTGGTGCTGTAGGTTTGTTGGAAAGTCCAGAAGCCGTGCAGTGCTGCCACTGACTATATTTGATCAGCTCACACTCAAATATTAAGAGTGTAGTATCAATCTGTTTTAATGTTTGAATCTCTTCCCTGTAGGTGCCAACTTAGTCCCCAGTCTAGCTGTTTTGGATTTTAATCATGGAGAAAACATTTATATAAAGAGTCATGATGCTTAATCTTTCACTTCCTCAAGCAACCACATCAGTAAGCTTCTGGAATGTGAGGAGACTATGTAATTTCTGGAAATAATGAATTCCCTGAGAGAAATTACTGTGTCTGGTCAAAATTTTATCCCCAAAAAAGTTTGAGTAATTTCTGTTTCTTCTTCAGCATTCTCAACAAATTAATTAACATGGCCAGTAAGCTGTTTTTATTAAAAAAAAAAAAAAAAAAAAAAGGCCAAATGAAGTTGTAGAAAAAGTTCATGAAAGTTTTACTCACTTGTTTCCTGATCTCCTTGGTTCTCCTTACTCAACTATTTGATCCTTCCTCATTTCTTGTCACTATTTCCTCCACTTCTTTCCCACTACCCTCTACAAAATGCACCTTATGCTCTTTTCCCCTTCCACTAGGCTTGTGTCCATCAATCTATGTTCCTTTGTACCTTTGTACCTTTGTTCTCCTTTGTACCTTTTCCTTCCTTCTGTCCCTACCTGCCAAATCCTTCTGCCCTCTCTAGAGCCTTCCCTGTCCTCTTTGTCCACTCTGCCTCATTCCTTGGATTATTCTCCTCTCCTGCTCTTTCTCCACCTACATTCCACTGGCCTGGGAGTCTGGGGCTTCCTCCACTCTCCTGGAGCCCACTTTTTCTCTTCTAGATCATTCTGCTGATCCTGCTCTGCCCCAACCTTAGTCTTGCCACTGGGACTGCACTGAGGAGAGGAGGCAGGTGGATAGCTGATCAGAAAAAGGAATGGAAGCATCTTAGCCCAATAAGTATAAACATTATCTACAAAGGGTTGGCAAAAATGACAGAAAACATAACACATGAGAAACTTTCCAAAAAACATTCTCATTTTCTTATCAATGCAGGCTCCAGTGTTTTGTCTGTGAGGTGACTTATATAACTCTTCAGCTTCTGCTTTCCTCTGGGTATTCTGGATGTCTTATAAGGTGGTAGACCCCAAATGGAGCTCAAATGGGCCCTGCATTCATATCAGATGAATTTAGGTTTTGTGGGCCCCTGCAAAATTAATGGGTTTTCTGTTTTCAGGCCGTCTGCAATTTGGAGAGAGGAGATCATATCACTCAGTTTCCATACTTGTAAAATATATTTTAAGTATCTTAATGCATTTGGACCTCTTTAGTCTGGCAACCCAAGGAAACAGGATATGCTGGATTAAAGAATTTGCCAGATCAGAGAGAGTGCTGCAGAGTCTGAGCATGAGGGGATAAGGCACTTAACTGGTGCCCCTGTCCCAGAGCCACACGTGTCTCCATGCTCTCAGTCACTCCCTGGTACCACCTCATCCCTGCCCCCTTCCCCCTACTCTCCTGCCACTATGGGAGCAGCTGGGAAAAGCCTCAAAGGAAGTGCACTGCTGTGCTGCCATTCCCCCAGCTGGAGAGGGAAGGGGAGCATCAGCGCACACAGCTGCCTTCCTCCTCTGCCTGCTAGGGTCTGTACCACAGGTGTTCCTGGATTAGACACACCCAGAGTACAGCGGTTCATGTGTTTATGCTGATCTGCAGAGACTGTCCCGCTGAGATGAATGGGGAAAAGAGTTCACACCTTTGACCACTGCTCTTTTCAATTCTCTCCCCCTCTCTGTAGCTCACTCAGTATAGTGCAGCTAGCCTTCAGGTTTGAAAGTATTTCTTCACAACCATAAAAGCTAGAAGCCTCCTTTATTTTAAAATAAACCTAGATTTTTCACATGCAGATGAATTTCAGGAGTGGGGAGAACAGATGACTGATTTGTCCCATCCCCTTTCTAAAACTGGCATTGTGCTACATGTTCTTATTTGTGATTGTGATTCCCAAGAAATTGCTAGCATTTGCTCAAAGATTGGCAAAATTATACTGAAATTAATTGTGTAGCTTCCATCTATCATTAGCCATTGTTGGGTACATTTAGGGCATGCCTACACTAGGAAATTATTTCAAAATAACTTATTTTGAATTAACTCCCAAACTAACTATTTCAAAATAAGCATCATTCTACATGGAAGGCAGGAGTTGTTATTTTGGAACAACCAGCCACTTATTTCGAAATACAGGCAGTCCCCGGGTTACGTACAAGATAAGGACTGTAGGTTTGTTCTTAAGTTGAATCTGTATGTAAGTTGGAACTGGCGTCAGCCACTGCTGACGCTGATCAGTTTCAACCGTGGCTCAATCTGGACGCCAGTTCTGACTTACATACAGATTCAACTTAAGAAACCCAGGCGTCCCCAAGTCAGCTGCTGCTGAAACTGATCAGCGGCTGATTCCAGGAAGCCTGGGGCAGAGCAACTCTGCCTCGGGCTTCCTGTAGTCAGCTGCTGGTCAGTTTCAGCAGCGGCTGACTTGGGGACGCCTGGGGCAAAGCAGCTGGGGTGCTGCTGGGTTGCTCCAGTAGCGCGGCTCCTCGGCGCTACTGGAGCAACCCAGCAGCACCCCAGCTGCTCTTCCCCAGGTGTCCTGCTTCAGCTGCTGCTGAAACTGACCAGCAGCGGCTGAATCAGGACGCCTGGGGCAGAGCAGCTGGGGTGCTGCCGGGTTGGTCCGGAGCGGTTCTGCGGGACCAACCCGGCAGCCCCCAGCTGCTCTACCCCAGGGGTAGGCAAGAAAAGCCTGGTCTGCTGGGGGGGGGGCACAAGCTGCACCCCTCCCCCCCCAGCAGACCAGGGAGACGGGGAGCAAAGCCGCGGAGCACGCCCGCAGCGGGACAGCTCAAGCGCACCCGGGCTGTTCCGCTGCGGGCATGCTCCAAGGCTTTGCTCCCCGTCTCCCTGGTCTGCTGGTCTGGAGACAGGGAGCAAAGCCGTGGAGGACGCCCGCAGGGGGACAGCTCAAGTGCGCCCGAGCTGTCCCGCTGCGGGCGTCCTCCACGACTTTGCTCCCCGTCTCCCTGCAGACCAGGGAGACGGGGAGCAGCTTTTCTCGCCCCGGAGAACGGGGGCGGCGGACCGCGGTGCATCTGGACGTCCCGCCGCTCCCGTCCTCCGGGGTGAGAAAAGCCCCATTCGTAACTGCGGATCCGACATAAGTCGGATCCGCGTAACTCGGGGACTGCCTGTAATGGGTTTGGAAGTTTGCACACACTGCTTGTTGTTTTGAAACAAGGGGAGTTATTTTGAAATAACTCTCTCATGTAGCCCAGGGCTTAGGTGGCTCTTGGTGAAATAACTTTGTTTTTAAAACTTCCCTGAGCCTTAAAAAATAGGCTCCACACACATCTGTTTTTATCCCATTCTCTTTTGAGGTTTTAGATAGTTCATCCATTTCCAAGTGAAAAATGTTTGTGCATACTGACATCTTGTGTAATAGCTTTAAAATGTATTAGCCAACACTCCAGTAAATTTCAAGTTTCAGCTGTGGAATAGCTAATCTTCAACATCTAATCTGCCCCTACTCCTGAATGTAAAAACACACTGGATCAGAACCTGTTTCAGTATGCTGTAACTTACAGTGATGCTCTGTTAACAGTATTAACACAAAAGTTTCAGAGGGGTAGCCGAGTTAGTCTGTACAGGACTAATTACACAATCTAATTAGAAATGGCTTCAGCGATTGTTCTAATACATTTTTGGATCAGGAATATTGCATTAATATAATTTTTACTCTAACAGAAAAAAGAGTAAAAGAGCTTCAGTTGTTTACCGGAGGAAAGTGAAGACAGAAAGGATACAATTGCTCTCTGTAAATACATCAAGGGGCAAACAGCAGAGAGGGAAAAGAGCTCTTTAAACTTAAAGATGGAATTGGCACAAGAACAAATGGGTTTGAACTGTCTGCGTAAATTAAGGCTGGCTATTAGAAGGCTTCTAATCAGCAGAGGAATTAGGTTCTAGAACACCTTTCAACTACAGGCAGTCCCCGGGTTACGTACAAGATAGGGACTGTAGGTTTGTTCTTAAGTTGAATTTGTATGTAAGTCGGAACTGGTACATATTGTAGGGGAAACTCTAGCCAAACATTTCTCCAGAGCTCAGTTTTATTCTCCCACACCTCACTTCCCTCAGTCCTTTATTCTCAAGCTGAGGTGTCTGCTGAGAAAAGCCGCTCCGCGTCTCCCTGGTCTGCTGGGGGGGGGGGGGAGGCGCTAGCTTCGTGTGTCCCTGGTCTGCTGGGGGGAAGCAGCTAGTGCGGGGTTGCCTCGCCCCGTTTGTAAGTAGGGATCCGATGTAAGTCGGATCCATGTAACCCGGGGACTGCCTGTAGTAGTAGTTGATGGCAATCTGACTAGTTTTACAATGGAACTTGATGTATTTATGAAAGGAATTATATAAAGTGCTTGGCTGTTAGCAGGAGGCATGACTTGAGAAACAAGGAGATCCGACACAGTCCTATGTTACTAAAAGATGCAAGTGGGGGGAAGGATAGCTCAGTGGTTTGAGCATTGGCTTTCTAAACCTAGGGTTATGAGTTCAATCCTTGACAGGGCTATTTAGGGATTTGAGGCAAATCTGTCACAGATGGTATGTGGTCCTGTTGTGAAGACAGGGAAGTGGACTGAATTACCTCTTAAGGTCCCTTCTAGTTCTAGGAGATAGGTATATATTATAATTAAGAGCATGTTTTAATTTGAGCTCTTCTAAACTTGTTTAGAAAGCAAGGATTATTTTAGAAATACATTTTCCTTGGAGTTCTGTGTAGTGTCCCTGACATACTTGGCATTTTAAAAAATGTGCATACTTGCTCTGTTACCTGAGGCAACTAATGTTTACTTGCACTCTCACTGTCAATAGCTAACTGAATCATTGTTTACACCTAATTGTTCCAATTTCTTAAATAATGTTAGTGGACAGAAAATTATGGACTGGATTTACCAGATCTCTCTGTCTGCCTCAATTATTTATATTGCTTAAATGTGAATTCGTAGCTGAATGTAGTTTTTAAATAAATGCAAAAAAACCTACACTAAGGCCCCTCCTCCAATCGACTTCCTGTGGGCAGGCACGTGTATGCAGGTGGAGCCCCATTTATTTCAGTGAGGTTCAATGTGAGCATGGAAGCCATTTGTAGAATCTGAGCTACAGTCAGGTTAAGTTAGGGATTGCAGAATGTCAAACTTAGGTTGGAATTGCAATCCTAACTACTTTAAAAAAAATATGAATGACAATGTCTGTAACTATGAGATCACATCACAGTGTTCAAATAGTGCATAGTAAAAGAAAACAAGTCTAACATTCTTAAATGCAAATTGTTCTCTAGATTACAAATTATATTAAAAAAATACGGTATGCCCGAAGGTATAGAGCTAAGGTTGTGTGATGTGCTTTAAATTAAACACATTTTCAGGATGTGTGCTTAGCTTCGCAACTCAAATGTTACCATAATATGGTATTGAATTTCATTTCCTATTTTTTAAGCATTAAAAGAACAGATTCAGCTACAAATTGAGTCTCTGTTGTCTGGGATTCTGTGGTCAAGCAACATCCATGCTTCAAAAGGACCATGAATTTTAGAGAGCCCCAGCAGCACAAGGTTGCCAGCAGCTCAGAGTGGAGGCAGCCGGCAGGGCCAGTGGAGCAGAGAAGCCTTCAGGGCACCAGAGCCTTTAGCTGGTAGAGTGGGGATGCAGGGAGTGATAGCAGGGTGGCAAGGCTGGCAGGACCACTAGGAAGTCCAAAGGGGCTTCCTCAGTTTGTGGGGCTGGGAGCTCAGACAGGGCTGCTGTGGAGAGGAGCCCTAGTGGCCCAGGGGGAGGATGGAGCTCTGCTCCCACACCTTCTCTTGTCTGCAAAACTCCCTTGTGCCAGACCAGGGAGGTCCAACCTCTACATATACAATTTATGCTGCTGCTGCTTCAAAAATTAAGATAATAAAGGAATTTGAACAACTTACAAATATTCACTGCATTTCCCATTGAAAAACCAATGTACAGGACAGCTTTTTATACCACAGTTCAATTCTAAGATGGAGTTGTGGGTGCAAGAGGTGACATTACAATATTCGAAATCCCACAACATCTACAACTGAGCTTCTAAAAGAGACACAGATCACACATGACAAGTTGCTTTATTCTTTTGAGAGAGACCACTGTTCTAGTAAAGTCTGAGATAGTTAATGGGGCTATGTTACACCATGGCTGTGCAATAGAATGAACTGTTACTGTCATGCATCAAGCTCTCAGGTAATCAGAAAAATGCTGTCTTAACTGTTTCTCAATTTCTCAATTTCTGCAGCAAAAATACTGATGTTTGATTGACTGATTGAATTGATGGATTTTAAAAAAATATTTTTCCACGAGTAACTAATATATTGAAAGGGAAAGTATTTTTTATGAAATCATACAATTTGATTACAGTGAAGGAGTGATCAGTTAGAATCAAAGATAATTTTTCAGAGAGACAAATGCTATTTGGGTACTTGATTAAAAACATAAATAAAAAGAGAGGATAGAGAAATATTTCTAAAATCATCAAAAGCACTTGGCAAAGATGTGAATAATTTATCATGGGGATATTTGGAGCTGTATGTCGGACCCAGCATGGTACAACTGGAACCCAGACAACAACCATGCCTTGCAAAGAAGGACATCCAACACAAGAGAGTGCCCTCCACATCCCTTCCTCCCTCCCTCCCCATGCCCCAAAGAAAACACCAGAGAGGTACAATGTGTATAATTCCCCTTTAAACTACAGATTTTAATACACTGGTTAGAAGCTGTTTGGATCAAATATTTCCTTGCTACCAATTTGTTATATGTTGAGGTACTTAAATATAAACCTCTAACACTTCATACATATTTTATTATTTTGCCACTGTTTACAGATTTTAATTACATTTTGATGTATTTAAAGAAGAAACATTTAAGATAATATAAATGTTTAATTGTTTTCCCTTTGGTGTTCATGTTAGTGAAAAGCAGATCTACCTATTTAATTCCTCAGCAGTCAGATTTACTTGATCTTGATTTTCTAACTGTAGGTCTTTCAAATAAATCCAAGTACAGGGGGGAAAAATAACTTCCTAATTTTGCTTTTCTGTTGTCCATGTTATAGGGAAACCCATACATGTTGGGGGGTAAAGCTCACCTGTTACTCTTTCATAGCTCTTCTGGAAATGCTGCTTTATGTATCGAGCAATGGAAATCTACATGTCAACTTTGATATCTGAGAGGAGCATGTTTCTTTGTTTGTTCAAGCATGTTGGATGTGGCATACATCTGTGATGTACCAAATTAAAAAGGCAAAGATAAACAGTTTATCAGGAATTAGGAATTATAAGCACATGGTGCTCCATGTGCATGCTGTGGAGGAAAAGTCTTTAATTTCAGAAAGCTCCCTGGCAAACAAGAGAGCCAACTACAGAAAATATTCTCAATGGAAACTAAGAAAAAAAATAGTTAAAATCTCGGGGGAAAAGGGAGTATGAAGTTCAGGAGTGTGTGGTGGGGGGGGGGGGAAGAGAGGCAGAGAGAGGAAAGGTGTGAGTTCTGAGTCATAAAGATGAACCATAGCAATTTAGACATGCTTATAACTTTTTCATGTGATTTCGAGAGTTGGTGCAATTTTGTTTCACAACTGTTCTATCCAATACTGTACACAAACTACATGTATAGCAGGGAAAGTAAATATTGATATCTCGGAGCAAAAACTGCCTAATAACTCGAGATAATAACCGCTGGTATTTTGTGCTTTTCTGACTTGTAAATAGAAGTAAGCATCCCTGTATAATTTAGTATGTTCAGATTGGACCAACATACAGAGACAGTCTCCAGAACGAAAACATTCAAGAAAACCCACTGAACTCCAGCCTACCAGGCTACAGAGATTAGCCACCCTACACCTCTTTCTCTTCACTAGGAGAAACCCAGCCCTGCCACCTTGCAGTCCTTTTTACTTGGGACCACACACTTCTCTTTTATGGGTGGCACCTCAGAATTCTTAAAGCACCATGAACTTTTCTGGTGCTGTAAACATAAAATAATAATACCGTCAATCTGTGGCAGAGCTCCTTTGGCATCAGTAGAATTTATACTAGTAGCTTTCATTGGTAACAGTATGAGCTATGTGCATAGCTCAAGGGCAAGATATGGCCCTCGTCTTTTGGGAAGTGAAAATAATTGAGACTGAACTGTCAAGATCTGAACTTTTATTTGAAATTTAACATGTTTTAGCATGTCATGTCAAAAGGATCTCTGTGTTGACAGACCTACAGCCTTAAACAATGAAAAGGAAACACACAAAGTGCACAAACTACCAAATAATTCATATTGCTCCTGATATTTCCCCAGCAAACCCCACCAGCCAGTTCTTTTCAGATGGTTCAGCACTTTTCTATTTTAAACAAGCGTTTACTGTTGAAAAGGATATTTCTTTTGGAATCCTGCCTCAGACAGTCGTTATAGGAGAAAGTTGTAATAAATTAGATATTTTAAATTAAAAAGAATTTTTCTCCTGCAATTACTTGAAGAATACTTTAAACGAATTATATGCATAAGCATTGTGGCTTCATTTTTCTCAGTGACAGGCATAGCTATTACAGTAAGACTGTCATCCGTTAAAGAAAAATGTTGTTTGGATTTGAGAGGCTTTTCTTTATTTTTTTTATTCAATCACAGCTTCCTTTGAAATCAATGCAAATAATTCCATAGGCCCCATTCTTTTGATACACATATACACAAGTAACTTTACGCCTGTGACTCACTCAATTAGACTAGGCTAGGTTTCTAACCTAGCATTTGGAAAATATTCTTACTGTCCTGATTGACACTGCCGCCCATTTGAAGCAGGTAATACCTGTATCTAATTCTGTTTCTTCTCTTTGTCAAGCAGATATTATTTTAAATTTCCGAACAACATATGTCAGCAAGTCTGGCCAAGTTATATTTGAAGCAAGATCTATTTGTATCCACTATGTGACTACGTGGTTCATCATTGATTTAATTGCTGCACTTCCCTTTGATCTCCTTTATGCTTTTAATGTCACTGTGGTGAGTACTACACTTGCAGTCTATTAACAATGTTTACCTCATTGGATCATTTTTGTAAATCTGCTTTCTTTTGGTAGAGGAGGGGAATTCTGTGAATAGAAAGCAAATAAACTGCAATCTCTTTCTTTTTATAGTCTCATAAGAAAAGTAGAGAAATGTGGACTAGATGAAATTATTGCAATGGGAGGGTGCACAGCTAGCTGACAGGACTGGCTGAAAGGGCAGTTATCCACATTTCACTATCAGTCAAGGAAAGTGTATTTAGTAAAATCTCTCAAGGGTCAGTCCCTGTCCTGGTACCATTCAATACTTTCATTAATGACTTGGATAATAGAGTAGAGAGTATGCTTACTAAATCTGCAGAGGACATCAAGGTGGGAGGGGTTGCAAGCACTTCCACAAACAGGATTAGAATTCAAAGCAACTTTAAATTATAAAATTGATCTGAAATTGACAAGATGAAACTCAATAAAGACAAGTGCAAAATACTTCAGTTAGGAAGGAAAAATCAAATGTACAACTACAAAATAACTACCACTGCTAGGTGGTAGTAGTGCTGAAAAGAGTCAGTGTTTATAGACTATATATTGAAAAAAGTCAACAATCTGATGCAGCTGAAAAAGGCTAATATTCTGGAGAAATTAACAGTAGCTTTATCTGTAAAACACAGGAAGTAATTATCCCACTGTATTTAGCACTCGTGTGTCCTTAACTAGACTATTGTCTTGAATTCTGGAGCCGCATGTTAAGCAGATGTGGACAAACTTCAGAGGAGACAGCAAAAATGATAAAAAGTTTAAAAAATCTGACCTATGAGGAAAGGGAGGAAAAAAACCTGGTTGTGTTTAGTCTTGAAGAGAAAATTAATCTGAAAACTGCCTTCAAATTTCAAGGGATGTTAAAAGAGTACAGTGATCGATTGTTCTTCATGTCCACTGTGTGTAGGATAAGGTGTAATAGACTTAATCTGCAGCAAGGAAGACTTAGATGGAATAATAAGAAAAGCTTTCTGGAATAGGTTTCCACTGGATATTGTGGAATCCAAATCATGGAGAATTTTAAGAACAGGTTGGACAAACATCTGTTTGGGATGGTCTGTGTTCACTCAGTCCTGCCTTAACTAGGGGGTGGACTTGATGAGCTCTTGATGTCCTTTCCACTTAATTTGAAATTTGTTTTCTCTTTCAGTTCTGTGAAATGTTTTGACCTAAAGTATTAGCGGGAGAGAGAAATTCAGTTGTTGAAATGTATTTAATACCTCAGCCATAGGCACCAAATTGAGAAGGTGGCCTTCAGTGGTCCTACTGACTTAAGTGGGAGTTCTGGTGGAGGAAGGTGCTATTAAACCAGAGCAAAGGGATCAAAATTTGGCCCATAGGGAATTACTGAGCAGAGCCAGAGTGTATAACAGTATAACAGAGAGTTGGGTTCTTCTTACCCAAGTGACAAAATGTCAGTTAACCAAAGAATTTTGAGTTCTATTAAAAATGGCATGTGAAGACAAAATAAGCCTTTTTTATTTCTTTGTAATGTATAAAGAGAGTTAAAAATGGTCTTTTCTGAGATTTTTCCTGTTCCTTTTTCTCTATATCCTTGCCAACTTTAGCAAAATGAAGCATTGCCGGTAACTGTGATCAGCAATGGATTCATCTGAACGAGGTGCTGAAAATAGCTTATTTGTCAGTGTAGCCAAGGGCTTACTGTTTGTTCATCATCATTTCAGAGGTCCACATGGCTCATCAATTTCTGCTTAGTATCTCTTCCCCCTATTGTTTGAGAGAAGAGAGTTGAACAGGATGAGGCTAGGGGCATATCCTTGTTGCCATAGAATTTGCCTGCACTTCTTGCCACAAATTTAGACTGTTTACTTTGTGCTTGGTTATAAATGTCTGCTTTATAATGGAGCATTCAGCCAAAACTTAATGTCTAACTTAGGAAAGATTTTAGCAGAGATTTTCCACTTCTATGAGTTTTTCACACAGGAGGAGGACTGGGTGCTTAATGACTAGAATTTTGTAGCTTTTAGGGTTTTGTCCTTCCAGGAATCGACACGCACATCTCTTGTTAGTATTGGGAACTACACATATATGTTGAGAGTAGAATAGACCTTGGGTTAGAGAAGAAAATTAGTCATCAATAATGAAAATTGTTTGTTTAATGCATTTCTTTGCATGAGCAAAAATCAAAATATGATATATGTATCTATTCATAAGATAAATTTAAATTGAAATATCTGTCAATAATTGAGATACCTGCCACAAATGGAGAATTTAATTATATTTAGGGTGACTTTCACATGTAGTAAAGATTTTTGTTTTTTTTAAATTTAAACTGAACTGCTTGATCAGTGTCGGTTCTCCTTAGCTAACCTCCCTTGTCAGCCGGACTGGCATGTTAAGAATTGACAATCCGATGCTTGTGCTGTAAGTTTAATCCCAGCTCAGTCAATGGATTCAGGTTTTCATAGCAGTTTCTGCAAACAGTAGGCATACTAGTGCATTAAGCTACAAATCCAGCTAAGCTCAATGTATTATAAATTGTGCCAACCAATATGAATGTCAATGAATTTTATTCCCAGTCAGAAATTTACATTACACCTTTTTGTGAATGAACCATTCCAAAGGCTTTTCTTCAAGGATTATTTTTAAAGTGAACAATAACTATTTTAATCTGTTCCATAATCTGAATAAAATATTTCCTGTAAAACTAGTGCTGTTGACATCAGGGTTGTGCAGGAGGGAGTTCTGAGAGGCTGTGGACTTTGTGCACTGCTTTTTAATATTGTGCACTCACTGTCTTCACAAATGCCTCAATTTTTTATCCCAGGGCATAAGTGCTCCTCTACATTGCACTTTGTATAGTTATTTAACTTTGTGTCAAACTGGAGTAAAGTGCTACCAAATCAGAAATCTGAATATTATACTAATTGTATTATTCTGATTCATTTTGCACACCGTTTCTTCTCATGTAAATGACTATTCCTGGTGTAAGGCAAACAGCGAACAGTGAAGTTTCTGTGCGAGTTTGGCCTGAAAGAAAAATGGTGATTTCATGTTCAGTGCTGGAGGTGCACATAAGTAGTTTGGTCTAGATATCTAGCTTGATTCAATGGTTCCTGGTATCCTTTAACAAGGGGGTGGAGTTGACCTAGTTTTCAATACCTATCATTAGTGAAAATTGGAGCAGCAAGCAGCTAACTGTGGAGTTATTCTGGGAGTTATTCTAAGAGTAAATGGAAATTTTGTTTGAGTTTTCTTCCTACCCCATTTTTTTTTTTTTTTTTTTAAGGAATAGGGTCTAAGAAAAGAAAATAAGGAGATTGAAGATACTTTAGGTATGTCCCAAAAACTAAGGCCACATTTATACTTGCATGTTGGAGATCGATCTTCTGGCTTTCGATTTAGTGGATCTAGTTAAGACCCACTAAATCAAACAATGGGGGTAGTTCTGGACAGTACTGGTACTCCTTGCACATCTGAGCTACAAGAAAAACATAAGTAATGTAATGTACTCAGATTGGAAGGAATAGATTATTTGTATGTAAGAATACTAAACTGGCACATGAGTTTACTAATATGATAGCAAGGATTTTTAATAAATCTATCTCTATGGCTACGACTAGACTACACAGTTTTTCCACATTCAGAGAATGCGTTTGCTCTTCTGCTTTTTCTGTGGAATAGCAAACGTGCTCTTTCAGAAGCCCTTGTATTCCTTGTTCCAAGAGGAATGAGGAGGCTTCTGAAAGAGGTTTTTTTCCCCAACATTTGGCCCATTCTAGACAGGCCAAATGTTGGAAAAGCTTCTTCTGACACAAGTATCGGAAAAAGCTACACAAAATGCGGAGTGCATTTTGCATAGCTTTTTCCAAAAAAAGGCAGCAGTGTAGACCTAGCCTACAAGTATAATACCCATTATGATTACCTAATATTGTACATTTGTTTAAGAAAAGGAAAAAAATAATCTTGGCATTGCAGACTTGTTAGTCATTAAAGACCTTAGCTATGTACAAAGTATTAGAATAAATGTTGAGGGAAAAATAATAAAATTAATGGAGGCAAATAGTAAAGGGGATATAATGCAATGTCGGTTTAGCAGTGGTAGACTAATCTGACTTCCTCCTTGGGGAAAATAACAGATCCTTTTTTAGATAAAGGAAGTGCAGTAGGTCTCTAATATATTTGGACTTCAGTAAAGAATTGTACCACTGGGAAATTATAAGCTAAATTAGGAAAGATTGGGAACAGTTTAAGAATTGTAAGGCAGCTAAGGAATTGGCTAAAAGAGAGAGGGCAACAGGTTATGCTGAAATGTATTATTAGACTGTGGGGAATTACTAGCAGAACTGGTCTCAGGATAATCCTTGAACAATCTTATTAAATATTTGTATCAAAGCCTTTGGCACAAAAAGTAGGAATATGCTCATGGAAGTTGCTGGTCACATAAAGTTAGGAGCTATCATCAATGTAGAGGAAGACTGGTCCATTATACGGTGAGGTCTGCATGTCCTTGAAGCCCTGAGTGATAGAAATAGGATGAAATTCAGTTATATGAAGTGCAAGGCCGTGCAAGTGAGGGACTAATAATAAAAATCCCTTCTTTAACCTGGGTGCTCATCAGTTGGCAGCTACAGGGAAGAGAGAGATACCTGACTGTGTAGGCCAGTCACAGAATAGCTCTAAGTCAGCAATGTGATACATATGTGAAAAAAGGCAAATGTGATCACTGGATGTAGCTCATGAGACATTGCCTGTTGAGAGAAAGAAATATTAATGTCATAGTACAAGGCACTGCTAAGCCCTCATTTGGAATATTGTGTACATTCCTGCTCATATGTCCAAAAAAGATGATCTTAAACAGGAGCAGATGCAGGTACGAGGATGACTAGAGGAATGGCCAATCTGTCTTTTGAGAGGAGGTTGGAAGATCTTGGCTTGTTTAAGCTATGAAAATGAAGGCTGAAGAGGGATATGATTGCTATTTATAAATGCATGAGGGGGATACATAGGGGAAATGATGGAGAGCTGCTTAAGAAAAAGCACACTGCTGACATAAGAACAAATGGGTATCAATTTTCCATGAACAAATTCAGATTATAAATTAGAAGAACGTTTCTAACCATCAGAGCAGTTAGACTCACAATAGGAGTTGTGAGGAGGAAAAACTTGATTAGTTTTAGAGAGAGCTAGACTAATGTGACGATGGTGGTATGAGTTTACTCATGATGGTAGGTGGCACAGCTCAGCAGCCTTGGGGCTCAATTCCAGTTAGTCCTATGTTCCTAAAAGCTCATGCTTCAAGGTTTCAGACAGCCACCTGCAGAATCAGGAAGAGATCTTTTCTGTTGTAAACTCA
Source organism: Pelodiscus sinensis (assembly GCF_052426305.1). Taxonomy (NCBI): domain Eukaryota; kingdom Metazoa; phylum Chordata; order Testudines; family Trionychidae; genus Pelodiscus; species Pelodiscus sinensis. The sequence continues at coordinate 194,340,345 of NC_143053.1, read as the reverse complement.
ATGTATTCTGGGTTGTAATTTTATTTTTTTAGCAATCTTCTCCTTGAAGCACTAAAGAGTGCCACAAATAAAGATGGGACGTTAGGTGGGATGGGATAGGACTGCATAGTGGAATCAAGCATTGTCTCTCTCAGGGATTGTCTTTACTTACCTTGATATCAACGCTCCGGACACTGATATCCTGGGGTTCAATTTAGCAGGTCTAGTAAAAACCCACTAAATTGACTGCTGATTTACCACAGTCAACTTCAGTACTCAACTGTTGCAAGAAATAAGGGAAGTCAATAGCAGAGTTTCTCCTGTTGACTTCCTGCAGTGGGGATGCCACATAAATTCAACCTAATGTACATTGACTCCCGCTACACTATTCACATAGCTGGAGATGCATATCTTAGGTTGACTTTCTCCAGTAATATAGACCTGGTTTTGGATGCTTAGGCTGGCTGGTCCTTGCTCATATGCTCAGGGTCTAATTGAATGCCATATGTAGGGTTGGGAAGGTCTTTTCCACCTGATCAGATTGGATAGCGACCACCTTCATCTTTCTCTGCAGCATATAGTTGCAGACACTAGCCAGGACTATCTGGGTATATCTCTGTAAATATGTGCTCTTGTGGGACACTCCTGAAAGTATCCAGTTTGGGATGAACTGCTGAGAAAAAGGGCAGTCACAGCCCAAGACTGGTGGTCCTCTACTTATAAGGTGCACCACACCAGCCAAAAAGGGAACTTCTCTTTGATCATGCTGGCTAACAAGAAGCCAGAAAAGCATTTCCTTCAGATACTCCAGTTCCTTTGTATCACCTCTAGAAGCACTGCTTTTAGGGATAAGTGGTTATCAAAAACCAGTCTCCAAAATTAAAGACTCTTCTGATCCAAAGGTCCTGCCACACATCCATCTTAATATATAACTCAGATCTCACCCCAAAATCATGCTGTTGCCAATCCTTTAGTATCTAAAATGTAAAGGTTTATTTATAAAAAGAAATAAGAAAGGGGAGAGTTAAAATTGATGAAAATAATCAAATATGAATAATAATTACAAAGTTCTTGGCTTAGGCTTATAGCAATGATGGAGTAAACTGCTGGCTTATGGCAAGTCTCTGATTACTTTAAATCATTGGAAGGACCTCCGTCCCTTTGTGAGTGTGCTTCTATTGGTATAAATCCATAGTTCAGAGGCTTGAGCAGTAGAGAAGCTGGAGAAGGAAAGAGGCAAGATGGAGATGTCTCCAGGAGCTTCTATAGCTTCTGCCCAATGCAGATAGATTCTTTGTTCTCCCTGTGGAAGATCCCACAAGGTGGTGTCCAGTCACATGAACTAGCACATGGACAAATTATCTGTCCATGCATAACTCAGTTCTCAACAGGTAGAAAGCATTGCCTACATGTAGTTTGAATGTTCTTTGGAAGGCTCATCAGATGTTGATAGGCATCTCCCAAGTCTCATTGAGAGTCAAGTATACCTCTATGGCTATTCAGCTTGAACAGTCCCTTCACAATACACTGACCAAATGTTTCACTGTTGCTAATCAGAATTAAGCATATTGAAATTCAAGAAGAACATAACCAAAGCTAATAACTTAAAATACAAAAAATGATACCTACAAACAGCATAATGATAACCTTTCCATGGGCACCTCATTTTGTTGCAAAATATATAAAAGTGGTTGCAACAATGACCTATTAGGTCATATTTTAATCAGATAACGTGAAAATGTCACTTTATTTCCTTGTCACGACAGAGGCACTGGTGCAGCTTAGTCTCACCTATTCTATTCCTGTGGCACATAACAGTCTGGTCTCCTGAGAGCTGTAATACTTTGATCTTATTGGTTTTGGGGTTTTGTGTACACACACTGGGTTCTGTTAGTGGTCAGTGAAATATAGGAGGCCAGATCTGGTGTCCCTTGAAGCCTTAAACTCTGATTCTCAGGTAACAAAGAAGGAAGCCCAAAGAGTCAAGAAAATCCTTCCCAACCTTGTATCAAATTTACCAACTTAATTTCTGATCTCTAATCTCCTTGATAGTTTGAGACATTGAAGCCTGCTCTGCTTGCAGTTTATACGGCCTCTTACTAAACTCATCTTTATGCCATTTCAACAGAAAAGGTTAACCCAGCTAATCTAATTTGATTAACTGAACATAGAAATTCAGCTAGCATTGTATTTATGGGAAAAGCAAATCTACCCTGGCACAAGTATGAGTGCTGATTCTTCACTTTGTCTTTCTAAATTTATTATAGAGAAAATAAAGCTGCCTGCTTTCATCTGAGATCTTTCAATGACAGATTGAACACAAAAGAAGAAAAACACTTGAAATAGCTAATGAGAAAATTCAGTGTAATTACACAAGGTTCATTATGCTTATGTTAAAATTTATTTTCACATAATTTCTAGATGGATTTTTTTAGCCCATGTAGAAAAATGAATTGTTTTTCTATACATCATAATAAATATTGTATTGTTTCATCTGTTGTGTAATATTCAGTAACATTCTCTTTTTATATAAAAACAAAGTGGTCAAAGTTAAGAGTTAAGTCACAATTTACCTATTAATGAACAAATAAATCATCAGTTATTTTAGCAACATGATTTATGCCTGGGGTTTTTTAAATTATAATAGCACTTTTGCCATGCCATAGTTTTCATTATGTCTGAATTTCATTATGTCTTAATTTATAGCTCAGCTATATGATCATTTTTGGTTGTATTATTGTAATGTCTACAGGTCCCAGTCAGGGCCTAACAAATAGGCTGCCCTGGGCAAAATAAAACAAAACAAAAAAACGCTAGGGAAAATTTGTCAAGCCAAAAAAAAAAAAAGGGTTGGGGAGGATTTGGAAAGTCAGGCCAACCGAAGTGCAGTCACGGCTCACCCTTAAGACTGGCTCTGTCGGCGGCCCCTTCAAAATGGCAGCCCCAGGAGACCGGCTCTGGTCTCAATTACAGGTGCGTGTTCTGTTGTGCAAGACACAGTACATGCAGCTAACAAAAAAGACAGTTCTTGCCCCCCAACGACTGTCAAGCCCAGTCCTATGAAGACTTACTCACGTGCTTAACTTAAAACATGAGTAATCCCCTTGACTCCTTAGCATAGGAGTTCTCAAACTTCATTGCACCATGACCCCTTTCTGATTACAAAAATTACTATATGACCCCAACAGTAGGGAGTGAAGCCTGAGATCCATCAGAGCCCCACCGGTCCACATGGGGGGGGGCAACACTGAAGCCTGGCAAGGGGGCCTATACCCTGAGCCCCACGGACGAGGAGGGGAGGCAGTGGGGACCATGAGGGAAGGCAATGAGGCTTGGGCTTTGTCTTCAACCTTGAACCCCAACAAATCTAAGCCAGCCATAGCAACCCCATTAACATGGGGTCCCAACCATTGTTCCCTCTAAGCTGTGCAGCAGCATAGCTTCACAGTTGATTAATTAACCCCACCCAGTCAGAGGCTCAGGTCTTTGTGCATGAGCTGACTGGGTGGGGTTGATTAATCACCTGTGAAGCTGTGCTGTCCCACAGCTTAGAGGGTTAGACACTGGTCCCAACCCACAGTTTGAGAACCGCTGCTTTAGCACAGATGACTGAAACAAACAAATGCCAGTGAGGGAGGAGAACATGTTGACCATGACATTTTTGTTTGATATAATAAGCAGTAGTCTTCGCACGCAGACAGACTTCCTAGCCATTGTCCATTGTTATTGATTGCATCACTATGCCCTTAAGGAAGGATTTTAAAGGAAAGTCATGTAGTGGTTTTGTGGACTATTTTCCTTCTATCTTTAAGGGGCCGCATGGGAGAAAGTTTGAAGGTTCTGGAGGGATGATTAAAATAATGAGGATAACTGGGCTCGCAGTATCAATCACTGGCAAGGATTAGTTGTTAATATTTTATAGTGGTGCCATGCCAGTCAATTGGGTCATACTCTGCTGTCAGTAATACCAGTGTAAACTTAGAATAGCTTCATTGATTTCAGTGGATTTGTACAGGTGTCACAAGGAACTTACTAAAGCCAATTGCTGGTTTGGTGTCATTCTAAACTCAGCCTTGGTTGCAAACTTTATCGGACAAACTAGTCCTCGTTTTGAGTGAATCTGCACCATTTTACTTAACTTTTTGGAATATAAACTTTTGATAATGGAACTAAAATGCCTTCAATCTATACCAGGAGTAATACAAGAAAACAGGGCTGGAGGCAGGCTCTGGGAAGGAGTTAGGGTACAGGAGGGGACTCAGGGCTGGGGCAGCATGGGCAGGGCACTTACCTCAGGTGACTCCCAGTAGGTGGCACAGTAGGGCTAAGGCAAGATCCCTGCCTGCCCTGACCCTGCACTGCTCCTAGAAGCTGCCAGCATGTCCCTGTAGCCCAGAGGGGAGGGAGACAGGTGGCTCCACAAACTGCCCTCACCTCTAGGTGCCACCCCCACAGCTCTCATTGGCCATGGTTCTGCAGGGGCAGCTTCTGGAACTTCCCTGATCACCCACAAGCTGGTGCTCACAGCTCCAACCCAGCAGGGGGAAATGTAGGCTCTGCGCTGCTGGCAGGATGAAATTAAGCAGGGGGTTGGATGTGGCTCATGTGTCAGAGGTTCTCCACCTCTGCTGTAATATCTAAATGTTCTGGAAGTATTGGAGGTAGATATGCAGTTTTGTATACAGTATTTCAAGCAACACAAGATAGACACAGGAGTCTTTACAATGTATAGATTCCTTTGACTGCATGAAGTAAATGGTCATGACAAATGATAAGAAATGTAAGCAGGGGGTCTGGAATATTCTCTGGGTTGGGCCCAGGATTTAAAAGTTTTGTGTTACATTTTCACAATTCCTGGAAGCTGTTTGGATTACATAACCATTGAAAAAAATACAGTATCAGATTAATTCATATTACATTCTCTGTAACAAGAAGTTGCAGGGGAGCCAATGGCCATGCCAGGCTCCTGGGCAAGGAGGAGGGGGGTGGCACTGTGTTTTCAGAAGGGGCAGAGCCTCAGGTGTAAGGGATAGGGCTGGAGCAGTTGCCCTTTTTGCTCTCTCATTCCCCCCTCTTCGACAGCAGACCTGCAAAGCTATATCATGTGGAGTCAGTACCAGCACTTTCCCTGAAGTAACATCTCTTTTGGAGCTCTCCCTTGCTATGGAGCAATAAAGCCTCTCTCTTCATCACTCTCTTCCCCAGCTCAGTAGTATGCTTGAATGGCATATTGGTGTATGCAATATTCTCACTGCTCTTTGACCTGCAAAATATCAGTAGTGTGCGCTTACTTTCAATACGCAAACTACATGTTTTTCATCTAATATCCACCTTGGGAGCATATTCTCCACCCCCTCTGGCTGAATCATTATTATCCCACATGTAAAACTGTTAACTTAGGTCCGGTGTGATTTATTTGATCATATTTTTTGGCTCTTTAATAGCAATAATAAAATACTGGTACAAAAATGAGGCAGTTAATTTCTTCACATTGGAGTCATGAAATTTGGTCAGTTTGTGTGTCTTTTTTTTTTATTGTCCTCATATAAACATATTTATATATCTATATATCTATATACATTCAGTTTTTTTTTAAATGTACTGGCTTAACCACGTTTGAATTTGTGATTTTAAATCTTAGCTCAATACTTGCATTGAGTAACCAAGTTGTGTGTGCTTATGGCAGGGAATTTTCATAGAAGTTGGGTGGGGAAAGAGCTTTCTTTCTTCCATTAAATCGCAACTTTATTTAGTATATTTCAACAGTACTGAAAATTCTTTTGCTTTATCTTATTCCCCTAGGTGTCCCTTGTCCACCTCCTGAAGACTGTCCGATTGCTGCGTCTTTTACGACTCCTTCAAAAGCTGGATCGTTATTCCCAGCATAGCACAATTGTCCTCACTCTTCTTATGTCTATGTTTGCATTGCTTGCTCACTGGATGGCATGCATTTGGTATGTCATTGGAAAAAAGGAGATGGAAGAGAATAATCCCGTTACTTGGGACGTAGGTAAGAGTCCGTTTTTACCATATATAAATCATCCACTGTTTCTTTTCTTGTTATTAAAGTTTATAATACTGTACCATATTGTTCTGAAGGGAATAAAAGCTAAAATTACACAGCATATTTTATCAACCAGTGCGTATTTAATACATGTAAATATTTAAAATTAACTTCCTGCTGATTAAGGTGATCCCACGAAATTTAACCCCAAATATCCATTCATCAACCTCACATTTGTATATGTACAAAATTAACAGGATTTTTATATTTAATAAGATTTTGCATATTTGATCCTAAGGGGCTAAGTTCTTTTGAGTTTACCTAACTGGAAATTTCTATATACCTACCTGCAAACCAAGAAAAGACTGTCATTCCTTTAACTGTCTCCTTAGTTTTATAAAATATAGTAGGTACTCTAATATATGCTTTTCATGTATGATGTTTTAAATCTATCTTGTTCAATTTTTCTAGTAATGTTTATTTAAGCATTTATTATTATTCTTTAAATGCACTAAACCAGTGGCAGCAGGGTTCTCCCCCTCCCCCCAATCATGTATGTATGATGATGGTATTTAAAACATTCAGTAAAGATAGACAGTTTCTGGATAACATCTACAGGTATTGATCCACCTTCCTCCCTATGGAAACCACACTGAAATCAGTGGGTCATCAGGGATGAATTTAACTCAGTTGCTGTAATTTAGACCTGCTCTCTTTCCTGATCTGAAAATTTGAACTCTACAAGCACAGAAGAAGTTACAAGAGAGAGTGTGAGGAACTGACCATGTCACACGAGGAAATATTTTCTGCCTAAATTTGAACCCACTTGATGTTAAGGGTTTGAAAGTATGGCACATATTTCATTGTTTTTCAGTTCCTGTTTCACTTGAAATTGAGAAGAGATCCAATTTTTAAAAGATTAAAGTTGAGTACAGGGTAGAAAGAGTGAAAAAAGACTGAAAAATGAACATCAAGGAAAAGTGAAAGACCTCGTTCATTAAGGAAGGTTGTAGAAGGAAAGAGGAGAAAAATATGGCAATAATGAAGGTTAAACCTAAGATCAGTTTCCTGTTTATCTTGTGATTTTTTTATGAGTGATGATCAAAACTTTTGAAGCGTTTAAAGTTGCAGTTGATGGGAACTGCTCCTTCCTTTCCCCTCTAGACTATATTTAGTTGTAAGAATTTGCATCTATGAACTGGGAAAGGAATTGACTGTTATATGTGATGTTGAAGAAGGTTGATAGTGATTGTGTATTACTGCAACTACATCACGCTGTAAAACAGTAATTTATCACCCTGCAGTTTTTAATGTCATTCTAACTTCACTCTGAATAAGGAACAAAGAGGAATTTCTTCTGCCTTTTTCTTTGCTGGCCAACCATGAGTCACCACTTTTCTTGGCTTCCTTTTTTTTTTTTCTTCCTAATTGGTCTTTCCTATGGCCTTACATAAAACCATTTGTTCTTGTCTAGGTGAATAGAAAGTGGGGAAGACAATGGTAAAATTGGTTACCATGTTGTTTTTATTTGTACTGTAAACCGTGTTGATTTTATTTGTACTGTAAAATACAAAAGGACTGAATAGAAGTAGGTGAGTATTTTAGGTCTGTGTGTGTTGGTTGTAAGAAATGGCTGTTGCCTACTTCACAAAATAATCATACCTGATAGAGGGATATAGGACTTATTCTATTTCAGATGCCTTCTCAAGAAAATGTTTGGTGAGGGAAGTGTACAAACAGCAGGGACCAAGCATACATTGAAGTTGCCTCTAGTTAAACCGTCACCATGTCTCTTCATCAACTTCCTTTAAAAGTTGCTAGGAGAGGACAGGTTGATCTAAAAACTAGTGGGAAGAGTAAAAGCACCTGACCTGGAACTGAGGAAGCTGGTGGGACAAAGTCAGGGAAAGGGACACCAATTCAACACATCTCTCCAGCTTGCCATGAGGCTACCAAAATCCATTCTGTTTCTGTCGCCCTTGTCTATTGATCACATTTTCTTCCTCTTTGTCGTAAATTTGTTTGTTTAAAAAAAGTACTGCAGCTGGATGAGTGCAGAGTGCAGTGCAGAAACCTCATAAAGCTGTAGCAGAGAGTGGAAGATGCAAAGAAAGTCCACAGTGCTTGAATTGGTCTCACATTTACAGTGGGAACAAAATAAGGGGGAAAAAAGACATGCTGACCAGACACATTGAACAGCCATTAAAAGACATTGTCAGCATGTTTAGACTCTAAACGTTAGTTTATTCTAACACATAGCATTGTCCTGGTTACTAAGCAAACTGACCACTTTGATTCATTCAATCAGAGTCTTATTGAGTGCAACTGCCATTATGTCATAATCAATTATGTAATTCTCTGACTGGCCTGAGGTAGCAGTGTCCAAGTACTAACCATGATTGCCTCAGCAGGCCTGACTAAAGGTGCATCTGAACTTATGATGGCATGCACAGTGCACACACTGCACAACCAAATAATGCTGGTATAAGTAGTCCTGTACACTGTGAGACACAGCATAGGTGAACAGAGTATCCTATTCTCCTGAACCTCCTGGGTATATACTCCATACAGCTCTCTGCTGAACTAAGCATTGCCCTCACAGCCACACTGCTATGTCCTGTTACCTTCCTGTCTGCCTCCCAGAGCCTTTCTCTGCTACAGTAATGTCTCCAGCAGTGGAAAGTCTGCAGCACGTACTGCCCTAAGTATAGGCATAGCTTTAACCTCAGCCCCTGCCATTCTGTGCCTCTTGATAATTAGAGACCAAACAACCATCCTGAAGTAAAATAACATTGATTTAGCACAGAAGCATTTCTAGAAAACATACTGTAAAAATAATGTAACACATTACATATGTCTAGTAGCTTACCAGGTGTTTAGTCTTCTTCCATATGGGGGCAGAGGAAGGACTAACTTCCTATAACCTCTCCCAGGGTATGTCTACACTACCCCGCTAGTTCGAACTAGCAGGGTAATGTAGGCATACCGCACTTGCAAATGAAGCCCGGGATTTGAATTTCCCGGGCTTCATTTGCATAAGCCGGCCGGCGCCATTTTTAAATGCCGGCTTGTTCGAACCCCGTGCCGCACGCCTACACGCGGCACGGGCTAGATAGTTCAAACTAGCAAGCCATTCCGAACTATCTGTACGCCTAGTTCGAACTATCTAGCCCGTGCCGCGTGTAGCCGCGCGGCACGGGGTTCGAACAAGCCGGCATTTAAAAATGGCGCCGGCCGGCTTATGCAAATGAAGCCCGGGAAATTCAAATCCCGGGCTTCATTTTCAAGTGCGGTATGCCTACATTACCACCCTAGTTCGAACTAGGGTGGTAGTGTAGACATACCCCCACAGACTCTCATTTTGTCAGCTTGTCTCCTGACAGAACTCACTGATTCTGGCTCCTGGTGACTCTTCACCCTTTGCAGGGATCACAAATACTTTTTAACTCTTTTCCACCTTGGAAAAGAAGCTTTGTCACTTCACCCTAGAGCCACGCTGTCCAACATGCTAGCCACTAGCCACATGTAACTGTGTCTGATTGAGTGTGATTAGGTCACTACAGCAGAACCCTGTATAGTGGCTACCGCTTCAGAACTGGTTGGACACCACAGCCCTAGAGCCAAGAAGGATGCGACTGTCTATTAAGTGAGAGCTTGGATGTTCTTATCTGGGAAGCTATTTTGTAGTCTTTCTGTACAGACCCTATTGAATTCAAGTATTAGAAGCTGCCATTTTAAGAGCCAGTGGACTTGGGGCTATCCAGTCCTGTTCTGGGGCAGAATGCTATTAAGGACAAGTGTTTGGGCCTGATAGAAGGGATAATCAGACTCAGCAGGGGAGAGGTGATACTTATAAAGATTGAAAGAGGTGGACTGAGAGGGCTTGCTACAGAAAGCAGGTTAGCTCCTGAGATGTCTGTGTGGGGAGGCCAGAGATTTTTAGTCAGGCAGCCTCTGGGGGAGGAGGAACAGGAAGAGCTGCCAGGGACATGTAAGCTCTGACAAGGAAGCCCTGGATGAGGTGAACTGTGCAGCCGTTGAATTAAAGTTGAACTATTTATTTGGGAGATTTTCCTGAAGATCATCAGCACCACCAGCAAATAAAGCCCTGAGGGGAAAAGGCCTGATCTAGATTCTGGGCATAGAAATAGTCCAGAAGTCTCCACAGATATATAATAAACATTTCATTACCCTCCCAGACAATAACTTCCTTTCACCAGGTCACATACAGTATTCGTAACATTATTACATATCAACTTCACATCTGTCATAAACAGCATTGTCTAGGTTCTTTCCATGTGTTATCTATAGTATTTTAGTACAGGAGAGCTTTAAGTCAGTTACATTAAAAATATAATTAAGCGCTCAACTCTTAAAGATGGACTCTAGAGGGCTTCGGATCAGGCCCTAAGCCAGTACTTTGAAAAAGATGTGCAGTATATGTACCTTTATTCTCTGTTTGTTTACAAAAAGAACATGTCTTCTCCCTAGAAGCAGGGTTTTCTTAATTGTGGTAGCAGATGCCTTTTAGCTGAAAAAGCCCTTCTTAATTCATGCTGTTGGTACTATGGTACATCTGGAACATCTAGTACCTGAAAGAAAAAGATGATTTTAGTTGGAGGAGGGAAAGAATTAGTGATTCTTTGTTTTGATCCATAGACTTGTCTATCAGATCATGCTTTTATCAACTTCTTTCCCATATTCAGTGTTTCCTCAGAAAGCTTTCAACACAAAATAAAGATTGAGGATTTACTGATGCTCTACAATTTTTTTCAGCTGTAATATTGTAACTATTACTGAGGACCTAGTTGTGCTACCAGATATGCATAAGCCTGATCCCACGCCATTGACTTCAGTGGGGCCAGCATTGGGCCTCATGTGTGTGTTTCTTTGGCTAACTTAATTTGTATTTGGATTAGGGAAAGGGGAATGATGAAGTGCTTCCAATGAAAGCAAAGCAGAAAAGTGTATTTGCTGTGTTCTTATTGAGCCAGATCATGAAGTTCCTCCTCAGTTCTTTGTCCTTATTCAGGCAAAGTTCCTATTGCAAAGAATTTAAAATAATAAAAAAATTCAATAATATTGCCATTTGGTTACAAGAAGAAAAAGAGATGACTTTTCATTGGGGCCAGGCTGTGGTTCCTGTCTGCATAAGGGGGAGCAATTACAGGAATAGACTGAGTTCTGTTATCTTCAGTGTGGTAACTATCTACTAGAGTGAGTAAGATAAGGCACAGTCTGGCCCTAAGATTGCTTAATTCATTTCTAGTATTATTGAGATGTTTACTGATTGACATAGACATTGTAGAAAACATAGAAATTTAGGACTGGAAGATCATCTAGTCTGATTGCCTGCATTGAGGCAGGACGAGGTGTTATCTAGAATAGGACTGTTCAGCCTTATTACAGAGGAGAACCATGGAAACCTAAGAACAACCTTGAGTGGGGCAAAGAGATTATATATATTTTAGTAAGATTCAAAACTATCTGTATTGACAACTTTGTTTCCTATGTATGTAGATAGCGTCAGCTTGTTTTCTATGTATTTAGATAGGTTGTTTCTATGTAGTCTCTTTCCATGCTTCTGTAAGCTAAAAGGATGTAAACATATCAAAATGCTTATGATAGAATAGTGTGTTGAAACAGGCTACCGACCTCCTGAAATACTCTCATGGGTCATATATGTCCCATGAACCATAGGCTGGTCACTCTTCAGCTAGACCATTTACAGTCCAATCAGCTCCTCTTCTTCTTTGCGTTCCTCAATTTTTAAATTCCTTGCATTTTCCTTTTGTATTGTTTCCATCAGTCAGTACCTTTGGTGAGGCAGACATCTCCATGAGACATGGCATGATTTTCTGTGAAAATAAGATTGTCAGTTATCTGGCACAGAATAGAGGTCTGATACTGGTCTCTTTTACACCAGTGTAAATACCATTGATGTCACTGGCAGTGCTTCTCATTCCCATAAGTTTAACTGAGATCAGAATAAGGCACAGAGTCTTTATTGCCTATTGGGCGGTTTTGAAATAGTCAATGCTAGGTTAGTCCCCATCATGTTCTTACCCGCTGTGAGATGTACCTTTTAGGTCTGGCAGTACAAGACACAGATAATACTGAAATGTTTCTTTTTGTTAAATGCATTCCCTCTGAGAACTGTGTGATCTGTTGAAACTGCACTACTATGAATATACATTGAGCAGATATTAGTAGGCAGCCAAAAGTCAGGATGCTGCTTCTCCTAGATAGTGAAATCTGTCAAGTATAGTTTATGTAACAGTCTTAAGCAATTCTCCCTTCTGTCATCCATAACATCAGCAATGACTTTTTATTAGTTCACCTACAGTGACATCAAACTGTAGCTATGGAGGATTTATTACCAGCACCAACTTAATATGCCTATAGTTTGATGGGAAAAAATGTAAAATTTGCATCCATTGGAAAGAATTTAAAAAAACCCTTCTTTCATTTAAACTTGTGTTTAATTATTCACATGTTTCATTCTACACATTATTCTTTCTAATTTATACCTAGTTTTTGAACCATTATATTTGGCTCAGTAACACAATGCTCTGCAAGTTTTTGGACCATTCCACTTGTTATGTTCCAAGGTTGCAGTTTAAAACAGTGTATTGCTGCACTTGTTTTTGCATAGTTTGTCTAAATTCTGTCAGTGTCTCTGAAGACAGTAGTGAAGCTGCAATCTTCAACATGGTAATTATCAAATATCATATCCAGAGTTTATTGACTTAGATAGTTTTTTAATGCTGGAAGGTATTCCCAGGTTGATGCTAAAAAACTTGAGGCATTCATCTTTCTTTTCATTAGTTCTTTTGCAGTCACAAGCAATCTTGTCAGCAGCTCTGGGGATATATTTTTAAAATATCCTTGAGGACAGGAACTTGAGTTACTTGCACACCTATCTTGGTTAAGCTCAAGAGAAAAGGTTATTTTTCAGGTGTCAATAAAGCTGTAAATTCTTCAGTTTTACAGTGAGTTTTAGCACGTTAGCATTAATTGAAGACTTCTGGTAATCTGGGATAGGACACAGCAGGCTCAGTGCTGTGATAAAAGCCAAGTCTGAAAAATAGCAGTGCTGTTACTCTCTGCACATGACCAACATAATGTGGAAGCTGGGATAATCACAGTTAATATTTAACATTTAACTCACCTTAATTAATTGTACATCATTGTATAATTAAATAAATAACATACTTCCTAATGTATGTAACAAAACTGAAGCAAAGAAGTTAAAAGGCTTGCTGGAAACCACAAAGGGGAGCATGTACCAGAGCCCAGAATAGAACTCAGGATTTGTGGGCTCCCATACTTATCTTTGGTAGTGCCCCAATGAATAACTATTAGTTGTTATTTATGCTGATTATTCTAGCTGTGCTCCTGTGTAGACTTGGGTCCCAATCCTTCTGTTGGCTACTTACTAACATTATTTTTGGTGATATTAGCAATAATGTCAACCATGCAAAAAACAGGAGCCAGCACTCTGGGGAAGGAAGGGGTTAATCCTTCAAAATTTATGTTATTACACTTGTGACAGATTCCCCCCAACCCTGCTTTGTGAAATGGGCTTATGGACACAATATGCATAACTTGAAGATGCTTTGGACAAAATATCTCATGTAACTTATCCATCTTAACGTCATAGTCTGCTGGGTCTATATATCTTATTTTGGTGTATCTTTCATTCTTGTGTGTAAAGTTAGATATATGGAGTATGGAATGCTTTATGGTTTTAAATGTGCAAATGAAAGCCATTAGGGGGTGTATCCTCAATTTCTAGATGACTTGTAAACAGCTTTCTTTTTCCTTTAAGTCTTAGCAGTGGTTGGTCCTAGGAAGTCATGTGATCCTCCTTGGTAGGGTCTGACTAGCTGTGATTTTCCATGTAAGGGTGGAATGTAGAAATAGAATTCTTTCCCAAAGAAGGAATCTATAAAACAATATAAAGCTAGGTTTGTTTGTTTGTTTGTTTGTTTGTTTGTTTGTTGTTGGTCTTTGGCTGGCATGGCCCACCCAAGAGGATAACTTAAAGACCCCAGTGAAAAAGGAGACTTCCCTGCTTTGAAGGCTTAGCTGGAATAAGAACAGTTCTAGAGTGAGTTTGTACTGAGGTTTTAGTTTCAGAATTAGCTATGCATTTTTTGTTGTTTTAAATTTGTAATCTACTTTGCAGTGCCTGTTCTCACTTACAACCTCTTAAATTCTACTGCTTGCACTTAATAAAATTACTTTTATTTACTATCAAGCCCAGTGTAAATAATTGTTACCTGGGGGAGCAATCAGTGTGTACATCCTCCTTTCATTGTTAAAGGGGACTTAGCTAAATAATTCATTTGGGGTTCTGATCCCATTTGGAGAGTGTTATCTCAAGAATTTGGGCCCCAAACTGCATTTTCCTTGGACCTAAAGAGCTTCAGTGTCTGTACTGCTCCTTGGATGGGAGGGGTGCAGTGATCTCAGCTCTGTGCCGTGGCTGGGGAAGACCATCTGAGCTGGCCCAGCAGGACAGGGTAGTGAGAAGCTCTAGAGAAAAGAAAGAGAAAAAACTGAAGCTGTCATGGAATTGTAGGAATCCAGATACTGGGGCTTTAAGAAAAATACCACGTGTCACAAGACTTGTAATAGAATCAAGATAGTTCACAAAAGTGCACTTGCTAGATCCTGTTCCTGTATGGACAGACCCTTAAATTCAAATCCTATAGATATGGGATCTGCCCTCATGAGTCTGACTGCAGGATCAGGGCCTGTACAAAGAAATTATGAAGTGTTGTATATGTGTGTGTATATGTATAATACTTAGGCTAGATTATGACCCCACTCTTACCCCTGAGTATGAGGCCACACATAACTGTATCTTCTCAGAAGGAGCCCTAGGAAGAAATTGTGTTTGAGACATAGTCCCATCCCCTTGCTTCCATGAGGAAGTAATTTGTTGCTGCAATGAAAAGATTGCAGCTTACTGCAATGCTGGCAGGCATGATGGAAAGGTAAAGCGAAGGCTCCACTCACTCCTTGCCGTAACATGATCATTCCCTCTCTGGGTAGGAATAACAGATATGGGGTGCTTGCACTCCCTAATCCTGTGCCCTGTCACATCCCAGGTGGGCCACAGAGGGCATTGTGAGGGGATTTACACCCCTCCTGTCCTGTCTTAAAATAAGTTTGTTACAACCTTGTCCTTGATTTGTTAGGTCAGAGAAGAGAAACGCACAACAGACTAAGCCTGAGGTTGCTGAACTGCTGCACATGTGGATCAGCCATTGTTCTATGACTCTCCACCCATAACTCGGTATTCTTGTTCAGACTTTGGGCCGAATCCTGGTCTGTAGGCCCCATTGGGTTTGGACTGGGTGAGAGTCAGTGCAGACCTCGGCCAACTCAGTTTAAATCATCCTATATGGCAACATCTGAAAACTTCTCTTCATACCAGAATGATGATGGACTGAATGCTTTCTAAAAAAGGGAGATTCACGTCCAGCTAAAACAGAGTTACCACACCAACATCCCTCATGAAGACAGATTACAAGCAATCAGAAACACTATCCCAGAGGATACCACTGGCAGTCTGGTAGCAGACCTATGTAACTTTGTTCTCACCCACAGTTATTTCCAATTTGGGGACAACTTATACCTCCAGATCAGCAGCACAGCCCTGGATACCCTCATGGCCCCACATTACGCTAACATCTTTATGGCTGACATAGAACAACGTTTCCTAGGATCCCATCCTCTTTTACCCCTTCTCTACATTGATGACATCTTTATGATCTGGACCCATGGCCAAGAAACACTGGATGCATTCCACAGAGACTTTAACCACTTACACCCCACCATCAATCTCAGCCTGGACCTTTCTACATGAGAGATCCATGGACACCACTGTACAAATCACCAATGGTAAATTAGATACCACTTTCTACAGAAAACCCACTGACTCATACAGTTACTACACACCTCCAGTTCCCATCCAGAACACACCATACAATCCATCGTCTATAGCCAAGCCCTTAGATACAACTGCATCTGCTTTAATCCCACTGACAGAGACCAGAAACTTCAGGATCTCTACCAAGCATTTATAAACCTCAATTACTCACTTGGAGAAATAAAAAGCAAATTGAAAGAGCCAGGCAAATACCCAGAAACCATCTACTTCAAGACAGACCCATGAAAACCAACAATAGAACACCACTTGTCATCACCTATAGCCCCCAGCATAAACCCATCCAACTCATTATCAATAAACTACAACCTATACTGGAACAGGATACTATACTCTGACAGGCTCTGGGAGACAGACCCACAGTCTCCTATAGGCAACCACCTAACCTCAGGATGATTATTACCTACAACTACAGGACATACCACACTAATACCAACCCTGGAACTTTCCCTTGCAACAAACCCAATTGCCAGCTTTGTCCACATATTTACTCTGCTGACACCATTATTGGACCTAACCATGCCTCTTACAAGATCAAGAACACATATTCCTATTACTCCTGAAATATAATGTATGCCATCATATGTCAACAGTGTCCATCTGCTATGTATATTGGACAAACTTCTCAGATGCTTCACCAAAGAATTAATGCACACAAAACAGACATCATACAGTTTCACAAAGAAAAAACAGTTTCTTGCCATTTCAACCAGACTGGGCATTGTCTGAATGACCTTATTACATGCATCCTGCTTCAAAGAGACTTTAACACCAGACTACAAAGGGAAGCCTCAGAACTGTCATTGATGCTTAAATTTGAAACTTTAAAAATGGGCCTTAACAAAGATGCTAATTATCTTACCCATTACAAAGATAGCTTCCCCACTTATCATTATCTCATAGACACTAACCTCTCCCCCTCGCCCCCCCCCCCCGGGTTCTAAAATGTGATTTGTCATTTTTTATATGTTCACTTTTTTTGATTGTATCTCTTTGGCATATATGACCATGCCAATTTTCTTCCACAATTTGATCTCAAGAAGTAGGTCTGACCCAGGAAAGCTCATCACCTAATAAATCATCTTGTTAGTCTTTAAAGTGCTGCATAGTCCTGTCTTTTGTTTCAGCAAGACAAGACTAACACAGCTACATCTCTATTACTATTTTACTTGAAACAGTACTTCAGCTATGTCAAAGTGGGGTATCTTGAAAAGCTTCCTTTTTGGAAAAGGTCAGCTCTTTAAAAGCTCAGGTTAAACAACCCACAGTTAGAGCTGTTTCAACTTCCTCATGCACACACACACACTGAGGGTATGTCTACACTACAGCGCTAATTTGAACTAACTTAGTTCGAATTAGTTAGTTCGAATTAGCTTAAGCTTAGTATGAATTAACGCATCCAGACTAAAAAGCTAGTTCAAATTAGCGTTTTGCTAATTCGAACTAGAATGTCCACATTAAGTGGACCCTGAACCGGGGTTAAGGATGTCTGGAAGCAGTGCTGGCAGGGCATCAGATGAGGACTTAGAGCGTGGAGCTGCTGCCTCAGGCTAGCCGAGGGCTGTGCTTAAAGGGACCCGACCCCCACCCCGGACAGACAGTTCTCAGGGGTGCCCCGCTTGCAAAGCAGTCCTGGCTTGGAGTGCCCTGAGTACCCACACTGGGCACATCACAGCACTCGGCCATCAGACCGGCTGCACTTGCCGCAGGCTGCCATCTGGGGAGAGGGGGCAATTGGGGGGCTGCAGGAGAGCTTCCACCCCCAGAATCCCACAGAGCCAGCCCAGTCCTCCCCATCGGGGGCTCGTACCCCATTCCTCCCTCACCTCCTTCCACTTAACCTTCCCTAGCCCCGGTTCCTGATGTACAAAATAAAAAAAACGTGTGGTCAAAAATAGAATGTCTCTTTATTGAACAAACTCGGGGAGACTGGGAAAAGGAAAAGGAGGTGGGAGAGGGGAAGAGACAGGGTGGGAGAGGGGAGGGCAACAACAATGATCAGAGATTTGGAACAGGTCCCATATGAAGAGAGGCTAAAGAGACTGGGACTTTTCAGTTTAGAAAAGAGGAGACTGAGGGGGGATAGGATAGAGGTCTATAAAAGCATGAGTGGGGTGGAGAGGGTGCATCAAGAAAAGTTCTTCATTAGTTCCCATAATAGAAGGACTAGAGGACACCAAAGGAAAGGAATGGGTAGCAGGCTTCAAACTAGTAACAGAAAGTTGTTCTTCACAAAGCAAAGAGTCAACCTGTGGAACTCCTTGCTGCAGGAGGCTGTGAAGGCTAGAACTAGAACAGAGTTTAAAGAGAAGTGAGATAAAGTGATGGAGGTTGGGTCCATGGAGTGGTATTAGCCAGGGGGCAGGAGTGGTGTCCCTGCCCAAATTTTGTGGAAGGCTGAAGAGGGATGGCACGAGACAAATGGCTTGGTCACTGTCTTCGGTCCATCCCCTCCATGGTCCCTAGGATTGGCCGCTGTCGGCAGACAGGCTACTGGGCTAGATGGACCTTTGGTCTGACCCAGTACGGCCATTGTAAGCTCAGGGCTCAGGGTTGGGGGTCTCAGTGGACCAACTTGATTTTCATGCAAACCTGCTCCTGGGTGGCAAGGCTGGCAGCTCTCCTGCCCTAGACGGCCACTTTCCTGTGCCTAGTGTGGAGGTCGTGGACGAGGTCCATGATGTCCGCACTAGACCAGGCGGGTGCCCACCTCTTGCGGTCCCGGGCAAGCTCCCAGGAGCCGCCAGTCTGGTCCCAGGAAGAGATGGAGGGCTGGGGGGCATCGGGTGGCTGGCTCGAGCCGTGCCAGGTGCAGGGTCTGCTAGCTGGGTGCTGGCAGGCTTGCACCTGGCACGGGCATCGTAGCCAGCCAGTGCCCCTTTAAGGAGTCCGGGGCCGGGAGGGGGGCAATAGAGTTTCCCTGGTGTTGGCCAGAGTGGCCACCAGGGAAAGCTGGGGAGGGCTAGCCTCCCACTAGTTCGAATTAAGGGGCTACACACCCCTTAATTCGAACTAGTAAGTTCGAACTAGGCTTAGTCCTCGTAGAATGAGGTTTACCTAGTTCGAACTAAGCGCTCCGCTAGTTCGAATTAAGTTCGAACTAGCGGAGCGCTAGTGTAGCGCCTATCAAAGTTAATTCAAACTAACATCTGTTAGTTCGAATTAACTTTGTAGTGTAGACATACCCTAATTTAGAGTTGGCATGTGTAGGTTTGTGACTTCTAGCAGGAGATGAACTACACTGTCGAATAAACTATACAGTAAATTGTTTATTAGGTATTGTCAGAATTTTGGCTTAGTCTATGATCTCTGCACCCAAATTCTTAATCTAAATCTCTGCTCCAGTGAGTTCCTTGTGTTTAATTTTCAATTCACCATTATCTTACCAATGACAAAAGTACCTGTTGCTTTGGAGTAGCAGTCCTTTCCAATTTTTGTGAAGCAGCCTTAAGAAGAAGAGTAAAAGATATAATTATATCTTAGTTGAAGAAAGCCACCACTAAAGTAAGGAAAATATATCTAGGCTCTAAATAGGTAGAGTAGTCCCACTGAATGTTCTTTGTTGTGTGGGATATACGTACATCTGCTTGCCTCTCTATTTCGAATATCTAGCGATAGAGAAGTATGAGTTCATCTGACTGCAAATTGTTTTCCCCATCAACGTATGAAAGAAACACTTTCCAGTTCCAGTGAGTTTCAAAAATTTTGAGAAGAAAAAAAGAAAGTAACATAATACCATGATAAAGATTATTTTTGTGAGATTTCTGAGACCATTAAAACAGGAAATGCTGGAAATGTCATGAGAAATTCTATTCTGGAGAGTTTTCAGTAGAGTTATCAAACAAGGGAGGTTTGGGCAAGCATCTTCTGAACTAGATCTTCAACCCTGTTGAGTTTTACCCATCATAAATAGTTGCTATTGTAATATATTGTATATTGTGCACCTAATGCACTTACTGGAAATACATTGTTAATTCAAGGAAAGTCCACACTCCATTCGCAGTCCTTCAGTTATTGAAATTGGTGCTATGGTGAGTAATATTTTATTTTTTCCAGTCTATTAGTTGTTTTGAAATGTTTCCTAATATCAGATCTGGATTACTAAAAGCATTTTTGTAAAGAAAATTCCAACAAAAACATGAAAAAAATTTAAAAACCCTGTTGATATTTCTTCCAAATATCTGTCCAAAAATGTAGGGCTTGATTCTGCCACACTGTCTCAGGTTGAGACGTATTGACTCATATGAATCATCCCATTGAACTATACTTTTAAGAAGTACTACACAATAGGGGAAGTTCCTCTGATTCTTTCATCAAAATCCGTCCTCTATTTATTTTTACAGAATCTATCACTTGTGTGCCAAGCTGGTAGAATTCACACACACAAATCTTAATAGAACAAAATGGATTTTACATATGCAGATCCATTCACCAGTGTGCGCAACGGCTAGTACATAGGTGAGTTTTGAATTCACAAAGCTCCAGGTTCACAAATGCAGGCCATATTGAAGCCCACTTCAAAGTCTGGATCCAAGTTTCTGCTTTCTGTGTATCTGACACATCCTACTGTTAAAAGATTTTAAAATATCATAATCATTTTTAAAGCACTTCTTCAAATGGAAAGGTGACATTTCCATCAAGTTTACTTTTTGACAGATCATTCTATTTATGCAAAATCAAAAATGTCTATAGGAAAATTTTGATTTTGTTGAATTTTTTTAATCTCCATTGGGAAAATTGAAATGAAATATTTAATGTGGGTACGTTGTCCTGTGGGTCCATTGTGAGTCCATATCCGTTTGTTGAAGCCATTTAAAATGCTTAATTTTGAGTGAATTCAATATTAAACAGTGATGGTTTGAACTGCCCTAGTCCATTATGGGAGTTACAGCTCAAGTGTCTTATGCTTTCATTCTTTTCCTCCTGTATGGGCCAACTGGCTGGACTAGATCTCTCATTATGAATCACAGCCTTCTCTCTGGTTGAACCACTGTAATGAATGAAGGGAGTTTTATGACTGAGCTATATTATTGGAGTCCACCCAGGGAACCCAGGCTCTAAAGGAGAATGGGGACCTGAAACATCTCAATTGCAGCTCCCAGGAGGTACTACAATGGTTAAAACAGACAGAGTTGAGTGTTGAACCAAGCTGAATTGTTATAACATTTTCAAATAAAAATAGATATAGATATTTTGACTTTTCATCCCAATTCAAGATGAAAATGCATGAAAATTCCTATGGGATGGAAATTCCAATTTTGGACTAGCTTTATTGCATATATTTCACTAAATGTTTTTCTTCATATGTAGTGCTATGTAAAAAACACTTGCCCCAAAAGTAAAATGAGCAAGTATTCTACTTTTTGCTGTACCCTCTTACTTCTGAAAAAATACAGTTTTGTGCTAATGAGAAGCAGTTTTCATCATTGAGAAATGTTTTTTTTCCTGAGTTTTGAAAAAAAAAAATACTTTTTGTCCCAAGGTTAAAACTACTGTAGTCAAACCTGGTTCATGTTGGCTTTTCGGACCCAGACAGAATCTGTTTAAAATTATATTTTAGATGACAGTTACTGAGGCTGCACCACCCGATTCTTAAAGCAAATGTTAGTGTACTTTACTGCACTGTTTTCACCTGGGCAGACACTTCAGATACTGCAGTGCTAACATCCCAATAATCCAGCAGGGAGTAAAAGCATGCAAGTAAAATAGGACTTGGAAAAAATGAAGACAAGTGAAGTCACCTTGGATAGTGTTTCTGTTCTTTGATCTCTATTCATTTTTAACAGACTCAGGGCACCCAAAATTTCTGCTCTGTTTAGGTAGGGCATGTATTAATAATGTTGACCAAAGCTATTTTATTTTGGGGAAGTATTGTAAAATATAAAATACACTCTAGGGAGTATTAGTGTGATCTACCATCTACAGAATTTTGATGTTGCTAATTCATTTTCCAGGGCTCAGTGAATCATTCAAGCTTAGTTGAAGATAGACAGGTCAGTACCACCAATGTATAAGAGCTGAGAAGTAAAGAACTTAGAGAAAAATATTCTTCTTTTTTATGTAGTTGTGAACATTTTTTGCAGACAAAAATCCTGGTATCAAGATGTAATCCCTGTTCTTGGCTATATGTATCACAATCAAAAATCCAGGGGTGTGTGATGTGTGCTGCAGGTGACTTGCCTATTAGTCTGTTCATTCCACAAAGCAGTTACTATTGAGGGTACCAACCCTGAAACAACTGCTGGTTAGGTAACAGAGATCCTCAGTGCAATCTGGAGTGAAAAATTGAGAATAAGAATGGTCATACTGGGTCAGATCAATGGTCCACTTACCCATTACCTGTCTTGTGATAGTTGCTTGTGCCAGAAGGAAAAAAGAGAATAGGATAATTTATTAAATGATCCATCCCTTTTCATCCAGTCTCAACTTCACAAATTTAGAGAATCCCAGAGGATGGAGCTGTATTCCTTGGATTCTTTGCAGACAGACCTTAATGGACCATTCCTCCATTAATGTATCTAATTCTTGAACCCAGTTATGCTTTTGGCCTTCATAATATCCTCTGAAAAGGAGTTCCACGGTTTTGTTGTACATTTTGTGGAAGACATTCTTATTTGTTTTAAACCTGCTACCTATAACAGTAATTGGTAATCCCAGGCTCTT
Source organism: Pelodiscus sinensis (assembly GCF_052426305.1). NCBI lineage: Eukaryota > Metazoa > Chordata > Testudines > Trionychidae > Pelodiscus > Pelodiscus sinensis. The sequence goes on along the minus strand of NC_143053.1, from coordinate 194,317,738 downwards.
GTGTTATGTGATGGCATAAAACTTTCCTATTGACCTTCTCCACAGCATTCATGATTTTATAGATCTCTATCAGATCTCCCTTTAATAGTGTCTTTGCAGCTGAACTGTCCCAGGTTTTTAATTTTTCCTCTTATGGAAATTGTTGCATATCACTAATTATTTTTGTTGTCCTTCTCTGTAATTCTAATATATCTTTTTGTGATGGGCAACCAGAACTGCATGCATTCTTCAAGGTATGGGAGTACCATGGATTTATATACTGACATAGTGACGTTTTCTGTCTGATTGATCCTTTTCCTAATGGTTCCTAACATTCTTTTAGCTGTTTTGGTTGCCACTGCACACTTAGCAGATGTTTTCAGAGAACGATCCTTAATGATTCCAAGATCTGTCATTAGCTTTCATCTGTCATTCGGTTGTGTTGCCCAATCACCCAGTTTTGTGAAATATCTTTGTATCTCTTAACAGTCAGCTTTGGACTTATGTATATTGAGTAATTTTGTATCATCTGTAAACTTTGCAATCTCAGGCTATGTCTACACTGCAATGCTATTTTGGGATACTATTAACAGCAAGCCCGTTATTTCAGACTTGCTATTCCAAAGTACCTGTAACCTCATTTCAGGAGAAGTAAGGGACATTTCGTAATAGCAGGTTATTTCAAAATCTGGTGCTGTGTAGACAGCGCCAGATTTCAAAAGAAGGTCAAAATAAAATTCACAATTTGCATAGGGCAAATTGCGTATATTATTTCGAACCACAGTGCAGTGTAGACATAGCCTCACTGTTTAACATTTTTCCAGATCTTTTATGAATATGTTGAGCCTGATCCCAGCACAGATCTTTGGGGGATAGTCAACATTTACCTACCTCCACTATGAAAACTAAACATTTATTCCTACTCTTTGTTTCCTATCTTTTAACCAGTTATTGATCTATGAGAGGACCTTCCCTCTAATCCAATGCTTCCCTACTTTACGTAAGACCTTTTGGTTTGGGACCTTGTCTAAAGGTTTTCTGAAAGAATAAGTACACAGTAGACACTGGAATAATCTTGTCCACATGCTTGCTGACTCCCTCAAAGAATTCTAATAGATTTGTAAGGGTATGTCTACACTACCCTCCTAGTTCAAACTAGCGGGATAATGTAGGCATACCACACTTGCAAATGAAGCCCGGGATTTGAATTTCCCGGGCTTCATTTGCATAAGCGGGGAGCCGCCATTTTTAAAACCCCGCTGGTTCGAACCCCGTGCAGCGCGGCTACACGGGGCACGAACTAGGTAGTTCGAACTAGGCTTCCTAGTTCGAACTACCGTTACTCCTCGTGAAATGAGGAGTAACGGTAGTTCGAACTAGGAAGCCTAGTTCGAACTACCTAGTTCGTGCCCCGTGTAGCCGCGCTGCACGGGGTTCGAACCAGCGGGGTTTTAAAAATGGCGGCTCCCCGCTTATGCAAATGAAGCCCGGGAAATTCAAATCCCGGGCTTCATTTGCAAGTGCGTTATGCCTACATTACCCTCCTAGTTCGAACTAGGAGGGTAGTGTAGACATACTCTGAGGGATAATTTCCCTTTACAAAAGCTGTGTTGATTTTCCTCAATATATTGTGTTCATCTATGTGTCTGATAGTTCTGTTCTTCAGTATAGTTTCAACCACTTTGTCTGGTAATGATGTTAGGCTTACTGTCCTGCATTTGTCAGAATTACCTTTGCTATAGGGATGTTCCCGTATAGTTATGTAAAATCTTGTATCAGAGGTAAAAAGGGGTGGGGGAGATGTGGGAGCCAGTGCCCATGGATAGCTAGTTTTTAAGCTGGTTCCCCATGAGCACTAGCTTCATAGATCTACCTCCCTTGCTCCCTGAGTGGCTGTCTCTGTGTCAGAGGCAGCAGCATGGAGGGGAGAGGGGCAGGTGGGATGCAGTATCATCCCCCATCCACAACAGGCAGACAGATGGTGGGATGGTGGAGCAGCCTCTGACCATGGAGAGCTTGGGCCCCCTGTGGACAGAGGCTGCTCTGCCATCCCACGGAGCAGTCTCTATCCGCAATCAATCCAGGCCCACCGCAGACAGAGGCAGGCAAGAGCCAGTCTGTGCAGGGAGCTGGTTTTTGGACCAGATCCCACCTGCCACCCCATGCTGGAGCCTCTGACACAAAGGTAACAGCATGGGGTGACAGGGGGCTCTCTAGGAGTGGGACTGGGAGTGCACTGGTTGCTGGCCCCACCCCCAGGGACCATTGAATAATCGTGTGACTGCTAAGATTTTTGCGGTTACACGAAATTCAGTAAAACAATATCTCACATCACACTTTGCTGAAGACTTTTTTTAAAAATCACAATCACATTAGCTATCCTACAGTCATCTGGTACAGAACCTGACTTAAGCAATTGGTTACATTCTACAGTTAGTAGTTCTGCAATTCATACTTGAGTTTGGTGTTGGTAACTTATGTGTTTAATTTATCAACTTGTTTTTAAATCTCCTCTATTGACACCTCTATCTGGCCAATTCCTCAGGTTTGTTAACAAAAAAAGAATGTCTCAGGTGTGGGAATCTCTCTCATATCCTCTGCAGTGAAGACCCATGCAAATAATTCATTTAGCTGCTCTACAATGGCCTTGTTCTTCCTTGAGAACTTCTTTAGCAGCTCAATCATCCAGTGGCCTCAGTAATCATTTGATAGTCTTCCTGCTTCTGATGTACTTAAAAAGGTTTTTCCTGTTAGCTTTTTGCATATTTTGCTAGTTGCTCTTCAAATTCTCTTTTTGGCCTACCTAATTATACTTTTACACCTGACTTTCCAGAGTTTGTTACTTTCTATTTCCCTCAGTAGGATCTGACTTCCAATTTTTAAAAAATGTCTTTTTGCCTTTTGCCACCTCTTTTACTGTTTTTTAGTCATGATGGCATTTTTTGGTTCTGTTTCTGGTTGTTGGTATGTTTGGGGTTTGTGTTTTTTAAGTATTCATCCGGTTGGAACCTTTATTATGGTGTCATTAAAACAGCTTTCAGGCATTTCACACTGTTCTTTTTCATTTCCATTGAACTAGCCTTCTCTTTTATTGTGTAGTTCCCTAATTTTGAAGTAACATCCTACTATGCTGGGGTTCTTTGGTATGCCCCCATTGTATGTTAAATTTAATTATATTATGATCACTATTACCACGTATTTCAGCTATATTCTCTTAGACCAGATCCTTTGTGTGATTTAGGACTAAATAAAGAATTGCCTCTCTTCCAGCATATTCCAGGACAAGCTGCTCTAGGAAGTAGTCATTAATAGTGTTTTGTCTCTGCATCCCATTCTGAAGTTGCATGTTCCTAGATATTTGAAATGCCCCAGTATTGCTGAGTTTTCTGCTTTTGTAATCTCTCTAATCTCCCAGAGCATTTCAGAATCACTCTCACCATCCTGTTCAAACAAAGAGGAGTCCTGTGGCACCTTATAGACTAACAGAATTATTGGAGCATAAGCTTTCGTGGGCAAAAGACCCACGTTGTCAGATGCATGTAGTCAAAGTGAGTCTTTTGCCCACGAAAGCTTATGCTCCAATTAATCTCTTAGTCTATAAGGTGCCACAGGACTTCTTGTTGTTTATGAAGATTCTGACTAACAGAACTACCCCTCTGATATGTGTCATCCTGTTAAGGTAGTTGATAATATATTCCTACTGCTATATCCCTATTATTGAAGAATGAAATTTTTATTCACAGAGATTCTGTAGCACTGTTTGATTCATTTAAGATTTTAATTACATTTGACTCTGCTTTCATTCAAATATGGTGTTACTCCGCCATAAGCATGACCTACTCTGTCATTCCTGTATATTTCATACCCTGCTATTACCATGTCCCATTGGTTATCATCATTCCACTAAGTTTCTGTGATGCATAATATAATAATTTCATTTCATTTCAGGCACTTGAGTTCGCCCATCTTAGTAATTAGACTTCTTGCATTTGTATAAAAGCACTGCATGTGGTGTAATTGAATGAGACTTTTTCATTTCACTATTTCTCTTCAGTTCCTACCTGTACTTTACCAACCCAACCTCCGTTCTCTCCTCATTACGAGGCTATGGAGTATCCCCTTTAATAAATCCTTCCCTAAGGGGTGTGTGTGTCTGAAACTTGCGATCCTTCATATCTCTTGGCTTCCCCCCAGCCCTTAATTTAAAAATTCCTCTACAATATTTTTTAATTTTAAATACCAGTAATATGGTTCTGTTTTGGTTTACGTAGATCCCATTCTTCATATATAGGCTTTTCCTTTCCCAAAAGTTTTCCCAGTTGTTAATAAATCTAAATTCCAGTTCTGAACTCTGTTGTCTTATTTATGCACTGATACCCTAGTATTCTACCTATTTAATTTGGCTAAATACATTTTGCTCTGTATTTGTATCAGTGGTTACCAAAGAAACAAGAGATGAAATAATCAAAACATTGCAGAAGTTTATATGGAAAACTCAGGGATTTAATAAAACTTGCAGATACAGAATGCAAAAAGCTGTTCAGTGGGTGAAAAATCACATCAGGCACTCTTTAACCCTCAAGCACAGTAGCTTTAAGAGTTTTGTACAATCCTAGGGAACACCTCAGTGTTATGGACGGTTGTGCTGGGAATTTGCCAACTATATATTGCCTTAGTCTTCATAATGCTTGGTCTGTCCACCACACGTTAAAAGGTTTCAAGTCAAGCTGAAATATGGGCAAACTGCAGCATGGTTTTTTTTTTCTGTATTTTGCAACCTTTTCATATGCTTCTTCAATCATAGGTTGTATTGCCTCAGAGGCAATCTGCTAGCTTGTCTCCTGAGATAATAGTTAGAATGCCCCTCAATGGGATGCCTGTTTTTTACCTCCTTCCAGTCTAGGTCTCTCTTACTGCTTTCCTACCTCACTACAGGTAGTCTGCTGCATAGAGACAGTGCTCATATTCACACATTTTTTTTCAATTTAACTTTTAGAACAGACATGCACCTTGAGTATTTGCTCTCTTGCTATTGATTATTCCTTCTCGCTGTCTGTCTGTATCTCTCTTCTTTATTACACCAAGTGCTTGGTAAAGAAGTGTTCCTGCTAACAAAATGGAAAATCTTTAATGTAGTAAAGTAAAAACAAATTATGTTCTGTGGTATTTTTCAGGAATCTGTTCATTGCCTATAGGCCAAAAAAATACTCATGCTTTTTTTTCCCTTTTATTTTGATGTCTAGTAGTTATATCAGGATGTTAATTAGATTTTCTGTTTGCAAAGCTATTATCATTTGTTTCTGTGACAAATTAGATAGATCTAGGGTTGTAATGGCACAGCATTGCAGAAAACTCCTACACTAGTAGAGCTGTGCAATAATAACATAACCATAATACCTAGTTATTATAAATCACCATTCATCAGTACATCTCAGATCACTCAAATATCTTGGAGGTTTGTGCAACTTGAGATAGTCATGCCTTTATTTTCATTATACTTTTAAGTTTCTAAGAACATTACCAAGCCTGAAAACACAGTAGTTATTTTATGCTCAGAATTGTAGCTTTCTTAAATACACTGTGCTTTCTTATGCACACTTTAGGGTTGTGGTTTTTTTTCTTTTTTTAATTTGTGTGGTTTGGGTCTTGTTTTGATTTCCCTAAGTTTAAATCTTCCTTTACAATGCAAGTACCTGTTTTGCTATTTGGGTATGAAGATATAACACACAGTGAAAAGTCAAGTGTTGCAGATTTTCAGAAAAGCCCAATATTTTTCAGCCTTGTCTTACTTAAAACAGCACACAGCAAACTTCATTATAATAAAGTTATTTAGGTTGCACAGTCAAGTACTGAAATATTAGGAAGTGCAACACTGCATGAAGCAGGAATCCTCAGGGTACTTGGGAAAACACTATGTGATCATGAAAATAAAAGCTGTAACTAATGCATAAACAGGCAGAAGGAAGTTTGTGGGAACAACCATAAATCTGGCCTTTGCTAAACTGGAAGGACTTGACTCTAATCTAAACATTTTATTTTCATGTAGTCTTTTTATATAATTTGTAGCAATACTATGTTTTTAAAATAAGAAGTTAAAACCAGTATCTATTAGGGGTGTGATAGCGTACAGATGCCTGGGCCTGAGTAGATAAGTTATTAGGGGAATATGCTGTACCATCAGGATGAAGGGGTAGCTCAGCCTGCTCTTTCTTTCTCCATCTCCATCTTATGTGCCTGGGGGTGTGGAAAGCATGGGATGTTAGAACCATGTGCTGGAACTGAGGGGTGTTGGCTGGGAAAGGGTGACCTATACTCTCACTCTCTTAGTTACTGTGCACTATGAGCTGTCAGGTGTTTCCAATGCAGTGTGTTGCTACTGTTTTGGTAGTGATATGGTCCAATCCTTGGAATGCTCATGGTCAGTTACTTTTTTCAGCAGATTGCCAAAATTTTCCTAAGGCTCACAAGCGGGAAAGGGGGAATGGTCATTTTTCAATAGTCAATGGAATTTAATGGGTTGTATGAAGTGTGCTTCTAAAGCACCAGATTTTGTTCCAGCAGATTGCCAAGGTCTGCTGCAAACAATGCAGGTGTTAAAGCTTCTAAAAACAAATTTACAACAATCTTTTATAATAGAAATTGTTAGTCACTCTAAACAGAGTGGTCTCTGCTGGCTTCCCCTAGAATTTCATTTTGCACATGTACAGAAATTTTCTGCTGTCATTTTTGTATGAATGGCTAGAAAGTGGACACACATGGTTTCTCTCACTTCTGTTTTTCTGTTTATTGTTGCACTGGCTTTGTTGATAGAACTTGACCATGTACCTTTAGCGGGAAATGTGATAATTACAGATCAAACTGCTAATGTTTGTGATGGGAATGGTTTTTGAACATCAGTTGGTGGGGGGAATCATTATCCAGTTCATCATCATCACATCATCATCATCATCTATATTATTATTTTTATTTATTTGTACTGGTGTCTAAGAGCCCCAATGATAAACTAGCAACCTATTGTACTAGGGTCTGTACAAACACACAACAAAAGGATGGTCCTTACCCCAATACATGGCACATCAATACAGGCAGAATGAAACAATATTGGTCAGTAAGATAGACAGTTGTCTCACCACACTATTGTCTGCATCATGTCAGCCATCTACAAGACACTATCGATTGCCAATCATCTGTCCGTAGACTCACTTCTTTAATTCATTTTATGATTAGGCCACTAGTTTATTATCTAAAACTTTTAAAGGTAATAATTTCATTTCATTTATAAAAATAAAACAGAAACAAAACTCCACATGGGCAAAATAGGAGAAATAATTTTTAAAAGTTTCAAGCATTAATAGAAAACTTATGCCCATCCCAACCAATTAGGGATATCACTAGCATATATAAACCATTTTTCATCTACAAAGCTTTATACATATGCTTAGTACTTATAAAGTGTTAAATAACTAAGTAAAACACTCCTGGAAAGGGGGCATTAAAATCCTACAAATGGGGACACAAATACAGTTAGGGTGACCATATTTGAACTTTCAAAAAAGAGGACACCCCTGAGAGGGAGTTTATCTGTGTCCGTATCTACCAACTCACATTGTATTAATGTTCAAAAGCTTCAGGGGGTAGCTGAGTTAGTCTGCAACAGGAAATACTTAAAAAAATAACAAATAGTATAGTAGCACCTTAAAGACTAACAAAACATGTAGCTGGTATCTTTAGATGAAGTGAGTTGTTCCTACATGTTTTGTTAGTCTTTAAGGTACTGTTGTATTAACGTGTTATACATTTTATATGTTATACAACACATGAATACAACATGAATTGGTAGATACTGATATAGATACTCTCCCTCTCAGGTGTCCTCTTTTCTGAAAGTTCAAATATGGTAACCCTACAAATACTCCATAAGTAAAGGTACTGTGTCTCAGAAGAATTCTCATTCCAACCAGTTACTTCTGTCTGTCTTTATGATAATTTGCTAACCTTTCTCATATTTTGTATTGTATAAAATTCTCCTTTTCTCTAATTGGTACCAGGTTTACAAAGATAGATTAATTTATTGCTGAGATATTTCTATTGGCTACTTAAATGTTGTTTATCAGGATCTTGCCCTTGATATCGAACTATAGCTAATTTTATACTCTGAAAATCAATGGCTCTTTGTTGATGTAAGGAGAGCCACCTTTCTTGAAGATGTGATTTAAAACGTATTGCAACCTTTTCATTTTTATATTCCAGTACTGTTAAATGGTTCTCAAATTCTGCAGAAATGTGTTGCATCAATACAAACCTATTTGATCAATTAGCTTGTTTAGCCTTCATATAGATATGTGCAGGTACAATGTGTTCTGTTAATCCAGTACTGTGCTATTCCAGGAACCATATTTACGAGGGATGTGACCCCCCCCCCCCCAGAAACTTAGAGGCAGTTTGAGAAATTTTCTGATTCTATTTTTAGGGCCTGAAACCTAAATTCTGTAAGGGGGATGTATTAAAACTTCCTTATGTGAGGTACAAACCTGGCTCCTGTTAGTTCCCGCTCATGGAAGCCAAGGAGAGTAGGGTTTGCTAACAAGCATCTCACAAGTAACAGTGACAGCCTGTGACAAAGTACACTGGGATTTAAGGGTACTATATAAATAGCTCCTTTCCACAAAACTATATAGAAAGTCTTGAAAGAGAAAAGAAATTATGGGCAAATAACCCATTTTTTTTCTTTCATGTGCAACTGTGTGTTATTTGGTATAGAATCTGAGACAGGGGCTGAACTAGTTTCAAAAGACGGAGAAATAAAGCTACTGCCAGAGGTAGGTGTGCATGTGATTTTTAGAAAGCACCTGGGGTTTTGGTTTTTTATCTGGTCTGTCAGGCATGCCAGTTGCAAAGTCCAGATATGAATAAAGATCCACATTTTCTCAAGTCTGAGGATGAAATCATGGCCCCATCCAAGTCATTCACTGTTGACTTCAGTGGAAATCTAGTTTTAATTTGGTACATCATGGAGAAATGAGTTAGAAGCAAAGTTTGGGTCCACATGTCCCCAGTGTTAGAAGCTGTTTGAACTTTGAGTTTTGGCTCAGGCCCATTTCTGGTTTAAAATTTGCTTATTGGGAAAGAGATACAATAAAAATTCTATCCAGCTTTTGCACTGTGGGAGCCAAATGACTCTATTATTAAACCTAGTCCTCTGCAGGGTACACTTAATGTCCATTAAAACAATAATAATCCTAGCATTTGCTGCTGATAAATCCTCATTTGTAATTTTGGACAAAAGGCATTTTCATCAAACTCTGATTCTGAAAAGGTTGTTCTGAACCAATAGCTACAGAGCTACATACTGGTGCTCTGAGCAATCATACTGCTCTCTTACATACAGTGCAATTCTTCCACCTTTTCTCCCCCACCTGTCCTTCCTGAACAGTTTATACCTATCCATGACAGTGCTTCAGTTGTGAGTTACTCCACCAAGATTTTGTTATTCCAATTTCACCATAGTGTCTTGACTCTGCCAGCACTTATAGTTCTTCCTGTTATTTACCCAGGCATCTTGTGTTCATGTACAGGTACCTAAGATAATTAGCTGATTGCCCTACTTTCTCAATATGAATCAGAAGACCTTCCGTGTTACCTCTCTCTATCCCACTTCCCAATTTACCTTATGACTTAGGTCACCATCCCTGCTATTGCCCCCCAAGTAATTTCTTACATTCCTCAAGGCCAATATCACAACTTTCCCTGAGCCTTATTTGTCTTATAAAGATCTTTATATGATTTTGTGCAAACTCCCTGTACATTGTGTATTTCACACCAGTCAAGCTATCAAATAAAGTTAGTTATGTGTTTTTAAAAGCACAACTTAGGGCGATGAATCAGAGTAAGCTATTTTAAAAAGGGACAAGTGCTGACTCCTCAAAGACTGTGTTCATTGCTGTCACATTCACAGTTAACATGAGTTACTGCACATTAATACATTCCCATGGATGGATGAGTGGGTGGATAATAAAACTAAGACCATGCAAAAATATTTTATCTGATGTCCTACTAATATTAATTAGGCATTAATAATGTGTGTTTGTTGTAATAGGACCATGTAAAAGATTGTATTAGTTAACTAACTGTAATGTGTTAACGTGGACACACAAATAAATGTACTTTTGCAATTTTTTGTTTCTGCAAGCCCAAGCTCTATTTGATACTAGAAGATTTAACTGGTGGTGCTTGACTCCTTAACTTAATTAACTTTTGTTCTTTTGGAAAATAAAATGAAAATGTACATGCTTCATTTAAATCATTGCTCTGAGGAAGAGGGGTTCAGTATGCAGACTTCCCTGGAGAGAGGAAGCAAAATGCAGGACAATGTAGCACTTTAAAGACTAACAAGATGGTTTATTAGATGATGAGCTTTCGTGGGCCAGACCCACTTCCTCAGATCAAATAGTGGAAGAAAGTAGTCACAACCATATATACCAAAGGATACAATTAAAAAAAATGAACAAATATGAAAAGGACAAATCACATTGCAGAACAGAAGGGGGATGCGGGGGGGTGGGGGGGGTGGGAAGGGGGAGGAAGGAAGGTAAGTGTCTGTGAATTGCTGATATTAAAGGTAGGGAGAGTGGGATGTTTGTGAGTTAATGGTATTACAGGTGATAATTGGGGAAACTGTCTTGGTAATGGGTGAGAAAGTTCAAAGACTTGTTAAGTCCTTGTTGGCAAGTGTCGAATTTTAACATGAATGACAGTTCAGAGGATTCCCTTTCAAGTGCAGATGTAAAAGGTCTTTGTAGCAGAATGCAGGTGGCTAAGTCATTTAGAGAGTGTCCTTTCTGGTTAAAGTGGCAAGAAACTGTTTTCTCTTTGTGATCTTGTCTGATATCTGTTTTGTGGGCATTAATCCTTTGGCGAAGTGTCTGAGATGTTTGTCCAATGTACATAGCAGACGGACACTTTCGGCACATGATAGCATAGATTATATTTCTGGATGCGCAGGAATATGTGTTCTTGATCTTATAACTCACTTGGTTAGGTCCAATAATGGTATCAGCAGAATGAATATGTGGACAAAGCTGGCAACGGGGTTTGTTGCAAGGGAAGGTACCAGGGTTGGTATTAGTGTGGTATGTCCTGTGGTGGTTGGTAAGAATCATCTTGAGGTTAGGTGGTTGTCTATAGGAGACTATGGGTCTGTCTCCCAGAGCCTCTTTGAGTATGGTATCCTGTTCCAATATAGGCTGTAGTTTATTGATAATGTGTTGGACAGGTTTAAGTTGGGGGTTGTAGGTGATGACAAGTGGTGTTCTATTGTTGGTTTTCTTGGGTCTGTCTTGAAGTAGATGGTTTCTAGGTATTCGTCTGGCTCTTTCAATTTGCTTTTTTATTTCTCTGGGTGGGTAGTTGAGATTTATAAATGCTTGGTAGAGATCCTGAAGCTTCTGGTCTCTGTCAGTGGGGTTAGAGCAGATGCGGTTGTATCGAAGGGCTTGGCTATAGACGATGGATCGTGTGGTGTGTTCTGGATGGGAGCTGGATGCATGTAGGTAACTGTATGAGTCGGTGGGTTTTCTCATCACAGCAACTTGGGACCAGGTGAGAAGTGCTTTTCCATGGCTGATGTAGCTCCAGCAGGCACAGATAGGGGAGGGGTGCATGTCCCCTGGCTGGGACAGGCCCAGGTTCATCTGCCCCCTGCCAGAGTGAAGAATGCAGCAAACTGTGCACTTTCCCTTCACTCCTTGATGAAGGGGAACAGCCAGCAATGTTCCCATATGTACAGGGGGAGGCTTCAGGCCCCCCCCCCCCCATCTCTCTAAAGGGTGCCTGGAAGAAGGGACAGAGGTTTTGGCTTGGGTCAGTCCTGCACGGGGGAGCATGCCCCCAACCAGCCCCTTTCACCTTCTGGATGATTCTCTTTTCTGTATGGTTTTCTGAGAGCAGTCCCATAAAGGCACATCCCATTTTCCTGGCACAACCAAACCCTGACCTTGCTTTAAGTTATGATAAGAGAAAGCTGCATATTGAATTTGTTGGTCCTAGCTCTCCCCTTTTAGGAGGAGTTCTTGAACAGACAGACAAACTCTTTAAATGCATAGTAGATATAAACTTAGTGCATCTATATCTCCTTGGTGCACTTAGTAAGGAACTGATGTCCTAGTATTCTATGATTCTGTGAAGTTAATGGCTGCAGAGGCTACAGGATCAGCTCCTCATTATGGTACAAAAGTTTATTATAATGAATGTGATTTTCTTAGATTCTGTTCTATCAATTTCATTAAGTAATTTATATTGATAAAGCCCGCTATCTAGCACACACACATTTTAGTTTTGCTTTTGAAGATCAGAGTAATTTAGGAACATCCAGCTGAGTCCTTTACAGTCTGGAAAAATGCCAGAGATGTCATTTTGATGGTGATGTGCTTTCTCAGTTTCTTTTTTTATTTCCTGGGCTAACCATAGATTCCCTGGCAGGCAGGACGGTGGAGTTCAGAGGTGTTTGATGTGCTCTGACTTTTTGGATTCTGGAAGGAACATTTGGAGGTATCTGGGAAAGGCTAAATAGCAGTACAACTTCTTTAATCGGACAAACCTGGGAAATAGGGTATGCCAGATTAAGGAATTTTTGAGACTATAGAGGGTGCTGAGTCTGGGGTCTGGAAGGAAGGGAGGATGTATGAGGAGGATGGGGATCAGGCACTTACATGGCACCCTGCTCCTGGGCTCCGTGTCCCCCACTGCTTCCAGGCACTGCCCCCTGCCCCTGTGGGCAGGGGCAGATGACCATTTTGCGGGGCCCAGGGCAGCACAATTTCACGGGGCCCCCCTTTGCCACGGCACATGCGTGGTGGCACCATGACACATGCGCGGGGCTTTTTGAAGCACGGGGCCCGGGGCGGCCACCCTGCTTGCCCTGCCCTGTATCCGCCCCTGACTGTGGGAGTGGCAAGGGAAAAGCCTCCAGAGCAAGGACTTATCCACACTATAAAACCCAACTTACATCAACCCAACTTATGTCCCCACACGGCCACTCTAGTTATTACATTGCTTGTGCATGTGCATACCACACTTCTTGTGCCAGCAGTGCATCTCACCAGGGTTGCTGGTATCAGTGTAGAATGCAGTGCACTGTGGGTAGGAATCCTAATGTGCAGCTTATCACCATCCAGCACAGGATGTTTGGAAAAAATTTGCAGCACCTTATGGGGATGAAATCAGTCTTGTAGGAGTGACTGGGATCCCAGAGTTAACTTCCCATAATGCAACATGTTACATCCCATAATTTCATCTGCATCTCATGGTACTTTGCAAAATTGTCTTTTCAAAATCCCTGCAAACCCCTATGTCTCTCCTTGCCATCCGCCATCTGTGACAGAATCACAAAGACTGCACAACTCTGCACTGTTGTCATGAGCATTACAAGCACATGACAATTCCTTGGTGATTACATTGCTCTGGCACATGGAACCAATTCTAGGTTGCTGGTGGCACACTCAGAGCAGCTGAAGATGGTGGAGCATCAGTTCTGGGCCCAAGAAACAAGAACCAACTAGTGGGATTGCATTGTCATGCAGATTTGGTAGTTGGAGAACTTTCCCACTACAAGGGCTCATTCCTGGATCTGTATGCAGAGGTCCCCCCAGACTTCCAGCAGAGGGACACCAAAATGAGACCTTTAATGACAGTGGAGAAGTGTGTGGTGATTGCTCTATGGAACTTTTCAATGCCAGATTGCTAATGATCAGTCAGAAATCACTGTGAAGTTGGGAAATCCAACACAGGAACTATTGTCATTGCAAGCAGGGCTCAAGTCACAAAATACCAGCCACAATACATTATCACAATTGTTAGACTTGATATTTAGAGTTTATTGCCTATTTTGTAATTTTTCTACCTACAGGGACTTTCTCCAGATCACAGATTTACTGATCTGTATGAAGTGCATGGAAAGGATAGATGTTTGTCTTTCAAACTGTCAGTATATGTATAAATAACATAATTATAAAAGCATCATCCAGGGTATATAATACAGCCCAGAAAAGGAAATTACACACAGATCTTTTGAAAGTAAAATTGGCACACCAGGCAAATTATACTGCCCTCATTGTACAGAACATCCAGGAAGTTTTCCCACCTACAAAAGCAATTCCTCCAAAGAGCAGAACTTGGTATTATGAATAGTCTTTTATCTCTACTCTTTGCCTAATGTGTTACTAATCTGCCATTTATTCTGATTTTTTTATGGTTAAGCAATGTTTGCTTATTTGTCCCTCAGTTTGGCGAAATGAAAGTAAACATTAGATAAACAATTTAGAAAACAGATTCACTCAGCATCTTTTTAAAACCTTTAATTCTGGTTTATAAGTCTTGTCTGGCTTTCTGAATATTTTCTTCTCTAAAGAAGAAATATATATATATAGAGAGAGACACAGAGAGAGAGAGATCCAGAATCTTTATGATAATAATTATCAAGTAATGCTTTGACTCTCAGAAGCTCAAAAAGCTTTCTAAACAGGAATTAATGTAAAGAATGAAATGGAAGTAATATTCATGCTACAATATTATTAGATTACTATTTTACTTTCTCTGCTAAATTGGATTCTTTGAGTTGCCCAATACAGTTATTGAATGCATCACATAAACACTTGATTTCAGTAAAGAAGTCAATTTTTTACCACATGCATTCATGCATAAGAGCAAATCATGTATGGACATAATTCTCTAAACACCGTATGAATGTTTTCAGTTTTGGAGCTTTAATCTTCATTTTATTCTTGGAATCATGTGTAGAATCTTAAAAAGTATGACATTTATCTTGCAGAATCTGTGGTTTTAATTATGCTATTCCTTATTGGATTTCTTTTTTCTTTTCAGGTTGGCTTCATGAGTTGGGGAAACGTATAGAGTCTCCTTACTATGGCAATAATACATTAGGAGGCCCAACAATCAGAAGTGCCTATATAGCTGCCCTGTATTTCACTCTCAGCAGCCTCACCAGTGTTGGGTTTGGAAATGTTTCAGCCAATACTGATGCAGAAAAGATTTTCTCCATTTGTACAATGCTGATTGGGGGTAAGTAAAATTGTTTTGCAAAAAGTAGAATTTGAAAAGGGGGAAAAAAGGCAATTTCAAACTATATTTTGAATTGAAGTAAAATAAAACACTAATTATAAAATGCAATTTCCTTGATTAAATATGAAATTTGTGAGCTATGATGTACATTTATAACAAATTCAAAGAATCTGAAATTATTTTGTGGTTACAGTAATCAATAAACAACTTTCTGCAGATCTCAATTTTTAATTGCAAGGGCAACAGTATTATGGTATAAAGTATACCTGATCACTGTTGTAAAGTAGTATCAAAGGGGGAAGAGTTTTTTGTTATGTTTGGTCTGTTTATTGTTACCTGCTTTTGATTTATGTTGATAAAGGTTTATTACTGTTGAAAAAATATCTGCTCATTGCAGCTGCTTTACTTGCGCTTAATCAACCCACTGCCTCACTGAAAGATACCAAACTGGTTTCACCTTCAATATGTGGTATAGCTGGATCAGGATAAGTGACTGTAATAGAAAAAAGTTGAGAGAGAGAGAGAGAGCTCTGCAGCTTTTTGCATGTTTGATTTCCTCTCCTCTCAAAAAATGTTGGCATTAAAACATAATACAGATTTCATACAAATCAAAGACAATGCCCAGCAGATGTAATGATCAGCAAAGTGACTCACTATTAGACCATTGTGCACCAAGTTATTTTTCTAGCTACTTAATTGTCCCAGATTTAATGGTAAGTATTTTCATCAATGAAGTTTTTACAAGGCCTAGTCAATGCAGCCTTGTAAATTTCCCTCGCAGTGTCAATTTGACAACTTGACACCACAGACCATGGTACATGCTGAATACCACTGTAAATTAAGCATTCAGCAACAATGTATAAAATATAAAAAGCCTGATGAATTATCAGCTCTTTTTCCCTGTCCTGGCAATAAGCAGCTGTAATTATAATGAGCCAGAAAGGGGACAGTGTCTTTTTAATTCCAAAAATTTCATGAATGTTAGCACAATAATTAATTGTATTGATAAGACACAATTTCAGTGCTGAATAATACTGAAAAGTTTTCATTTCAAATATCAGTTCACATGCTGGGGGATGTTGTTGTTTTGCTTGCTTGCTATGTCTTTGTTATAAAGTCTTCAACGTAAATCAACAATCAAGTTTGACATTTTTCATACTATTTAAGAGAAAAATTAACATTCCTATGACTTAATCATGAGTTTGGGGGAAAGTGATTTTTCACAGCAGTAACAGCAAAGGGTCAGCGCTAAACAGTTGTTAGCTCTCCGAACACTACAAAGAGTTAATAATTAATTGGTATGAAATGTGAATCATGTGTTTAACTTTGAAGGATGTTTCCACACATGTGAGTAGTGTGTCCAGTGGGGTAGGAGGAATAGTGAAGAAACTCAGTGGGATTGTCAGATTCTATCAGGACTGTAATGCAGATGTAAGAGGAGAAAACACAACTAAAAGACAAGTTGAGTCAATGCTATACTGGAAGAAGAAGGACGGAACTTCCATCATGGAAGGAGTTGTGTAGCAGCATATGTCAAGAATAGGAACAAGAGATGATTTAGAGCACTTTTGACTGAAGGTTTGTTCAAATTTAAGTATGTGGGACATTATTTAGGGGACTCAGCAGAGAAGGCAAAGAGAGATAGATGTCAAGGGGCAGTGGGAGGTAACAAATATATTAGACAAAGGAGCCTGTATTCACCTCAGTGAATTTGTTGGGGACAAGAATATTCATCTACGTTGTTTTAGGGCTTAAGGTATTTTTGTCTGACAGATAGTTCTTAGTGTGCCTTTGGTATATAATTTTCCCAGATTTTATATTTTACTATTCATGAAATGACTAAAATCTCAAAAATTAATACTTCAGTTTGCACAATATTTGCCCTGGTGAAGCATTAATTAATAAATCTTTGGGCTTCATATGGAGTGGATAGCATAGGATGAAGGAATAATGTTCTTTTGGTATCACTGAAGTGTAGATCAGCTGGAAGAGTATATATCCGTGTTTGCTAAAGCATGAATATATTACATACAGTAATTAGGAAAAGAATAATTTAGACTTTATTAACAAAGGTCTGTAGGCTGGCAGATTAAGGAAGGGGGTACATTTGCCACAGAAAGAAATTGTAAATTTTGCCTGTAAGCACTTTTCAAGTGCAACTTTAAGAACTGGGACGAAACAACATTTATTAATTCCATCAGATACATCCTTAACTTAGTTTTATGAATTTTTTGATGCTTATAAATATTAAATAATATATGTTATTCAAAGGTAACCATTACTTTCTAAATATTGATTTTAATTTATTTTTATTGGACTGTGAAGTGGTATTCCTGTTTTATTATATCTGTTTCCTAATTTTGATGTACCAATTTTGTATGAATTTATCAGTTCTGATGTAAGACACATAAATAATCATTGGCAGGGAGCCGACAGTCTAGCTGGACCCTTGGACAAAGTGTGGGGGCTGGCTCTGCATTCCCAGAAGGAATGGGGCTGGGAGCAGCCAGCCCTCAGTCTGGTGTCTTTCTCCCTAGCCCTCAGCGTCATCCCATGCAGCTATTTAAAGGGCCTGGGGCAGCACCAGCTTGATCATAGGATAGACAAAAGCTTCTTACTGCATGCAATGGATGGTCCCAGGGCTTAAGGTGAATATAACAGGATTGTGCACAGATAAAAATTTTAAGTGGGTAAGATTTTTAGACTTTTATAGATCCATATTCCTGGTTTTGGCAGATGAACTGGCTTTCAGCAGCTGAGTCCAGATATATTACAGATTGCATTGTGATAGTAATGTCATTTTTAAAGCAATAATTAGGGATTCAGAGGAGTAACAAACAGATTTAACCCTGGTGTAATGAAGATTTGATTTGTAACTGGTCTAGAGGCTACTCAGTTGAATCTTTTGCCACGAAGATAAATTATCTTCATTTGTTCTGTCCTGGCATGTAAGTGGCACTTAGCCATGTCTTATGGTGGGAAACTGCCCAGTCCCGAAATTGCATGACTTCCCAACATCAGTAATGTGATCCTAACCTTAAAAAAAGGGAGAGAGAAAGACTCTGGAACCATAAATATTGATTAGAATCATCACCACCTTTTGTGATGCCAGGACTCTAAAAGCTGATTGTGAACCTCACTCTTCTCCAGATATGTAGACATCTTGTAGAAACCAAGTGCATACATGTCTTCAATAGAGTAGCCACAATTACTAGCCATTTTTGGCAACTGTGGCCTTAACCTCTCTGCCTCAGTACACTATCTGTAAAATTGGGTTATACCATCTCTTCATCCCATAGTGGCAGTGTGAAGGAAAATTTATTAATGGTTGAAAAGCCTTCCAGTACTATAGTGATAGTCCATTATTAATCACATAGAAAAGTCCATTAGAAATCAAGTAATTCTCAATTCAATTCAGAGAAGTGTTTGAATAGTATGCCGCAAACAAGGCCTGTAGCCACACACTGAATGATGATGATAAAATATTTAAAGAACTACCCCCTCAGAGAACATCATAGCCACTGGAGATGACCAGTATGGGAGTGGGAAGGCTGAAAGACATTGCCCCCCCACACACTTTTTAAATGAAGGAGCATATACCCGATATACTACCCCATGCCGCCCTTTTGAAAGCATGGATGTAATAAAGGGGACAATGCCCGCAGGCTTCTGACCAGAGAAGGGTGCATAATGATGGAGCCCCTGCTCAGCTGGCAACATGGAGGGTCAACTGAGCATATTAGAGTGAGTGGGATTGCAACCTGGTGCACCAGGTTGCAACACCACTGAAATTTGGACCATTTTTGTTGCTTGCCTCCTCTCCCACTTTTCCAGTGCCCATGGTGAACATTGTCCATCCTATGCACTGAATGAGGGTCCTGCAGGGTCTCGTGAAAATAAATAGTATGTGATCATGTAATTAAAGATGAGTAGAAGGCATACACTCATGAGACCATATGCATGGACAGCCTGAGTCTGGCATTTCCTAACTGTTGGCTGCTTGACTTTGCAATGATAATGTTCTTTTACAATAAGGTTTTTGTTTGTTTTGTTTTGTTTTGATGTACCATACACATAGGACATGTTCTCCCACTGCTCAGTGTCTCTTTCCATTTCATTATACTCATCCCATTTCACTGATTTGCTTGTATTGCCTTAATTTCATCTCATCTCCTATCACCTCTGAAACATTGCAGATTGTTATTAGGAAATCTCACCAATTAGGTACTGTGCTTTGTTCAATTCTCTAATCTCCTTTTCTAACAAAAGAGCTGTTGGTGCCTTCATTGCACTCATCTTGTTTATAACAGTTTTCAAAACTTTTAAACTATAGAGATACTTTGTCTGTCTCTAGCTTCTGAACATCATTAACCAACAGGATTCATCCATTTTCTCACCTTCCGTTTCTCTTTCTCTTTATCCACTGAATCTGTTTAAATTGCCACATAAGGTCAGTACCATGTTTGTCTCATTTATAAACCAACATCTTCAATACTCTGGGGATCCTTTCTTCAAGCTATGAAGACAGATGTAACTTAAGAGCAATAATTAGACTCTTAAATAGTTTTTTCGATAAACCATTTATAAATAGGTACATTAGGTACTCCTGCCATAGATGCTATCTAGCACTAACTATTTCCATTGACAACAGACAAGCACACTGCACACCAAAATACAGACAGCTTGTGTCGTGGGCACTCCTTCAATTTTGCCTTAGGTGTTTTTATTCCCAAGCCTCTCCCTAATTGCAAGTCAAATGCTCTGTGTCAGACCTGTTTGGCTAATTGGGCCTATAAATTTTCCAGAATTGTGGGTGCAACTGTAAAAAGTGAATGAAAGTTTACAAAAGGTCACAATAACCAATAATGAATACTGACAGTGAAAGGTACAAAAGAGACTCAGACTGAACTAGTCCATGTAAAGGCTATATTTAACTGGAAGGCAAACTTGGTTACTGGACTATATGCTTGTTTTTTGTGTGCTTCTCATACGAGCACCTACTGCCCACATATACTGTGCTGACATTGATAGAACACTGTGTACACACGTATACCAGTGCCCATACTGACAATACTGTTATGTGACAACAGTACTACCATTTTAGGGATGATATCCCAAGATTCTGTGCAGACAGGGAGACTCCTAGTAATTACTCTATCTATTGTTGGTGTTGTCCCCTGCCTTCACAAGTTTGCTGATACCAATTCCTGATTGCATCTTCCTTCATTATTACATGGCTCTGCTCTTGATCATGGGAAAAATGCTCATGAAATAGAATGGGCAAGATACTGGATGGAATTTGGGCAGAATCTTGATACATTGACGACAGCTGATCTTCAATGTCAACAGGATTCACTCCACTCCCATGGTACAATATGTGGTGAATGCCTTTATTACCACAGATGCCCCTGAGTGGACCATCAGTTCTGGTGCAGGAGAACCAGTCCAGTGTGGTGAGATCACATTGTTTTAGAAACATGGGAGGACCAGCAGGGACTTGAGAACTTTCCGATGAAGAAACAGACACCCATGGAGCTATGTGAGGAGCTTCCACCAACCCTTCAGTGCCAGAATGTTTGGTTCAGGGAAACCATACCAATGTAGAAGTGGGTATTGCCCTGTGGAAGTTGGCAATATGAAAAAGCAATAGGTCTGCTACAAATCACTTTGGGGTTGAAAAGGCCATTGCTGGGGTTATGGTTGAGCAGGTTTGTGAGGCAATTAACACTGTGATCTACCTATGGATGGTTGCCAGAAGAAGAGCTCCAGAAATAGCTGGCTTTGAAAGGATGGGGTTTCCAAACTCTGCACGGGCCATTGGCACTATCCATAGTCCAAACTTTTCCTTCCAAAAGGATCTAGTAACTATATGAACCCAAAAGATTACTCTTCATTTGTTCTTCAAAGTTGAGTGGGCAACAGAGGCAGACATATTCATGAATACAGATGTGGGGAACACTGGAAAGGTTCATGAGGCCAGGCTGCTGTAGAGTTTGGAAATTGTACTTGAAGAAGAAAGAAGGGACTTTATTGCCAAGAAACTATATGACTCTCTGTGATATGTCTGTGCTGTGATACTAGCAGACCAGATGCAGCTCATGTCAAGGGCTCAGGTCTCATTGAACACTTACAAGTGCATGGCTAGAAAACGGTCTTGCTTGCTTGCGTGTTAGCATTATCAAAATAAATATTAGATGTTAAACTGATCAGAATTTGTTTAGTGTTTTATAAAATGCTTGTGGGTATTGTTCTTGTGTATCTATCCTGAATATTGTAAAGATATATCAAGCATTTGTATTGTAAGCCTCTGTGACTATGTGACTCATCAAACAGGGATAAGCCTTCTATAGTGCAAATGATGGTCTCTGACAAGAAGTTATTAAATCCTGTTCATTAAATGCAAATGAACTGTTATGTGAGATCAAAGATCAAAGACTATTAAGTACATTCCCTCCCTCAGTCCCAAGTGAAAAAGGGAGCTGCATGGAAACTGTTGCTATCAGCTTGATTTCTGAGGGGAAAAGGTATAAAAATTCCTCATAAGAAATAATATTCTCTTTTTTGCTTTTTCAGTTCTCACAGAGCCAGAAAAACTAGACTAAAGCAGAAATCCCCAGGGTCAGTCGAGGTCTCCCCTAAAAGACATTTTGAATAGGCAGATTACTACATCACTGTAATTTTTAGAAATCATAGCAGCAACACATTTGCCTGCTTTAAATAACTCTTTGGTTTCTTGTCCATAGTTAATACATCTTTAAATAGATTATTACAGAATTGGCTAGAAGTATTGGTTGGGGGGGTTGTTTGGGATTTTTTGAGGGTATGTGTGTAAAATCTAGGGTACTGATTGACCTGGAGTAATTGACTGGTCTCTTAGGACTGGAAACAACCTGAATATTTTGTGGAGGGTTTTATGCATAAGTGAACATTTTTCACAAAGTCAGGCTTGGCTGGGTGGCAAAGTAGACTGGAGAGCTGAAGGGAATGTCTGCAACTCCAATGGTTAGACTGTAACAGTGATTTAGGAGTTGACATTTGTTTCTGGGTAGGGGAAATCTAATTATAAAACTTACTACCAGCCTGGGATGTCTGCCCTGGTTTTGAAATTCTGCCCTGAGGTAGGCAGTCACAGCCATTAGCTGCTGCAGACCGTGTGACATGTGGCAGCTGTTACATTGGGGAGACACTGCATACCTCCTACTAATTTGGCTCCTGAAACTATACCATGACATCAATGCTCTTGGAAAAAGGAAATTCAGTTACAAATGCAATAGCTGAAGAGTGATCATGGAGAAAGCTACTGGAGAGAGGCTGTTCTAGGTTTGATTTTAACAAATAGAGAGAAACTGGCTGAGAATTTGTAAGTAGAAGGCAGTTTGGGTGAAAGTGGTCATGAAATCATGGCGTTCATAATTCTGAAGAATGGTGGAAGGGAGAACAACAAAATAAAGACACTGGATTTCAAGAAGGCAGACTTTAGCAAACTCAGAGAGCTGGTAAGTAAGGCCCCAGGGAAAACAAGAGTAAGAGGGAAAACAATTGAAGACTATTGGCAGTTTTTCAAAGGGACATTACTAAGGCCAGAAAAACACACTATTACATTGAATAGAAAAGATAGGAATCATGGTAAGAGACCCTTCTGGCTTAACTGGAGATCTTAAATGATCTACAAATCAGAAAGGAATCCTATAAAAAGTGGAAGCCAAGTCAAAGCATAGATGAAGAATATAAACAAGATGGGGACCAGATGGCATTCACTTAAGAGTCCTGAAAGAACTCAAATGGGAAATTGCGGAACTATTAACCATGGTTTGTAACTTATCCTTTAAATGAGTTTCCATACCTAAGGACTGGAAGATTTCTAACCAATATTTAAAAAGGGCTCTGGAAGTAATCCTGGCAATTACAGACCGGTAAGTCTAATGTTAGTACTGGGCAAATTAGTTGAAACTATAGTAAAAAAAAAAATTGTCAGACACACAGATGAACATAATGGCTACGTCTACACTGGCCCCTTTTCCGAAAGGGGCATGCTAATTTTCAACTTCGGAATAGGGAAATCCACGGGGGATTTAAATATCCCCCGCGGGATTTAAATAAAGATGTCCGCCGCTTTTTTCCGGCTTGGGGAAAAGCCGGAAAAAAGCGTCTAGACTGGCCCGATCCTCCAGAATAAAGCCCTATTCCGGAGGATCTCTTATTCCTACAGTGAAAGCTTTGTTATCTGGCACTCTGTTAACCAGAAAACTTCGTTAACCGGCACTGCCCTGTGGAAGAAAACAAGACTTCACTCTGAGTTTGTAAGCAACAAGTAGCCAGAGGCAGTTTATTCGAGCAATATTGCAAGGGAAGCCTGATTCGGACAGGGGACACCCTCCCCCCTTCAGGCAGATCTTTGAATACAAACAGTTATGAAGCAGCTTATATACTATGCAACAATGGCAAGACAATTATCTCTTAGTTCCTCCCAGATGCTACCTTATCTTCAAGGTTCTCATTGGAGTCAGCATTCCGTCCTCATCTCCACATGGAGGCAAGAGGCGAAGGCAGCATCTTATTACAGCTCTCACATTGTCAAGAGTCAGGATTAGCCTGACTCTTGCTCTCTTGCTAACAAGACTAAGATGGCTGCACATAAATCCCTCTTTTTCCATTTTCCTGCCTCCACACTCCCCCTTTTGTGTTTTTAGCACAACTAACTTTTTAAACCTCTATTTGTATTAGGCATTGTATTTCTGTTTTTAAATCAATGGGATTGGTCTCATAGATTTTGGTTGGTTGTAACGGCAATGCATGATTAATATGAACATAAAAGCTATTTCTATTATTACATCTATTACACCAACAATAAAATATGCCTAAAATAAGCAAAAGCAATAAAATCATTAGTATCTCAATATAATTCTATGATGGGGCTGTTTCATAATCATAGTAACATAACACAATATATTATAATTAGTATACAAGAGAGATATTCTATAGGCTGTATAAAAAGCATGCTTCTCAATTTGAGTACCTGCCCCAGTTTAACAGTCCATGTGGGGCATTATGATGTGGCTTCTGAAAGGCAGCAATAGTTGATATAAACAATGCCGTGTCTATATTGATACTGTGTTGACCTAACTATACCAACATTGACTCTCTGCCTCTCATGGAGATGAAGTAATTAAGTCAGTGAGTTACCTTGATAGGAGCAATGTTTTAGCATAG
Source organism: Pelodiscus sinensis (assembly GCF_052426305.1). Classification (NCBI taxonomy): domain Eukaryota; kingdom Metazoa; phylum Chordata; order Testudines; family Trionychidae; genus Pelodiscus; species Pelodiscus sinensis. The sequence goes on along the minus strand of NC_143053.1, from coordinate 194,293,474 downwards.
GCACCCTCCTAGTGAAATGGTTTCCTTCTCAGGAGCGGAATGTCATTCCAGTCCTTCCTTTGGAAGAGACCTAAAAATCTCCCCAGATATTATAACTTGCTGTAGGAGGCCACAGCTTTGAATACCTTACAGGATTCCAATAATGTGTTTGTTAGACTGTCTATGTTTCTCAGACAACTTTTGCAGCCCATGAGAATATAGCAGAAGCTACTAATGGCAAGATACATGTACTAATGTTTTTTAGAACAATAAAATGTTCATAGTGTCTTAAGAAGAGGTAGGTGGCAGTTCATTCCAGGGCCATGTTACCAGTTTGAAATTTCTTTTTTAAAGGCTGGCCAAGATTTGGAGAACATAGCAGTTTTCAAGGTAAGAGAAGGGAAAAGAGAGGTAAACTCGTGTGGAGGAAATTTAACAGTTGATGCCAGAGAAATGATTCTGCTAATGGTTTCTCCCTATATATTTCTGAATAGAGGGGCTTAGTTAACTACAAACTCAACCAAACAGATTTATACTGCCATTGAATTTCATCCTCCAATTGGAGTTTTAGCTACACCAGAAATATGTTGAAATATGATTTAAAAAGTGGGAGGTAATTGAACTGAAAATGGATTATATTCTCAGCTAGCATACAGAATTTCTGTGCTAAAAGGAAATGTGAACTACAAACACTGCCCATCGCACCCAGCCCTGCAACTTCTCCTTCCCCTACCAGCATCATCAGAAAATCCTGCCCTCGTGATTGCCTAGCAACATGGACATGAACACTGAAAAAAAACATAGACATGAAGGGACACCTCATTATATTTGTACAACCATCACCAGATCCTTCTCCCACCCTCATTTCCCTGATTTGTGCAACAGAGACTCGGTGTTGGGAGAGGCTAGACATCATGGACAGAGATGATGAAAATCTTCCAAAAAAGAAAAGACTGCTGTGATTACTTTTTCCTCAGACTACTGAAGTGTTCCTGTCCTAACTCTTCATCTACCACCAATCCCCTGTTTTCTGCTTCCCTTAGGGTATGTCTACACTGCATTCCTCTTTTGAGAGAGGAATGCAAATGCATCTGAGCGAAACTGCAAATGAAGTGTGGATTTGAATTTCCCATGCTTCATTTGCAAAATTGCGTCTGGGCACTATTTTGAAATTCCCCGTTTAAGAAAAAAGAAACATTGCCTAGATGCAGTTATTTCGAAAGAAAACCCTTCTTTCGAAATTACCCTTAAACCTAATTTTATAAGGAATAAGAGTAATTTCAAAAGAAGGGTTTTCTTTCAAAATAACCGCATCTAGACAGTGTTTCTTTTTTCAAAATAGGGTATTTCAAAATAGTGCCCTGACGTGATTATGCAAATGATGTGCGGGAAAATCAAATCCATGCTTCATTTGTAATTTTGCTCAGCTGCATTTGAATTCCTCTCTTGAAAGAGGAATGCAACATAGACATACCCTTAGAAACAGGAGCTAAGGTGGAGTATAGGGAGGTGATAGAAACACTGAAACTGTTACCTTCCAATGGACAAAAGACATCTGTTACTAACTTCAGACAAACAGCTATACATTTTTTGCAACTCTCACCACATTCCCAACCTGGACCTTTCTAAACCATCCCCTCCCTTCTCCTGGTCTGCATCCTTGGGACTATCAGTGCCTGAGTGCCACCTAAGATATGTATGGAAAATATGGGCACAGTGAGGTTTCATTAATAATCTGTTTTTTAAGGACCTAGTGGTTCTTTGGAAATAAATAAAACTAGTTATTTGTAACTTTTCCATGCTTTGGGACCATGTAAGTGTTGAAGAAGAATGAGGACTAGGCTTACAAACAGGAATTAAGCACCAGAGCAAGAGGGGATATTGGTGGGAAGGATGGGAGCCCAATGTAACTTTCTAGCCCTTGGTTCTGGTTCCTGAAGCAGCTGGAGGCTCTCCTCAGAATCATTGGGGGGAGGGGTGGGCAGAGAGAACCTTCCACATTCTGCTATCCGGGCAGAGGTGCAAAATCACATACTCCTGAGCCTCTGGATCTTTTAGAGCATCCTCTGCATTTTGTTCCCTCCTCATCCCAGCCCTTCTTGGCATCTCATTGAATGATGAGGCTGATGGGGTTGAGGAAGGGGTCTTGAGCCACTGAGGCTTTATTCTAGGAATCCTTGACAGCAGATGGGCCAGTTTGTCATACGAGGACAATGTACAACAAGTCCATCTGGAGCAACTGCTGGAGTCTTTTGCCTTCTTCTACAGGAGCCTCAAGTACTTGATGGATTCCCAGCATTAGGACAACCTGCTCAGTGCCCACCAACTTCAGCCTCCTTAAAATTTCCTGATACAGGTGTATATTGCTGCTGCTCCACACAGTCATGGAGGATGGTGCAATCTGACCACACAGTGGTCAGCACACAGGTGTGATTGGCATGGAAGGCTGCTTCTGTCAGAGTGGAATCCCTATTCACCTGTGTAGCCTGATGCTGCTACAATTTTCCAGGTCTCAGGTGGCTGATAAGACCATGTCCCATGAATGTGTTTTTCCAGTGGCGAGGTAATGAGCAAGAGGGTCAACACCAGAGAAAGAAGCTGTATTTTCTCTTTGCCATTATTTTCTCTCCCCTTTTGTGTGGAGTTGTCTTGTTTTGTTTTTTAAGAAACAGGATCAGACTTTAACAGCAGCAGTAATAACAGCTCCAGTCCATCTCAGTTAACTTCTTTTCCAAAAATGACCATTATTACCACATTTAATACCATCTAAGAGACTGTCTAACAAGGGTTTTTCCCCTTCTAAAGGCTCACCAGATCAAGGGAAAAGGAAGAAGGACTGTGATTACAATGAAAGCTTTGCTTTAAATGTCAAATTCTTTGTTTGCTCTTCTTTTTGCTATCTTTAAGAAAAGGTTAAAAGGATGGCTAATGGTGCGTTTGCCATGGCACAAGAAGGCTGAGGGTTCTGTAAACCTAACTTTGTTTAAAACCATTTAATGCTGGTCAGTAACTGAGTTATGTTAACATCATTGTTGAACATCATTTTATTCCTTCCAGTACAATAGGCCTTACTGACAAATAGTCTCAGTACATTATTTGACTTTACATAAACAACAAAAGAAATCAAGGGGTCAGTTTAAACATATCTGTTTTTATCTGAACTATCTCAATAAGTTTATTGACCCTGTGGTGGATGTGCCAAGGAATTGGCTGTTCTGGGGAGGAATTTCTCAGAGATTCCCCTGTAATCAAATGTCAGTTTTCCAGGGTTCCCTTTAATGTTTTAATGGTTTTAACACTCCAAAAAAAGGATCTACATTGTAAACAGAGCAACACATTAATTAGACATCTGTCAGGGATGGTGTAGGTGGAGCTTGGTCCTGCCTTGAGGGCGGGGGGCTGGACTCGATGACCTCTTGAGGTCCCTTCCAGTCCTATGATTCTATGATTCTTTTTTACTGTTAGCAGAAAGATGTTGTATTTCACAGTACTGAAAAAATGTGACTTCTCTTCTTATGGTACTATGGTATAGTCATGCATGGCCTGTTCTTGTAATGAAAAAGATTTATAATACCAAATATTTACACAAAAGAAGTGCCAATAAGAGGATAGATGAAAAGAAATGTGGTCATCCTTTTTAATCATACTTACAGTAGAAGGGTTTGGAAGCCAGACTATCACCAGGTTTGTTGAGTATTAACCTAATCCTGAATAAGTAGTAAATTATGTATAAAGTAGTATGTTAATATTTTGTTTCAACTTCTCCTTAATAGAAAGTTTCCAAGTGGCTTTAAAAACAAATGTATTTCCTGAATTTGGTTTTAATCTCTAGACCCTCAGATTACAACAGATTTCTGCATTCATTCTGACCTAATTTCAGAACTTTTTTATACAAAACTCTGAAATGCCATGTCTGTCTCCTCTTGGGTGTTTTAGCATGCTATCAGAGTAGCCATGTATATGTAAGAGTTTTATTAGAAAAGTGCTGCTCCATACTTCAGGAGATGTCACATTCTCCAAAACCTCACTTGATCTATTCATCAGTAAAAGTTGGGATTCTGTGAAAATCTGTCTTAATATTTTCTATATTGTATAGACTATTTCACAATAATCTGTGAAGTCCCTGAATCTTGCTGTACATAATTTCTGTTCTCCCCAGCTTTGATGCATGCCTTGGTGTTTGGCAATGTGACTGCTATAATTCAGAGGATGTACTCCAGATGGTCACTTTATCACACAAGAACCAAGGATCTAAAGGACTTTATACGGGTCCATCATCTACCACAGCAGTTAAAGCAGAGGATGCTTGAATATTTCCAAACCACCTGGTCTGTGAATAATGGAATAGATTCCAATGAGGTAATTGAAACCTTGCTTCCATTGACTACTTTTTTTTGTTAATATCATTTTAGTCTATAGTCATATGTAAAGTCATACATCAGAAAGAATGTGCATAAAGAATAATGCTGAGGTTGTTATCTCAGAGGGGATATGTAGGCTGTTGGTCCTTCTGTTTGGGAATATCAGACTCCCAGAAATTCAACATTCAATTTTCAGCAGGGCCACCTAAGACCACCATAATTTTCAAGCACTGAAATAACTTTAAGCAAGGGTCTCTTTGATGATACCCTTAAATAGAGATGTTTCTGTCCTGCACCAAATGTTAAAGTATCCATGGCACTTACCTCAGAGGGATTTCCTCCCCATCCTTCACTAAAATTACTTACTTACCACATCCTTGCCCTCTTTTCAATATTTGCAACCTTTTGTATGTAGGTGGCTGCATTTCATGGTGGTTGTCTGTACTAAGGTTGTAAAACGTGATTAGATCCTGGAGGGCGGAGAAGGGAACCTTGAGCCACAAGGCTGAATCCATCCTCCTGCTTAATTTCATGTGGCCTCCATCAAGCTTCTGTGCCACAATCCAGAAGCCCCGACTCTCTGCTACCCCACAGAGCTGTGGCACAAGTGCCAGCTCACCCCCTGAGCCTCAGTGCCTCCCCTCTTGGGGCTGGAGCATAAACATTGGCTGGCTAAAACAGGAGCAAGCCCCATGACCTGAGCTGAGTGTGTGGTTTTTTTGGTTTGATTGTTTTGTTCTGGGGGTTGGTTGGTTTTTGTTTGCTTCTCATTGGGAGAAGGTGAGAGAGGGCTTCTCCCCCCCCCCCCTTTTTTTATTTGTGAGCAGCTCCTGACTGATTTTTCTGGGAGTCAGTAGCCACTGACTGAAAAAAGTTTCCCCACCCCTTCTTTAGGCTGAAAGACACTGTCTGAATGTAAAATATACTTAACATTCAAAATATTTAAGTAGTATTAACTAATTACAGAAGAAGAGTAGTATGATTGTGAAAGCTGGAGAGAGAATTCTAGAATTTCTTTATATATGACTCAAACTACATTACTCCATAGGATATAATGACTTTGCTTGGCCCAGTGAATGTTTGAATAAACTATTCCTTTTGGACATTTCATTGTCATTATAATTATTCTTTTTCTTTTCTGGTGCATGCACAAAATTCAAGGGGTGGGATTTCCAACAGTGCTAAAAGACTTAGAAACATACCGGGAGATTTTCAGAGGCACAAATGGCAGTTATGTCTCCCTATTGACTTTAAAAAGTTAATTAAGTACTTTTCCTAAGCTCCCTACACCCAAAACATGTTTTTGGTGCCTTGGTGGAAAAAAGGATGTTTGTTTCATTATTTTTTATGCCACGCTTGTATGAAAAATGCATCTATAAGCAGAAACATGTACTTACCTGTATTAATTTTCTCTGCTACACTAGACTTGCTGAAACATTGATATAAGTGACATCAGAACCATGCTCCACAACTACAGTGAGAACTTACCTGAATTAGGACTGAGGAAAAAATAGGAAGAAGGGCATGTCGGGGTGGGGGGGACCTTTTGCAGGGTTTTGCACTGGGCATGCATTTCATTCCACCATATCACCATTCCCTTTTCCCCCTAACATCAAATGTTATATGTTATAAAGGGAACTCTGAAAGGGGGAACATTATGGAAGTTTGATCCTCCATAACCACTTCCATGGGTTATATCACCTGTAGGAGTGGGCAATGTCATCTTGAATAAGGGTTAATTAAAAATATCAGGATCTGGGCTATTATTTGCAGTTAGGGTTCTATGGGGAGGATAGAATGGGTGAGATATTCAGGGTAAAACACCATGATTAAAACAGGAAACACAATTTAAATGGAAATACATTGCTAGACCTTTCCCTTTCTTTGCAGTTTCCTATCTATAATACCTATCTCCCATTCACATGACACATACGTTCTAAGAGGACTTAATTGCAGCTCAACAAAATTATCATCACTTGTTTCTGCTCATGCTTTGTAGGCCTGGAATAAATTATTTTTTGTTGTTTTATTTCTCATTGGGGGTCATTGCCCCAGGCATTGTACATGTTAAAACAGATACTGTCTGCCACAAGGAGCTATATAAAATACCTCATTTTCTTCTATCAAAAAGCTTCAAGATTTGTATGTGGGTTTTATGTAAAAGATGAATTTGTAGTGTAAATATATTTAATTACTCCCCAAAAGCCCTTAATAGATGATCAAGTATTTCTGAAATCAATGGGACTTATCAGGAAGATTAAGGTTTTCAAGATTTGGCCCTCTATAATAGATATTTATACATAAATAAGAGAAAATCTAAGCAGAAAGGCTCTGTGTGGATTGCTAGTTAATTCAGATCACTTTTACAAAAAGGTAAAATGACTTTGCACTTAACACCAATCTTGTTTTTCCTTTTTGGGCAGCTTTTAAAAGACTTTCCAGATGAGCTGCGCTCAGACATCACCATGCACTTGAACAAGGAGATTCTGCAGCTGTCCCTTTTTGAGTGTGCCAGCCGTGGTTGCCTCAGGTCTCTGTCTCTGCATATCAAAACCTCCTTTTGTGCTCCCGGGGAGTACCTCCTCCGGCAGGGAGATGCCTTGCAGGCTATCTATTTTGTGTGCTCAGGTTCCATGGAAGTACTGAAAGATAGCATGGTCCTGGCAATTCTTGGTAGGTTAATGTTTACTGGCTTCAAAGAAATGAATAGTCCTCTAATGTGAATACTGTACAGTTAAATGTTAATAAAGATGAGTAAACATCTCCAGATAACATTTAGACCATTGCTAACTGATAGATGAGTGTGTGCTAGCATCATAGGTGAGAGATGAGCCAAAACCAGGTCCCTAGATCTGTTATATATGCAACAAAGATATCCTAAGGTTTTGGTTCTGAGCTAGATTCAAGACTAGAAAGGACCTACTTTTGGTTCAGAAGAAACTCTCAAATCACATGCAGGTTGGTCTTGCAATAATTCATCATTTGAGGCAAAAATCTCAAGAATAAAGCTTGCTAGTTGTTGGCACCATTGAATCTAATCCCAGCCCACAGGCATAATTGAGTTTACACCCAAATCCATGTACTACTGTGTACCCTGAGCCATCTGTTGTAGGGCTATGGAGTAAAGCAGTCTTGTTTTTTTAAGCTTATCTTTGTTACCAGCTTTCAAGGGAAGGTGTCTAATAGGTAGAGCAGAGAGTAAAAGTAGATTCTAGTCTAGGATCAGCCACTCATTTGCTATATGTCCACAGACAAACCTTCTGTTAATCTCCCCATGTCACAAGTAATTTTCGTAATGGGGCCCAATTCAATACCCAGTAAAAATAAAATAAAAGACTTCCATTTGACTAGTGGATTTTGGATCAGACCCACCAGACTTAATCTAATACAGTGTTTGTAAAGCACTTTGATATCTCCAGATGAAAGGTGCTTTAAGTGCACAGTAATATTTAATGTGAGTTAAGCCCCTTTTGTAATTTTAGAATGTATTCTTACATTTCTGAGTGTCACTTCATTGAACAGTCATATAATAGAGTGTCAAAATAAAGGATTTACTTTCTGCTTTAGTTTCTATTTTTGTTGGACTATGTTAGACCTTTGACTTTACTGATCTCTAGTCTTTATAATTAAATGTCCTTAATTGTATTACCATTGCATGTTTAGGAGTTAGGTTTTTATAAGAAAATAAATGGAATACATTTCTTTTTATTTGTTACATAATCACTTAACTCCATTAAATTTGCAATCCAAGCCAGTCCAGACCATTACTCATTTGTAATTAGGAAGTTTAAAATGCCTAGCACTTATTGGTTCACCTAACCAATACTGTAAAATAGGGTGTAAAGAAAATAATAATAAATATAGCAAAAGGTCAAGAGTTGCCCGAGCGGAATTAAGGTTTCATTAATGCTTCCATTCTTAGGAATTTCTGAAAATGTTAATTGAAACATTGCACAATACAGACAACAACAGAGGATTAGAGGATTTATGTATGAAATTAATTAAATCACAATTAGAAAACAGAGATGTAAAACTATGGATGATAGTTGCATCACAGTGAATGGGAACTTCCCCAATTAAGTCAGATTAATACCTCAAATCTATACTGTCCTAATGAGAATATACTCTGCTGTTGTGAAGTTATCAAGGAGACAAATTCATTATTGAAACAATGGATTATTCTCTAGTCTAATTTATAAATTAAGGCCTATAATGTTATAATTTATACTCTAATTGTAATTCCAATTAAAGCATCTTAAAAACTGTTAATACATTTTCATTAGCAACACAATACAGTTAATACATTAGATAATTTAATACAATAGAGCTATTTATTTTGGTTTCTCTTCATATTATCGACTTGCTGAAATAGCGTGCTTTTTAAATATACACATTAGACTTATATTTTAAAATATTGCCCAGAAATGTTTGGAAAAAAAGATCATTCATCAACCAAATGAATTTGTGAATAAGGCTTCAATGATTTAGAGATATCATCAAACAGATGTCCCACATAAATCCACATAAGCGATTCTGTTCTCCAATCAGAAAAAAGATGATCTGCTTAGCTTTAGACGTACTTATATGGTGACATCTGTTTTAATGGCAAATGTTGGTGTACCTTGCATATGCTCATTTTACTTTTATAATAGTTGTGTCTTCAGCATTCTAGCCAAGATTGCTCTCTAAGATATTACTTGAAAAGGAATACAGTATACGATGATCTTCTTAAGATAAATTGTTTTTCCCCAGCTGGTATTATTTTATTTAAAAGTCCTAAACTATAAGATCTAGTACAGATAGTTTATAGATTCATCATAATAAAATAGTCACACACTCCTCCTGCAATGAGGTGTAACAGTTAATCCGAACTAAGGACTTAGTTTGGATTAACTTCTGACTGCCACGTGTAGCCACGGGCAGTCAGTTCGAACTAAGGGGATTTAAAAATGGCACCCGCCCAGGAACATGCAAATGAAGCCGGGCTGTTTAAATCCCGGGCTTCATTTGCAAGTTCGAATGCCTACCTTAGACACCCTAGTTCGAACTAGGGGGCTAGTGTAGACATACCCGCAGGTGCCACAGGACTAATAATTATATCTGAAAGCAGTTTTAGTAAATTCAGAATAGCCTTTTAGCTAGTTTCCTTGTTTATATAGCTGACACTGGAACAACTTTGCCAGTACCAACTTAGTCAGGAATATATTCAGGAAAATCTAGTCTAAAAAGCTGATGTTATCTGTCACAAAGTCAAAATATCATTTTGCTTAGTTTTGTGTTGTTTTGATTTTTGCTGAAAATCAAAAAATTAATTGCTATGGGAATGTAATGCCATGAAATCATGGCAAAATATTTGTCTTGGATTGTTGTATCTATTGTATTGATCATTTTGATCATAAACACAGTAGGTCTTGCTGAAACAAAAGACAGAACTATGTAGGACTTTAAAGACTAAGAAGATGGTTTATTAGGTGATGAGCTTTTGTGTGCCAGACCTACTTCCTCAGATCAATTTGTGGAAGAAAATTGACACAACCACATATACCAAAGTGATACAATAAAAAAAATGAATGCATGTGAAATTGACAAATCAAACTTTAGAACAGAGTGGCTGTGTCTACACTGGCACCCTTTTCCGGAAATGCTTAAAACGGAACAGTTTCCCATTATAAGTATTTCCGGAAAAAGTGTGTCTACATTGGCAGGATGCTTTTCTGGAAAAGCACTTTTTCCGGAAAAGCGTCCGTGGCCAATGTAGACGCGCTTTTCCGGAAAAAAGCCCCAATCGTCATTTTTGCAATCGGGGCTTTTTTGCGGAAAAGGGTACTGTGCTGTACTACACTGGCCCTTTTCCGGAATAGTTTTTCCGGAAAAGGACTTTTGCCCGAACGGGAGCAGCATAGTTTTTCTGGAAAAGCTCTGACAATTTTACAGTAGATTGCCATTGCTTTTCCGGAAAAGCAAGCGGCCAGTGTAGACAGCTTTCAAGTTATTCCGGAAAAGCAGCGGCTTTTCCGGAATAAGTGGCCCAGTGTAGACACAGCCAATGGGAGTGAGGGAGGAAGGTTACTGTCTGTGAGGTAATGACATAGGGGTGATAATTGGGGAAGCTATCTTTGTAATGGGTGAGATAATTATAGTCTTTGTTTAGACCCATACATAAAGTGCCAAATTTAAGCATGAATGACAATTCTGAAGCTTCTCGTTGAAGTCTGGAGTTAAAGTCTCTTTGAAGCAATATGCATGTTTTAAGGTCATTGAGGGAATGGTCAGTCTGGCTGAAATGGCAAGCAACAGCTTTCTCTCTGTGAGAGAGTCCTATGTCTGTTTTGCGTGCATTGATTCTTTGGCAAAGTGTCTGAGAAGTTTGTCCATTATACATAGCAGATGGACACTTTAGGCACATGATGGCATAAATTATATTTCTGGATGAACAGGAATATGTGTTCTTGATCTTGTAAGAGGCATGGTTAGGTCCAATAATGGTGTCAGCAGAGTAAATATGTGGACAAAGCTGGCAATTGGGTTTGTTGCAAGGGAAAGTTCCAGGGTTGGTATTAGTGTGGTATGTCCTGTAGTTGTAGGTAATAATCATCCTGAGGTTAGGTGGTTGCCTATAGGAGACTATGGATCTGTCTCCCAGAGCCTGTCAGAATATAGTATCCTGTTCCAGTATAGGTTGTAGTTTATTGATAATGCGTTGGATGGGTTTATGTATAGGTGATGACAAGTGGTGTTCTATTGTTGGTTTTCTTGGGTCTGTCTTGAAGTAGATGGTTTCTGGGTATTTGCCTGGCTCTTTCAATTTCTTTTTTTATTTCTCCGGGTGGGTAATTGAGGTTTAAAAATGCTTCATAGAGATCCTGAAGTTTCTGGTCTCTGTCAGTGGGATTAGAGCAGATGTGATTTTATCTAAGGGCTTGGCTATAGATGATGGATCATATGGTGTGTCCTGGATGGAAGCTGGAGGCATGTACGTAACTGTAGGAATCAGTTGGTCTTGATTACCGTTTACACTAACAGCACTTTACTCCATTTCTAAAATACATTTATGGTTCTTTTATTCAGTCAGAGCAGTGTGAAGGGTATCTTAATGTAATTATAGCTCAGTTCCTACTGGATTTACTCTAGGCAATTGTGAAAGCACAGTGTTGTAACATCTCCATATTTACAACAAAGATGCAGTAGTGGTAGAAACCAAAACTGATCTGCTTTAAACAACTATGGCAGTATTTTTATTTATTCTTTTAAATTACATATTCCAGTGCAATTTCCATGTGGAATTACTAACTGAATGGAATATCAGATTTGAAATTTTGCTTTATTACTTATATGTACTAATATTTATGAACATTTCACCATAAAATGTCCATGCTCTGAGGATCAGTTGTGCCCTTTAATACATGTTCAACCCAAAGGCAGTCGTGCTTATATCTATCTGTAAGAACAATGATTTGAGAATCAATTAGGGTTTTTTATTGACATATTAAAATGACACATAGCCACCATACATTGCAAATCACCCACACACTTGACAGTCACTTACTATGCAGATTCAAAGTTTAAAAATTCACTTAAAAGAGCCCTTTTGACAACTTTTTTATGATAAATATTTTCGACTATTTTTCTCCTTTCTGACAGAGAATCTGTGAAGGAGCCTTCACTTTTGCACATGTAAAATTGCACCTGTCACTAATTGCACTAAAGCTGGTGCAAATGCTATAGATATATTTGTATATCTAATTACACATTGCTCTCTTCAAGAAGATAGTTACACATCTGGAGATTAGCATTTGCACCTTCCACCAACTGAAGATACTCATATAATATTGCACCTGAAAATAATCAAAAAAGCTTTTGTGTATCAGATCATGCATGTCTTTAAAATGAAAGGAATGAAATTATTCTATAGCACCAGCAGACTTAAAGTTTTAGCAGATAACATAACACAAACCTCTGTTTCAACAGAGGAGTCAAGTAATTATTCTTTTGAAATAACATTCATATTTTCCTTTAGGTAAAGGAGATTTAATTGGAGCAAACCTCTCAATTAAGGACCAAGTTATTAAAACAAATGCAGATGTTAAAGCTCTAACCTACTGTGACCTCCAATGCATTATCCTCAAAGGACTCTTTGAAGTGCTTGATCTTTACCCAGAGTATGCTCACAAATTTGTAGAAGACATTCAGCATGATCTCACGTACAATCTGCGAGAAGGCCACGAAAGTGATGTAAGTGTCATTAAGCTATCCGTTTCTCATGCTTATATGGCTTAGATTATCAGAGGAAAACAAAGCTCTATTGTTAATTTTAAAATGAGTGCTCATTATGCTTGATGTGATGATTCAGTCATTAACCACATGAATTATTGACTGGCTAATCACAAAGTGACCTCTTTTTCTTGCTTGTCTGTGGGAAAATATAATTTATGAATGATACCTTTTGAGTGGATTTTGCCCTCTTCTGCTTATATTTAAAATTTTTTGCTATGGTATAAAATGTGCGTCCAAAGACGTACTAAAATACACTGCCTATAGATCCTGAAATGCCGGGTTAGTGAACATTAAGTTCATAGCTCACTAAAATTGCCGGGTTAGTGAACATTAAGTTCATAGCTCACTAAAATTGCCATTTCACATTTAAAATGTTACAATGTTACCCTGGCTTGAAATGAGCTCTTACATGAACGAATAAATGTGCAAATAAATATGTTTTGTTGTTTAATTCAGGACATCATAGGCATGTGACTTCACAGAAATCAGTATGTTGTACAGCCTGTGCTTTCAGGCAGCCCTGAATAGGATATTGCTAAGGACCACAAAATTGGTTGACTAAACATTTTGTACAATTTCAGTTATACTAACAGTTTAATAATTAAAAAAATTGGACAACTCTCCTTTTGTAAATCAATATATATGGTAAAGTCTCATGGGTAAGGGGACATGTTTATCTAAGTTACCATAGGACCAGGGGCGCAGGTTAGAAAACAGTGTTGGACTTTCCAAAGGTACATAGGTTTGGTTCACATAAGCTTTTAATAAGACTTTAGGTGTTTATCAGAATTTCTCTGCTTTTGTGAAGCTTCATAGTGACTCCATGGAATGAAGCCTTGGGTAACATAAAGGCTGTGTCTAGACTGGCAATGATTTTGTGGAAATACTTTTAACGGAAAAAGTTTTTCCGTTAAAAGTATTTCCGCAAAAGAGCGTCTAGATTGGCACGGATGCTTTTGCGCAAAAAGTGCTTTTGCGCAAAAGCATCAGTGCCTGGTATATACGCGCTTTTGCGCAAGAAAGCTCTGATGGCCATTTTAGCCATCGGGCTTTCTTGCACAAAAAATTAAGGTGCCTGTCTACACTGGCCCTCTTGCGCAAGAATTCTTACATTAGAACATCAGTGCTCTAGCGCAAATTCAAGCGGCCAGTGTAAACAGCTGGCAAGTTTTTGCACAAAATCTTGCCAGTCTGGACGCACCCAAAAAGTATGTGACGTGGGGTCAGGAAATCTGGATTGAAATCCAAATGTTTCCATGGATGTCTTCATGAACCATACTAAGGCTATGTCTACACTGCAGGTTTTTGCACGAAAACGTCTGGTTTTGCGCAAAAACATGGGAGTGTCCACACTACAAATGCATTCTTGAACAAGAGAAAGTACAGTATATCATAAGAACACAGGGCTTTTTGCACAAGAGTTATTCCTCTTTCTACGAAGAATAAGTTTTTCCTCTTTCTATGAGGAATAAGCCTTTTTGCACTAGAGTTCTTGCACAAAAAGGCATGTGTGGACGGGCAACAAGGGTTTCTTGCACAAGAATTATGGGAGTTTATGAGATTTACTTTTTGTAGGATTTTTCTCATCCTGAGTTTGGGGAAAAATTAAAATCTATCACTTTTTTTGTTATCTCATACTTTTCTATTTCTCTCTCTTCCGCTATGATTCTCATGACAGAAAACTTGATACTCATGAAAAACTGAGGGTGAATTTGATGCTCATGAAAGTGAATCAATATTAGTACTTGGAGCCAGGCATACTAAAGGCAAGAATAGCTTGACTTTTCCCCATGATGACCTGCTAGCCTGTCTCAATCCTGACAAACAACATATGCACCATTCACGAAGCACACCTGGAAAAAAGTCGACCAATTCCCTCAGATGACTGAATTTACTTTTACTTATAACTAGAGTTGGATGATTATTTGGAGAATAGTAAATTTGTCATAAATGTATTTTTCAGAGCACTGAAATGATTTGGGTCAAATTTTGCAGACTTTTAGCTTGGGAAAAAGTCATAAATGCCAGAATGGGGTGAGGGGGGAGCTTGGTTTAATTTTCATGTTAAACCATTTTGACACGTCCTTTAAAAATGACATTTTGAAAATGAAATGTCAACTTGAAACATTTGTTTAGAAAATGTCTATTCAAAACAACTGTTGGAATGTTTTGTTCACTCAGAGAATTTTTTCTGTCATTTTGACAAGAAAAAGCCAAAAGAAAATTCAGTTTCATTTTGCAAAGAACTGCTTTTTGTTTAATTTGGCCACCAAATTAAAAAATCTATTTGTTACTTTGCTCTACTCTTAATTATTTTCATCCTCTAATAAATTAGATCTGTGGGGATGTGTGTACTCTACGGTCTGTATCAGGAAACCAGGTGGGTCTAGAGTATTGGTGGGCAATAATTTTTGATGGGGGGGCCATTCCAAGATTTTGGAAAGTGGTTAAGGGCCGCACTCTTCCATGATATTAATGGAGGAGGCATGGTGTCTGGGATGGAGTTTGAGTGAAGAAAGGAGATTGGGGTAAGGGATTGGGATGCAGGAGGGTGTGGGGGGTCTGGGAGGAAGTTTGGGTTAAAGAGTCAGTTATGACTTTGGGCATGGGCCTGTGGTGCAGAAGGAGGTACAAGAGCTTGGTTGTGACCTAGGGCAGGAAGGGGCTGTGACCTGGAACAAGGGATTGGCTTGCAGGGGTTTGGGTTGTGACCAGGGGCAGGGGATTGGGGGGCAGGATCTGGGAGGGGATATGGGTGCAGGAGGCACAGAGGATTTGGGTTATGTGGGGTCGGGGGGAGGGAGAGGCTGGGGTACTAGAGGCAAACTCTGTCTGAGAGACTTACTTAGGTGACTCCTGGCCAGCAGCCTAGCACATTTCTCAGGCAGGCTCCCTGCCTGCCCTGCCCCCACACTAGCTGCAAGAACCATGTGTATCTGTGAATAAGAGCCATAGGGGAGGGAGCCAATGATGCTTCACATGCTGTTTATTCTTCAAACAGGCAGCTTCTATTGGCCAGAAACTAGCCAATGGGATTGTGTTAGGGGTGGTGACAGACATGAAGCCCCTCCCCCCACTCCAGCAGCTACTTTTCTGAACAGCATGCAGGAGGGGGCGGGGCAAGCAAGGAGTCTGCCTGAAGCTCCCTGCTGCATCTGCAGGCTGGATCTGGTGGCTTGGCAAGCGGATGCAGCCCACTGGCTCTATTTTGCCAAGGCCTGGTTTACAGAAAGTATTAGCCAGATGTTCGTCAGTGAGGCAGAAAAAATGTAATATTTGGGGTAATATTACTTACTTAAAAATAGAAGAAAGTGACTCTCCTTGTCATGTGACAGTGATAAAAAATATTGAGACAAAGCAAAACCAGTATAACTCTTCAAATGATTCATCTGCATGGATATATTTGACTTACACTTAAGTTTTGTGTAGTGCAATAAATACCATAGAAAACTTCTTACCCTCCGACTGTGCACAATATAAAGGGGGTCATCTAAATTTGGATCCGCATCTCCTGAGATAGAAAGCTAGCACACTAAACCAGTACCTTGGAGATTAATAGGCTGTAGATATTTTGTGGCTGTAACTATGAGCTGTGATGATCAATAAGGAGTGCTGCTAAGAAATTTTTAAAATTAGCTAGGAATAATTCAAGAAATGTTATTTTTCAAAAACTAATTTGCTTTCTGTTAAGAAGGCTTGGTATACTGCAAATATTTAGATCAGCAGTGTTAAAGCAGTTGGAATCTTTGAATCCCATGTGGAAATTGATAAGAATGGACAAAATATTTTTGCTACACTGAAGATAAATTAGCCATCACTCTGACATAATTCTGTGCTTTCAGCAAATTGTCACATTTAATAACATTTTATGCTTGCTTAGTGCTCTTGGGTAGCTCTACTAAGAAAATGATTCTGCCTTACCCATTTAGGCACCTTGAAATCAAAGTGTTGTTTTGCCTTGTACCTGAAATGAATAAGCTTTTCAGAGTTACTTTTACTCATCTAATTTTAATCTTGCTGTTCATCTGTTTTTCTTATATCCAATATCAGATGTAGCAAGAGAGAGCAGTTGAGAACTCTGTGGAGCAATCTCAGTGCACATAGAAGAGATTTTGGTTTCAAAAGGTGTCTTTAATACTCAAGGCTGAATTATGTTCTTACAGAAACTCTGAGGCTGTATGGAATACCAGTGGCTGGTCCAAATGACCAGTCAGGCTTGTAATTGGCTTGATTTAGGTACCCATGCCTCCCATCTCACTAGTGGGATACATAAGGGCAGGCCCTTTTCCTTGTACTCAGCCCCATTGATTTCAGAGGGATGGCACAAGGGCATGCAAGCATATTAGCAGTTCCCGGATTGTGGTCCAAGTGAGGATTTTGCATGAGCCCATCCCTGTGATGGAATGGACCAGCCTACCAAGTAGTGAGTATCTATTAGAAAAGGCCAGCAAACAGGAAAGATACATTTGTCCTGTTGGTGCTATTCTGTAGGAAATTGTCCACGTTAGGTTTGTTTGGTCATTCTCATCTCTGTTTATCATTACAAATACACCATATTCAGTCCTCACTTTTGTGAAGTGAAGCACTTCACGAAGAACTTTGGTGTGATCGCTGAAATTAAGGGCAGAATTTGGTCTAATGCATTAAAACTGCTTTCCATGTATCACATAACTATTGTACTGTTAATTAATCTTAAATGGTCTGGCTTTAATTGTCATCACGTTATTCCATACATCTGCATACAACTGAAATCATGAACTGTGGAGCATAATTATTTAGCAAAACTTGACCTATTAAGTTTGATTAAAAATTACTTTGAGTAAAACCAAAAGAGATTGCTGATGCTGGGGGTGTTGGTTTTTTTCTGACACATTCTAAATAGGCCTAATTTTCCGTTTTTTTTGATATTTAGAATGGGAAATAATAAAGCACAACCCGTACTTTCACAGAATTAAAGAAAAAAAGATGTCTGAGCTAAAAACAGAAAATGGCCCGAAAACCAAGTGTACCTATCAGAATGAAATAAAATCATCAACAAAATTTCTACAACACTCTTTTCCCTTAAGGAGCTGGTGCTAATGACCAAGTGCTTATTTCGTTCTATGGAGGATAGAGGAGCAGTCATTTAGGAAGCAACAGAAGATTATCTCTGAGAAACGAAAGATGTATAATAGGATTTCCCAGGCTATCAAATTGAAACTGCAGCCTTCCCATTATGGAAGGGCTGAAAACATAACCTGAACAATCCAGGAAAAAAAATCCAAAGAAACTCCTCAATACAAGAAATAACAACCTCAAAACTATCTCAGCCTCATGAGAGAGAGAGAGAGAGAGAGAGAGAGAGAAGCGGAGAGCTATGGAAATGGGGAGATAAAGGCCTCAATGGGTTCTGCTGATATTGCTAGAAACAGCAGTCCTCAAGTGGATTGTGATGTTATCAGAACCCTGATTGTGTAGCTGCCCTAGCAGAGTTATTGTGTTGTTTTTTATGTATTCTTGGCAAAGAAAGATTTTAACTAGAAGAATGTCTTTACAAAAATGGTATATATTCTGCCCCTCTGTCTTCTTCACTGGATTATTAGATATTTGCTAGTAAAAGAAAAACTTGTAAAATATTTTTAAGCATATGTAATAATTTTAAGACAGCAGGGATCAGTTCATTGGTTAGAAAGAATTGTGATAGTAGACATAAATCAGGCCATCATTCACTTCAATTAATTTGATTTTAGCTCTGAAATAATTTGCTAGGTGACAGAGTTTTTGTGTATCTTTTATATACTGTCCATAGACTCCGGATAAAGTGAGGTGCTTTCCAAGTCAGATACTTTGCCATTTCTCAAGCTTTAATGAAGTCCCAAAGGAAGATAAGGAACTGTTTGGAAAGCATGTGTTCTCCGTCTTTGATTTAGCAGGGCAGTATCAATATGTGTCACATTGTGAAGGGAATGATGGCTTGCTCGAGGACTTGGAAATCTATCTTTGCAGACAGGATATTTAATTAGTATGAATCCATTTCTTATGCAGCACTAAAAATACCATCCTGTCTTTCATGGAGAGCTTTTTCTTCAAGATTGACAGAGTACGCTGTTTTAAAATGAAAATTTAGGGTCTATGAAAGGTAAGGAGGGATTGAGCTTGTGCAGTGCTACCAAAATAAAAGCGATACACAATAATAGTGACTGTAGATTCAGAACAGAAAAGCAATAGATTCTTTCCCTGTCAGGAACATCAGCTCTCAGTGTAGTAAAATTAGTGTTTGCCAATGGCATAAAAGAACCAAAATTTTGAAGGACTAAAACAAGAGATTTATGTAGAAAAGAAAAATAAATATAAGATGTGCATAGCCAGTGCTCTTAGCCAGAATACCCAATTCTCTGCTTTCTAAGAAACTGGCATCTTATTTGTAGGGTGTGTTAACTTTTAAAGGTTCGATCTCCCACATAGTCAAGTTCCAGTGGTATCCTTTTGTCACTAACTTCAACCTCCTAAAAATTAAAAAACTCTTTCAGAACTGCTGGTGCTGAATGGGTGGGCAATCAATCATTTCATCTATCATGTAACCAAACATATTAGTGAAATTACATTTATGAAAATCAGTGTGGCAAAGGATCTGCTATTTATTCTAGTGTTATATTCTTCCAACACAGTTATCCACCATAGTAGTTGAAGTATTCTGCTCTGCCCACTTTCTGATACGGTTTCACTTAATAGGTTAGAATGATTGTCATCAGAGTCATTAGTAACTTCTGTTCACTTGATCTGCTGTTCTCCCTGCTCAGGTGATCAATATGGAGGAAGTTAGATGGGATAACTTGTTTTTCCTGGTAGATCTGTATGGGTGTAACTGGAAGAACTGAAAACATCCCAGCCTACAATTGTTCAGCATAAAATTGCCTGTGAGCCCCATCTCTATCATCTAAAATAAATGTGTTGACTATGAACGCTTCTGAGGCCTATCCGGCAAGGTGCCAAACACTCTGCTCCAATCCAGCAAAGCACTTATGCACGTATTTAAATTGAAGCACAAGTACAGTAAACTTCTGATAATCCGGAACCTATGGGACCTAGGTGGTGCCAGATTATCAGATATGCCAGACTATCAGGAGATACTATAAACTGGTTATATATATACTGTATACATTATATACTGTATATAAAGTGTTCTTAACCCTTTTTATTGTACATATTGTATACCGTATACTGTAATGTTTTAGTTTTTTAAAGCCTTTTTTACCCTTTTTGCTCAGTTCAGCTGCTGCCGCTGTTACCTTGTGACTCATTTTTTGCCGAAGCTCACTCACTAGGCTCTTGCCATTTTGATGCCGGACTATTGGATGCCAAACTATTGGAGTTTTACTGTAGTAGCTACTGGCCACTGATGCCTGATTTATTTTAGGCTCTTTATACTCAGACTACAAAAAGATGTCACTAGAGCAGTCAGCAGCAATACTGCCCACAACATTTTTTGTGTGGCTCTTCCTTCCTGTAAGGCACAGGTAATACTCAGATAAGCCCCATAGTTTCTAGGGGAAAAGTTTCTCTGGTTCTGGGTTTAACCAGCCAGCTTCTCCCCACCTCTCCCTTGGCATCCAGCAGAGACACTCATTTTAACTCATGCTTCCCGGGCATGCTTCCCCATCTCCTCCGTTTGGTGGGTGTGTTGGCTCCTTTTTAGAGTGTTTCAGGCTCAAATACCATAGACAGCTGGGTCCTGAGCACCATCAGATTTGATTTTGCTATATAGTTGCTCTCCCTCCCTCCTCAGTGACCACGCTCATCCCCCCCACCCTCCAAGAATACACTGATCTATGAGTAGATTCAGTCTGTGGTGGTGCTGGAGGTTGTAGATAACGTCTCCCCGCAGCATTAGGGGCAGGGTTCCTACTCATAGTATTTCCTGGTTCACATGCCCAAGGGAGGGATGAGATCTATCCTAAACCTCCATGATCTCAACAAATACTCCATATGACTGCCATAGCATCCATCCACCCTTCCTATAATAGCAATAATTGTTATCTGTACGGAACCTGCAGGGTGCTTATGCCCCTGTAGCAATCTTCCTGAGCCACAAGAGGTTCTTCAGGTTTGCTGTAGGTGGTTTGTACTACCAATACATCATGGTGCCTTTGGGCCTGTCTTCCACTCCCAAGTTTCTAACAAATGCCTGCGTGTGGTAACACGAGTTCCTTTCTTCCCAAGATACAATAGCGTCTCATATTGGAATGACTGGTAACTGAAGGACAAATCCTGTTGTCTCTCATGTCTACTTCACACTAAACCTACGTGGTCATCTAGGTCTCATCTGAGACAGTGGGAAGCAAACACTGTTTCCAGCTCAGAGAATCCAGTTCAGTGAGATCCTGATGCGCTCTCTAAGTTCAAGAGTGTTTCAGTCAACTGAGCAATTTCAGCTACTTAGCTGCCTATAAATGGAGCTGCAGTCTCAACCCTTAACCACAGCCTGAGTATGCTGAGCTGGAAATCGGCACTCTTTTATGCATATTTTTCAAAGGGTAGATCATTCCAGACCAACCCAATGTCCTTCTCTGAGAGGATAACTTATTTTTTATGTAAAAAATAATGCAATAGATATAATCTAGATGGATTTCAGGAGGATATTTGATACAGTTCTGCAATGGAAATTATCATTACTTAAACTGGAGAAGATGGGGCTTAATATGAGAAATGAAAGCTTCATAAGAAACTGATTAAAGGGGAGACTATAGCACATCATTCTGAAAGGTGAACTGTCAGGTTGGAGTGTGATTAATGGAGTTCCTCAGGGATCAGTCTTGGGACAGATCTTAAAGAACATTTTAATTAGTGCCTTGGCACAAAAAGTGAGAGCATGCTAATAAAATTTGCAGATGACACAAAATCAGGAGTATTGCCAATATAGAGGAAGAGCAATATCACACAAGATGATCTGGACTACCTTGAAAACTGGAGTAATAATAATGAAATTTAATAGTACCATGTGTAAGGTCATGCACTTGGAGAAACACAACACGGGGTGGGTTTTTGGTTTTTTGGGGTTTTTTTTGCTAAAAGCTGGGAACTTATCAATTGGATGTGATAAGGGAGGAGAAAGACCTGGGTGAATCAGTTGATCACAGGATGGCTATGTGTCACCAATGTGTTGCAACTGTGAAAAAAGTGAATTTAAATTCTAGACTGCATCTGACAAGGTACTGCCAGTGGGCAAGTGTTAGTACAAGGTACCGGTGAGACATCTGGATTGCTGTGTGCAATTCTGTTCTCCAATGTTTAAGAAAGATTCATTCAAACTGGAATAGGTGCACTGAAGAGCTATTAGGGTGATCAGAGGAATGGAAAATCTACCTTAGAGAGCAAACTCAAAGAAGTTTGCCTGGTTAGCTTAATTCAATTAAGACTGACAATAGGGTGTGATGGTTCTCTGTGAATAAATTCGAGGGATAAATAATATGGAGCCAGAGGAGTTATTTAAGTTAAGCACCAATGCTGACACAAGATGGATCTCAACTGTCCATCAACAACTTTAGGCATGAAATTAGATAAAGGTTTCTAATAAACAGATGAGTGATGCTCTGAAATAGCCTTCCAAGAGGAGCAGAGAAGGCAAAAAAAAAATCAACTGATTTTAAGACCAAGCCTGATGTATAAGGAGGGGATGGGATGATTATCCTGCCTGCAATGCCATGGAGCAAATCTGTGACTGATAACAGCAAGTAATTCCAGGGATGGGACACTAGAGGGTAGGGCTCTGAGTTACTGCAGGAGGGGATGGGTGAGGTTTTGTGGCCTACTATGTCCCAGAGGTCAGACCAGATGTTCATGATGATATCTTATGCCAGTCTGTGAGGTCATTCTCAAACTGAAACTGGATTGTGTCAAGCTCATGCTCATTGCTCCAGTGTCACTAAGATAAAGTTAGCTCCATGGCATCTTCACATATGACCACTTCACATTATAGGTCAGGTCTCCCCTATCCTTTGCTTTTCATCCCAACCTCTTGACTCACCTTACTGTCAGGTTTTGCATGGTAGGGCTGCAATTGGTCCTCAATGCTTTACAAACCACTATGCCACCTCAGCCACTTCCAGATCAGATGTGGACTTTGGGAGGACAATCCTGCAGTCTCTTGTTTAAATAGGCTCTGAGCCCTGCCACAAACAAGCACTCTTTAAATCCCTCAATAGAATCCATGGATACATTTACTTCAAGAAAAAACCTTTATCTATCTGTAACTGTTCTTTAAGAGCTGATGCAATATCTGATGAGAGATCCCAAGCAACTGATGGTGTGTGCCTTCTCCATGTCAGATACGGTATTCCCAGTCTTTCCTTTACACCTCTTAGAAGTGAGTCTGTCCACATCCAAACTTCCTGGCTGCTATCCTGCAATGATGATCATGCACCAAAACCACCTTTAAGAATATAAAACCTTCAGTGTTTTTTAATTTATGATTTTTGCTTTGGTTCATCACTGAATCAATAAACCCATAACCAGCATAACTACTGTACTTGAATAGCATCTCTCAGCAATATGAGATTCCTCCAGCTATTCCTGAGCACATTGGCTCAATCCAGCAAAGCACTGAAGTACAATGAATAGTACTGTTGAACTTCAAGTTAAGCCTCTACTTAAGTACTTTGCTGGATCAGACAGCAAGCTCAGCATCTGACAGGATCAAGCCCATAGCAAAGATGGGTTTGGCAGGTTTTCTGGGAGCAAATTTCTTAGCTGCCTTTGTGCATGGCCTATTTAGCAGCTAGTATGGAGCAGTGGTCCTTGACATTGTGGTGGGGGTTTTTTTGTTGGGTTTTTTTACAAGCCTTTTTCCAGTTTACTTTTTCTTACACACTTCTGGGGTTGCCTGCTCCTGTTTTCCGATTAAAGAACCCTGCTGCTGAATGAAACACTACCTATGCAACCACCCACATAGCCTCCCTGTGTTTCTATTTAATGGAAAGCAACAGGGGCCATGCTTCTGTAGAACTGCATAACCATGTGGGCAAATTATATTTAAAAAAGAATCGCTCTCATGTGCTTTCTATGGCACTTTCAACTTTAAGCCAGAAAGAAACACTATGAGAATAGTTTCTCTCCTACATTTCCTTCCAGGACATTTCATAGACATCTCCTGTCTACTCAAGCAACCATGCATCAACAAAGCAAATTGTGACCAAGTCCCAGCCATGGGCTTTTGGAAACACTTTTGGATGATTCCACTGCTACTGCTGCCCATACACTCAACACTTCTTTCCTCACGTCTATGCAATCAACCCTTCCTGCCCCTCCTCTCCTCCTCCCCCCCCTCCCCCGCCCCCACAGCTTCCTCTGCCTGGTGAGACCTTACCTCACCAGGTATAGCACAGAAGGGAGATGCAGAGGAGAAGTGCATTCCCAAACCCCAAAGAGGGGACAGTGTGTGACTCCCTCTGATTTGAACAGAGCCATGGCAGCTGCTCTTCATACTCCCCATTCCTTTAACTGAACAAGTCTGACTTCTCTTCTACCTGGAGTATTGGCCGGATAGATTATAAATACATGTTAGTTAAAATCTCTCCTGAGCAGGGTGCCGTGCAGCTTTGCAAACACTGCACTGACCAACTGTCGGGTGTCCATCCCCTGATAGTGTTTCTAATGTCCATCACGAGGGTGTGTTGTAGATACCACGTGACATTGTAAAGAAGCATGAAGTTCAGAAGTGATCCAAATGGGGTGCTTTTTCTTCTTTTCTTGGTGTAGATTATTATAGCCATCAGTACCAACATTCATCTCACCGGCTATGTCTACACTGGCATGAATTTCCGGAACTGCTTAAAAGGGAATACTATTCCGTTTTCAGTTTTTCTGGAAAAGGAGCGTCTACATTGGCAGTCTGCTTTTCCAGAAAAGCCCTTTTTCCGGAAAAGCGTCTGTGGCCAATGTAGACGCACTTTTCCGGAAAAGAGCCCCGATCGCCATTTTCGCGATCGGGGCTTTTTTCCGGAAAAGACTACTGGGCTGTCTACACTGGCCCTTTTCCGGAACAGTGTTCCGGAATAAGGACTTAGGCCCGAGCGGGAGCAGAATAGTTTTTCCGGAATAGTGGCTGATTTTGTACAGTAGAGCATCATTGCTTTTCCGGAAATTCAAGGGCGAGTGTAGACAGCTCGCAGCTTATTCCGGAAAAGCGGCTGATTTTCCGGAATAAGTGGCCCAGTGTAGACACAGCCACCATGTTTAACTAAGCCCCATCAGATCCCAATCACCATTCTTTAGGCTCTTTTCTAATTCTTTTTACTTGTTTCTCAAGTTCCTTGTATTTTACTGCCTTTATATGTTATTTTAATGAGACACCCTGTCACAAAAGGTTCTGCAGAAGGGACCCAAACAGAATAAGTTTGATGTCTTTAAAAATCACTTTAATAAAATGTAATTTGTGGCACCACAAATACTAACATTCACTCACCATAATTGTGCAGTTATTGTCTGGTGTTACTACAGATCAGTGGGCTCGTGTAGACTACGCAGAAGATTCTAAAGAGGATATGCAAATTCTGCGGGAATTTGCATATCTTCTTCCAATCTCACTTTCGAAAGCAAAGCTTCAAAAGTGAAAGTAGTCAGGACGTGGCTTTTTTCGGCAACCTCCCTTTTTCGAAACGTTGCAAACCTCGTTTTTTGAGGAAAACTGAGATCAGAAGGATATGCAAATTCCCTGGGAATTTGCATATCCTCTTTTGAATCTTCCACATAGTCTACACATAGTCAGAGATAAGGTTGTTCAGGTACCTTAATTTGCATTTCCAGACCTTAAAAAGTTTGGATTTCTTTTCAATTTAATTCTGAACTTTCTGTGTTGTTGTGCTTGTTTGGGGGATTATTGTGAAATACCTGTTGTGTCTTTTATACTAAATGACTTGTATGTATTCTCAACTTCAATTCCATCTTAATTGTTATATTTTTAATCTGAGACTATCCATATATAAAATAGAGCCACTTTGAGCTACCCTTACTCCAGTGAGTAGCTCGTGGACTGGGTTTCCACAATTGGGCCTCTTTTGCATCAGCAGCCCCATACAAAGGCAAACTGTTTATTATTATTATTGTAGTTACAGTGTTGAGATTGAATAAGTGATCAAGCTTAGCTACTAATTTTAGCTTTTGAATCATTTTGAACTCTCTCCATTCTCATTCACCTCACTTCCCAGGATTATTGCATTCTGCAGCAGATTATAAAGCTTAACCAGAGGGTTACATGTAGAAATATTCAGAGTCTAGAAAAGAAGCTTAGCTATGTTTTTAAAATGTGTACGAGAAGGGTATAAAACACTGTTTTGCCCAGGAAAAACTCTTGGCTTTCAGTTGTGTATTTGCCTAGGAATCTAAGCATATTTCTGTTGTAGGCATATTAGAGATGCTGTGTAATCTTTTTCCAGTATGTATCATTGTGCACGGAACATTGTGCACATATTGATTTGTAATCATTAACATTGTGTTTCTGCAACCAAAAAGCAGACAAATATAAATGCCATATTCTGCTCTCAGTTACACTGATATAAGTTCAGACTGACCTCTTTTGAGCTACTCTATATTTACACTGGTGTAATGGAGAACAGAATTTGGACCTACCTTTGGAAGAATTATTACACTGAACAATCTTCTTATTCAGTGTGGTGCAAAATGGAATTATGTGCATTTATTTAAAAATTGTACAGGAACAGCAGTAGTGAAATCTTAAAATACATCTGAAACTTTCACTGTCATCTTAAACACCTATGTTTATACCTGTTAGTAATCATACATATCAAGATGTATATTGAAACACAGAAACAAAAAGTAGTCCTTTAGCACCTTAGAGACTAACTAAAATATATAGAATCATGAGCTTATGTGGGAAAACCCACTTCATCAGATCTGAGACACTGAAACATAGGAATGAAGTAATATGGAAGAATACACGAATAAACTGCATATGATCAACACAATTCATGCACTCGATAGATACACATTATTTCTTATATTTCAGTTTTCAACTTCATTAGGTATTGAGTCGATAATTTTTTCCATTTTGGGGAGAACAGTCTCCTCATCCCAGAATGCCACCAGAGTGCCACAAGAATCCTTATAAATTATCACCTCAAATGTGCACATTTTATATTGAGTACCACAACAAATAACAAAGGAGCTTATACCCCCGTGGCTCAGACATAGGATGAAGTGGAAATCAGAGTGATGGGAGAAGAGGAGGGGAAAAAACCTAACAGAAAGGAAAATGAGTGCTTTGGACACTACATCCTTCTTTCTTTACTGAATACTCTCCAAAAAGTTATATGTTAAACAGCTATCATGCAACTTGCCCTATAAATAGAGCAGAAACATCACCTGTACAGATGTGCTTTTTAGTTGGTAATGGTTAGCGGGGTAATCAGCATGTCATTAAAATTTCTTTGCTGTGAGGGAGCAAAAGAGGGAATCAAGGGTCAGCTGTGTACAAAAATACTTTCTTATTTTCTTTTTAGTCACCTGTAATCAGGGCCTGGGGGTGGGGGAGCAAGGGAAGCCTCCTCCTGCCCTGTGAGAAGTATGTGGTGCTTTGAAATGCCATGGGCTCCTTGCAGGGCTGGGGAAGGGCAAAGGAAGCGTTACACAGCTACCCCGCTCCCAGGCCCTGATTAGCCTGAGGGCAGGGAGTGCGCAAAGCCTCCTCCACTCTCCCCCCAGCCCTGCGAGCAGCGCGCATCATTTTATAGTGCCATGTACTCCTGGCAGGGTGGGAGGAGGCTTCACTCACTAATTAAGGCCTGGGGGTGGAGAAGCAGCAGGGCCTCCGCAGGCCGGATCCACCAGCTTGGCCCATGGAGGCCCTTTTGCCCACCCCTGATCTAACCTGCTCTTAAATATCTCCATGATGGAGACTCCACACTCTCCCTAGGCAATTTATTCCAGTGTTTAACCACCCTGACCATTAGGAAGTTTTTCCTAGTGTCCAAACTAAACCATCCTTGCTGGAATTTAAGCCCATTGCTTCTTGTCCTATCATCAGAGGCCAAGAAGAACAATTTTTCTCTCTCCTCCTTGTAACACCCTTTTAGATACTTGGAAATTGCTAGCATGTCCCCTCTCAGTCTTCTCTTTTCTAAACTAAACAAACCCAGTTCTTTCAGCCTTACTTCATAGCTCATGTTCTCTAGACCTTTAAATCATTTTTGTTGCTCTTCTCTGGACCTTCTCCAATTTTTCCACATCTTTCTTGAAATGTGGTGACCAGAATTGGACACAATACTCCGACTGAGGCCTAATCAGTGTAGAGTAGAGCGGAAGAATGACTTCTCACGTCTTGCTCGCAACACTCCTGTTAATGCATCCCAGAATCATGTTTGATTTTTTTTGCAGCATTGTCACACTCTTGACTCATATTTAGCCTGTGGTCCACTATGACCCCTAGATCCCTTTCTGCAGTGCTCCTTCCTAGACAGTCATTTCCCATTCTGTATTTGTGCAACTGATTGTTCCTTCTTAAGTGGAGTACTTTGCATTTGTCCTTATTAAAATTCATCCTATTTACCTCAGACCGTTTCTCTAGTTTGTCCCGATCATTTTGAATTATGACCCTATCCTCCAAAGCACTTGAAACCCTCTCACTTTGGTATCAACTGCAAACTTAATAATCAGACTTTCCTATTCCATCATCTAAATCGTTGATGAAGATATTGAACAGAACTGGTCCCAAGACAGACCCCTGAGGAACCCCTTCCAGCATGACTGTGAACCATTAATAACTACTCCCTAAGAAAGGTTATCCAGCCAGTTATGCACCCACATTATAGTAGCCCCATCTATTTGTATTTCCCTAGTTCATTGATATGAAGGTAATGAGAGACTGTATCAAATGCTTTACTAAAGTCCAGGTATACCATGTCAACTGCTTCTCCCTTACACACAAGACTTGTTATCCTATCAAAGAAAGCTATCTGAGTGGTTTGACAAATCCATGATGGCTGTTACCTATCACCTTATAATCTCTAAGATGTTTGCAGATGAATTCCTTAATTACTTGCTTCATTTTCTTCTGTCACAGAAGTTAAACTGACTGATTTGTAGTTTCCAAGGTGATTGTTGTTTCCCTTTCTATACATGAGCACTATAGTTGCCCTTTTCCAGTCTTTTTTTAATCTCTCCCAACTTGCATGATTTTTCAAACATCATGAAAGATTTTTCAAAGATCTAAAAACTCAGATACCTCCTCTATCAACTCACCTGAGTATTCTAGGATGCATTTCATCAGGCACTGGTGACTTGAAGACATCTAACTTTTCTAAGTACAGTAGACTTCCAAAAATTTGGAAGCTTTGGGACCTCGGTGGTGCCGGATTATTGGATATTCCAGACTATCAGGAGGTACTATAAGATGGCTATAAAGTGTTTTAAACCCTTTTTATTGTAGCACAAGCACTGTCCAGTGTCACACAATGCCAGTGGCAGACTGACTAAGTCCCATCTGGTTTCACTCTGTTCAGCTGCTGCCGCTGCTGCCTTGTGACTCATTTTTTGCTGAAGCTCACTCACTAGGTTCTTGCCATTTTGATGCCAGACTATTGGGAGTGCCATACAATTGGATGCCAGACTATTGGAGTTTTACTGTAATTTTAACTTTTTTTATTATTATTTTAACTTCTAAACCTACCCCATTTCCACTAGCATTCACTATGTTAGGCATCCCATCACCATCAAACTTCTTGGTAAAAACCAAACAGAGGTCATTAAGCACTTGTGCCATTTCCACATTTTCTGTTATTGTTTCTCCCTCTTCACTGAGAAATGGGCCTACTCTGTCCTTGGTCTTCCTCTTTCTTCTAATGCATTTGTATAATGTCTTCTTGTTACCCTTTGTCTCTAGCAAGATTGAGCGCATTTTGTGCCTTCACCATTCTAATCTTGCCCCTACTTACTTGTATTGTTTGATTATATTCATCCTTTATAAGTTGACCTAGTTTCCACTTTTTATGAGACTTCTTACATGATCTAAAAAACAAAAAGAAGCAAATGCGAAGTGTAACGTAAAAAATGTTCTAGTTTATTTACTATTTAGCTGAGCATTAGTGTGAACATTGCCTGCCCAAAAAAGGGTGTAAACTGCCATCTTGCTTCTCTGCTGATAGACTCATAAGAATGCAAGGCTAGAAGGGATCTAAGAAAAGTCATGGAGTTTAGCCCCCATGTTAAGGAAGGATTAAATATACCTGGACTGTCCCTGACAGGTGTTTTTCTACCCTGTACTAAAAATTTCCAAAATGATGGTAGTTACATATATTTTGTTGCAAAATCTAAAGGTGCTTACTGAAATCTTTTACCAAATTCCATATTGAGTGCTGGCGTGGGAAAGAGATAAAGGGGAGTGAACTTTGCCCATTTAAACTACAGAATGAATTTAGGTATGTGAACTCTAATCACTCAGGTTGAAATTTGGCAATATGATATCCCTCCTAAAAGCTATCATTCACAGAATAGCTATAGAATGCTGGCATAGAATGGCTGCATTTTATCATATAGTACACTTGCTAGGAATTATCGATTCTTATCTTCAACTCACCATTTTCTGTTCTGCTGCCCTGTTCTGAATATATTGTTTTTGTTATGCTTGCTTTGGTAATCATGTTTAATGGTCCAGGCCCACATGGGGAATTTGGTTATTAACCAAACTGCTTCTTGCACAGCTAGTGTAATACATTAAATATGCTCAAGACCTATTGCTGGATCTGTCTCTGCTGGATCAGTCTTCCAAAGAAGCTTTATGTCATGAAATCACTGGTCTGGGGCAATGCCAACACTAATAATATTGTAATGGCTCCTGATTGAATACATTTCTCTTGCCTTTGCTTTCAATTTTTACAGAGCTATTCACATCAATGTCTCTGTTACGATCTAGCAACAGGCAAGATAAGTTTAGTGTCTGTTCCCAAATTTCTTCCTCATTTCCCATTTGTTTCAGGCAAAATTCACAAGCACTCTTCCAAATTGATAGTAAAGAAAAATAAGGTGAGTGGCATTGCATTGAGTCTGAGGAAGTCCCAAAGCAGGTATGAACTGTAGTGTGTGTATGATCAGATATAATCTAGGGGCAATGAAACCCTATAATCCTACAGGGATCAACAGTTATGGTAGGGGACCCAGAAGATGATAAAATTCAGGGCTGGGAGAAGTCCCATATAGATTATTAACAAGCTTTGTATTCCCACACCTTTATAGGAGTGAGGGGGTTTCTAAAACCTACAGAATTTTCAGACCACAGTCATTTTTGTGTCTAATCAATAAAAAGGTTAATTTGCAAATTTAATATTTTCTAGTATATGCAAATGTGATCGTGATTTGTTTTTCAGTAGCCCTTTGAAGACTAAGGGCTGAACTCTGCCAGTATTCAGAGCTGCCATTAATACAGATTATCATACCCATTCTTGTCTCAAATAGGGGAAAATAAAAGTAGCATTTCTCGAACTTTCACTAGCCTGTTGCCAGTCTTCTTCAATGAAGTACAGCTGTAGTACCCAGCATTCTATGGGTCCTATCTATGCTGTATGGTTACTCTTTTAGAGTTCAGTATAAAGTTCAGCCCTGCATGTATACTCTTGGCTTAACGCAATTGCTTATATAAGCATTTCATTTTTGTACAACTTGGAAAATTCTTTATTGATTCAGATTCCATGCTATATAGAAGTCCATGAAAGAACCAAGTACTTAAGAATTAAAAAATGGTATAGGTGAGTTCGTAAAGTTTTAGACCAGAAGGGAGCATTAGATCATCTAGTCTGACCTCTATATCCCAGGCCATTAAATTCCACTCAGTTAATCCTGTGTTTGGCCCATTTAGAGTATGTCTACACAGCAGTGTTATTTCAGAATAACCAACGTTATTCCGAAAACACATAGTCCATGTCTACACACAAGCAGTTATTTTGACATAATGTCAAAATAATGTCCAGCTGGAGGACTACTTACTTTAATTCCTGTAACCCTTATTTTACAAGGATTAAGGGAAGTCAGAGGAAGAGTGCTCTTTCTCAGACTTACTGCTCTGTAGATAGCGCCAAAAGCCGAAATAAACTACTTTGACTTAATCTATGCAATTGATGTAGCTCAAGTTACGTAGCTTATTTTGGATTTAGCCCTGCTGTGTAGACGTGCCCTTAGAATGAGATTATGCACTGTACCTCTGAGAGGCATAACACAAAATGTGTACTCCCAGAGAAAAGGGGCTATGGTGAGGGTTAGCTAATGGTATATCTGACCCCTTCTGGTCTTTGTGGGTCTTTGTTCCCTCTAAGACCTCTTTCTGCTTGGCTTTCCAAAAACTCAGTTCTACTCCAACCTTTGTCACTCAGGCATCTTTATTTGGTGTACAGTAGTGCTACACTGAGCAGATCGGACACAAAGACAGTAGGGATGGCTGCAGGGTACACCATAACACCAGAGTTACATTGAAATCTTCTTCCTTTTATACATCTCCGTGTATTTACTATATATTGCATCACACATTTTTCAATTAGCTTCATTACTTTGCAGGAGCCAATTACTCTGCGACATGGACTGTCCACACACACATTCCTAACTTATTGTTATTTTGTTCATAATAAATAGTTCCCTATGTGTTCTCCCTCTTACATTAGCTGACACAGACATTGTCATCTTAGCCCACTGACATATTTACTTACCTTATTTAGCACAAACATTCTGTGTTCAACCTGGTGATTCATTTATGTGCCTTATTTGATCATCCAGAAAATGAGGCTTCCCTCTATGCATTAATTACTTGTTTCAGGCCAGGCCTGTGCTACAATCCTGTCAAGTGTATCCCCGCTCAGGTCTTTGGCAGTTGCCAGTCTTGCTTGCAATCACATGATTCTCCCATTCTCAGACCAGGCCTTGGGCTGCCATCCCGACTTGATAACCATGATTCCCTCAGGAGCCTGGTGTCTGTCCAGTACCTGCTGTTCTGTGCCCTCCAGGAGCAGTGACCCAATAGTCTTCTCAAAGAAAAGTGTTATTTATTTAGAGCAAAATGTTTCAGAGAAAACATCTTTAAACAAGAAAACTGGACTCTGCAGATGCTTCCTCTTCCTAAGGCTACTCAACCTCTGGAAGGCAGGGAGCACCCAAACATCCTCCCTCATTTCTACAGGACCTATCTCTGTGTCTGTCTCACAGCTCACTGACAACTCTCCTCACACCTCTCTGTGCAGCGAGCCCTTTTGTTTTGTGCCCCTTTGATCCCTTGGTTCCCAGCAATGACAAAACAGCTGTGTTACCTCATGCTGGAGATTACAAATAGGCCATTTTACTATAATTGTCCCCAAAATGGTTGTTGGGACATCATTTATCAAGATCCAGTGTGATTTTTTGTGTGTGTGATTTTTTGTGTCTTGCAAAAGCTGCTCATTAAGCTAGATCATAAATGCATACAGGGAAGTCTAATAAACCCATGGAGTTAGGCCATAGCTTTTCCCCACTGACCACATTGCCCATAGTATTTTTAAGTTACATATCAGCTTTCCTACATTATTACATAGAAGCCCCACACCAGCCATAGCAGCTTTAAGCCACCTTTGTACCCTCCTGATCGTGGGCCAGTTTGGGGGCGGGAGTAACCAGCTTAACTTAGTCTCTCAGGGCTGTCTATGGCAGACTCACTGGGCTGTCCTGTGGGGTGCAACACTTCCTAGAATCTCTGCAACCTTCTGTGTAGCAGCTCTGCCCTGAAATGCACAGACACAAAAAGTTAGCCTTTATCTGCCCCTTATTGCAGGGTTTCTGTGTAGGGTTGCCAACGCTCCTGGACTTAAAGATTGTCATGGGATGAAACCTTCAGGAATAGAGCCAGCCAAAACTGGCAACACTAGTGATGGGATCCTCAAACAACCACCTTGCAGCTGACTTCTATAGTTCCTACACTGGGGGGATCCTGCCCCAGGTGGACATAAGGCTTTTAGAGCCATTTTTGTGTGTGGCATAGATAAAGTGGAGAAGGAATGGTATTCTCATCTTTAAACTTCCAAGGGTGCTCATGTAGGCACTAAGCATTTCTTGCAAGTAGGGCCCTGCCAAATTCACACTTGAGTTTGGTATATTTCATGGTCAATTCATCATTTTAAATATCAAACATTTCATTATTTTAGCTATTTAAATATGAAATGTCACTGTGTTATCATTGTGGGGCTCTTGACTCCCCCGCCAAAAAAGTTGTGTGTGTGTGGAGAGGGGGAATAGTACCCCCACACTCCAGCCACCTAGCTCTGAAGGCAACACAGAAGTAAGGGTAGCAATACCACATCCCCCTAAAATAATCTTGCAATTCCCCAACAAACCTCTTTTGGGTCAGCACCCTCAATTTGAGAAATGCTTGTTTCCCTTGTGAAATCTGCACAGTTTGGGTGTGTTTAGACTACTTCCCTCTTTCAACAGAGGGATGTAAATTAGGCACTTTGAAATGGCAAATGAAGCCGGGATTTGAATTTCCCGCACTTCATTTGCATAATCACATCATGGCGCTCTTTTGAAAAAGTGCTATTTTTGAAAGTAAAACTGCAGTCTAGACATGGTTCTTTCAAAAATAGAAGCCTTTTTCACAAGATCCTGTAAAGCTCATTTTTTGAGGTTTACAGCATCTTTCGATAAAGCCTTCCCTTTTAGAAAGAGAAAAGAAACTCTGTGACCTACATGGCAAATAAAAACTAACCAACATGACTCACATTTTAAATACTCACACAAGATCAATAGATTCAGGATTATTTGTCAGTGTCATTCCAGCAATAATTTTGAATAATGAATTAATGAGAGGAAGTTTTATGTTGCTTGTGGACAATTCACAATCAGCATCTAAACTCCTAGCATAAGGCGCTCATTATAGATTATTCGCTTAGCTCTTGCTGTTTACACAGCATACTGTACAAACCTAGAGAGTGCTGAGAACATCAGTTTCTGGGAAATTCATTTATTCTCCATTCAGCCAGAGGCAGTGTAAAAGAGTTGAGAGTGAAGGCTGCAAGAG
Organism: Pelodiscus sinensis; assembly: GCF_052426305.1. Taxonomy (NCBI): domain Eukaryota; kingdom Metazoa; phylum Chordata; order Testudines; family Trionychidae; genus Pelodiscus; species Pelodiscus sinensis. The sequence continues at coordinate 194,258,848 of NC_143053.1, read as the reverse complement.
TGTGAGAGCGAGCGAGCTGGTGAACTAAAAAAATTAAAATACAGAAAATATTGGGATAGGAGACACTTCCAAATGCCAATGAAAATATTCTTTTAAATTATGGAATATAGTTACAGTTACAATTATAGCTAGCCTAAGACCTCCTGTGGCATGTATTTCTGTCAATGAGCTGTGATTTAAGGGATTTATTCTATTTCATTGAGGAACTTCCTGATTAAGAAAAACTGAGGAGGATGAACATGTGTGAGGCATTAAGCTTTTCAACGATATGGTAATCCCTTGTTATGTGCTCGTATATTTTCCATTACCAGACAATAAACCCTCTACAAACTGAACATATGGCATTTGATCTATATTTTTACATATTGCCAACATTCTAAACAGTTTTATGTACTACTTAGTATTAAGCATATTAATATTCCCATTTGTGTTTCCAAATCCTTTTCTGACACAGCACTTCAGCCTTTTGTTCCCTAATATGCAAAACATTATTAATATATTCTAGGAACTCAGATTTACAAAGAACTCAGTAAATCTATGTGCAACTCAAGCCCTGCTATGAAGAATATGGAACCTCCAAACCAGAGAAAAACATTATCCATCAAACCCTTTCAAGTCCAGCCAATGCTTATCTACATACTCAATGCTCATTATCCCTAAAATTTGGACAGTGGCTGTGCTTCTAAATTAATTCTTTCTCCAAAATGTGATTTTAAATCCCTCTTGAACAAATTACATATTTTCACTGGTTTATACCTGAAAATCCCCATAGATGATTGACCAAGTACAGTAAACTTCCGATAATCCAGCACCTTTAGGACCCGGGGGGGGGGGGCGGATTATCAAATATGCCGGACTATCAGAAGGGGGGCTATGAGGGATCTGGAGTGGGGTTGGAGGGGATGCCACCCCAGACCCCTCATAGCCCCCCCTTACAATAGTCCGGCTCTGCCCCAGGCGTCCCTGATTCAGCCGCTGCTGGTCAGTTTCAGCAGCAGCTGAATCGTGGATGCCTGCAATAGAGCAGCTGGGGTGCTGCCAGGTTGGTCCCGCAGCGCCGAGGGGCGGCGCTACCGCACCAACCCAGCAGAACTCCAGTTGCTCTTGGGGACGCCTGGGACAGAGCAGCTCGAGTGCTGCCGGGTTGGTCCCGCAGCCCCAAGGGGCAGCGCTATGGGACCAACCGGGCAGTACCCCAGCTGCTCTGCTCCCGGCTTCCCCGATTCAGCTGCTGGTCAGTTTCAGCAGCAGCTGAATGGGGGAAGCCTGTCCGGCTGCCCCAGCACTTCTGGGTTTCTGATGGTGCCGGACCATCAGGAGTCCCGGAGCATTGGATGCCGGACTAATGGAGTTTTACTGTATCTTCAACGTGGGCTAATATAATATATGGAGATATACCATCTCATAGAACTGGAAGGGACCTTGAGAGTCCAGTCCCTTGCCCTCACAGCAGGATCAAGTACCATCCCTATGGGTGGAGAAGGGGTTGTTACCATTTTAGAACCTCAGTCCAGAAAAAAAATCACCTCCAGTTAATTAAAACATCTAGAATTTGTATTGAATAATCAGCTTTTTTTTTTTTTTACTGATGTGGAAGTATCATTCTTGGCATTATAAGGATATAAGTTTGTCATAAAGGTCACAGACTCCATGACTTTTGGTGATTTCTGTGACTTCAGCCTTGACAGGGGGGGCGGGCAGGAAGCTTGGGCTATCAGTTCCTAGGTAGTGGGATGAGCCCTAGGTTGTGGGGCTCAGGCTGTCCAGGGCCCAGGCAGTGCGACTTGGGCTTCTTTGAATTATTAAATATTATCCACAACCACTCCATGACTTTTCTTAAAAATAACCATGACAAAATCTTAACTTTAATTTCAGTGAACATTGATATACAAAAATACAACTGTTGAATACTGTGTACCAAATTCCAAAATGTATACATTAAGATATTTAGGAACCCTAGGAAAAGAACATCTAACTGGTTTGGTTCTGATGTTGGCACTTAGTCTGTCATCGGTGACTGGAAATCAGTTACTGTGTTGGAAATCAGTTACTGTGTTGTATACAGGTTGAACCTCTGTAGTCTGGAACCCTGGGGACCTGCCCAGTGCCAACCTAGAGAATTTGCCAAACTATGGGAGGTCAATATTGTCTAGCAGCATTACCAACACTTCCATTGTTTACTGGGCTCTTAGAAGACATTCAGGGATAAATTAGAGCTAAATAACAGCACAGAACACTGAGGGCCAAGACTGGTGGCTGTAAACAAACCTTATGGGACCATGGGAAATATGGCCACACCCATGATAAGTGAACATTTAACTAACTAAAATCATGCCAGACCACGGATGTTACCAGATCAGACAGTGCCAGAGGTTCAACCTGTACTTATCTTTTAATCACAGTGAGCACTATATAGAATTGATGTCCTCTTTCTTTTCATGGAAGCCAAAAAACCTGTGCATTTAAGGAAGTCTGTATTTTATCCTAAAGCAAAAAATCTTTAGATGACTCAAAAGTAGGCCAGTTCCTCAGGTCCTCCAATAATTAATTCCTCTGGCACTAAAGTGTATGCAGTCAAATGCAGGAAGATGAAACCTTGTTATTCGGATACTGCAGTTTTTAAATTTCCTGCTCTTAAAAGGCTTTGTTTATACCCTTATATATTTCTGTTCTTTTTCTTGCTGAAAACTATTTTTTTTTGGAGAGGAGTCTCATTGGAAGCAGAAGAGATTTAAACGGCCTCTTCTTCTTGTGCCCATCTTCAGATCCATCTACTAAGTGAGAAGTTCCCAAACATGTATAACCATTGAATATCATTTCTATCAAAGCCAGTGAGCTCAGGCCTCACCTTTCTGTGATGTGGGCACAATATTTGTGTTTGTCAGTTATGAATGAAGGTTCAGAATACTAGAGATGCAATTTCAATAGTCTTTACGTTGTCATGTTTCAGTGAAACGGCTTATTTCTGGGCATATAACTTATCCAATTGTGCCATTCCAGTCTAACTAAAACTGCCCACCTGTGGGGCCGGAAGCAAAAGAGGAAACAGGCTGTATGGCAAGAATAAGGGGAACTGATAGGAGGAGAGGATGTGGGACAGTTCCCTCCCTTGAGCCGCCTTTCCCCAGTGAGTCCCTTTATACATCTGGTCCCTCCCCCCCCCCCCCCCCACTTTCCCTTTCCCCACTAGCAATGCCCTAAAGCAGCTGGCTGCTACTGCTGATGCCTCCTCCCTCAGGCAGCTCCACAAAAGCAAAATACCAGCAGGGTGCAGTGAGAGTGGTAGAGAAGAAAGGCTCAATGCACTCATTATAGGCACAGCATTAATCCCTGGCAGACAGGTGTAGCCCTTGCAGGGGAAATGCTGTTTAGCCCCTGCAGCCCAGCCAAATGCATGCAATTCCTGCAAGGCTATGGGAAAGCATATGTACCATCTAAAGCCATTTCATGCAGCATTCTGTATTTCCTGATGTTCCAGGCTGAACATGCAACGCTTCTTTAGACTCAGGGAAGAAAACTCAAAAGCGGAGAAAGATTTAACAACGCGTGTGTGTGTATGTGTGTGTGCGCGTGCATGCATGCACACATGCACACACTCTGTCTCCTCCCCCCTTGATAAAACCCAAGCAGGATTCTGGCTGGCAAATTAATATTTTCATATTCCTGATAATTCATGTGACTGGTTTTGTAGCTATTAATATACTAATATATATTTAACATTTATACAAAAGTAGCATCTAAAGGGCTCAAAGCCCCAGGAACTATTCATAACTATATTAATTTAATTAATAACTAATAGTAATCTAATTAACATGTGTTTGGGCACCTGTGTGCATGCAAGTCAGGACTCTAGTATCACATTCAACTGACCCTTTACAAACTGCAGTATTTATCATACTGAATGCCTCTATTGCTAGAAACTATCTAAGGCCCAGGTGCTGAGTTCCTTCAGCTGACATTGATTACGATCAGAGCAGAGAGGGTTAACATCTGAGCATATCATGGTTCTAGTTAGGGCTGCCTGACATTTTCTCTGGCTGACATAGGAGGAACACAGCCATATTTCTGCTTTATGTACACAGTTTAATTATTCTGGTAGTTCTACTTGTCAGTGGATGGAGAATTACTGCTAAGTTTATGTAAGCAATGTGTCTGATTAATCCACACGCTGATGGTTAGGCAGCTGTGGAATAGGTTTACTGCTCAGACCAAATTAAGCATTGGGGATGAGCACATTTATGTGGCAATAATAATGCCTTCATTTTTATGAATAATTACAAAACTATTTGCCTAATAGCATTATAACCTGCAAACGGTCTGATATAATCACAAAACAGAACCAAGATTTACAAAAAATGGGTTATTAAAATGAATCTGCTAAAGTAAAATATTGCAAAGTGCTTATGTTACTCAGGCTCTTAGGCTCCTAAGTCTCATGAAAACAAGGGGTCTTAAGTGCCTAAGTTGCTTCTGAATTGGGTCACATCCTCTAAATTATTTAGGTACTTAAATCCCATTGATGTCAAATAATTTGCAGGATCTGGGCTTGAGGACCAAATTTACAAAGATGAAAAGTAAATGGGACTTAGGTGCCTTCCTCACTTAGGCATTTCTGTTATCCCCGGAGGCTCCTGTCTGCATTTTTAGACCTTAAATACCTTTGTAAATCTGGCCCTTAAGCTTTGAAACTATCTAGAGATTTTATGTAAATATTCACGCAAATAGTATAGCTTACAGATCCCTCTGATTTCAAATGGAGATGCTGGGTTATCAGTACTTACTTTGGAGTCTAAAGGGGATATTTTCAAAGGCACAGATGGTAGTTTGACTTTCTAACCTACCTGCCACTGTTCTAGATTCCTATATCATTTAAGGACTAACCCTAGAATGAGCTCTTTTCCTGTATCAAACTTATTGGGCCTTCCTATATAGAGATCCATCCATGCACATCCAGTGCAGGGTCAAGTCTGACATTGGCATAAAATGTTAATTTTACAGGAACTCCCTATTTTTTGTACATGAAAGGTATAATTTCTGGTTGCCTATGTGGTCCTGAGAGAGTCTGTTGCAAAGATGGTTCTTTAGCTGCATCTAGAATTTAATTTGTGGAATATATGTTTGTTTTATTATGAGATTTTCTTGCTGTTCCAGCATATAAAAATTGCCTTTAGAAGCTAAACCTGTGCAGGTTCATTTATTTGCTACTACTGCTTTTTTTCCCCCTCCACAGGTAATATCAAGATTATCAAACAAGTCTACACTGTCTCAGGTATGATTGCCTGATTTGAAATACGATGAGCTTAACTTTGAAACAGAAGTGTGTAGGGCTTTTAAGTCAATGGAAACACACCCCTTAATGGGTTTTGAATAAGATCCTTAAATAGGATCCTGCATTTCAGTGCTGAAAACTGCTATTATGTGGGTATCTCGTAACGGTATTTTAGCATCCAGATGCTGGATTTGAATGTTCCATTACTGCATATTCATTTTAAACCACAGCCTTGAATGTTTACTCAGTCCAAATGATAGACATGAAAAGTTCAATTTACATACAATTCTCTCTCAGTAGTGAATAAGATGGACTCATATCTGAGTTCTGTACAGTTTCCTCCTCTGCCTTCTATATAGTAGAATAGTTCTTGAGGCCATTATTGTCTTCTTGCCAGACAGCCCTTTTCTACTACATTTTATATTCTTGACTTTTTGGACATACAATGAGCTAGACCTTTTCAATCTGGTATCTGTGCTGTTAATAATTGTATAATAGTCACTTAGTAAACTAATAGGGCAAATAAAAGAGCAAAATTACACTCATGCAGCAAAATATGAGGACAAGGAGTGATGGGAAACCTCAAAAGATTGTGTGCCCAAAATGTGTATCTTTCTCCAACTATCCAAACTGATATGATTATGGACAATAGGGCTGAAAAACTCTTGGGAGTAGACTACTTTATGAGATTTTTGCTACTTCCTGTTCTCAATTGTGCTGAAAATGTTCCAGTACTGTTTTTAGAAAACATATCTTTTCCGCTCAATTGTATTTGGCTATTCCGTTTATTTGAAATGTGTGGAATTTGCAAGAACAGTATAGAACCCTTACCAGGAACCAACTCCATTTGGGCAGACCTCTACAACATGTATTTTGTTGCTAAGAAAATAACAGTAACAAAAGAAAGCAATAATAGATGAATAACAAATAACTCTTGCATGGTAATTTTCATTAGCATGCATTAAAGTGATTTACAAAGGCATACCATTATTCCTACTTTACAAATGTGGAAACTGAGGCACAGAGAGATGTGATTTGCCCATAGTCATCCAGCAGTAGAGTGGCTGGTCTTCTGAGTCCATTGGGCCCCTCTGCCCCCATAACAAGTGCCTACAGTCCATTGTACAGTTTGTATTCTTTAATAGATTCATCTCTGTTTTTTGAGGTGTTAATTCTTCAGAAGTTAATCAGCACTGTTGTGAATTAATAGGGCTCAGCAGGAGCTCATGGATCTGGCTGTAAGGAAGTAAGATCAGTGTGTAAGGTTCCACTCAGTATGACTAAGAGGAGGAATCAGGATGAATTCAGGTCCTAAAAGAAGTGTGTCGCTCCTTATAACTGCCCTTGTACTGTTGGACTGTAGGTTTATATAAGTTACCTACTGAACATCCATTCCTTAATGCACCAACAGTCTGACAGCATTAACCTAAGAAATAACTCTGCAAAAGACAGAGAAACCTATGAAAGTGTATTTACTGTGGGTAGCTTTTATGAACTACAGTCAGACAACATTTCACAGTAGCAAAATACATTTGCAATGAGGTCAAGGGCTATGTTACTACAGGGCTTGATATAAATATATACACTTGAGGGACTGAAGAGAAAAAGAAAGAAAGAACAGGTGGGTCCCAAAATAACATTTGTTCTAATGAAAAAGTAAAGCTCTAATGGATTTGGCTTTATTGAAGTATGATCATCAGAGCAAATCAGCTGTCCCTGCTGTGTTGGGCTTTGATGTTTTATATTAATATGAATTATTCACTATTTTAGACAGAGCCCAAGGGAAATGGCAGCATAAACAAGAGACTCCCATCAATTGTGGAAGACGAGGATGAGGAAGAGGAAGGGGAAGAGGAGGAGTGTGCCATCCTTTCTCCAATCCACACAAGGAGCACAACCTCATCCCAACAGAAGAAAAGTGGAAGCAATAAAAGCTATCTAGGGATAAACTTGAAACAGTTGGCCTCAGGAACTGTGCCCTTTCACTCACCTATCAGAGTCTGCAGTTCAAACCCTGCAAGAACCAGACATGAAACTGAACTCCACTACTACTCCAGAAAAAGAGAGAAAAACCTAAAATTGCACCTTTCAACACTGAACACCATCGGTCCCCCTGACCTCAGCCCCAGGTAATAGCTATTAACATTATCTTCTTCCCCCAACAGATAACCCTGCTTTTAAGTAAAATTCTTGTTTTACTCAATATTATTTAACCCTTGGCAGGGGAAATTTTAAGATGTCATGTCTGTTTAATAAATTAAAGATGCTGTTACATCTGGGGGAAATGTTAGCATACATAAAAATTAGATGAAATATTTAGATAAGCTACTGTCTTCAGTAAACCAGAGGCACCCAAATTTAAAATTTTGGCCTTAATCTCTCTGGGCATATCTACGCAGCAGGGCAAAAGTTGAATCAAGTTATGCAATTTCAGCTACGTCAATTGTGTGGCTGAAGTCGAAATAGCGTAATTCAGCTTTTGGCGCTGTCTGCACAGTAGGAAGTTGAAGGAAGAACTGTCTTCCTTCAGTTTCCTTATTCCCCATGAAATGAGGGCTCCAGGACTCTGTATAAGAAGTCCTCCAACTCTGTAGACGCACGCTTTATTATTCTGAAATAACACTGCTGTGTAGACATAACCTGTAAGAATCAATGTACTTATATGCAGAATTACGAAAATACATATCTTGCAGAGCCACTATGATGGCAACCTGGCTTTACAGGTTGAATTGGAAGTAACTGAAGTTTTAAAATCAGCTTTTCACTAAAATGTATGGCAAACAAAATACACAATGGTGTGTGGTGGTATAAAAGTATAATTAGTCCTAGTGTGCAATGACCTCATTTATGGCAAAGCTATTTATGTAAGTTATTTCCAATTCATTGCAATGAAAGTGTAAGTTTTTATTGGCAAAAACTACAGTCTTTGGGCCTGATCCTCATAAATCATCATAGGGATTTGCACCTCATATGCCTTGGTTTGCAGTTTTTAATTCACATCTTCAAGCAATTTTAAAGTGTGTACATTTTTTAAAGTTTTCTTTGTCCACTAATGATATAAAACCTAATCTAATAATTTCTTTAGTCATAGGACTATGGTGTCAATAAAGTAAACATGAAATCCACTGACTCAGCATCACAAACTAACAATAGGTCTAACTGGGTCAAAATTGATTCAGTAAACTCAGTACAGGCAGTCCCCGGGTTACGTACAAGATAGGGACTGTAGGTTTGTTCTTAAGTTGAATTTGTATGTAAGTCGGAACTGGTACATATTGTAGGGGAAACTCTAGCCAAACATTTCTCCAAAGCTCAGTTTTATTCTCCCACACCTCACTTCCCTCAGTCCTTTATTCTCAAGCTGAGGTGTCTGCTGAGAAAAGCCGCTCCGCGTCTCCCTGGTCTGCTGGAGGGGGGGGTGCTAGCTTCGCGTCTCCCTGGTCTGCTGGGGGTAAGCAGCTAGTGCGGGTTTGCCTCACCCCGTTTGTAAGTAGGGATCCGATGTAAGTCAGATCCATGTAACCCGGGGATTGCCTGTATAGCCAAAATTCATGTAGATTCATGCAGAGAAAAAAAAACCCCTTGGCTGCATCTAGACTGGCAAGTTTTTCCACAAAAGCAGCTGCTTTTGCGGAAAAACTTGCCAGCTGTCTACACTGGCTGCTTGAATTTGCGCAAGAACACTAGAATTTGCGCAAGAAGATTAGATCGTCAGTGTTCTTGCACAAATACTATGCTGCTCCCGCTCGGGAAAAAGCCCTCTTGCGCAAATACTTTTGCGCAAGAGGGCCAGTGTAGACAGCTAAAAACTGTTGAGAAAATGGCGATCGGGGCTTTCTTGCGCAAAACCGCGTCTAGATTGGCATGGATGCTTTTGCGCAAAAAGCGTCCGTGCCAATCTAGACGCTCTTTTCCGCAAATGCTTTTAATGGAAAAACTTTTCCATTAAAAGCATATGCAGAAAATCATGCCAGTCTAGACGCAGCCCTTGTGTATATCTGTGGAAGAATATGATAAGACAGCTTCCACATTAGCAAAAGTGATTCAGGGAAAAGTCTTTCACCTTTACTGCAAATCACCTGTTTGATATGGCTCAGGTCAGATATGACTGAAAGTCATTACCATTTGATGGCCTGTGGAAAATGAGTTTTGGTTCATGGTGCCTGTTCAAAATTGTCCACTAGTCAGACACTCGTACGTTGCCAGACATTGTCCTCCAATTTTGTGGGAGCAAATTGAACAAGTATTGTTACACACACTATTTCCATATGTCTTTTTTGCGTATGCAAAGTTTGAATCCTATTTATAGTTAGGCTGGAAATGTGGCCCATAACATACATGATTTGAGACACATTACCCTGCCAGCCAAAATCTTTTTCTCTTTTAATTTCCCAACCCAAACTACATTTACAGTATCAGAATATGTTGATCAAATAAAAAGGAAAGTCAGAAACCTGGAACAATGTTTTTCCCAGTTAGTGTTAAAATGAAACTAGAACCTTAACCAATGGCTAAATATTGACTTGCTTTTGGACAGAAGTATAGGAATGAGGAGACGATATGAGAAACTACCTCAGCTTCTTGTGATCCCTATATAGGGCCCAGCCAGAATGTGGCCCAGGAAATATATGTCCTCCTTTCTCCCAGAAGTTTGCATAGATGTTCTCCACCTGAAGAAAGGCAGAATGGGGACAGGCTCATGACCTTGATGGCCAGGGAGGTTTCAATGTGCAGACTCAAGGAATCTCCAAGATGAATTCTAGCTGGGCCAATGAGAATTCTACCTGGAGCCTGCCCTTTTTTTCTCCAGTGACAGCCTCTGCAACCCTGAAACTACAAGGGTGGCCATATTACAGATTAGTGGAGAGGGGTAGGATTCCCTTATGACCCAAACATGTGATCAAGCTTGCAGTGTTAGGCAGTGCACATGTTTCAGACTTAGGCCAACATCAAATCATTTGTGAATAACCACTTCCCTGAACAGTGGCTCCATTTTATGGATAACTGAGGTAGCGTTATATATTTTCACCCTTTACATTAATATTGGTATATTTTGAACATAGGGCTGTGTCCTTAGTGAATGTAATTTGATGTGGATCTACTTACTTCAGTGGAGCTAGATTTCACAGCACATAGCAAAATGTATGAATAATAATAAATTCTCCTCAGTCCTGCAACCTACTGCATAGGTATCCAGTGCATAGTGAGCCAGCCCCTCATCAGAACTTTTTTCTCTTTGTTTTTTAAATAATTTGCTTTGCTGCCATCAAAGCAATTATTAACCACACCTTTTTTGTTTTTGAGGAAACACTTACCAGATGAGCTTATTATAGTATTTAGAATACTCACAGCTGGTCTGGCCAGCATAGTCATAGAAAACTGGCATTCATCTTCCTCAATACTTAATAGGAAATGTATAAGTAAAGAAAGTGCACTAGTGATACAGAAATGTGTGCACTGATTACACTACCAGACTCTGGGAGTCTTGATTTTCCTAAAGGAAAATCAATCTCCTTGTCGAGTATCAGAGGGATGCATCTGACGAAGTGGGTCTTTGCCCACGAAAGCTTATGCTCCTACACTTCAGTTAGTCTATAAGGTGCCACAGGACTCCTCACCCCCCATTCTCCTTGTGTGATCAGTAAAGGGATGAAGAAGATTGGAAAAATTCCTTCTATAACTTCATTAGAAGGAACAATTAAGGTTTGCTCCCAAGCCTCTTATCATTGGTGGGATTCTTTTCTCTGATGATGGGAGTTAGGCCAGGCTCCTGGAAGTCTACATGTAAGTCTGTACTGATTTCATTCTTGACATTACCTTTCCCGTTCAACTTTAATCATGAAGTAACACTACTTCATATAAGGAATCTCTTTATATAAGGAATCTCTCAATTTCTTCAGACACACAAATTGACTGCAAACCTGAGAAGTACAATTCTAAGTTATTTTAGAAAGTTTTATCTTTACGTGTCTCTCTCTGAACACTGTGAACTATTGACCTGCTGTAATTTTCAATGCATATCTAAATAGTTTTTCACCATCCTTAGTTCCCATGTGGGCTTTAAATACAATGAAGATATTAATATTTTAATCCATTAATAACATACAGCAAGTGGATATTTAATGTGAGTTAAATCTTTATTCTTTGAAAAAGTGAAACAAAAATCATATTTCTCAGCTTTTGTAGTGATTATTCAAACAAATGAATCATCTGAATTTCCAGTTGCAGGAAACGCCATAATCCTGAGTAGGTCATCTTTTCATGAGCCCCATCTTCTATCAACCTTACACATGTCTTCTGCAGTGATGATAGCTGTTTTGTATCCAATACAGTAAAGTATAATGACTTCCAATTGAAGTCTGAATTTTGCAAACAGATGCACTAATATAGAGCCTTGTACCCAGAGTCCCAATCAGGCCCATAAGATTTGCATGTGCACAAAGGTCTGAATTAGGAGGTAAAGACTATACTATGTATGTTGCAGTAAACAGGTCTCTCAACTTATCGGGTACCCCTTTTTGATCTCTGTTTTACATTCTCCAGTCCTTATGTTTTTGCATTTGAAGAGCAGAGTAAATAGCTCCTTATCCCAAGCAAAGTGAAGTTTCTGTTATACAGGTGTCCACTCATCACAGAACCACTATCACAATTAATAGTGGAAGAAGAGAAGTCAAAAATTGGCTGAGCATAAAACTGAAATATCTTTTAGACGTCACCCCTCCATGTCAAGGCTCTTGGAGGAAGGAAGGCAGTGTTAAGGGAAGTCAGTACTACTCTGCATGCTGTTCTGTGCCTGTTGTACAGACAAAGTAAGGATGTAATTTGTCCACAGTTGTCAGCACAAGCACTTAGGTTCACTTTAAAACATTAGTTGGCAAAGATGTATACTTTATATATTACCAAAAATACATATCAAAATAAGAAATACTCAAATTTACATACTAGGGTGGTCAATAACAATTAACTCATGCAAATAACACAAAAAATTAATCACAATAAAAAACTATCATAATTAATTGTACTGTTAAACAATACAATGCCAATTGAAATGTATTAAATATTTGTTGTTTTTCTATATTTTCAATGTTAATTTCAATTACAACACAGAATACAAAGTATATAGTGCTCTCTTTATATTATTTTTATTACAAATTGATGCACTATAAAAATTAAACAGAACAAACAGTATTTTTCAATTTACATCAAACAGGTACTGAAGTGCGATCTCTTTATCATGAAAGTTGAACTTGCAAATGTGGATTTTTTTTTGTTATACTCAAAACCAAAACAATGTAAAACTTGAGAGCCTACAAGTCTACTCAGTCCTATTTCTCGTTCTGCCAATTGCTAAAACAAACAAGTCTTATGTTGATAGGAGATATTTCTGACTGCTGCTTATATATGCTGATTCCGGAAAGTGAGAATAGCCATTCATATGGGACTTTTATAATTGGCATTGTAAGGTATTTACATGCCAGATATGTTAAACATCCGTATGCCTCTTCATGTTTTGGCCACTATTCCAAAGAACATGCTTCCATGCTGATGATGCTCTTTTAAAAAATAATGCGTTAATTAAATTTATGATTGAACTTCTCTTACTACTCTGTTCTACCTGTATTCTGCCATATATTTCATATTATAGACGTATTTGATGATGATCCAGTACGTTTGTTTTAAGAAAGTCTTCACAGGAGATTTGACAAAGAAGATACCAATGTGAGATTTCTAAAGACAGGTACAGCATTGGACCCAAGGTTTACTAAGCTGAAGTACCTTCCAAAATCTAAGAGGGACAAGATATGGAGCATGCTTTCAGAGCTTTTCAAAGAGCAATATTTTGATTCTGAAACTACGGAACTTGAACCACCAATAAAGAAAATCTACCTTCTGCTGAAGGCATCTAACTCAGATGATGAAAATCAATACGGATCAATCCGCTTTTTTTGGATCATTTTGAGAAAGAAGCCATCGTCAACATAGACATGTTATAGAATCATAGGGCTGGAAGAGACCTTAGGAGGTCATAGAGTCCAGCTCCTGCCCAAAGCAGGACCAATCCCAACGAAATCATCCCCGCCAGGGCTTCGTCAAGCCGAGGCTTAAAAACCTCCAGGGATGGAGAGTCCACCACCTCCCTAGGTAACCCATTCCAATACTTGATCACCCTTCTAGTGAAATAGTTTTTCCTAGTATCCAACCTAGACCTCCCCCATTTGAGACCAGTGTTGCTAGTTCTGCCATCGGTTACTACTGAAAACAGCCTCTCTCCATCCTCTTTGAAACTTAGAATCATAGAATACTAGGACTGGAAGGGACCTCGAGAGGTCATCGAGTCCAGTCCCCTGCCCCTATGGCAGGACCAAATAGGTCCTTCAGAAAGTTGAAAGCTGCTATAAAATCCCCCCTCACTCTTCTCTTCTGCAGATTAAACAAGCCCAAATCCCTCAGCTTCTCGTCATAGGCCATGTGCTCCAGCCCCCTAATGTCCTCCAGAAAGGTAGTTGAAACATGAATATTTAGCGCATCTGGCATGTAAATATCTTGCAACTCCAACTACAACAATGCCATGTGAAAGCCTGTTCTCACTTTCAGACATTGTGAATAATAAATGGGCAGTATTAATTCCTTCAGCTGGTTTGTGTGATTGGCTGCAGAAATAGGACTGCGTGGACTTTTAAGCTCTGAAGTTTTACATTGTTTCATTTTGGAATACAGGCTTTTGTACATTATTCTATATTTGGAAGTTCAACTTTTATATTAGAGTGCATTGCAGTACTTGTATGAGATGAATTGAAAAACGCTATTTTTGTTTTGTACAGTGCAAATATTTGAAATAAAAAAGAAATATAAAGTGAGCACTGTACACTTTGTATTCACACTTTGTATTCTTTGTTGTAATGGAAATCAATATATTTGAAACTGGAGAAAACATCCAAAATACTTAAGCAATAATAGAATACCATTTATTTTAACAGTGCAATTAATTGTGTGGTTAATTTTTTTAATCGTTTGACTTCCCTATTATATACTAATGACCTTTGCTTCTAATATTTCCATTCTTCATCTATGCTGATTCAGATATCACATACATTGGAGTAAATCAGGGAGTAGCCCCATAGTACAGGCAGTCCCCGGGTTACATGGATCCGACTTACATCAGATCCCTACTTACAAACGGGGTGAGGCAACCCCGCACTAGCTGCTTCCCCCCAGCAGACCAGGGAGACGCAAAGCTAGCACCCCTCCCAGCAGACCAGGGAGACGTGGAGCGGCTTTTCTCATCAGACACCTCAGCTTGAGAATAAAGGACTGAGAGAAGTGAGGTGTGGGAGAATAAAACTGAGCTTTGGAGAAATGTTTGGCTAGAGTTTCCCCTACAATATGTACCAGTTCCGACTTACATACAAATTCAACTTAAGAACAAACCTACAGTCCCTATCTTGTACGTAACCCGGGGACTGCCTGTACTCAAATGCTGCAAAACTGGTGCAAGTGAAAGAAAGTTCATCACTTGTATCTCAAATGCTTTTCTACAAAGTGAGCATGTATATGTTACCATAAATATGTCTGTATGCACAAATGAGTGTTTCTGTAGACAGTGTCTGAAGGTCCAATTGAAAAGGTCTGTTTTATAGCTCAGTCTTTTATTTGTTAGTTGATTTGGTTGGTGTAAGGTTTTGATGTGACATACACTCTCCCCTTTCTCTTTGTTTGATGGATACATAAGTACAGCCTTGAGCTTTGCTTCATACAGCAATAAAAACCCATCAGATTAAAAATAAGATCCTGATAGAATGATCTTATTCTCAATAGTATTTTTCAACTCAGTAGTTCCATTGACTATGATTCTTAGAGCAGCTTAAATTTCACATTAGCTTAGTGAAGTAATTTTAATCCTATTTTTAGCCATATGCAAACTCAAAAGGAAGAGCAATCCCACAGGAGGACTGAATAGCTAACAAAGGTAGTTTTTCTGAATTCAGTACGGCATTTGTTACTCTGATTAGAAGTTTGCCCGTATGTTAGGAAAATCTAAGGAACCTTAACTGGAATTGCAGCCTGGTCATTGCAATGCATTGAAACAATCTGGTTTTCATTCTATTTCCTCAAAAACAGAGTTTCACTAGAACCAAGTTTGTTGTGGGTCAGATTACTGGGGTGCAAAGATGGGTTTGCAACTGGGGTTGAAGTTGACATGAGTCAGGGCAGGATAGATACTGATCTTTCAGTTAGTCCTGTAGAGTGAGGACATGCTAAAGCTATTGTCAATCATGCCTTAATAAGTGACTTCAGAATTTTGTTCTTAACACATTATACAGATAATGCATATACTGTAATTCATAATGCCACCAATAAAAAGCACCTGGAAGGCACTAGGAGTCCTTCCCCAGACTTCAGTGGGCATTGGTTTAGGCTTAGTGTCAGTACAGTCCTGCAAACAGGGTTTGCTGCTTGCAGGATGATAGCCTGATCATTGGCAGAGGTGGGGAAACAGAACAGTGCTACTGTCAAAGCTAGTTGCTTCTACTGTGTGTGTCTGCAAAGCATGGGGAGAGCTTTTGACCTGGCATTGCTAACTCTGCTTTCATCTTTGTGAGATTTGTCAATCACCTGGGGTTGATATTTATTTATGGCAGCCTAAGAAAGAATTTGACAGATGCAAATAAAGCCGAAATTCCAAGCCACTATGTTGGAGGTATGAAAACATAATCATCAAAATTAAAAAAAAAAAAACTAAATATTTTCATTTTAATGAGTTAAATAAGCAAAACACTTGTTTCACTGATGGGCTTGACAGTTTGTAATTATTAATAGCATAGGAATGCAAGTGGACAAAAATAAAGGTCCTGTCATAGTCAGTAAAAGTAGTAATATTATCAAAATGATCAGTTAAGATGAAGGTCCTGACTTTCCTATCTTTACTTAGCTGGACTGAATGAGTTGCCACTTGTAAATGGCCTTTATATTTCTTAAGATTAGTGTCATGCAGAAAACACCATTGCTTAAGACTATGACTATTAGTAATAAATATTGATTCTTACTTTATGAAGTATGATGTCTATAGACACCATATTCAAAGACAATATTTTAACAGGATTGTTGATGGAATTGAAGATGGAAACCATAATGAGGAAAGCCAGACTTTTGACTTTGGCTCTGATCAACTCAGGCAGGAATCCCGGGTGTCTCCTACAATTGTTGGTAAGTGCTATATCTAACTGCATTTCAAATCACTCATTGAGGTAGACATATTTGGTGAGCTGCCTTGTGTGCATCTACATTCGTGTAGCTGATTAATACAATAAACATTTACGGGATATGTGAATGAGTTTAGCATGTTGCTAAACTTAGTGTCATTTGCACTGACCACAAATCATGATAGAAAGGTAAAACTGGATATCATCAGTGTCCCTGGGCCAGTTGTCCTGCTCCTCCCTATTACATGTCAAGATACATGGCTTGTCAGGAGTTTGAGTTCCACTACATCTTTACTAGTACAGGGGCGGATTCTATAAGGTGCCAAATGCCCTAAACTCCATTAATGCTGCTAAATCCATTCAAGGATCAGCTCCCATAAACCAACTGCTTAATGGGGTGTGGCAATTTTAAATTGCAGAATTGCCAGATTCAAAGCCTTGATTGATAGTTCCATATCTTCTTACAGAATAGGTCCCACACAGAAAGAGACAACGCAAACTTCACGTAATACCTCATTTACATCCCTCCTATATATTTATATTGATCACAGACAGTCATTAAGTACTTATTTCATCCAAACCTGGAGTCAAATTTAAAGCAGAGAGAAACCTAGAGCCACTTTACTAACTCCCTAAAGCACCTAAAATGTATTTCTATAATTTACATATATATCTGTGGGTTATTTACAGACTCTGACGTCAGTGCTGCAGTGCTAGTTATCAAAGCAGAAGAAACCAAACAGCAGATCAGCAGGCTTAACCATGAGGTACAGAGATTTATTTTATTCTGATTAACACTTTGATTAATAATAACTCAAGAAGAAATGGGCAAAATCCATGATGTTTGGGAATTTCATAGTTTTTTGCATGTATAAAATTAGGAAGAGGATCCCAACCTTCTTATCTGTAAGTTAAATACTCTTGGAAAGAATTAAAAACAGTGTAATTCAAACAAATATATTTATCTAGTCTTTGCTATGTATTAAAGTTAGCCTAGTCTTGATGTATCAGAGTTACCCTAGTTCTTCTATCAAGTCAGCAGCCTCCATATTTTGTGTGCGTGTGTGAGAGAGAGAAAATACATATATATATATATTGATGTTTTCCCTTCCCATGCTTCTTTTATTTGGCTCCGTTTCACTCTGCCTACTCTTATCATTCTTCTTCCATGTCTTTATGCTTTTACTTGCACTCTCTATAGAGCAAAACACAAACCCAGCAATGTT
Source organism: Pelodiscus sinensis (assembly GCF_052426305.1). Classification (NCBI taxonomy): domain Eukaryota; kingdom Metazoa; phylum Chordata; order Testudines; family Trionychidae; genus Pelodiscus; species Pelodiscus sinensis. The sequence continues at coordinate 194,241,152 of NC_143053.1, read as the reverse complement.
TACAATTATATAAAATTAAAACTCATCTTATGTGTGTGAACTCAAAATTAGGCAGGTTTGTTCAGCCCTGCTCAAGCCATTGGTCCTAAGGAATATAGGAATTATATAACATTTTGCTTTTTCAGATTGGAACTGGGAATGTTAGGTACCATGTAATTGAATAATCGTGTAACCGCACAAAATATTATTGGTTACACGATTATTCGATAGTCCTCAGGGGTGGGGCTGGTAGCTAGTACACTCCCAGCCCCACTCCCAGAGAGCCCCCTGCCACCCTGTGCTGCTGCCTCTGTATCAAAGGCAGCAGCGTGGAGTGGCAAGTGGAAGGCAGTTTAAAAACTGGCTCCCTGCGCAGACCAGCTCCTGTCCTGCTGTCCCTGTCTGCAGGGGGCCCCATGGACAGAGGCTGCACCGGTATCCCACAGAGCAGCATCTGTCCGTGGCGAGCCTGGGCCTTTGTGGACAGAGGCTGCCCCACAGCAGCCTCCCCTGCCCTCCCCAGCACTGCTGCCTCTAATAGAAACAGCAGCGTGGAGTTAGCAGGCAGCTCCAGCGATATGGCACACATGGAGAGTCAGCTTAAAAGCCAGCTCCCCCATGTATCAGATCCCTCCTGCTCTCCCACAGAGTGGTGCCTCTGATAGAGAGGCAGCAGCATAGGAGTTGGGGGACAAGCAGCTCTGCAGAAGCTGATGCATGCAGGCAGACAGCTTAAAAGCCAGCTTCCCACATGTACCAGCTCCTGCCTGCTCCTCTCACCATCCACACTGCTGCCTCTCTATCATAGGCAGCAGTGCAGGGATTGGGAGCAGGGGACAAGTGGCTTTGCGGGATCTATTGCTCATGGTGAGCTGGCTTAAAAGCTGGGACTTCTGGCACCTGGAGCCTCTGGAGCTTAAGCCATAAAGCCAACTGGCTCTCAGCTGAGGCTGTAGGGCATATTGATACAGAGGCAGCAAGGAGGGGATGTGTTTAGTCAACAAGATTAATCAATAAGCCCAGGCTTATCAGTCAACCATGTAGTTGACTACACATTGACATCCCTCATTGTAACTTAATTTTAAAGTAGTAGTTCTTATATCTGCCTGGCTTCCACCTGTTCTGAATGCTCCACTAATGGTGACATAAGTTATCACTTGGCTATAGGACAAAATGAAAAGCATTAGAACAATTATTCCCAGAAGGTACACAACACTGTATTTTTTTTAAAAAGACCCATGTAAAAATTGTCTATTGTTTTTTCAGGGATCTGTAGCAATTCCACAGTTATTTAACTTTAATATTTGCACTTTAAGCAGGACAGTGTTAAATAGTTGCTTAATTTCCCATGTACAGTTGAATTTTCTTTTTTTCCTGAAAGATGTTATTAATTTGGTAAAGGAAACAATTGAAAGTGATCTCTTTTATAAAATTTGACCATAAACCTTGCCTTTTTTTCCCTCCTCTCTCTGACTGACCAACCACTGTTACCATAAATGTTGAATTTCTCTCACCCAACCTCTCCAATCTCCCTGATCATCCACTTCTCAAATTTTGATGTTTAAACTTCATAGCCCGCTCAGCTGAACTCAATTTAAGACCAGCAAATTGGAACAAAGGGGGCTTAATGCACCTTTTTCTTTGCCCCCAGAACCCATTTTGGGACTCTCTGGATGCAATTACTTAAAGCAGTTTCAGGAAAATGATTAAATAAACCATGACTGATACTGTGAAAAAGGACCTAGAAGGAACAAAATTCCAAATCTGTTTTAGAAACTTGTATCTAAAGCCTCCTCAGCAAACAGACTGGAGAATCCCATGGCTTGAGACAAGGCTGGCATGACCATCCCTGTCAGAGGTTTCTAGAAAGTTTGATGCAGAGAGCTTATGTAACCCACTCACTTAATGGATGTGGTTCACTCTCCCATGAGTGGCACATAGACCAATTACAGTGTGAGAAAATGAGTGTGCTCTACAGTCTTAGCTGAAAGTCAGCTGAAAGTCAGAACCAAACCTGGAACCTCCGGCACTTAGCTGAGAGCCAGTTGACTTTATCATTTAAGCTGAAGAGGCTCATGCACTAAGACTGTAGAACACACTCATTCTCTCCTTCTGTAAGTGATCTAAATGCCACTTCATGGGACAGTGAACTACACACAGTAGATGTATGGATTACATTCACACATATCCCAAGAGTAAGTCAGTCAAGGCTTTGCAAAGCCCTGGCTGAACTGATTTAGTTGGGGTTGGTGCTGCTTTGAGCATGGTTTGGACTACATGACTTCCTGAGGTCTCTTCCAACCCTAGTTTTCTATGATTCTATATAATGACAATCCTTTAAGGAGAAATGTCACTTGTTAACATACTGGAGATGCTTTTGAAACTTTACCACAGCAGAAGTTAAAGTAGCATTGACTCATTGTTTAACCTTGAACATCACAGAATTTTTTTCAGATCTGAGGCTGCAAATAAGTATTATACGATTATCATCAACAGGCAATTGAAAATATAGTACTATGTCAGAACATTTCAAGTGGAAACCTAGTAGAATAAACAAACACTTTATCTGCAATGGCTTTGTGCTTGTCATTGCTTTTTCCAGTGTAGTTATATAAATCTTTTCGCACTTAGAAAAAAAATATGACCATCTTTTCTACTGTTGTTTGCACACTATTAATGATACATTTAACCACCCGCGGCCCCCCCCCCCCCACATTTTGGTGCTTACCCCCTTTTTGCGCTGCTTTCCCTTAGTCAATGAGGTTACAGAATAAGGCTAGAATTGTGTAAATAAGGAATTCTTTCCGCCGAATGCCATTTCTAATTCTATTAAAATACAGATTAAATAAGTCTCCCAAATGAAGACAAATGCCCATTGGCATCATAATCAATATGGATCCAATAAGAGCTATATCTTTGTTTAGTTCAAGTAAACAAAGGCATAACTGAATAACTCTGCTCTCGACCATAAATCCTATGCAGGGAAATATATTCTCTCCCCTGAGAATGGAGCTATGGGCAAAGTTTCTCTGCATGTCTGGCAGCTCCAGCAAGTTATCTGTCACTGTTTCGCTATCTGTTGTCAAAGGTGCTGCAAGCAAGCATGTCTGGGGTCAGAAGAAACAAATGCTTTTGTTTTTTCCTCCTGGAGTGAAGATGAATGCTCTTGTTTGTTGCCGCACTATAGTGTGTACCCTCTTCTTATCTTGTGAAAATGTAAGGGGAAAACTCTGCTTGGGTGATGTGGGAGTGGAATGAGGCCTTTCCCAGTTATTGTTGTGAATCCTTCTAGAGTCCATCTGCTTTGAAACTACAGCTTGAACATCTCTTAATGGGAGACTCTGATCTGGCAACATCCCTGGTATGGAAGGACTACAGATGTTCAGGACCAGTGAGTCCCGCAGAGGGCTTGAGGTTAGGAGCCCTGCAGCAGGGCTGGAGCCCAGTTGCAAGGCTGCCCTGTGGCAGCAAAACCAGGAGCCTGGCAGCAGGACTGCAACCCAGGAAGGGGGAGGAGGAAGTGGGGCTGGAGCCCAGCAGCAGGGCTACCATCTGGTGGCAAAACTACTACCCAGCAACAAAAGCACCCAACAAGACCAGGAGGCAGCAGGGTTGTCTGGTGGTGGGGTTAGGACTTGGCAGCAGGGCTGCCTGGCAGCACAACCAATAGCCTAGCAATCCCACTACTGTCCAGCAGTGCAGCAGAACAGGGAGACGGCAGGGCTGCCCCATGTGGCTGCGAGCCTGGCAGTGGGGCTGCCCAGTGGTGCGGCAAAGAGCCTGGAAGCCCTGCTATCACTCGGCAGAGCTGCCTGGTGAGGCTGAAGCCCAAGCAGGGCTACCACCTACTTGCATGAATGGACCCAGACCGGGAGTGGAGGGGGCGGACTCCTTTGCAGGGCCAAAAGCCCGGCAGCGGGGCTGCCATGGTGAGGCCAGGAGCCCTACACATGGAGGGACCGGTGGCAAGGGGCAGCTGAGAGGCTGGCAGCCAGGCCACGAGCAGAGAGACCAGTGTCGGGGGCAGAAATGACCTTCCCTGATCCAGCAAAGTCCCTCATCAGGGAGGTCCAACCTGTAGCAGATTTACCTGGTGTTGCTCCAGTCGTTTACTCAATTAAGATTTTTTTTAAATGAAAAAAATTAACCCCTTCATTTTTCTTTTATTTCTTTTTAAAATGGGAATTCCATCAAGTGTATTATTTGTCTTCAGCCCTGTAACCTCTTATCATTTGCTGTTTTAATGTAAAAGCTAGGATCAATTTTGCAATAACATTTTCTTCTTGTTTTCAAACCTGAAGCATTCATTTAACTGTGCCAAAACAGAGAGCTACTCAAAATTTCTTTGTTTTATCTCTTTTCTGAAAGGTTTGTTGAGAAGCAATCCTATTCCAGGTTTATCATATTTTTCTGAACCATTTTGGTTCACTCTGTTATGTCAATTTCAAGGATTGTACTTGATTTGGTGATTCTCTCTTGTGTATATGGCTTTTTGAGAAGCAGTCCCATTCTAGGCACATCCTGTTTTCCTGGCACAACCAACCTCTGAGCTTGCTTTGAGTTAAGATAAGAGGAAGTTGCATGCCAAATTTGGTGAGCCTAGCTTTTACCATTTCGGAGGAGTTCCTGGTCAGACAAGGCAAATTCTCTAAAATACATAGAAGATTATGTTATTGCCTACAGCAATATCCTTTGTCATGATCATGTCAGAACTCACTGTTTCAGCATATTAATAGTTGAATGGAAGAATCTTTTAAGGTGTTCCAGTAGTGTTTTAGGTGATTCAGAGGATAGAGGAATTCTTTCCTTTCAGTTGCCACTGAGCTAATGATGTTAAGGGACAGTCTGTGGCTACAGGTGCCCTCTTTTGGAAGAGATGTAACACCAAGGATCTGAATATATGATCATTACAAAGTGACATAGGATCTGTCAGAGAAGGGAAAGTAACTACACTATAGCCAAATTCCAGTTTCTTCTTCGGGTAGTCCCTGTGGGTGCTCCATGTCTGGTGTCGGGCTGGTCCCGGTGCCGCAAATCGGAGCTTGCCAGAGCTCTGTGTGTGTGTGGCTGGACCGTGCGCGTGCAAGCCGGTTTCACGCCTTTCATCTGCCGCGCGGGGTCCAGCGCCCGCCAGTTCTTCTCATCTGCTTTGGGTCGCAGACGGAGCTCCCCCTTTCTCCTCAAGCAGAGGTTCCCCTTTAGTTAGTTATCTGTGGGGAAAGTTAATAAGTTTTAAAACTTAAAAAGTATAAAAATCATTCCTCGTTTAGCCCGGGTTGCGGGCTCGTTTTAAAAAAAAAGGGGGGGGGGAAGAAACCCAAAAATGAGCAGTTCTACTTCTATGTAGCGATAGTGTTTTTTCTGTTAGTGGAGATAAAAACAGTAGCTGACTCCTCGATTTAAAAAAAAAAATACCACCTAGAGAAATCCGAACAAGCAAACTGCGGAGAGACGCGTCTCCCCATTCACTGCTCTCCCCATTATCATTACTGTTTAACTTAACTGTTTAAAAAAAAAAGAGGACAAAGCCGTTGTAATAAAGAAATACAAGCGAAAAGAAAGCCAGGGACACAAAAGAGGCCGCACTTAGGAGGTGTGAACGCTCAGCCCTTTCAGAGTGCAAAAATACTGGGCTCCCCCAGTTTTAAAAAGTGTGCTAGTTGCGCTGAGCCAATGTTGGTGTCAGACGGGCACTCTGCTTGTATCCGCTGCCTTGGGAAGGCACATATCCCCCAAAAGTGCACCCACTGTGCCAGCCTGACGACCAGAGCCCGCAAGGAGCGGGAACGTCATTTAAAAGAGATCCTGTTCAATAAGGCTCGCATGCCTTCCACTGCCTCAGGATCCTCTGCTTCAGACCCCACAGCTGAAAAGCAGAAGGCTCCTTCTGAGGCTATGCCTTCACCGAAAAGGAAGCGAGCCTCTCCCACTCATTCCCTGCCAGCTGCTCCGCAATCGCGGGTGAGCACAGGTGACAAGCCGGGTACCTCTCACTCGAGGGTAACCAGTGCTCCTTCAACAAAGAAGCCAGCCGGCATTTCCCAATCTCGACAGCCCTCCGCACCGCAGCTGGCACTGGGGCTTCTTAAAGAGCCAGCTACAGCTGCACAGGTCTTATCAGTGCTGAGTGCTGAGATGCCTGCAATCACTACTCCTCACAGGGAGCTGTCTTCAGCTCCGGCAGGGGAACAGCATACTCCTGCCCAGATGCTTCCTTCTGAGCCTTTAACCCTTCAGTCTCCAGGCTCTGCACAGCCTCCAGCAGCATCAAAATCAAATACCCAGGGAATCTCCCTGCGTACCTCGCTGGGGTAGTATCGGGACCCATCTCCTCACCCTTGTGCTTCTACGCACCATACAAGAGATCACAGGGATTATTATCAGTGAAGTCTCTCATCTCGTCACCATTATTACAGAGAGCGTAGCTGTTCACACCAGAGATGTTCTAGATCTCCTTCTCCTACAAGACGCTCACGCTCACCAACTCGTTCACCACAAAGCACCTATTATGTCAGGTACAGCAGTGCTAGATCTTCTAGACGTTCGTCACCTGCAGGGTTTGACTGACGTTATACGCATCATCATAGACCGGACTATGTTGAATCATTTCATCGCAGTCACTCTCGATCTCATCGCAGGTCTCCATGTTCCTGTCAGTCAATTAGCCCACACTCCGTGCATTCAGAGATTCTCAAACATTCTCCGCTATGATGTACGATACCTTCTCGTTCTCTGATACACCGATCACAAATATCAGACTTAGAGGAAGGGCAACTCTCGGAAGCCAACCCGGACATGTCTCCTAATACCTGTTCACCAGTGCCTTCTAAGGATGAACCGCTGTCTCTGGGCGAGACGTCACCTCTGGACGATCTTAAAGAATTCCAAGACCTCTTTAAACATGTTGCGCAATCCCAGGAGGTGCAACTTACTGAGTCCTAGGTAAGCAGCATAAGTTATTTATGAATTTACACCCTAAACAACAACGAAAGATTGCCCTCCCGATAGATGACACTATCATGGAGGTAGCACAGGACATCTGGCAGACGCCAACATCAATACCGCCTACTAATAAGAAAATAAAGTATTTTGTCTCATCCAAAGGCTTGGATTTTCTTTTTAATCACCCGCAGCCGAATTCCCTGATAGTGGATGCAGTTCGACATCAGAGCAAGATGCCCCAATTTAAGAATTCCCTACCGGATAGGGATACAAAAAAATTGGACTATTTTGGTCGAAAAGTTTACTCCTCCTCAACCTTGCTACTGCGGGTTGCCAATTATGCTGCTCTTTTGTCAAACCATAACTTTGACAATTACTCCAAGCTCCCAGAACTTATGCAACATCTCCCTGACAATAAGAGGTCTCTCCTTAAAGCCGTTGTCCAGGAAGGGTTCACTGCATGTAGAACATCACTTCAGATCGCCGCAGACGTTGCCGACACAGCTGCTCGAGCGATGGCAACAGGTATCACGATGAGAAGAGCTTCCTGGTTATTGTCAGTGGGAGCCCCTAAGGAGTTGCAGTCCAAAGTGGAAGATTTACCCTTTGACTGTCAAAAGCTGTTTGCTTCTACTACCGATGAGGTTCTCCATTCTGGCAAGGACTCTCATACTACCCTTCGATCTCTAGGGATGTACACGCCACCTTTCAAACGCAGGCAGTACTACCCCTTCCAGAGGAGATATGATTACTTCTCCTATAAGCAGCAACAGCAGCGTGGATCTGACCAGCCTAGATTTAGACAGCAACCTCAACGCAAACGTCAGCAGCAGAATCGCTCTTCAGCTCAGCCTTCTCAGAAGCAGCAGGTTTGACTCCTGTGTGGGAGACTTGAACACAGCTCCACTGGTCAACACACTAAAGCCTGCCACCACCTTATTCCACCACCGCCTGAGGCCATTTCTTCGTCAATGGGCCACCATTACCTCAGACTGATGGGTCCTAGAGGTCATATCATCAGGCCTAACGATCCCATTTGCCTCATTCCCCCCTACTACCCTTCCCACCCCCTCCCTTCTCAGGGACCCATCTCACAGGGCCGCTCTTCGAGAAGAAGTTTTTCACCTGCTCGAGATCGGAGCCATAGAGAGAGTACCCAACGAATTCCGGGGGAAGGGGTTTTACTCCAGGTATTTCCTAGTCCCCAAAAAGTCTGGAGGGTGGAGACCCATCCTCGATCTGAGAGGTCTAAATTGTTTCATCCGAAAGCAGCGCTTCAAAATGACCACGCTGGCCAAGATCATGCCAGCACTAAACAAAGGAGACTGGTTCGCAGTCCTAGATTTGCAAGACGCATATTTCCATGTGACAATACACATAGCACACAGGCGTTTTCTGAGATTCGTAGTGGACGACGACCATTTTCAATACAGGGTACTGCCGTTTGGCCTCATTTCAGCCCCAAAGGTGTTCTCCAAAACACCGGCAGTAGTGGCTGCCCATCTATGCAGAATAGGAGTCTCTATCTTCCCCTACCTCGACGACTGCTTCATCAAGGGACGCACCCAGTCAGAGGCACATCACATGGTAGTCGCAACTCAGGATTTGTTCGATTCCCTCGGCCTTATTATGAACATTCAAAAATCACGTCCGCAACCAACACAAATTTTAAACTTCATAGGAGCGCGTCTCAACTCCCAGTTAGAGAGAGTTCATCTGCCAGTCAAGCGTTTTCAACTAATACAAGTCCTGATAAAAACAGTCTTGCAAGCTCCAATGCTCCCAGTACGCGTATGCCTCCAGCTGCTGGGTCATATGACTTCGACGACAATCATAGTGCGCCACGACCTCAGGTGTCTGCAGCATTGGCTGAGCACGGTGTACAAGCCTACAAGGCACAGCATCCGCAAGACTGTGGTGCTTCCAGCACATGTCAAAGACTCCCTATTATGGTGGACCAATCACAACAACATGCTGTCAGGAGTCCCCTTCCATGCACCGCAACCATCAGTGGAGATGACCACAGATTCTTCTCTCATCGGCTGGGGTGCCCACGATGGAGATGATGCTCCATATCAATCTTCTCGAGCTGCGAGCGGTGTTTCGTGCCTGCAAACACTTCAAGTTACACATAAGATGCACTGTCAGCAGAATTCTCACAGACAATGTAGTGGCGATATATTATATGAACAGACAGGGAGGTGCCCAATCCTGTTCACTTTGTGCAGAAGCGATCCGCCTATGGAAATGGTGCATTCAAAACAACATTTCTATAGTCGCATCATACTTACCGGGTGCAAACAATACCACGGCGAATGCACTGAGCAGACATTTCCCTCAAGACCACGAGTGGGTTATCCGCACGGATGTCCTCTTACCTCTCTTCCATCGGTGGGACTTTCCGGTGATAGATCTCTTTGCTACACGTGCCAATGTGAAATGCAGAGCTTACTGTTCCAGAGCAGGAGTGGGATGTCACTCTCTGGGAGATGCATTTCTCCTTCATTGGGGCACATCACTCATGTATGCATTCCCCCCTGTTGTACTTATTCCCAGAGTACTCGAGAAGATTATGATGGACAGGGCACGAGTGATACTTATAGCCCCAGCGTGGCCCAGACAGCCATGGTACTCAACTCTTCTGCAGCTCTCCGTACGAACACCGTGCCGATTACCTTACCTACCAGACTTGCTGACACAACAGACAGGATCCCTTCTTCACCCAAAGCTGGATACTCTGCACCTCACTGCATGGATGATACATGGTTCATCAAGTCCAAGAATCTTTGTTCGGACCAGGTGAAGTGTGTTCTCTTGCACAGCAGGAGGGATTCCACCAGGAAAACTTACCTGTCCAAGTGGTCTAGATTCATGCGCTGGTGTGCTCCTAAGCTTCTAGACCCTTTGGTTTCACCACTGCATGTTTTACTGGACTATGTCCTCCAGCTACAGTCGACTGGACTCTCCATTTCATCACTTAAAGTCCATGTAGCGGCGATAGCTGCTTTTCACTACCCCGTTGAAGGCAAGTCGGTGTTTTCCCATCCCATGATGACTAGATTTCTCAAAAGATTGGCTAACCTTAACCCACCACGTAGGCCTCCGCCACCTGCATGGAGTCTTGACCTGGTGCTTGATGTCCTAACTCGACCACCGTTTGAACCGTTGGCCATGGTACCGGTGTCAATGCTTACAATGAAGGTACTCTTTCTTCTTGCCATAACATAGGCACGTAGGGTGAGCGAATTAGCCGCACTGATGTCAACACCTCCCTATACAGTCTTTAACGCGGGGTCAGTGATACTGAGGTCTCATCCAGCCTTTCTACCTAAAGTCTGCACAGATTTTCATATAAATGAACCAATCGTTCTGCCATGTTTCTATCCAAAACCTCATACCTCTCAGCGTGACGCTCTCCTGCATACGCTTGATGTTTGTAGAGCCTTGGCATTCTATATAGACAGAACCCGTACTCTACATAAGACGGATTGCCTCTTCATTTCGACATCAGGGCCTTCTACGGGCAAGCCCTTATCGGCCCACCGCATTTCTAAACTGGTTGTCTCTTGTGTTACGACTTGCTATACTATCTGTAAGAAGCCGCTCACGTCGCAGCCTAGGGCACATTCAACACGAGCAGTTGCTGCGTCTGCAGCTTTCGTGAAAGGAGTCCCTCTGCAGGACATCTGCCGGGCGGCGACTTGGTCTTCTATTTTTACCTTTTCAAGGCATTATGCAATTGTTCAGCACTTCGCCTCTGACTCAGCGGTAGCTTTGGCAGTGCTGCCTGCTGCTCAGAATCCCAATTCCGAAGCCCACGTCTAACAGATTACTGCTTCAGAGTCACCAGACGTGGAGCACCCATGGGAACTACCCGAAGAAGAAGAGGAAGTTACTCACTTTGTGCAGTAATGATCGTTCTTTGAGGTGTGTCCCCGTGGGTGCTCCACGACCTGCCCTCCTCCCTGCTTTGGAATCTTGTCTTTCTGTCTTTCAGATAGGCAGTGAGACAAACTGGCGGGCGCCAGACCCCGCGTGGCAGATGAAAGGCGCGAAACCAGCTTGCACGTGCGCAGTCCGGCCACACACACACACACACACACACACAGCTCTGGCAAGCTCTGATTTGCGGTGCCGGGACCAGCTCGACACCAGACATGGAGCACCCACGGGGACACACCTCAAAGAACAATCGTTACTGCACAAAGTGAGAAACTTCCTCTTATTTCACTGTATTCTGCCTTTCCGGTTCATTTCAACTGGATATGCAATGTTTCTGTCCTGTTGTGCAGTCCTTCTACAGGTTTGTTTGTTAGTGAATTTCTACTGACTTTGAATGATAATTGTTTGTAATAGATATTTGTATTTCCATCAATTTGATTTTTTATGGATGAAAGGCATAAATGAATAAATTGAATGTAATCTTGCATTAACTTAGTTCTATTATATAGCTGTGCACACACAAATTTAATACATATGCACAAAAATGTTAAGTAATCACAAGGTCATTTTTATTGGCTGCTCAGACAGCACTAGAAAGGCAGAATTAAAAGAAATCTTGAAACTGAGGGAGTAAGAGACTTATGGGGAGGAATGGTCTAAAAGCTAGTAGAGGAAAAGCTTTTCAGTAAGGAAAAGATACATCTACCCAGAAAGTGGCCAAGAAAGGCAAGAGTATTGACAGAAAATGGCCTGGAGCTAGTAACAAGATGAGGAAACAATGGTGAATTTTGGGGGAAAAGGAGACATTAAAACAGGGAAAAGTACGACATTTTTAACTATCAAGTTTCATCTAAAAATTTAACTACAGGCAAGGGGCATGCAGAGATAGTAAGTAATCTGTGGTATTGAACAAGTTTATTATTTCATCTATATTGCAAATAAATGCCAAACTTCATATTATAATTGTACTTCAATATTCTGAAAGTATCATCGTTTATAGTCTCCTCTAAGCCAGTTACTCTAGCTGAACATACTAAGAAAATGGGGGCAGGCTAGTATCTGTTTCTTCTCCAGTATCCCCACCCTGCCTGCAGTGCCATACATGGAGCTAAATTTTACGTACAAGTCAAACCCATTGACTCAAGGTTGCAAATATGTATGCACATACTTAACTTTTGGAACCAACTGAAAAACATTTTAAGAAACCAAACTTAATTAGGGTAGTTATTAACATTAAAAATTAAGATGGTTTCTTAATAAAGTCAAGGAAATATTACAGCACCACCTTTCGTGTATTTATATCCAACATCATATATAGATAGTTGGGGTGAGGGGGGAGATTCTGAGCAGCTGCTTCACTGAGAAAATATGTCTTCTGCGCCTTAATTAAGCAAGATTCCTGAGCTCAAGACTAACTTTTTACACTGAGATCTCCTCAGGCCAGGGCTACAAGGGTGCAGGACCACCAAGGGGTTGACTTCTCCAGCCCTGGTCTGCTGTAATGAGGGAGATGTTCTCTACCGAATGAAGCTACTGCTGCTTATTATGTCAGTGGGAGCACAACTTGTCTATATAAGCATTCTCACGGTGGCACAGCTGTATAGCTGGGCCACTATAAGCTTGTAAATGAAGACATGGCCTAGCACAACTCCTTCCTGCTTGAATGGGCCATCACTGAGATGTACAATTTCATGATAACGACGACAAACTGTTATTCCAAGTACATAAAAGCACCTTCTCTCATTAATGCATTCTTTAAGTTACCCATATACCTCTCACAATGATTATAAACCTTAGCAAATTATGGGCTTTCATTAGGTACCTTTCATGCCAAATATCCTGTAAGACATGTCTGGTGGTACAAGTTCGTCAGGTTTTAGGTGCAAGTAGTTTGCAAAGAATAGAGGAGATTTTATATATAAACAAACACTGCTGCTGACTACCAGTGACTCTCTAACATCGCCATAAAATACATGGTTCTGAGTCAAGATCAAAAGTCAATCAGCAGCTAGGAAAATAACTGCTTTTATAGAAGGCAATTGCATTACAACCATTCACTAGTGATCTTAAAACTGCTCTTCCTTTTGTATAAGCATACAAAAAAAAATCCCTAATACAAACATTCACTACAGCCAGCTGTTAGTAGAAAAAAGAAAGCAGTTGTTCAGTGGCTGAGAGCAGTGATAGATGAGTTCTATTTGTTGTCTAGGTTACATGTCGGAAAGAGAATAGAAATATTTTAATTTAGAGCTCCACAAAATGAAACTTGCTTGAGCAGAATGGGTAAAACTGGAGCATAAAAAGGGCATTCCTTAATTAATGATTGCTTTTGTATGCATTTTACATGCATCCTGCTGCTCTAATGTAAATTTGGAAAGCTACATTTAATGATCTTGCCCCATTTAAAATGTAAGAGCCTGATTATTTCATTTAACACTTGATCTACTTTTTATGAAAATAAAAAGGAACAAATAGTTGCATATTAAGTTTGTCATTTAGATGTCTGAGTACATGATACACAATCCAAGATACTTATGTGCCAAATGACTGCAAGAAAATTGTATTAGTAACTGCAAGTGAAAATGTAACCCACTCATTTTCTGGGTGAGATGTCCTGGGGAAAACACAGACAGAGAATAAGGAATCTGCTCTATGGCCTTAGTAGAGAGTCAGGTGCCTTTTAGCTCATGCTGTAAGAGGCTCATGTACTAAGTTCCAGAGGTCCCAGGTTTGGGGTCCACTTGTTGGCGTTACATAATGAATGAGAGTCTGTTCAAAACAGACTCCAAATGCCTACTTCAGTTTACAAGAGACATGTCACCTCCTCTGTTCGCAGGGAGGTGGAGCAAAAAGGGGCTACTGCCCTGGGCCTGGTAATACAAAAGGGCCCAAAGCTCCTGGCAGTAGTGGTGACCAGAGCCCTAGGCCCGCTAAATTGCTGCTAGAGTGTGTCACTGCATACTCTGTGTAGCACTCTCCAGGTGGCAGTGAGGGCTGCTGAGCCCCGGTCCTGCCCCTTCTGGGGGATGGAGAAGAACTTCCCCTCCCCTGCCTGGCTCAAGGGCCCAGTGAGGCTGTTGGTCCCACTGTATGTCTGTCTCTCATGTAGATGCAGTCCTTAAACCAATTCCATTATTTCCAAGTGCACACTTCTCCCACTGAACTGGAACACTCCCCCTCCCCCCCCACACACACCTAACAGATACTAACTAGGATGATGTGTTGCAGCCACAAAACTAGTTTAAAGTCTCAAACTCTGGTTGTGTGTGTTATGGTATACATTTTACAACAATTTATTATAATCAGTATAAAACTATAAAAATTATAAACTTGACTGTCCTCTTTGAAGGACTGTCAAATTTAAAATGATCTTGAGGTTCATTAAATAACAAACCTGTGAAAGAGGAATAAAATTTTAATCAGATGAAGTGGAGAGCATCTCTGGTGAAGTGCTGCACAGAGTCATGCAGTCTTCCCAACCTCCCACCTCCAGGACACAGCTCCACATTCCTGTGTGCATTATACTGTCATCTACGTTATCTTCTACAAACATCTCTCTGCAAAGTTAACACTGGTGGAAGCTTAAATGCTACAAGAAAAGTTGGGCAATTTAATCATAGAATACTAGGTTACTTAGATTGTTTTTCTGACGTAGTACATTGGTTGTTAAACAAAAAGGGAAAACAGAAGATCTTGTGCATACACATACAAATTCACATCTTACTTAAGAAAATTAAGGGTTTCTACCCTTGTGTAGCCAGACAGAACCCTCCCCCCCCCCACCTTGTAACATCCATTTTTGCTTGCCTGGAGCATACAGGGCACACAGAGCAGAAGGCCCAGGCTGTGTGACCGTGAATGGCTGTAAACAGAGATACGCCAATTGCTGACCAAGAGGCTGCCAAGGAGTGCCCTTGACTCAAACCCATATTGATACGAACACACATCCATCCGCGGGGGGAGGAATCTCTCGCCCAGTAAAAAAATGTCTAGTGCTCACAATTTAGTTCTCTCTCTTGCAAGTGTAAATTAACTTGAAACTTGCTTGTAAGAACTGGCACCACAAAACGGACCAGTACAATTCGGCATCTTAGATAAGAAAGAATACGGGCCCCCAGGGGTATAAAGATAGGTCCAGCAGCGCATTTTCTCTGAGTGTCAATCTACCATCTATCTGCTGGTTGGGTTTGGTGTTTGATCTCCCGAGGTTCCAAGGGGACGCCCACCTCGTATTCGTCTTTCCTAGGAATTGAGAGACCGGCCCTGGCCTGACACGCTGGAGTCGAGAGGCACAGAAAGGGGTAAAAATTGTACCTGGATGTGGTCCATTGTTTAAGTATATATATATACATAGACTTAGAGCTCTTTAAAGATTAAGCTGTCACTTGGTACCATTATTTCTATTTTCTATCTTTATTTTCTTTGTAACCATTTTTAAAATCTGTATTTGTTAGCATTTAAGAAATAGAGCAATAGCCATTGTAACCATATGCTTTTATAAGTCTTTTAATAAACCTGTAACTGTTTAAGCTTTAACCTGACTCCTTCAGTTGCTGTAACAGAACCAAGCACAATTTAAAAGAACTTCAGCCGGTCATAAAAGGACAGACATAGGGAGAGCTTAGGCGTTTGGATCTGTGTCACTCCCAGGTGACAAGATCCGTTGGGGCACCTTTCCAGCCTTTCCCAGGCTGCCCGCTGCGAAAGAACTTTGTGTTCTAGCAGTTAAAATCTAAGGTGTAATAAGCTCTTCCTATATAACGGGGTGTCTGTTGGCCTGCTGGCCACCCTCTGCGATGGGACCCCGGTCCTAGCAGTAAAGACACGGATGTTAAACCTTTTCTCAGAAGCATACACACACACACACACTGCCCTGACCGTCGGCTGACACCTTGCTGCTGTTGGTATGGTAGAAACCATCTCCAGTTTACATTTTGATAGGCACCAGAAATACAGCTGTGTCTAGACTGGCAAGTTTTTCCACAAAAGCAACTGCTTTTGCAGAAAAACTTGCCAGCTGTCTAGACTGGCCGCTTGAATTTCTGCAAGAACACTGACAATCTCGTGTAAGAAATCAGTGCTTCTTGTGGAAATACTATGCTGCTCCCGTTTGGGCAAAAGTCCTTTTGCAAAAAGCTTTTGCGCAAAAGGGCCAGTGTAGACAGCTCAGATTTGTTATGCACAAAAAAGCCCAGATCGTGAAAATGGCGATCGGGGCTTTTTTGCACAAAAGCGCGTCTAGATTGGCATGGATGCTTTTCCACAAAAGTGCTTTTGCGGAAAAGCATCCGTGCCAATCTAGACGCTCTTTTCCGCAAATGGTTTTAATGGAAAACTTTTCCGTTAAAAGCATTTTCGAAAAATCATGCTTGTCTAGATGTAGCCTCTCTCTTTAACAGTAGCTTAGTATCTACAGGATATTAGAAAATGCAACAAAATAGCAGAAACCATAAAATGTCAACCCCTTTCCATGCTGATTTCCTTGTGAAGCCAACCAGGAGAAATGTGACAAAACTGGGCACAGAGGCCTGGATGCAACAAAAGAGACTAAGTTGTTTTGCATCATAGAGGAGGTTTCTTGGACCTCATGTAGAAAGTCCACTGTCCCATGCAATCAGGAGCACATCTAGGTGTTCTAGGGGGAGTAAAGCCACATGAGCAAGTGACTATAACTGGATTCCAATCAATCCCTCCATGCACAATTTTCTCTTTTCAAAAGGTGGAAATACAGGAGAACAGCAACAAGATGAATGTTTTGCAATATCAGATTTGATGCAGAAAAAGAACCCAGTACTATTCCCACCTGATTAGAAGGAAGCCTGAGAGAACTAATTGGGCTAAATGTGAATTTGGCACTTGGGGAGGGATCCACTCAGTGGTGAGTGTAGTACATTAAACTCTTGTAAAGCAAGCAACTATTAAGTGTCAAATCTAAAACTGAAACCTAAGTAAACTGGTAGAGTAAAGACCCCAGTACCATTATGCAAGGAGAAAACCAACACCTGAATAAGCAATATAAGAGCACCCTGTTTACTCTATTATTATTTACCTTGTGACCAAGTGATAGATATACGTACCTAATGCCAACAGCTTGTAGCCTTCAGAGCCCAACTACAGCATCTCATAGCCAGTGTCGCTCAACTGGAGAAGCACACAATATAAGGATAGAGTGGTTAGAACGGGCTGTGAATTGGCTGCCCCAGTCCTTTGGATGAGCACTGGTGGAGACCAAGGTAGAATAAAGGGACACTCCTCTCAGCTGGGAATCACTTTCTTGAAAGATAGAGAAAGCAGATCACTCCTCATGCAGCCACGAGTCATAGGATGTAGTTGTGAGACAGGCAATTCATTCATTAAAACAATCATTAGCTTGGTATGTAGTGACCATTTGGCAACTTACCTATCAAGTGTGAATGAGACATCTAGCCAGACTTCTAGTTAGGTCAAGGTGGAGTTCATGGTCGCAGATCATGCAGGTAACTGACGTAGGGAAGTACAGGAAAGAGGCCCTGGAAACTAAACTTAGAATAAAGGGGACAGGAGACACGTCCAGAATATCTCTAGCAGCTTCCTCTTGCATAATTTGGTGCCAAATGCACAACCAATGAGATGGGGAAACCTCAAGCTCTTAAACTGTAGATGACAAGGTGGTAGTGTAAAGCAGTGCTACCAACAGAATTGCCAGACCCCAGGCAAAGGGAGAAGTCATCTCTGTGCACCCAGAAGGCACAGGGCCTCAAACTAAACTGGACTAGACTGTCTTTTAGCACTTCCAGCCTCATGCTGTGCAGGACAACAGCAATTTAAAGGGCACAGGGCTCCAACCACTGCTGCTCCTGCATCCTCTTCCTCTCCCCACAGCCCAGGTGTAGAGAGAGAGTGAGTGTTACTTATGAGCTTTAAATGTTAATGGCCAAAGTAGCTTTTCTAATAATAGTGGGGATAATATTGGAAGCTTCTGTTTATATGGAATTGTTCACCAAAAAGTGCATTAAAAATTTTCCCTAAAGAAATGACTTCACTTGCTGTTGAAGGGTAGGGTCAAACAAGGCTTTGTTACCCCAAAAATCAGGCTAGAAAGGCCAACGTGGAACACCTTAGGTCTAACAACTCAACGGCCAGTTTGGTCTGTTTTGGTACATTCCAGGAGGTGACCCACCCTAGACTTAATTACTTGAGTTTTACCAAAGAACTGGTCTCTGAACTTAAGTGGACTCCCCAGAGCACTTAACCCAGATAGAGTCTCTCTCTCCAAGGATTGACATCCGGTCAGTAATTTATTTGAAAACAAAATAAATTTTAACATAATATTCCTTAAGACAATAAGTTTACCAAAAGGAATAAGCCACAAACCTTTTAATATAACAAGCATATATTAGAATACAATCAAGTTCTAGTAGCATGTATACATATTCAAATACCCAATGCTGCGATATTATGCAATTAAAACAATTTTAAGTAGTTACATTCTACATGCAGTAAGCAGTCATATGCAGAATGTTGACAGCAAGACATTAAAATGCATGTACTTACACAGACATTTATCATAATTAACTCCAGCATAAGCATCCATATATTTAATAGGAGTTTTCTGTTAAAATCTCCACATTTCCTTTCTCCACTGTCTTCTTTCCATCCCTCTGATTTTGTCCTTTTGTTTTGTCAACTGCTGAGAGGTTCCACCTCTAACTTCCTGATTTTAGCTCTACTTATTCTGATCTTTCCTACATTACTCCTCTACTCACCTTCTACACCCCAGCGCCATCCATTCATGCCCACACATGGACTCAAGCTTATCAGCACTTCTGCCTTACATACAGATTTTGAGCTGTTCTGATTGGATTGTACACATCATGTCATACTAACCCACCAATCAGCTTCAAGCCCTTTGGAATCTGGACCTAATCGAAGACATTTGTTATAACTAACTGCTCCCAACAAGTGTGGTCAAACCATTCTAAGGCTCTGTAATGGGGCTAGGCCCTAAGGGCCATAGCATAGTCCTCAATGTAGCTAGAGTAGCTAGGAGGAAACCAGCCAATCAGGGGCCAGAAGTGACTATATAAGAGGGGCTGCAAGACTAGAGGCAGTTCAGTTTCAGCCCCGACCTGGAAGAGAGAAAGTCAGGATGGCTAGCTGGCAGAACTAGGGACGATTCAGAGTGGAGAGCTCACGGAGAGACTGAAAGACTTGATGATAGAGCCCTGAGGTAAGGGCAAGGACTTATCTCCAGGAAGGAAAGCCCGGTAGGCATCACTCTTGTTCAGAGTGAGGCAACAAACTAAGGGAAGAGCATCAAATTGAGACACTAACAGAGGCCAATCCAAGTACTCTCCTTAGAGAGGTATGACCCAGAAGGAGTTTGTGATTGCAAAGAGCGTGACTCAGCTATATGGCTTTTAAAACTGAGGCAATGCAGGAACCTGCACTCAACCAAAACAGCAATGCTCCTGTGAGGTGAGTGCCAACCTCATTACAGGCTGCCATTCCGGTTTTGACAACCATCTTGTTTCCCTTGCCATGACCACTTACAACAATCTTTAACTATTAAATCCATATCATTATCAAACAAAACATGTATTTGTATGCACCTTCTTATGTTTCGCTTCCAGCACTCCAATTTCATTAAATTTACAAAACTCGATCTTTCCTTACTTCAGGTAAGAATGATAGATCAACACTTTTGTTGCTGGAGAGTGCCTAGTGCTAAACAGCAGTTTCAGCACTCAGAGCTGAAAAATCCTGTGTCAATGTTATTTGACAGTACGTGCAACAGTCTAACAGCAGCTGAACTTAAAAACACTCTAGCTGAAGCTGCAGGAACAATTTGGATAATTACACTCTGATCAATTCAAACTTAAGTTTGGACATGACACTATAATGTGTCGTGGGATTTACAATAACCACAAGTGGTAAAAGGCTCATCTGAAAGATACTACTGCAGCAATGCTCTCGCATGACATAACAGTCTCAAACAGAAAGTTGCCACTCACTGACACACACCATTTTTGCTACACTCTTGAGTTCCTCTCAGAGATTCTCCTTTAAGAAAATACTGCAGAATTCTGCAGTAACTATTCTGAATTCTGCATCTTGTAGTGATCTTATAGCTTTGCCATGCTGAGTTATTGTTGTAGATGCTTGGTTATATTTTTATAAAGGTCCCTATCCAAACTCTAATCAGGCTCAACCCTTTATAGATTGCAGAATCCAATAATTTTAGGAGTCCAGTGTTGCATGACTACAGGGAAGATCCAGAAAATAACAGTCCTATTGTGTAAACTTGATGTCAGCAGTGAGCAAATTACACATTCCTACTTTACAAAAAAAAAGTGCCTGCACTGATTTTACCAAAGGAGATTATGCCTAACAATTTATTGCAGAAGTAATACAGAAAGCTCTGAAACTTCTTATGCTACAGAGACTTATTTAGAAGCACATAAAAGGCTCTATCACTGAATGTTTCTGTATAGGGAAGAGGTAACTTACCAAAAATGTATCAAGGAGTGGCTTCTACAAAGATACTTGTGTTTTGGAACTACTTATTCTGCTTGGTCAGACCTGTCACAAGGATTAAAATTAGGACTCCCCCCCCCCCCCCTTTATTTCATTGAACCTTAAGAATAACAAAAAAAAGAAAAGGGGAAGAGGAAAAGTTAAAAGCAAGATGAAGGAATATAATTCTAGGTGTTTTATAGAGCCTTTGAAATTCAAGCAACCTACTTTCATACAAGGAGGAATTCATCCCTTTACCCATAGCTGTGAAGAAAGCCCTAGTATTGGGGCTATGAACTTGGCACTCTGCCAGGGTGCAGTGAACAGGAAATCCACCCCGAACAGGAAAGAGAGTATGTTATGACCCCGCCTCCCCTCAATTGCTGCTACCACTAGCTACCAGCTAAAGTAGAGGACCCATGGCCCCTCAGCTCACTACTCCCTCATATTCACTGCCACCCCCATGTAATTGAAGGTGGAATGTATACTAGTTCATGGATGCAAAACAAGTACAGAAGCCATTGAATGGCTGCTTTGTTCCAGAGCCACAGAAAACCAACACCCCTTTGGAGTTCTTCAGCACAAAGGGGCATTTCACAGGTGCTGCTTTCACAGGTGAATTTGATTCATTAACCTAGTTCAATCACATTTCCAGTTGACGTTCACCCCTCTCATCTCAGAAATTCAAGCAGATCTGCTTTATGCCTGAGCAGCCTATCAACTGTCTCTTGAAGCTTGTTCAAAGCTTATGTTAAAGAGCAGCCATTTGCAGTGTATGTCAAATTTTTAATTGGTTGTACAAAACTCAATTATGCTACACATTCTTGAGTTTTATCTACTAGTACCTTATTAACTACATACATAGCTACAATTAGATCACTCATTTAACAAATCTGAGAGCTGTCAGACTAGATTCTCCTCTGCTTCTAGCCAGTATCTATTTCTTCCAGTCACACAGAATCATAAAAGCAAAGAACTGTGTCCTTAAAAGGGAAATGTGATCACTACAAAAAAAAATGCAGAGGAAGGAATGAACCTAAATGGGTTTTCTTCTTTCCTTCCGAATTCCCTATGCGCCTACTGTGATTGATTGTAATATTGCCAAACCCAGTCTGAAGTGCCCTCTTCCATGGATTTCTCATAACAGTTCTATCAATGGTGAAGACTATATTTCTGGTTATGAAAAAGTTAAGTTGCATAAGTCACTTAATTGGTGGTCTCTTTAGTTGGGGGCAAAGCAAATACTGCTAGATTATCCTTTTCTATTTTTGACAGGCAGATTTATTCTTCTGAAAAGAAATGTTATCTGTCAAAAGCAAAGCATGACTGCACTTCCACCAACATCACTTTGATGAACTGCATGTGTTTATTTCCACATTCGTGAAGACAGTAATCGGCTATACAATGGATTGATTAACAACCATTGGTAGTAAATCCAAATTCATATTCCCACCTTAATGTATTAATTTCCCTTTAGTATTAAAAATAAAGAGCTAGCTTTAACTCCATAAAAATCTTTCCCTTTAAAAAATGAATAGGCTCTTTCATTGTGTACCTTAAACTTTTGACTTTCCTAATGAACATATTTACCTACATCATCATCATCATCATCTTACTTTCCAAAAGTTTAACCTGTAGGCAGGATTCTTCTCAGAATGAGAGTTCTGGACAGATGTGCACTATATGTCTATTAGATGTTATCAAGTAATATTAATTTATTATTTGACAGCTTTAATACTATGTATTACCTCTTATCTTTGGAAAAGAAAAACAGAAATCATGATTAACATTGGGTATGCCTCAGAATAATCTCATCACTTGCCATCTCTTACAAAGGCCCCCTTTGCATGAAATATTGCCTAAACAAAAGCTGTGACTACTGCTGCAAACATTCCAGTGAATCTAGGTCTCCTATGTACAATAAGCCACTAGTGAGCATTCTTAGCAATGTGCCTAATTTTTTGGAAGTGACTGGTGGTTTTCAGTGTCCAATTTGAGCTACGTTGAAGAGGTGGCACTCAGCACTTTCTAAAGCTCCAGAATCTTTAAGACATCTGAAATTGGAGACCAAAAAATTGCTACTTAAAATCATTAGTGACTTTTTAACATTTAGGTGATGGGTTTCTTTACAGTTAACATAAAGAAGGCAACAGTATTTCTTATATAGATTTCTGTATACATTTTCAAAAGGATTCACCGCAGCCTCGTTCATCAGTATTAATATGTCCATATCATTCATGTCTATCAGACTTTTTTTCTATTATTTTAAACAGACTCATAGACTTTAAGGTCAGAAGGGACCATTATGATCATCTAGTCTGACCCCCTGCACAGTGCAGGCCACAGAATCTCACCTATCCTTCCCAGAATAATCCTCTCACTTATCTCAGATATTGAAGCCTTCAAATACTTTGAAGACCCCAAGATGCAGAGAATCCTCCAGCTGTGATCTGTACCCCATGCTACAGAGGAAGGCAAAAAACCTCCAGGTCCTACCCTACCCCAAATATGGAGATCAGCTAAACCCTGAGCATGTGGGCAAGACTCATCATCCCGACACCCAGACAGTTCTCTATAGTAACTCCTATCATCCCTCCATTGACCTATTCCACTGATAATGAATGGACAATTAGTTACCAAGATCATGTTATCTCATCAAACCATCCCCTTCATAAACCCATCTAGTTTAATCTTGAATCCAGATAGATCTTTTGCCCCCACTACTTCCCTCGGAAGGCCGTTCCAGAACCTCACTCCTCTAATGGTTAGAAACCTTCATCTAATCTCAAGTCTAAACTTCCTACTAGCCAGTTTATATCCATTTGTTCTTGTGTCCACATTGGTATTAAGCTTAAATAATTCCTCTCCCTCCCTGGTATTTATCCCTCTAATATATTTAAAAAGTCCATTTACCTTTTGTAAAACCATGTTGTAATTTGTCCCAATTGCCATTAGCCTCAATGTCTCTAACTACTTCCTCCTTCAAAATTTTTTCCAGGATTTTACATACTACAGATGTCAAACTAACAGGCCTATAGTTACCCGGGTCGCTTTTTTTCCTTTCTTAAAAATCGGAACTATATTAGCAATTCTCCAGTCAAATGGTACAACCCCTGAGTTTAGAGATTAAAAATTTTTGCTAATGGACTTGCAAGTTCATGTGCCAGTTCCTTCAATATTCTTGAATGAAGATTATCTGCGCCCCCCGATTTACTCCCATTAAGCTGTTCAAGTTTGGCTTTTACCTCGGATATGGTAATATCTACCTCCATATCTTTAGTCTCATTTGTTAAGTTACCATTATCCCTAAGCTCTTCATTAGCCTCATTAAAGACTGAAGCAAAGTATTTGTTCAAATATTGGGCCGTTCCTAGATTATCCTTAACCTCCACTCCATCCTTAGTAATTAGCGGTCCTACTTCTTCTTTTTTTGTTTTTTTCCTATTTATATGGCTATAAACCCTTTTACTATTGATTTTAATTCCCTTTGCAAGGTCCAACTCTACCTGACTTTTAGCCTTTCTCACTTTGTCCCTACATGCTCTAACCTCAATAAGGTAGCTTTCTTTACTGATTTCTCCCATTTTCCACTCCTTATATGCTTTCTGCTTTTTCTTAATCACCTCTCTGAGATGCTTGCTCATCCAACTTGGTCTAACACACCTGCCTATAAATTTTTTCCCTTTTCTAGGGATACAGGCTTCTGACAGCTTCTGCAACTTTAACTTAAAATAATTCCAGGCCTCCTCCACTTTAAGATCCATAATTTCTTTAGTTCAATCAACTTCCCTAACTAATTTCCTTAATTTACTAAAGTTAGCCCTTTTGAAATAAAAAACCTTAGTCTCAGATTTATTTTTGTTTATCCTTCCATTTAATTTGAACTGAATTAGCTCATGATCACTCGAGCCAAGGTTGTCTCCTACAACCATTTCATCTATGAGGTCCTCGCTACTCACCAAAACCAAATCTAAAATAGCATCCCCCCTTGTTGGTTCAGCAACTACTTGATGAAGGAATTCATCAGCTAACACGTCTAGGAAAATCTGAGCCCTAATATTATTACTAGCACTTGTTCTCCAGTCTGTATCTGGAAAGTTGAAATCTCCCATGATTACGCAGTTTCCATGAGTGTTTACTTAATTAAAAACATTAAAGAGGTCTCTATCCATATCCAGATTGGATCCTGGTGGTCTATAACACACCCCAAGCACTATCCCAGGGGAGGGTCTGATAGTTTTCTTCCCCAATGTGATTTTTGCCCAAACAGACTCTGTCTTCTCCATTCCATCACTTTTTATTTCTTTACAATCTACCTCATCTTTGATATACAATGTGACTCCACCACCTTTACCCTTATTTCTGTCTTTCCTAAACAGCACATACCCTTCAATACCTGTACTCCAGTCATGCCTAGTATTCCGCCATGTTTGTTATTCCTATAATATCTGGTTTCACTTCCTGGACCAATAGCTCTAGTTCCTCCTTTTTGTTACCTAGGCTCCTCACATTGGTGTACAAACATCTTAATTTTTGCTGTTTGGCCTCATTCACATTCTTTACCCAATTTGGCACGGACGTAATACCTCCAATATGACCTATTAGACTAGTATCCACCCCACCCTTCCTCATGTTCATTCTCCTACCCCAAGCTATATCCTTTCTTACTTGTTTTAATCTTTGTGTTTAGAAAGATTTTATTGCCACAGGAAATCCCCCAGGTTGAATCTAAAGCTATTTTATGCATAGAACTTATTTTAAAACAATTGGGAGTTTTCAGTATAATGGACTCCAGAATCTGCTTTCAGTGGGTTTATTTTAAGCTAAATCTATTTTTCACCTGATTTCAATGTCATATTTGCTTTTATGTTTCAGTATTAGTGAAGGGTGTAGGCAACACACATAATAAAATGTATGTGTATAATGAGAAGATACAAACTTAAATGGAAGGACTGTGTTACATCGCTTCTCTACTTATTTAAATTATATTTCATGCTAAGCAAAGATACAATATGATACTAGCAAGGTGGATACCTTGAAGAAAGTACTTTTCTTTATATAAAGCAAGAAAATGAAATTACAATGTATTTTAGATGTGTTTAACTATTTATCTACATATGCTACATACTTTATTTCATGGAACCATTGCTTTTTTTAATCCCTCTCGCCTTGGCAGGTCACTAATTTAACTCAAGAGGTCTCCCAATTAAGAAAGGACATGAAGAACGTGATGCACCTTCTGGAAAACGTATTGATGTCACAGAAGCCTCCAGGGTTCTGTGCAGTGCATGGCACATCTATGAGTCCTACAATGGAATGCTTACAGACTAGAACAACGTGGACTACACATCAACCTTGTATACATATGCAAGCTGGGAATATTACTTGCACCAAAGCACAATTTTGCCATGGTAACACCACTCCTGACATTTGGAATAGGGATCCACCTTCTGTAGAGAGCAGTCCCCAAAGAACTGAATCCAATGTTCAAAATTCTACGGACAATGAGTTTTATTATACTTCAGGCCTTGACTATTCACCTTCCTGTTTTCAGGTAAATCAGAAAGATAATCTGCCGTTTTTAAGATGCACCTCTCCATATTCAGACACTACCTTGACTCCCCTTCAGTCAATTTCAGCAACTCTCTCTTCCTCAGTGTGCTCCTCCTCAGAGACTTCATTGCACCTTGTGCTGCCCAGCAGATCTGAGGAGAGTAGCTTTAGCCCAGGAGCAGTCAGTTCACTAAGCTTTGAGAACTTACCAGGATCTTGGGACCTTGAAGGAACAACAGGAGCAGTTTCTGCACCAACCTCTGAAGATTGCCCACTAGCTGTTGTGACAAGCACAAAGGATAGTAAAGATAACCAAGCCATACATGTATAATGATAGACCAAGAAGTGGTACTCAAAGCATGTTCCCCAGTTGAAAATTTAAACAGTACTGCATGACTGCTTTGTTTGGCCTTTTCTCTGGTGATCATGGAGACTTGCTAACATGAATATTCCGATTTATAAAAAGCAAGTGGATATGAAAAGATATAATCAGTTCATACAATAGGAAACAAATTTCTAGATTCTAGAAGCATGTTGAAAAGCATTTTGTATGCACAGATATAACTTATGGTCTGTTTGGCAGACTTTTGTGATAGTCGAAAAGACCCTGAGGGTCAAAACAGCTGGATGTCTGGGACAAAAGAGCTGTCATAGGAGATGTTTGTTGCTTGAAGCAAAGGCTTTTCCTGAGTGCCTGAATGTTGTTCTCAGACAATATCCATGGCACTGTTTGCTTCAGGTGATCATGGCTCCTGCTGGTTTATTTGTCTGTTTCGTGAAGGCAAAGGGGCAATTATCACTGCATGTCATCTCCTAGACAATCAACCAAATAGAGTTGGTAGAGAGAGTGGTTAGTTGTTGCACGTTATTTGTCATGTAAATGAAACCTCTTTATCAGAAAATGCTATTTTTATATACTTGATATGAAATATGTACCTAAAACTATTTAAAATATTTATAAGGAGAATAAGGGTTTCTTTTCTTTTTGGTAAAAGCTTGCAATTTTAACAAAAAATGCACTATTGTGTATTAGATCAAACTATTTATTGTTAAGACTATGTAGTTAAAAACTGGATCCCCTTTTATCTGCATGCTGTTTGCAATGAATGTATCCATGCTGGAGGAATACAAATAAAAGGTAATATTTTATTTAAAAAAATAAAAACTTGGAACATGAACTCAGATATTAGTATTTTAACCAGTGAACTATGCTATGCTAATGATACTCAGTGCTCTAGTTTTGTGTTATAGCATTGTATTACCACCTCTATTGTTAAAGCTGGGCCAGCACTTTAATATAATCCCTGTTTTCAGGGGAGTTAATAGCTGTGGGCCAACATTCAATGAGAACTGAAAACTGGCAGGTAGAATTGTAAATTAAGAGCAATATTTTTAAGCACATTTAAAAATATTTAACCTATTTTAAACAACAAGAAAAGGAATAAATAATCTTGAATTGTTATATTTATTTATTGGTTTGTATTTGTATACCTAAACATCACTTTGAGATTTAAAAAAAATTAAATTTGGCAAGTAATTTTGTCCATAAATTTGTTTAATTGCTTTTGGTATTTTCAAACCATACTTTTTAGTTCTCAATATATTGACACTTTGAATAGTGACTCCTGTGCATGCCTAGCGATTACTTTTCATTGAGATTTTTATATGACATTTTCAGATGCATAGTTTGTACCAAAAGTACATGTTCATAGCAAGTCTACATATTTACACACCTTTTATAAGCTTAGATAATTTTTAAAGAAGAAAAAATACTGTGAAATTATGTTTATAGTGCACCAAATCCAGCAATCCGTATCAAGATGAAACTCCCACTGATTTCACGTTTAAACACAATTTTGATTTCACTGACAGTTTTATTTGAGTACGCCTCTCAGGACTGAGACCAGTTTTAATGCACTCGGGAGCATGAATTCACCCTGATACTTTGCTTAATTCACATCATCCCACATTATTCTCACTGGTGTAAATTAAGAACAAAGTGTCAACTTTTAATTTTGAACGGCTTGACTTGTCAGTGTATCAGAACTTTAACATGATTCTTTACATGTAGATTTTTTTCTGTTGAAATATTGTGTTAGTTTGAACTTAAATACAGAAGCAAATATCAAATGAGCTACATATGAAAGAAAGAGAATAAATTACTTGGTTATATATATCACAGTGTATGTCTGCAGTATTTTTATGGGACCAAATCTTTTGACTAGGCCCACAGAAAGATAACTTACTTTAAAAATTCGTTAAGGCTTTTATGGTTCCATTTACTGTGTATATTCCCATTGAAAAAGAAGGAAAGAGGAGAGACCTTAATACTGCAATCCTACAGCAGACTTAGTAGTATGGTAAGTGAACCAACAATGATATCAACGTCTCCCCCTCAGTGGGCCAAGGCTATTTAGATCAGCCCTAACATCAGTAGGGTTATGTCTAGACTACAGGGGGGATACCACAAGTATCCCGGAAAAACTCTGCCACGTCCAGGGAACGCTTCTGCTCTTTTTTTTTTTTTTTTGGCAGAAGAGCGGACGCGCTGTTTCAGAAGCCCTTTCCTTCCTCCTCCCACAAGAAAGAAGGGCTCTTCTGAAAGAGGGATTTTTTTCTGAAATTTGGTCCAGTGTAAACAGGCCAAATTTCAGAAAATCCTCTTCCGAAAAAACTATCGAAAAAAGGTGTGCAAATTGTGAAGCGCAATTTGCGTATTTTTTTCCGATAAGCCCCCATAGTGTAGACATAGCCTAGAAATTTGCTACTACTTTAATTTACCCCAGCTTCCTCCAGCCAGCCGTACATTTTGATTTATAGCAGAGTCCTTAGCATACACTAATCTCACAGAGCAACTATCACAGGCTTTCAAATGTGACCATTTCATTTCTACAATAGTTTATCCAGAATCTGGAAAGTTCAGTTCATCCTTACCCCAGTCACTGATTCATGGAAGAGATACATTACCTTTGTGGTTTCCTATTAGTATCACCTGAGTCCCACTACAGAACCAAGACACTCTTGCCTCTTTCATTTTATAAGCATACACACATGAACACATGACAAAAGTTGCTGGCAACCATCTTCCCTGATCGCGGGTAGTAGGATACAACTATCCATAGCTGTCTTGCTTTGCTTTGTGAATTTAAATTAAGTAGAATGCAATGAGGGGGTGCCCTGCATAATGATTCATGGTTTCTCTACTGTACATCAGATGCCAGCATAAGAGAATGCAAATGCAACAACTAAAAGCAAATAAAACTCAGCAGATGTGTCACAGGCTACTCTGTGTTTCTGCACATGTGAAATGTATCACAAACAAAGCTGACAAACATTAGTTCCATCAGTGGTTCACAAACTGTGGTTCATGACCCAGTTTTAATGGGGTGACCAGGGCTATCAGAGACTTGCTAGGGGCCAGGACTGTGAAAGCTTGAACCCTGGGTAACAGGGTTGCCCAATTTGTGGCTGTGGGGCTGAGGCTTCTGCCTCACTGCCTGGAGTTGAAGCTCTTGGGTTACAGTTTCAGCCCAGCATGGATGTATGTAGAAACTTGTGTTGTCAAAAGGGGGTGCGATGTAATGAAGACTGATAACCGCCGTTTCTGTTATACTGGTAATAATACCAGACTTGTATTTTCACTTCAGACTGCAAAGAGGGAGACCCCTCCAAGCTGCAAGATGGATCATCTGGTACATGATCAAAACCCAGAAACAATTCTAAAGTAAGGTCACTGAAAGAAAGCTTGAAATATCCTTCTGATAACACGTGTTTGTCTCATACAGATATTGAAAACTGTAAAAACTTAAACAATGAATAGTCTAGCAGCACCTTCAAGACCAACAAAACATATAGATGGTGGTATAAGCTTTTGTGGGCATAACCCATTTCTTCAGATAACTGGAGTATTAAAAGTCCAGATCCAAGAATAAATACGGGAAGGTGTGTGGGGGGGAGAGAAGAGATGAGGAGAAAGGGGGAGAAAACAGAAAAAACAGTGAATTAGATTATTCAAGTTACAATAGGCTGATAAGAACAATTTGCACCTTGATAAGTACCCATTGTTTGTTTGGTCGGTTAAGTCATTAGGATGTGAAAGGTAGTGTATGAGCCAGCCAATATCTTATCTTCATTTACAAGTTTGATTTCTATCAGAGAGGAACAATAAAGTTCCAACCCTTCCCGTGTATTTGGCTTGTGGAACTGGGCTGAAACAACATGGGGAGATCCAGTAATGAGTGCCCAGGCAGGTTAAAGTGTTCTCCAACAGGTTTCTGTGTGTTGCCTTTTCAGATATCTGATCTGTGTGTCCATTAATTCTTTCCTGTAGAGACTGTACAGTTTGGCCAATATATATGGCAGTGGAGCTATTAAAATGGTGTTATTTTAAGAAGAACATTGCATATCAAGCAAGGTTTATTTTGGAAACATTTGGAAATGGAGACATTGTCCTACCAAAGTCAAAACAAAATAGGGGTTACAATGTGAAAACACTGGTTATGGCCACACGTGCTGGGACACACCTTTTGGAATGGAGCAACAGTTCCAGCTGCCAAGCGCTATGAGCTCAAATGGAGCAGGGTCATCATGGGCATTTATTACTATTAAAACCCTGTTAAAGCACTGCCCCAGAAAAGCCAACGGCTGTCCTAATCAGGTGCTCAAGGTTGATTTCAGTGTGAATGTTCCTATAATTTCGCTTCCAACTTCCCAATGTGAGCAGTTTATTGTAACTTTGTTTGCACTAAAACTTTACAAAAATAAAATAATTCAGATCTGTTTTGTCTGTTTGTTCTTCATTCTCTCTTTCCCTCACTTCATTTCGGTTTTCCTACATTTTCTAAGTTTGTTGTTTTCATCTCCTTTAGTGACTTCCCAGATGTGCTTATTTTTCTATATGGTAGAATACTTGTTCCCTCAATGCTGTTCAGTTTCCTCTGTTCTGCTCTTCAATAACTCTTGTCTTCCCCAACAATATCACCCTTTCCCCCCCATCTTGCACAGCCCCTCAAATTCTCCTTTCATTCTTCCTCATTCACTTAAGATCAGACACATCTTCCCTTTCCCCCCAAGTAACAAATTCTCTCTGTGGGAGTGTCCACATAGCAGGGCTTAACTCAAAATAAGCTACACAAATTGAGCTATGTCAATTGTGTAGCTTATTTCGAAATATGGAATGTCTACACAGCACTTATTTTGAAACAGGGCACTCTTGCTCCAACTTCCTTTACTCTTCGTACGATGAGGGTTTCAGGAGTTGGAATAAGAAGTTCTCCAGCTTGACAGTATTTCAACATTATACAGCAACATTATTTCAAAATAACGTAGTCTGTGTCTACACAGCAGTTATGTCAAAACAGATATATCCCTGTAACGGTCACTGCTGGAGTTACTGAATACAGAAACCAGTCATGTGATAGGATTATAAATTTTGGCTTATGTCATATAGCAAGGTCCAAGAGATAAACTGCAGGTCTCCCTTACTGCAACCTTTTTATAGGTAACCAATGAATTATATTGGGGTTTTCTCCACTTTTATTCCAAAAAAATCTCATCTTTGCCACTTGTTCACCATGGCATTCTATCGTTAAGCCATTGTATGCATTTTTGAAGAGATGCATGTATGTTGTTTCACTGGTTGTTTAATATTAATTGAGGAAATACCAGTTTTCACTAGCCCTGCAAATATCCATTTTTCATTCTGAAGCCCAAGCCCAGCTCTCACAATACCCTTGCTTTGACCTGGTTATCACTTAAGGCTGCAAATAATTTGATCTTTTCTCCATTTAAGTGCGCACAAGATTTAGTTTTATTGGGCAGGTCTTTAACATGAGTCAATTTTCACATTTGTTTCTTGTTTTTTAAAAAAGTGCCTTTCCTGAGTGACATTCTTGGCTGGATTGGTGCATTGTTGATATTTTAAATGTCTTTGTCTAGCAATTTGACCCATGCAAATTTTTAGTGGAATATAGTGTAGATCTTCGGTACTCTAACCCTACCACCTTACACTGTGGATGATTCAGCTTCTCCTGGTTCCCTTCAATACCATTCGCTTCCAAACAATGTGCAATTGGTTCAACCATCCTACATGAAGGAGTTCAGGTGATGGCATTGGCTCCATTTTTGCCAAGGATGGTTATTTTTATTTGTTTTGGTCTGTCACCATCTACTTTGACTTCCTGCATACTTTGTTGCCAGCTTCTTTTCACAGTCAGTCTGCAGGCTGCCTACCAAACCAGGCCTTGTACCCTCACAAAGATGCTGGTTTGGATGTTGGTAAGAGCTGTGCCAGATGTCTCAGTTTGCTCTCCAACCACAGAGGGTGGGAATTTTGGATTGAACAAAATGTTTTGTTCCATCCAACACATGCTGTTTCATTTAGCTTAAGCTTAATGCTTTTTAAATACGATTGAAGCAGATTTATAAACAAAGTCATTTTGAATTTTAAAAAAAATCAAAACATTTCATTTGAAAATGTCAGAACACAATGTATTGGATGCTTTGGAATTTGTTTCAGCTGGATACACACCCGCAAATTCCAGAAATTTTGGGTCACCTGAATCTGCATTTTTCAGTAAAAGAAAGGTGTGTCAAAAACAATTTCATCCATTGCTCATGTTGGTGGCTGTCTTCCTCGTTAGTTCTTCAGCTCAGACTAGCCCTCTGTCCTGCTTCTTGTGAGGCCCAGTGGCAATGACAGCACCACTCTGTAGTGCAAACACCACTGACACAGGGCAGCAGCTTTCTGCTTCACAGACAC
Organism: Pelodiscus sinensis; assembly: GCF_052426305.1. Taxonomy (NCBI): domain Eukaryota; kingdom Metazoa; phylum Chordata; order Testudines; family Trionychidae; genus Pelodiscus; species Pelodiscus sinensis. The sequence goes on along the minus strand of NC_143053.1, from coordinate 194,208,481 downwards.
AGGGATTACTGCTACCCCTCTTCTTCCTACACATGCTTCCCCTTCTATCCCTCCCAGTATTTGCCCTGCCTATTCCTGCCCCCACCCACAAGTATATCCTGACCCCTCTTTCCCCCCTTTCCGGGAGCAGGTCCTGAACATCGCAAACAGTAGGTTGGAGGAAGGGGAGGAGCTAGTCAGTGGGGCTGCCAGCAAGTGAGAGATGCTGGGGGAGGAGAGAAAGGAGCTTAGTTACCAGTGAGTGCTGAGCAATGGCTAATTTTAATCCATGAAGGCTCCAGGCCCAAAGCTCCCAGAGTTGGCACCTCTGGCTGCAAGAGATCTCCAAGCAGAGGGGAGAACCTGTCTGTTTCAAGGGGACCAGTTACCAGTTTTACCTGGGTGTCGTTCCGGAGGTTTCCTCACAAGACATAATCTGTAATAAAAGAGTGGTCTTTAATGCCGGGAGAAGTCAGGACAGTTCTAGAGGGTTGCCAGCCCTAGGCACAGACCACTCATACCACAAAAGGATTTTATTTTGATAACTTTAACCTGTGCTTAGTTTGGCCAGGGATTGTCCAGGAGACCTCCCAGTATCCCCACAGGCCAGTCTGATTGTTTAAAATAGTCCAAAGCCTATCAATGAGAAGTAACACCACTTGGAATGATGGACAGGACTGCTCTGGGCTGCCCTCTTACATGGGGCCCTAATCCCTTTGTGAATTCTGCATGAGTGTGTCACAGGAATTATTCAAAGTGGGTGGAAATCCTTAGCAGAGGTGGGTTAGCAAAGGAAACACACAAAAATTATTTCTTTGGTACCCTCTAGCTGTACAAATTGCCCCTTTTAAATGGCCAGTTGCTAATTTTAAAAGTAAACTAGCTATGGCCATTATGTGCTCAGTGCTCCTAGTAACGAGGCTGTGGGGAGCATTTGGAGGAAAGTAAGTTTTCATTTATGTTCTTTTACATTATTTTCTTGCCATCTGTTAAATCCCAGGATGCTGCCTTGATTTGATTGTGCCTGGAGTCAGTCGAGCCAACCTCATTCATGCCGAGATCACAAATCAGGCTTCCAAAAGTGCCAAGACCAGCTTAAAAAAAAATCAGCAAATTTTAAAAACTACAATAGTTTCTTTTGATTTGTGTTCAGGGTTTATGTATTATGTCTCTAAGCTTTTCTCCCCATCCACGAAGGCTCTAGAAACAATCTCATGTAAACACCTTTGGAAGCTGAGACTACAAGACACCAAATCTTATAAGATTCATGATCAAAATCCAGGATGGGAACACTGTAGTTCACAGAGACTGGAATGCTAAGATGTTACTAACTGCTCTGGCTGGGAACAGCAGAAGTGTTTTAAGTAGAAGAGTGCCAGAAGATTTCCCAAAGAGAAGGGCATAGAGGGAATGAGAGAACTTTCTCTGCTTGAATGGCCTTAGTTCCTGATTAGTGGGAGCATTCAGTACATACTTCCAAATATAACTATTTCAGTTTGACCTTAAACTTCTCCTGCAATCACCCCAAAGGCAGCACACATTTGAACTTCAGTCCCCTCTTTCAAATAGAACCACCTGCACATTCTTTTGTTTCAGCTCTAATGAAAGGTGATAATAGAAGCTCACTGCTGCTGCAAATCCTTGAGCTGTGAAAATAGAGAAAGCCTTTACCAGCTAGCCAAGGGAGCCTGCTTGGTGTGCTAAAATCTAACAAAACACGTTTCTAGCTCTTCTGTTTACAATCGACCCTTTGCACCATTTTCCTTTTAAGTCTGTATATAAAAACTAAACACTAGCATCAATAGACAAACTTACATCAGATTAGCCAGGCCTAAGTTTCTATGCCACTTAGGTCCACTTTTTCACTTCTGAGAGCCTTTCCAGAAAAAATGTAGCTTAACATATTCATCTAACCAAAGCATTAGTCATTTGTCAGGATTTATTTCACACATCTTGATGTTCCATGTGGGCAGAGGGTTCATAGAAATCCACGACTTCTATTAGGTGCACAATTTTAATATTGCATATTTAATATGCAGCCGAACATTCTTTGCTGTAGTGCTTAACAATTGAAGTAAAAGCAGCAGGGGAACAAAACCACATTTTATCTGTTACATTACTTATAGGAAGGAAAAAGAGCAAAGTTTACTTCCTGTCTTAAATTATCTTCCAAAAGCAGGTGGCATAGCTCTCATTTACAGCTTTGCTTCTTAACACTATTTGATTTCATTGCAGACAGTCAGAACAACCACCTTTTCTCCCTTTAAAACTGTGGTTGTTGGGCTGTATGCCAAGTAGTTATCATAGGCCTACAATGTCATTGCCTGCTCAGGTTCTCCTAAAGGAAAACCCTGAGCTGGCACTCTACATGAGTCAACAGAATCCTAGATAACTGGAGACAGAATAAGAGCTAAGGAAATCCAGTTTGACAGCTTCATGGTGCCAGATGCTAGAACATCTGGCTTCCCATTCAAAGCTGTTGCACAGTGAGCTTAGGTTTATTACAAACTCCCCCAATAATTCACAAGGCATTTATAAATAAGGAAGACGTAAGCCATTTTAGGATTAAACTAGCTTCCCCCGCCCCTCAACTTGCAAAGTAGGCAGTGAGAAAAAGTTCCTGGTTAGTTTCAACTGCAGGGAAGCTGGCAGCTATGCAGCTCCCCTGGACAAGAAGCAGTGGGGTCAGGGACAGCCTTACCTCAGTGCTGCCCAGAATACACCATGCCACCTCACCTACCCTTACAACCAGCTCGGGTGCACCTACCTGGACTCTGGTGGTGATTTAAAGGGACCAGGGGTCAGAACACTGCTGCTGTCATACAAGCAGTGACAGCTGGGAGCTTTGGGCCCTTTTGAATTACCAGGCCCCAGGGCAGTTCCTCCTCCCCCCCACTCCCCACCATTCCTGCCATGCTGCAAACAATAATCATTTATGTGAATATTCTTCTGACTGAAGGAGGTGTACAGACCCTAAGAGTGCACATGCGTGTACACACACACACACACACACACACACACACACACACACACACACACACACACTGTCTGCAAGCATATGACCAAGGCATTTTTAATTTTCAGTACAAAATGAAATGTGAGAATTGAAAAGAAAATTGCTCTGCCTCGGGGCCATAACATACCCTCTTTGTTAAGCATAGTCACAGGGAGTTCTGCTTGGAAATGAATAGCATCACATGGGCCTTCCGTTTAGTTTGTGTTTGCATTACTTTAACACCTGGGGGCTCCAACAGAATCCAGTACCCCATTGTGTTAGGTGCCATACAAATGCATTGTAAGAAATAGTCCCTGGCCCAAAGCACTCTCAGTCAAACTAAACAAGACACAGCGGAGGAAGTAGTACAGAGAGGTGACGTGACTTCCCCGGGGTCACACAGCAGGCCAGTGGCAGAGACAGAAATAGTGCCCGTGACTCCTCCCAGACCAGTACCCCACCTATTAGCCCACTATCTTATGTTGGCTCCTATGCTACACCCTACCCATGCTTGCTGGTGAAAATTAAAGCCATCTGGATATGTAGCTTTTAAAATTTTGGGCCTAAGATTTGCAATTGTGGATTGACTAATCAGGACTTTCACCAAAGCAGAGTACACGGATTTAGAACTGGCAGTTTTGTTCAGTTGGGCATCTTTGTACTCATGAACAGGTGATTTCTCAACTCCGCAGGGGGACCTGCATTCCCTGCAGTTAGGGAAGTGTTTGAAAATGCAGGTGACACAACTGTCTGCTATGGCCTATGGGGCAGGCAGCAGGCTGATCTCCCGCTTTACGCGGCGCTATGACCTACTTGCCAGGTGCAGCTGAGGCAAGGAGCAACATTCTAAAGAAACAAAATAAATCTCAGCCATTAACAGTGACCTTGCCCAACTCCATTCTTTGTGCAGCACAAGGCTATTTGTAAGCAAACCATGGGGGGAAGGTTATCCCTGCTCAAGACAAGACTACCTGGACAGCCTGCTCCGTGACTGGCTAGCTCTGAAAACAGGGGTCGGCTGTAGGCCTGGCAGTGTGTCCATTAATTAACCTTTTCAAGATATGGTCTAAAACGGGAAATCTCAGCAGGGCCTGCAAAGGCAGCACATCACAGCTGTGCGCTGACTTACAGCTGGGGAACTGCCTGAGCCTGTACCCTCTGCCATACCCCAACCCTCTATCAGATATATCCCTCACATATTCTGAACCCTCTGTAAAGGAGCAAGCATCACTAAGCAACCTCTCCCACCGCGCGCGCTCTCTCTCGCTCTGTGTGTGTGTGCGCACCGCTCTCTCTCTCTCTCTCTGTGTATGCGCACACGCGCTTACACCTATATTAATCTTGGAAATAACTCATTGCTTTTTCCCCAGTTATTAAATCTTTGGTTACTTTACCCTAGGATCACAGACTTGCAGGACTGGAAGGGACTTCAAGAGGTCTGCTAGTCCGGTCTTCTGCACTCCAGGCAGGACTGAGGACAGGTCTTCGCTATTGAGGACAAGTGGATCTAAGCTATGCAATATGAGATACTTCAATAGCCTAACTCAAACTGACGTAACTTAGATCTACTTACAGCGGGACCCACACTGCACTGGATTGACAGAAGACATTCTCCCATCGACTCTTCTTACTCAGCTTGTTATCATGGAGTACTCGAGTCAACAAGAGAGTGATCTGTGGTCAATGTAGTAGGTCTTCTTTAGACCTCACTAAATTGACACCCCCCCCCAGTGGATCAATCACCACAGCAGCAATACACCCCATAGCAGAGACATACCCTGAGTGTTATCTATACCAACCCAGCAAGTGTTTGTCTAACTCGCTCTTAAAAACATCCAGTGATGGAAATTCCACAGCCTCCGAAGGCAATTTATTCCAGTGCTTGACACCCTGACAGTTAGGAAAAACTTCCTAATGTCCAACCTAAATCCTTGCTGCAATTTAAGACCATTGCTTCTTTTAGAATTGGATATAGGCATTGTCTTTAGTCTGAGAGCTGGGGTGCAACTGACTTGGGCTAAGAGACTGGCCCTCTGTGATTGGGATTAACCTGGATATTATTCTGATTTGTGGTGTAAGGGACTGCCTACCATACAGGCTGGAGAGGGAAGATGGCCCAGAGTCCCCAAAGGGGCCCAAAATATCCACAGTGAGGCCATTACTGTGCCTGTGGAGTTCAAACTTGTTATTGGGTAGGTAAAATCTAAGTATAGGGAACATATAACCAATGTGAAGGTCAGCACCCAGTCATGTGCCACTCTATGCAGCATGTCACCAAATATCTCTCTCAGAGCAGTCCCTGCTCCCTACCACTGCACTCACTTGGGTTTTCCATAGCAGAAGTGGAGTGCTAGTTTTAAATCTACTAGGAGCTTCAAAAGAGTTGCTAGAGTACAGGTTGAACCACTCTAGATCAGCACTATCTGGTCCGGCAATACGCATGGTTTGGCACAACTTTAGTTGTGGGTGCCCACTTATCAGGGGTCTGGCCAAGTTTCCCATGGTCTCAAAGTTTGTTTGTAGCCACTAGTCCTGGCTCTCAGCGTTCTGTGATGTTATTTAGCTCTAATTTACCCCTGTTTTCTAAGAGCCCAGTAAACAGTGGAAGTGTTGGTAATGCTGCTAGACAATAAATTATCTCCTGTGGTTTGTCAAATTCTCCGGTTCGGCACTGATCAGGTCCCGAGGGAGCCAGACTAGCGAGGTTCGACCTGTAAAAGCAATGAATGAGCATGTTTCTACCCTAAATCACCATCAGTATGAGTGGCACTGGCCTCTTACCATTACAACTCCCCCATCCCTGGCAAATAAAGATTGGAACAGCTTTGTGCCACTGCTCACTGTTCCCAGGTGGACTTTTCATTAGCAGAGACAACCTGCATCTGCTTTATAGACTAGCAAAAACCAGGTGTGCATCCGATCCATTGTACTTGTGCAAGTAGGAGTCCTGACTTCTCAGCATTAAATTGCTAAGTGGTTTTGGATGGCAGGAGCAACTGCGAAATATAAGTAGCATGACACAATAACCAGGAGCTGGTTTTATAAAAAGCACTTTGCTTACTCAGTGGCCTAGATTCAGTCTGAAAAGAAAAGTCCTATTTCCATGTCACAGGACTCCTGAAAAATGGCTGCTTTGTGGTCGCCTGCAAAATGGAAGAGAAGCAATTTATTTTTCTGACATGCGTTCTCACACTGGACTCCCACGCAGGCAGTCTCCTTGTGAGAATTGCAATATTAATGGGGTTCTCCAGCTAAATGGTGATGCTGCCTAGCTTAAACTTTCCCTGGGTGAAATATTAATTTTTAATGCCAATACACATCTGCTCTCACATTGTGCACTCAAGATATTATGTAGTTCAGATCAGACACTGTGAGGAAAAAATACCTCTTATCTCACCTTTGTACAAATTCTGCCATGGAAGTAACATAAGCATAAAATAGATGGCCTAAATGTGAGAGAAAATCATTTTCATTATCCGGTTCAGAACCTCAGCCAAATATCGGCATTGTTGACCTACAAAGAAAGTGTAAATATATTAATTTTTAAATTGATGCCAAGCAAATACTGATTTTATTATTCAGTTTATTCATGCTAAATGGTTTCTGGAGACCTGATTATGAAACAGGTGCAAGCTAGTCCAAAACAACATGTTCTGCAAACAGTGATAGTGAAAGGGCATTGTATTTGAGTTTATAACCCTTATTAATAAATATCCAGTCCCCAGAACAGCCGAAAGCAGACCAAAGTAGTGCACAGTGATTCATTGCCAAGAATTAACAAGAGAAAACTTAAGAACAGTAAAAGACTAGCTGCAGTTCAGATTCCAAAGGAGGGCTGGAAAAGCACCACCTCCTGAGACAGAGTTATGCAAGGGTAGAGAAATGAGAAGGATGCATGAAGAAGCTGTTTGTTATCCTGTAGCAATTATAAGGACTCCAGAGGCCTCCATGAACAACAAAATGATTCTTAATAGTTACCTTTTATATGTTCCTCCTGGATTTAGTTGATTTCCATTATATATAACTAGAAGATTTACCCAGCACTGCTTGGGTCTTTAACTCAATTAATTTGTGCTTGTCTTAATGTAAATCATTGCTCTTGGATGGGGCTGGAAATGAGGGGTTCAGTCTGCAGGCTGCCCTGGGGACAAAGGACAACCCCAGCCTCCCGCACTGCAGCAGCTTAGGGCCGGGTGAGAAGTATCCCTCCATGGCCACTGCAGCTCCAGTGGGCACAGATGGGGGGGAAGGGTGCATGCCCCTGGCTAGAGCAGGTCCAGGTTCATCTGCCTCCTGCACCCCCTAAACAGAATGAGGAATGTAGCAAACTGTGCACGTCCCCTTTGCTCCTTGATGAAGGGGAACAGCCAGCGATGTTTCTGTACAAATTGAGGGGGGCAGTTTCAGCCCCTCCTCCTCCCTCCCTCAAGAGTGCCTGGGAGGTGGGAGGCTTAAGGCTGTGGCAGTCCCCAGACAGCTCCTTTCACCTGCCTAGTGATTCGGTCTCTTTTCTGTATGGTTTTATGAGAAACAACCCCAATCCAGGTACATCCCATTTTCCTGGCACAACCAAACCCTGACCTTGCTTATGATAAGAGGAAGCCGTAGATTGAATCTGGTTGCCCTAGCTTTTACTGCTTAGAAGGAACTCTTGAACAGATGGTCTCTCCGTGCTCCTGTCTAACTCTCTCAAATATACAGAAGAAAATACAACCACTCAACATTTTCAAAGCTGAATCCTGCTCCCATTGAACAACAAAAAACCATTGGCTTCAATATTCCAAGAGTTCCATGGGAAGTGAAGGACACAGGACTGAGTCCAACAGTAGATTTCCTAGCTGTTTGTCTTACATTTGAATTCTCCAAACAATGACACTTCTATCCCTTCCCCGGGGATTATTCCACAGCTGAATGCAGCTCATTGTCTATATTCTTTTTCCACTATGCAGCCTACATTTTCTTGATTTAATTTCAGCCGGTTCCTATTTATACCATATTGGGCCACCTTACACAAATTCTCTCTCCTCCTTATGTTTACAGCTTTGCCAATTTGCAGAATTTTGTTCCTCCCCTAACAGAATCCATCTGTAAATGTTCAATTTTTATCTCTTCAGAAACTTCCATCCACTGATCAGTTTTACTGGTGAAAATCCCACCTGTCATGGTCCACGCCCACTGGTGTTTCAGATTACTTCCCCCCAGATGGGCTCTCTTGCATTTTTCTAAATTGAGTTTCATTTTGTTGTTTTCTACCTGTCGTTTAAAACTCACTAAGTCCTTTTGGTTTTGTCCCCTGCTGTCAGTGTATTCACAGCATTTCTCACAACTCCTCTGCTCCACGAGGGAAGACTACATCAGCTGAATATTGCATATATTCCAGCATACTAGAGATTCCTACAGAAGAAAGATTTAGACCCATATTGGTTGGGGCAGGAGAGGGTGAAATCAAGAGAACTACACTCTCTATCAATGGCCCACATGGATTCCTTAGAAAAGCTAAACCAGCCCCTGGCTTATATTTGACAGACTAATCCATCCTAGTTCCTGCTTGCTCCTCTACACCAATAACTCAATAAGAGACATCAACATATAGGCTATGTCTAAACTGCAGGCTTCTTGCGCAAGAACTGTTTTGTGCAAGAGTTCTTGTGCAAAAGGCCTTCCACAAGAGCATGTCCACGCTGCCATGTGCTTTTGCACAAGAGATGTGCTTTAGCACGAGAGCATCCATGGCAGTGTGGACGCTCTCTTGCACAAGAAAGTGCCGATGGCCATTTTAGCCAAAGGGGCTTCTTGCGCAAGAAAATCATGTTGCCTGTCTACACTGCCTTCTTGTGCAAGAGGACTTATTTCTCATGGGGAGAGGAATAACTCTTCCAGAAGAAGAATAACTCTTCCAGAAGAAGTCCTGTTTTCTGACGCTGTAGTGTAAATTTACTTGTGCAAGAATACGCATGCAGTGTAGACACCCAGCAAGTTTTTGCACAAGAACAACTGTTCTTGCACAAAAAGCCTGAGGCACAGACATAGCCCCCAAGCTTTCAGAGAATATGATTTACCATAAAAATATTGGGCAATATCCTGAGACACTCAGCTTCTATAGAAATGTTCTCATACTACAATGATGAAGCCAGATAAGTTCCCAAATGAAAATGCAGGCTCTTGCTTGATTTCTATTACATTCTTCAAATGTCTTTTGGTGTTCCCCCGGCAATGACCTTTTCAATCCACACTGGAGTAAGACAGGAAATCTTCCTTAGCATTCATACATCAACTTGATCCCTTATGAAAGGGAGTTCATGTAACCCTTTTCTGCTTAAGAGGAGCTTCTGTCTGTGAATTCAGTTAATCAGATGTTCAAAGATTCAGAACACGTTCAATTTGCAAGAGACTTTGATCTGAATAAAATGCAGTTTTCTTTCCTGTTAAGTTTCCTCTCCAACATGGAGGATGCACTTATCTCTAAGTCAAGCTACCAAGCTACAACTTTTTCAAAAAAACCTGAAAAAGAAATGCCAACCAGTAGCCATGGAGAGAACTTGACCCATCTGTCAGTTCTAACTGAACTATAAGGACTTCTTGCTTCACTCAGTCCTCACAGTGCTACCAATCAAAAGCCCTGTAATGAATCTTTTACCTCACTGTTCCATCCACCAGGTCAACATTCTAATGGCACTGCAAGATTTATCTGTGCTCCGAGAACAAGGTTTATCTGTGCTCAGAGTCTAGGTAGACTTCTGACGTTTTGGGATGCTATTAGTGGCTTCATGTTTTCGGTCTATAGGCGTGAGCAGGTTTTTATATACATCTCCTCACATTTGATTTCTGAGGTAGTATGGCCAGAGGATAGGAGGATATATTTTAAGTTTTGCAGTTTGTTTCTTTTTGCAGTTTATACAGTACTTGTGTCAGATTAATTCCCCCCATGAGGCCTGAACCATCAGAGTGTAGGGTTTTCATTTGAGATAAATGAGCCAGATTCTTCCTTAGGCAGCCCCATAGCAACAATGCAAATTATACCAGCTTTCATCCCTAAATTCCCCAATGCAATTTACACACTACGCTTTAGAGAAGGGAGTTATTTTTAAAAGAAATGCAGGCATGTTCTTGGAGACTTACAATTTCTGCTGCCCTGCATGAAGTAACTAGGATGAAGGACAAATGCAAAGGACTTCACTTATGAAAGAACAATTAGTTGTACATGTACAAAAAGGGAAATGATTGTCTCAGGAGAACTGCAAAAAGGAATCTAGGAGTCATAGTAGATAGCAAGCTAAATATGAGTCAAGAGAACAACACTGTTGCCAAAAAAGCAAACCTTCCAGCATATATTAGCAAGAATGTTGCGAGCAAGACATGAGAAGTAATTCTACTGCTCTACTTCTGTGCTGATAAGGGCTCAACTGGAGTGTCCAGTTCTGGGTGACACTTTTCAGGAAAGATGTGGACAAACTGGAGACAGTCCAGAGAAGAGCAAAAAAATGATTAAAGGTCTAGAAAACATGACCTATGACAGAATATTGAAAAAAACTGGATTTAAGTCTGGGAAAGAAGACTAAAAGTACATTATAACAGTTTTCAAGTACATAAAAGTTTATTATAAGGAAGAGGGGAGAACATTGTTCTCCTTTACCTCCATGAATAGGATAAGAAGTAATGGACTTAAATTGCAGCAAGTGAGGTTTAGGGTAGACATTGATGGGGGGGTGGGACTTCGTCTGGGTGGTTGAGCACTGGAATAAAATTGCTTAAGAAGGTTGTAAGAGGGTTCTAAGAGCAGGTTAGACAAATGCCTACCAAGGATGACCCAGGTGGTGCTTGGTCCTTTCATTAGTCCAAAGGACTGAACCAGTAGATCTCTCAAAGTCCCTTGCAGTTCTGTTTCTATGATTGTACAGTATCTGACTCAGTCATCCATTTGAGTTTTTCAGTTATGAAATTTCCTGAGTTGAGACAGTAGATGTCTGATTTGCATAATCCCTGTATAGGTTGTTGATCAATAACCTGTATAGTGAACATGGAGGTACCTGTGAACTGATTGGCTGCTGTGCTCAAAATTTCAAGTTGTTCATTAGAAACTAAGATTCTGCCTCAGCTTCTCTAAAATGTAATGAGGGAAAAAGAAAACCCAGAGGAAGGTTCCTATTCATCCTGGGAGGAGAGGCCCATTTTACACTAATTACACACCTCTGAAGCCTCCACATCATAGACCCTATCTCTGTATAAAAGTGTGGGCTGAACTTGTCATCAGTGTGCTTATTCGGTGCTGAAGCTGTGATGAACTTATACCACAGCAAACATGCTCGGCTGTGGGGCTGAAAGATTGCTCTTGCTAGAGCCCGGGTTAGAGTTAAGTTTAGCAGAGTTCTTCCTATTAGGGTTTGTTATTGTTTTAAAATGTTTTCTCTGTAACACTTTTACCTAAAATAATAAAGTAGGGTTGCTTCAAAAATGGCAGAGTGACTTATATCTGCAGCAATCACTCTGTTATCAGCCTCTGAAAAGAAAACAGTCATTTTAGGAAGACTTTGCTGGCAATAACACAGTGAAGGCAGAGAACTGTTCGGCTTGGAGCTACACTAGTCAGAAGGGAATAAGATGTGGGTCCCCACTCAACAGAGGCAACAGATGAGGAGGTACGGCCTGAGACTCTCTCTCTTGCTGGAAAGCTCAGGGGTGATGCCAGAATTGAGAAAGTAGGCAGGTCTACCCACGCTGGAAATCACATCTTCTTGCTGCTACACAGATACAGCCTTAGACAAGCCCCACAACTTTGGCAAGCGTAAGTAAAAGTTCCCACTAAATGGGGGAATCTGGAGTCTCTTGAGGGGTTTGCCTAGGTGGCTTTGGGAGGCACAGATAGGCAGGCATTTGTCATGGAGCTGCGTGACTAGGGAGCAGGCAGCCACACCGGGTGCTTCTGGGCAAGGTGGGGAGGTAGTTCCATGCTCCTGGAAGGGGCAGAGGGTTGGGAAGAAGGGCAAGGCCAGAGTAGCAAGCACACCACACTAGCGCCCCACACGCACACACAGAGTACTGCCTGGAGCGTGGCGCACTCTCCCCCAGCCCCTAGAGCTGCCTGCAGTGTGCCTCATGGCATTCTGGTGGCCATGTATGGGGCCTGGGGCTCCAGGCCACTGCCATGAGCAGCAGCAACCAGGAACCCTTTAGAATCACTAGGCCCTGGGGCAATTGCTCCCTGTGCCCTCCAGTTGATAGGTCTGTGTGTGATAGGAGGTAAGAGAGGCCCAGGGAAACTGAGGCTTTTTTGGGTGACAGCTGTAAGCAGCCTGAGGATGGCAGTGGCTGCAATGAAAGAATCCAAGTGAGGAAATTTCAAAGGTTCAGTCAGAAAAGTGCATGGAATTTCAATGATTATTGTAGTGATATATTAAAATCTAATGACCTCATCTGAGACTGAGCGACCATGGAACTAGGCAAGAGTTTACAATCTGAACAGAGAAGATAGGCAAACGATTCAAGGAGAAACTCAGAGAGAGAGAGGTCTTCTCACCCAACAAGTCAATGTCAGAAACAGAAACCAGGTCTCGTGGCCCAGTACCCCCATCCACTAACACCCCTCCCTTCAAGCTTTGATAAGCATTTAAATGTCAAGCTGAATCTGTGAATCTTTCACTTAATACTGTATTTATGCAGGTATAGACTTATCTTACTGATCTGTAGATCACTGAGTACACAATTCCCTATTTTATTTTATTTTGTGGTGTCTGCTGTGCCTGATTTTGTACTTGTGGTTCCAAATGAGGTGTGTGCTTGACTGGTCAGTTCATAACTTTGAGGTTATACTGTACATTAAGGAATGAATGTGATAGCTCCTACTTCTCCCCAACCAATTTGCACATTTCCTGAAGAGACTTCAGAATTCTATTATCCCCTAAAACACCTGCTGCCAACCTGCGTGCAGCAAAACAAGGAAAAAGTGAAGCAGTATCAAAATACGCTGACTAAACTACAGACAAATCAGCAGTTTGTTTTTCTTTCAAAATACAAGAGAGCAAGCATACAGGTAAAAATCAAACAAAATATACGGTTACACAGCAATGAATACCTGTAGAAATAAGCAATGAAATAGGCTCACCAACAAACTTCTCTTCAATACATTTCGATCTAAACAGCCCACAACTTTTAAAAAAAATAGCTGACTAATTCAGAGCACCTGTCCAGGACTGGGCCCTCTACATGTAAGCTAAGCCGGGGGATGCCTCTTTTGAGATTCCCACCACACCTTAGGTGTGAACTAGGCTCAGGGCAGTGTCAGATCTTGCACACATCCACTGGCATAAACTTCGGTGCTTAGGGGATCTAGGCACCTAGAAGGCTAGCCGACTACTGAGCAGGGGGATTGTGAATGTCAGTCATGTCTCAGTGTTGGATTTAGGTGTCTAAAGAGGTACGTAAACATCAACATCTTTTGATCTAACATCAACATCTTTTTTAATCTAACCCCGGTCTCTATACAAGCCATCGAGTGCTAACTAGAGCTAAAGAACTGCAGAGTTGCAAGCATCTGTAGGTGATGCCAAGTCGGCTATCCCAGAAAGTGTTAACTACAGAGAGCATGTAGACTTGGGCAGGAATCCCTGTGTCAGAAAGGAGGCAGAGAGGGGAGGGGAAAGCTGCTGGGAACTGTAGCCTGTATCAGGCAGAGGAATTACTTGATTTTGGTATTTTTCTTACATTTTTGTTTATCCAATAAACTACGCCTGAGGCCAGAGTCTGAAACAGGGTCTGGCATGGCATCAATCCTTCCCTGCGCCACTGAGTTAGCTGACTGGATTGGCACTTCATTTGTGTCTATTTTGAAATATAACTATGCTCTGCAAGATGCCCCCCCCCCCCCCCCACACACACACACACACACACACCTGGGCCAATGCCATCCTGAAAATAACTCCCCTCACTTCAGTTCAATTACCTGAAGGATGATTTAAAGTCTTCAATCCAGATTTCTGGATCTCCTCCAACCAGAATCACAGGCTCTGTGGTTACTTTAAGGCAGCTGTACAAAGATGCTAGAAATGGGCCAAGAAACTACTCCACCTGTGTTAGAACACCCCAGTAAAACCACAGTTGTCACAGGGAAATCCTAATAATCTCTGCAAGACCTGGACCTGAATGGCCCAGGCACAGGATTGAGGGAAAGCTACACCGTCATTTCAATCCCTTTTGACATTTGAACTTGTTACTGAGCCTCCCTGCTTCAGATGGACCATCCTTACAAAGATGTTGTGAAGATTAGTTAAAATTTAGAAGTCGCTTCTCTTGTCCTTCCTTTTGAAGTCCAGCTTTCAAGTCCCTGCCTGTATCACAGATCAGGTCTCCCTTCACCTTTCCTCTCCCAGCTATCAGTGATGCTGCCTTGATTCCCCTTCTTTGTTCTTTTCTCATAAACACAGTCACCTCCTCATTCTGGGAATGCCAAACTGCCTGCCAGACCGTCTCCTCCACATTCAACTCTTTCCTCAAACTGTGCTTGGGCCAGCTCAGCTATGGTAAATGACATCATGGAAATGTAACGAGAGAGGCATAATCTCTCTAGATGCTCATACTTCTTAAAGTGTGACCTCATGATTTTATTGTGACGTTTGTCATCCTTCTGGGATGCCTACATGCTATATTCCTCTAGCATGTAGGCATCCCAGCAGCTGTTGTAGCCTCTCTGTGCTAGACCCGATACAAATACAGTAAAACAGCTCCTCCCCACAGAGCATATACTGTAAATACATAAAACAAAATGGAGACAGAAGGAACACAGATAAAAGCACTTCCCTAAGGTCCCACAGCAGTTCTGTGGCACTCAGTAGAGCCCAATTCACCTTCATCCTATGCTCTAGTCCAGGGCTACTCAACACTGGCCTACATGTGGCCCACAGCCTGTTCGTTTCCGGTGCATGGTGCAGTTTGGGTTTATGCAGGGCTCAACACACGGCCCATGGGTGGGATCCTTTGAACACTGCCTCCACTAGGAACACACTCCACAACAGCGAGGAGTCTCCCAGCCGGGGTGAGCACTGAAAGATGCAAGCGGACGGGCTGGCTGGAACAGACGGGTAAAGGATGTTGACATTTCTTGTCCCCAGGTAGGTGGTGTCAGGAGCACCAGGGCATTGTGGGAAGTGCTGGCTGCTTAACCTTGTGGGCTGAGCCTGAGAGGTGCTGACCGGCTTACACTGGCCACGCTTGGGTCCGACCCTGCAGGTTAAAGCTTAATCTTTGTATTGATGCACATCAGTGTGAAAGAAGCTATTTGCATGCACATTCACCCACACTTAAGTTGCGGCTCTCAGCATGTGCTGTGAATATCGTGGCCCCGGGGCTTCCAAAGTTGAGTAGCCCTGCTCTAGTCATTGGTACACATTCCCTTTTGAATAACTTAGACCCTTCTTTGTTATGCCATGTCAAATCTAGAGTGTGTACCCTTCAGCACCTCTTAATTATTTTGTGCCATACCTAGCCAGGATTCCCCAAACCTCATAGACGAGCAGAGTGTTAATCAACCACCCTTGGCAATATATTCATTTAAATGCAGAATGAAAAATCATGCGTGCTAGTCGATTGGGAAGGCTTTTCCACACAGGGCATTCAGAAATCCTACATTTCAACAGAGTCAAGAGCAAATGTCACTGGAAGGAGATTCCAATATCAAGGTACCTTACTGCATTTTAGATACATCAGACACAGCAATGTGATTTTGAACACTTCCTGTCTTCCCTGACTCAGAATCAGGTTTTGTCCAATAATCTTAGAAGCACCTGCTATTTCCTTTGCAGGGGTTTATTGTAAATTATGGCACCGGGTTACTTAAAAGGCATTAGATTTGTTCCATCTAATTACTGTTTGTGGTGGTAGCTGAATAAAGCTCCTTTTCTTTATTTACAGACTATGCAGAAAATACTCAGATCTCAATTACATCCCATGCACAGAACAAAAGGAGCACCATTTATGCCGGTATTTTCCCATCTGCAATTGAGCTTAACTCCAGGAAGTTTATCAATGAAGGAGCTCTGAATAGAGTAACATGTCTTTTGTGACACTTGACAATGTTTACTGTGAAAGGATTATTTGTTGTTATGAATGATGTGTTCATTATTTACCGTCTGCGTTCTGCCTTTGTACATCCTTAGTGCTTTATTACAGAGTAAGTGTTGCAGAAAGTATATTTAGCATGCTTCTGAGGAGATAAGTAGGCAGATGAAATGTGATGGCAAGTTTGCAAGTAGAACAGAGTGAAAACAAATCCTCCTAGGCACCACAGTAGGGGTGGGTGGGTTATTTATAACGTTAGCAGTGCGGTAAGTTCCTGCCATATGGTGGTTGTAATGCATCCCTCCACTACCCTGAAACTTTCTGATGGGAGAGAAGAACCTCAGTGAGTGGTACTCCCCTTAGCTACTGCCTGTCACACTAATCTCTGCTCAGCAGCACATGGTTCAGAACAGTCAAAGACTGCAGCAGCCTTCCTTTTCCCCGCAAGCAATTGTTCTTTGTTGAGCAAAGAAATACCTCCCACTATTTAGCCCATGATTTCACCTCTCTGCTTGGCTAATAATTAGTTACTAAAATAACCTCCAAATATGGCGTTGTGCTTTGTTTTGGGAAACTGAGGGCAGTAGTTTAAGGTTTTGTTTTTTTTTATTTTGATTTCCTTTATTCTGTAAAGCATAAGCAATCAGGTAAAAGCCATGATCACATTTTAATCTTTCTGCTTAGAACTATATTTCTCTTCCAACCGCAAGTTTGGGGCCTCTTCGCCTGGCACAGAAGGACTCTACTTTCTCATGAGCGGAGAACGCCCGAGCATGGGAATTTGCAGCTGGCATAGAATCAGTACCGCTAACTCTGTCTCCCTTCTGTCCCTAGAACAAGAGCTGGGCAAATAATGGATTCTCCAGATCACTGGCAATTTTGGGGGGAGGAAGGAGGAAGAAGAATTGATTCTAGCTGAATCAACATTTTTTCAGAATTTTTAGCATAACAAGAGCTTGGCCCAAAATTAATTTTGTCCAACAAAATGTTTTAATCACTTCAAAATATTTTGCTTTGGGCATTTTTAACCTTTTTAATAACAATCAAGGAAATGAAGAATTAGGTGTTGGACTCATAAAACAGACTGCAGAGGGCTAGCAGCTGCTAACCCTCCAACAAGCAGCCGACTGGTTAGAGCTCTCACTAGGAACATATGAGACCCAAGTTCAAAACCTGCAAGGAAATAGTGGCTTGAACTTAAGTATCCACTCTCCCAGAAGCATGTCTTCACCACTAAACTATTCTAGGGTGGGGAAGTCCCAGAATCTCTCTTGTTGAAGGTGTCCCATTTCATATAAAGTATTTAAATAGTCCCTAGGCCAAAGAGTAAGAATAAATCTATAAGCTGGTAGTTAGGCTACTCAGCAAAGAAGGAGAATAGCCAGGTTCCAGTCTGACTTCCAGTAAATACATAATTATGTGTACACGTGAAAGCTCTCCATCTGGAGAGGTTGAGGGAGTTTCACCCCAGAATATCAGCTAATTAGAGCAATCTTCTGGAATGTGGCAGACCTAGTCTCTGCTTCAGAATCAGGCAGAGCAGAGATTTGAAGCTGGCTATCCCGCAGTGCATGAGGACAGCACCTTTTCTTTTATGAATAGTGCCTCCAGCTTCATACGACGGTAGCCTGAAAACTCACATATCATTTCAATGTTGAAATGACTCATTTTGGCATTTCTGATTTTTTTCCCCACTGTAACAATTAATCAAAATATGCAGAAGTGTTTCAGATAATCAGATTCTGCATCTTTTGGCAAAAAGTAAAGTTTGGATAAAATATTTCACCCAGTTCTATCCTGCACATGGATACCAGGATTTCTATAGCAGAATGACTGTTCATGGCCCCTGCACACTCAATTTACCAGCCACTGCCAGCTAGCACAGCTTAAAAAGCCCCAAATTGTTCTAAACTACATTGTACAGGTCTCTGTCAGTGCTAAATAGACCAGCAAGACAGTCACCTCTAGACCTTACAATGCAAGCACATGGCAAGAGGCAACAGATAAAGACAGAGAATGTGTCTACATTGCCGTTAAAACCCTCATGGCATTGAGTCTCAGCCCTCAGGTCAGCTGACTTGGGCTTGGGCTGTGGGGCTAAAATTGCAGTTTCAACTTTTCATAGTTTCCTTGTGCACCCTTTCCAGATACGTCTACACAGCAATTTTAAACACCTCACAGACTGTGCTCCAGGAGCCTGAATCAGCTAACCCAGGTGCTGAGACTTGATGCCGCATGGGTTTTAATCACAATATAGACAATGACCCAGAAAGAACAATGGGAGAGTACAAGGAAATAATACATTGATTATGATAGATCATGTTCTGACCATATTAGCAACCTAACCAATGCCAAGTTGTTTCTGGGTATTGTGGCAAAAGAGTGCTAAGGAGAAATCTGAAGAAGGAGTTTTGCAGAGGTTTTCAGGGAGCTATTCTTCCATGTACAGAGCAGCATAGGAGAAATCACAAAGGTACTTGTTTGGGAACTTAAACAAGTGGGAATAGGAAGCTGGTACCAGCCAATCAGAAGCAGGAGTCAACCTTTCAGTAAGGAGCGACATGGTCAAAGCAATGGGCTAGTAAAATGATCTTTGCGGCTGCATTTTGAATAGATATGAGTGGGAAAGGTCACATTTGTCAAGGCCTGAAAAAAGAACGGTGCAATAATCAAGACACATGACAATGAGGAGCTTGAAGTTTGTTCATCCTTTAGGCAACCTCAGAGAATGCCACATTGCAGATTTAAAGGCAAAAAGGCTCAAAGACACAAACCTTATCTAGAAGAGCAGTCTGCAAGCCTAGAGCAGTGTCACAGAACATGCACACAGAAGAAACGGAAACTGATAAGGAATGATAACCGTGCTTCCCTGATGTGACTTCGCTTCAAAGGTCCACCATGAGAAACCAAGACAGAGAGAGGAAACACCACAGATGCCAAATCTTATAAAATAATAATGACAAAAGTTTACCATCTATTTCTACTCAGCAATCAGAGGGTGGTGGATCGCCAAAGATTGATTCAAAGTTTTGATTGCAACCTCCATTAACTTCTTATGCATCTCTCATCCCTGGACTTCCTTCTTCCCTTGGGCTGCACTTCCTCTTTGCTGACAAACTCACATCTACCCGCTCTTCTCCTCCCCCCTGCTTCAGTCTCTCCCTGACAGACCACAACTCAGCAAGATATTCACTACGGCTAAGATTATGTAACAGCTACCACATAAGAAGGTTATAAGAGATAGTATTCCTCAGCCATGAACAATTTGACCTTTAAACACAGTGAGAAAGTGACTCAAACTCTTGTGTTATTCACAGCACAGGTGCAGCACGTCTCCTTCCCCATCCTACCTAAGTGCTTTGACCCTGAACTGAAGGACATATTTTTCAGAGCAAAACTCCCTCCAGTCACTCCTTCTGAGACAGCCACAAGGAGTGCCACATAATACAGTTGTTTGTACTCTTCTTGTATGCAGACATCAAAGCTCAGTGGCCAGGTTCTGTAACCCGAGGATAGACATTGTTAACTATCCTTCAGATAGCAGCTGGGCGCTCTTTCACCATGAGTTATCTGCAAAGCTGGCCCTTAGTCACAGCATGGAGAGGAAACCAGGCCAAGTTGGTGCATAGTTGTGGCAACTCTGGATAAACCAGAGAGTAACCTGTTGACAGTTGGACTGACAGACTTGGTGGGCCCATGGACAAGGTGTGTGGGGGGAAAAGAGGGGGTGGCTCCTGGAAGGGATGGGATCTGATCTCAGACAGAAGGGGCAGAGCTAGGCTCAGAGCCGCCCTCAGAGCTACCTGAATATCATGCAATGTGGTGCTTCAATGGCAATTTAAAGGGCCTGGGGCAACTGCCCATTTTTCCCCACTCCTACCATCAGTGATCCTGGTCCAGCAATTACAATCAAGTAGACAAGGAGGTGAGTGCAGTGATGAAGTTCTGAACGTTCCCTAGCACGTTAGACCTCTCACATTAGTGCTTCCATTCTATAAGAATAGTGTCATTCTCGACTCTTCGGCAAGGCTGAACATCCATCTGTGGACAATTATGATTGCTGTGAGATGATCATCTAGCTATTAGGAAACAGGCTGAGATCACCAATTCATTTAACACAGGCCACAAGACAGCTATAAGATGGTACTGGCCTATAGCTGCTTAGGGCCTGGTGACCTCATAGACTTCAAGGTCAGAAGGAACCATTATGATACAGGTGTAACGAACGGCTCAATAAGTGGATTAAAATTACTGAATAAAAACCACAGGCAAGCAACTTTCCATCAGCAATTCTATGCTAAAAATCAAGGGGATGAGTCATTTTTCCTTTCTCTTTTTTTTTAAATAAAATCCATAATAAACACCTTTAAAGGGATTTAAAAAAAAACTTCAGCAATCTTTTTTTTTCCCCCTCTCTGAGAAATGATGTATGACTTGGCACCCATAGCTGCAACAGCATGTGCCTGGATCTACCATTTGATTTATTGCATTCAGTTTAAAAAAAAAAAAAAAAGATGGAAGCTTATTCCAAAGTACTTCAGTACATATGTTCATAGAGTTATTTTTAGTCTAGCATAGATATAATCTAAGAAACAGGCACACTGATATTGCGCTGTGAGTGCACTGTAAATGGCTGATCTGAACACACCTGAAGAGCCTTTAAACTATACGACTTCATTATACTATGTAAATAACATAGTAATGATTCAGTAGGGGAAAAGTCATAATTACGCTATATTCCCTGATATTTGCTGTCTACCATTCAACAGCCTGAGTACCAAGCTGGCCCTAAAACCGTTAGTGTTAATTACACTTATATGGTTCTGTGCCATGTGTGGGGAAGATCATTTTTAATAATAGCATCAGATAGTTCTGTGTTTGTGTTCTAGCCAGGGTGACCATATTTCCCTATTCTGAATATGGGATACCGGGTAAAATTATTCCTGTTCAAGCAATCAGAACTAAGCAGTGAAAAAGTTCAAGTGATCCAGTTGACTGAGCGCCTACTAAAAAGAAATATAGTTCAATCTTTTTATTTGCCTTCTTAGCTTTAAGATACTGGGGTTCACACAATCAGGGTGACACACATTCTCATACACATCTCTGACATGGGGTGGGGTGACCTACTAACCTGCCCTCCCTGCCAGGCTGGGCCCCTGGGATAGACCCACTTCTCCTGGTACCTGGTACTTAAGGTGACACAAGGGTGGGTGCACAAGGTCACTTCACCCCCCACCCCGATTTATGCCAGGATTCACAGCAGAATGTGGCCAGCAGCAGCCTTCTGGCTCTGTGCAGGAGGCAAGGCAGGGGAGTTGCTTCCAGTAGCAGTAAGGAGGAGTGGGAGAAGGGAAGACCTGGCACGTCTTTGCAGACCTCGTCTCTTCTTCCTTGCTCTCCAGCCCCATGGCTGGAAGCAGGTTATTCCTTCCTGTCCTTACTTTGTCAAAAGGCAGCTAACACCTCTAGGCTGCTGCTGGCCACTGACATAACCCAGTTGCCTCCTGTCCCCTCAACTACAGTGTGGGCAGGAAGGGGTTAAGCCGGGTGGGCAAACCTGGCAAGAGCTGCAGATGCCCTGCCCCAAGCATCAGGGCTGGTGGTGCAGCAATCATGCTGCCCAGGCGCCGGGGGAGCTGAGGCAGTGTGGGAGGGGGACAGAAGGGAAGGGCCCAGGGATCAAGCCACCTCTGCTCACCATGTTGCCTTGGCGTTGGGCTGGGCCCTCCCCAGCAAGGCTGTCCTGAGCCTGCTTCCCAGCACAAGCTCAGGGGCTGGACTGAAGGGTCCAATGGGCTGGATGTGGCCTGAGGGACAGAGTCTGCCTCCCAGGGGCTTGTTGTCCCAGGGGCTTGCTGTGGAGTCCGCATGTTTGGGGCATGAAAAGGTTGGAAACGGCTTCCCCACCACCTCCACTCCAGAATTCACCTGAGGGGCAGAAAGGCTCCTCCATGCCAGCTCTGTGCTGGGCTTTGGCACAGTCGAGTCTCAGCACCTCCTGACCCACAACTTGAGCCAGAGGGTCTTGAGCCTGCCCAGCCAGAGGCCCTGGTGTGTGTGGGGCGGAGGGTTTATCTAGGGCAGGGCTACTCAACACACAGCCTGCAGCCCGTTTGTTTGTGGCCTGAGTGCAGTTTGGGTTTGTGTGAGCTGAACACGTGGCCCGCGGTAGGAGCAAAAAAAAGTAGTCAATATAATGGTCTTCTGTTGATATGCATTTTAGTAGTTAAATTTCTGAACTGTCATTGCTCATTAAAAGTGCTGTCATATGAGTGGAAATCAGATCAATATCGCATGGTATTAATATCAGCGGAACTGACTTAAATGGGGCCTGTGTGTTGTGTAGCCTTGCCTTAATCTTTGTATTCATGTCCGTCAGTGTGAAAGAAGTTATTTGCATGTATATACAACCATACAAGTTGTGGCCTTCGGCATGTGCTGTATCATTGTGGCCCCCGGGGCATCCAAAGTTGAGTAGCCCTGATCTAGGGTGTGGGAAACCGCAGGTAAAGTAGAAGCAGCAGCAGACATTAGTGGGATTCACATAAAATAAATACTAAGCAGGGTTACAGAGTCTGGCACATAGTAGGCAGAGTTGGTAATGACATGCCTAGTTAAGGTTGTCTACCATATTCCATTACAAGCCCTTGATTTCAGTTGCTTATAACTTTTCATTTATTTCTAACCACATAAACTGTATTTTTCCTTCCCAGATTTCAGCAAAAACAAGATTATACAAAAGTTTTCCCCATGTTTTTAAAAAAAAAAAAAAAAAGATCTCAACTATTTCATTTAGAAAATCTCCAGTGCCTCTAGGGTCTCAGAGAGGCCATTAAAATTTGGCAGGAGCAAAGATGTGCCTTTTGCTGGAGCAAAGATGTGCCTTTTGCTGTCCCCGTGAAAATCTACCCAAGTCCACACACACACACGCAAAAATCACAGGTCATACACAGGCAATAGAGGTTTTTTGGCAACTAAATTCTCAGAAGAGCTCTGCTGCACTAGGTATGCTCCAGCCCAGGGCTAAGGAGGACTTAACTGTAGTTGCTCCTCACAGCTGCTGGGGGTTCATCTTGAAGAGCAGGAAGACAGTGTCATATGCCTGCAACTATCAAAGCTGCTGCCCAGCAAAAGGAAGAGTGGAGGAATAGGTGCAGAAGGGTTCAGTGGAAAAAGTAATCACATGCTATATAACTACAGAGAGAACTATAAGCACAGGAGTGTCTAATTAAGGTTGATCCAGCAACTTTAATTTTTGACATTTGCCATCTTTTGAGTACAGGAGGCCCTCAACTTGTGACCGCCCGAGTTCCAACCTCCCACACTTACAACCATTTTTATAAGCACGGAAGGGGCCGAAACCCCCCGACTTATATCCTCAGCCCGCATTTATGATGGCACACGGTGCCTATTGTAAATGAGGGTTTGAGTTATGACATCCCTGACTTGCGACTCTTCCCCTAGAAGGAATCGTGTTGCTGTTGGGGGCCTCCTGTATTGGGTTTTGCAACCTTTTTTTTTTTTAAAACCCTATTTCATACAATCCTCCTGAACGTATTAAAGTGGAATTCTACTCTGAAAAGTGATCTATGTAAAAGTGGCAACATCTTAATATACACTGAGAACAGGTATAAGGAAGGTGGCTGCTTGTCTAAGTGGAGAAGGGGGAGAGGATTTAAACTCAGAAGTACAGGCTCTCGCCACATGAGCTAAATCCAGCTAGCTTAGCTCTTACTAAAAGACCTATAACCATGGGCATGATTATCTAAATTCAGCATCCTGAAATTACACCCACATTACTTCTTTTGCTGTCACTTCCTTGTTTGCACGCCATTGTTAGCAACAATGTGAGTGCAGTAATTGCAAGAGGACACACCATTAAACAGTGTTTCAGTTTGGGTTCCTCATACAAGAAAACAGCTACTTGAAAGCCCGGTCATTTCAAGTTAAATTAAGGTATTTTAAGGGAGGATAAATTGGCTACCTAAACAATTCAAAACTGTATTAAAGTTATTCCATGCGTTATTCATAACTCGAGTTTTGTCAAAAGCTATATTTCTTCTGAAATGCGGTAGTCTATAAAGTATTTCTCTAAATGTTTGTCTCAATTCACTATATTTCTAATAAACTTTTTATGAGTCTTCCTGCCACTCGAATGGCAGATAAACAATTACTGTTACGAAATGTCCTTCCCTCATGAGCAATTCAGTCAAGTTCAAAAGCCTAAGCAGATTTTAACCATTTATTGAACACTGCAGTAGATTCTAAATGAATGTTCCTAGGCTAAAGAACAGTAAGCTCTCTCATTCCTTACTGGGTGGTGCCCCAAGGTGTGCTGGGTGGGAGCAGACAAGCCTTTCTCTCTGTTCAGAGTCAGTCACCACTCCCTACAGAGGAGCTCTTAACTCCACCGCATAGTTCTTAAGTTACATGTGTACCTTGTGATGGTTCCATGCACAGCCTGCCCAGGCAGGCTCAACCATGGCTAACAAACGCTAAAACAGAGATGAGATCAACATTAAAACAAGAAAGGCAGAGGTGCCTCACTCCAAGGACACAGGAGCATGCTGTATTGGGACTTTCCCAAACACAGCCCTTCTATCAAGTTAGAAAGCTTTGGAATTGTAACAGTTTTCAAAAACTGAAGTTTCCAAAACACTATAGTACACAGTTAACAAGAAAGCCCTCCTGCCTCCCATTTATGTTTCTGATAAGGATGTTTGCCTCCGTGAAACTGGTTAAAGGCCCACCACAAAGGTTCCAGTGGGAGATGTTTTATTGCAGCACATCATGTTTCCCTTCAGGTTATTACATCCTCCCTGGGTTTCAGACTGAAAATAATGCAGATATGAGCTTAAGTTTGAATCAAACTTAGAAGTTTATTGGATCTCCAAAAAAGCAACAGATGTGCATGCCTCCTAACGTCCCTTGGCTTTCGAAGAACGTTATTAGTCCTATAATTGGAACAATATATCAACATTATGTACAATTTACAAATTTTACAATGGTTGAACATCGCCTATATTGTTTTCCCCACTGATAAGTAGTAAATGTCAGGTCAGCTTCCCAAAGAGGAGACATGAATGATGTAGATCACTTTTTAGGGATCTTATTGCATGTATTAATGCCTACTTCCCAGGGAGGAACTCTTGCTCAAGCACTGACTAGTTAGAAAGTTTAAAACAGACAGCAATGTCTCCTACTGCTTGCCACAGCTCCCTTGCAAGGAATTCTAAATCCAAAAGATATCACCACCTCATTTTCTTCCAAGACGAAAAAAAATAGTTTGCATGCTTAGGAAAAGAACTCATAAGACTGCATATAATGGCGCCCTCTGGTGACCACTTCCATAGCAATATGTTCTCTCCCACGTCTTGTTTCTATCCGTTTTGGTTCTCATCTTGCAACTATCTGGCCAGAAGAATAAATACATATTTTAAAAAGCCATTCTCATAGAATAGTTAGTTTATCTAGGCTAAAAACAGGGTGTCCCAGAAATCTTCACATCCAAACCAAGGCCTTGCCTCTGCTAGAAAAATGTACAGCCTTCACGAGACTCATTTTTAAAGCTTTGCACCAATGTGAAAACCAGTTTAATCCTTACTCAGAGTCAGTTAGCTTTCATTAATAACTTACCTACTTTAGATAAACTGATGCTTAGACTTTGGATGGGCCTATATCCTACCTCTGCATACCCTGCTTGCACTTATACAGTCTGCGAGTATCCCAGTTTACACAAGGGTGTTCAATGGCTCAATCCCTATAGAAGCCAGCCGCAAAGCTGGACAGCCTTGTGGGACTGGAGCTATCAGTTGCACCCTAAAAATGGGTGGAGAAGGAAGTAGCATGCCTCTGGGCACCCAGGGTGTCCAGGGAGACATTCCTCCTTGCCAAGGCACAATACCTTCCCTCATGCTTCCCCTGGGATATGGAGTCACTTTACATTGCCTCTTCCTGCAGGCTGATGATAATTAAATAGCACAGCCTAGCTCTTAGTTATTTACATAAGTGATAATGGTTGGTCTTTATGCAAAATGCTAGAATAACTCAGACACTGACTCATTTTAAAAACCCGTTTAAGCCGTTTTTAAATTAAAACATCATCAGGAGAAGTTTAACAAAACCATTATTTTCCCCACTGCAAATGATTCTGCTATTAGATCTGAAAGAGTCACCACCCTATAAATCAGTGCCTGGTGCTATGTTCTGCAAAACAAAGAGCAGGCTGCAGTTCCCGATTTGCTCCTGATTAGCAGCATCAGCTTGAAGATTTCTTCATGAAACACAGGTTTCCCCATTGTTTTCTGCATCTATGACAGTAACACTCTAGCATTGGGGAGCATGTATTGGCAATCAGCTACTGTTTTAACAACTTCCCTGCTTCTCTATTTTTATTTCACTCCCTATTGAGGAAGGCACAAAATCATAACAGTAGAGAAGGCTGTAGTTTGCCGTCAGCAGTTTGATCAGAAATACAGAAGATCCTTGATGTTCAAGTGCAGGGGCACAAGATCTAGTGCAACTGATGGCTGTGCAAGTCTGTTGGGTGTGTTTAATTTCCTTGTGCCCTCTTTGTTAAATCTGCTGTGGGTGGTTCACACTGCTAAGACTAAGCAGTAAAACTTCCATAGAAGTAGACTCTACCAGTTCACTGTTCATGTTCATTTTAAAATTATTGGGACCTACCTTAGAGGCCCTACAGTACCACCCTGAAGTGTGCACTGAAAATTCAGAAATTCAAATTTGTAGTAAAGAATACATAGATATTGAAGCCAGTGGCATCTAAAAGAATAACACATGGACCAGAAGAGAAAAAGCTTCAATGTAATAAAAACTGAACAAATTAACGAACTTACAGAAGAAAAACACTCAAATTAGCCAATGTTTACTCCAAAACTGACCCCCAAGATTTCAGGAGATCTATATTTATACTGAATCTATTCCTCTTGCCATGAAACAAGTGAGACTATTAAAAGGGCTTCTCAGATTTGAACGTAAGACTGACATGTGAATCATAAGGTTAGGGAAGATTGAATCATCAATAGATTTCCCCCCTAATGTCTGCATTAGCTATGAAAACTGTTATATATAAAGGATCAGGAGAGCATCAGCCCTTTCTGTGCTGATTTTTTCTGAGTTTCATACACCTGAGTTTCCACTTCCAGTAGAAGTACGGCAATATAAGATAGAAAGACCCAGCCAAAGGAAAAGAGACGTTCAACTAAGCATCTTTTAGAAGATCTAAAACAAAAACTCATGTGCAAAATGCAGGCAAAAGGGACAAAACAACAACAAAAATCAATCATACAATACACCAGAGGGATGACCTCACTGGCTTAACTGATAGCAAGAAACAAGAAAGCTACCGAATGCTGATTTGTAAAAAGGAAAAGGAAACACAGAAGAGTTTTTATATGGCTATTTCTACACTACAGGTCTTATAGCTGCACCCCTGGAAGGTATCCCATGCAGCTAGTCTATGCTGATGGGAAACAGCTCTCTCTTAATTTAATCACCCTAGTGAGAGGCAGTAGCTATGTCGGCAGGAGAGCACATCCCACCAATATAGCACCAACCATATGGGTGCTTTTATTGATTAAACTTATATCTCTCAGGGATGCATTTTTTCACACCCCTGACCGACAAAAGTTTTACACCAACAAAAGTGTCTCTGGAGCCATAATCTACATGTCCTCTCAGCTATGTAGAAATAGGATGTAAATTCAAATAATTGGTAACACCTAGTGAAGTAAAGCAAATGCAGCGTATTGCACTTATGTCCTCTCCTGCAGCATAACAAGTGGAAATAACATTAGGGTACTAATGAATTTTCTGATGTGTGCAGACCAATGCAGTGGAAAATTCCTCAGCGTTGAAGATGCAGGCTCCTCCATTGTACTTCAGAAGCCACAAAAATAAAACATTTCATTTATAACACGTACTGTGACTAATGCTTTGTTTCCTATGGATGAGTGTGCTATAGAAATGGTAACGAATGACTCTTCTGAATTCAGATAGATTAAAAATACACCTCTGAGCCAAACAGAGGGCAGAGTAAATAGGGCTTCTACAATTGGCAGACAGGGAAGGAAGAATTATGTGCATGTCGGAGGCAGACTCCAGAAAAATGATACAAGACAGTAAGTCAATCAAGATGATCAGAATGGCAAGGGTGGGAAAAAATAGAAGCAACGTAGGAACTATAAAAAGGCACCAGCACAGTCAAAGTGCTAAATCAGCACAGAAGCCATGTCAGAAACTGTATCATTATTAGAGTTGAGTGGGGGGAAGTGTAACCTGCCCACAAACCACAGGAACACAAATCGTTTAGCAGGAGCACATAAAATTGGGAGTAAAGGAGCATGAGGACTAGCAGGGTAGGAAAGCCATTAAAGCTGAAGCCAGTCACTCACGAGTATGGTTAAGATTGTGTCATGGTTATTTTTAGTAAATGTCTTGGGCAATAAACAGAAATTCATGGGAGCCAGTGACCAGTCTGTGACTTTTACTAAATATAACCATGCAGCAGAGGGTAGAGGAATGGCAGCTGGAGCCCCATGGGGGTGGAGATTGACAGCCCAAGACCCACTGACAAAGGGGGCAGTGCAGCTGCTAGGAGAACGGCACACAGTCCTAACTATGGCTCCATCTATTGAGGGAATATGAAGACCAACTTACAGTCCCAGCAGAAATTGTGGAGGGGGAATAGCCCCAGCTCTAGCCATGGGTCAGTGGTGGAAAGCTACAACTGCAGATGCAGAAGTCACAGGGATCAAGTAAAGTCACTGAATCCATGATCTCTGTGACTAAATCATATTCTTTGCTTATGAAGCAACACCATGAAGGGCTTCAAATGCTGACACTCAGAATCAAAGGTGCTAGAGCAGACTGAGACAACAGCTTGTGGCAGCAGGAGCAGAGACATGGATTGTAGCAGGTGGAGCAATACAGGATAGAGGAAGAAGAGAGAAACCTGGAAGGTCTAATGACTGGGGGGGAGGGGGGGGAAGAGGAGAAATTCCTCTTTATAAAATCTATACCCTCATTTTCAATTAAAACCAACAAAGAATTAAAAACAGATACTAAACACATCAAATGGAAGGCTAAAATGCTAAAATAAAATTATTTCCATTAATTTTAATGTAAGTTCATTAAACAAATAAATATGCATTACTCAGAGTATGCACAGCCTGAAAACATATGTAGTCTAAATTTAGCTGTGCACCCCATGGGCAATATTACAACAAATTTTTTGATGAATGAGCCAAATCTATGGCCCTGGAGTGTTGAAGGGATTACACATGGATAATTTCAACAGCTATAAAGATATTTTATAAGCACATGCTGTGAACTTTGCTCATGCTAGACAAAATGCATTACTTCAAGTTATTCCAAAGTCCTACATATCCCAGAATCATACCACAGACAAATAATCTTACATGTTGCAGCTTTATTTTTAGTCATACACTACTTAGGAAAGATTGACATTTCATGGCAGGGACTATATTTTACTATCTGTTCATTTTGCACCTTGAAAAATGGAGTCCAGATCCTCACTAGGGGCTTTTAGCACTTCCATAATACATATAACTAAGTAATAGCACTGCAGTAGCGAAGTTTGTTACAACTAGCAAAAGACCTTGGGCCAAATTTTCCACTAGTGTAAATTAACATAGCTCAATTGAATCCAATAGGACTATGAGGCTACGTCTACACTGGCACGTTCTCATGCAAAAACTCTTTTGCGGAAGAGTTCTTCTGCAAAAACTCTTCCAGAAGAGAGCGTCTACACTGGCATGTGCTTTTGCACAAGAGATGTGCTTCTACACAAGAGCATCCATGCCAGTTTAGACGCTCTCTTGCGCAAGAAAGCTCTGATGGCCATTTTAGCCATAGGTCTTTCCTGTGCAAGAAATTCATGTTGCCTGTCTACACTGGCCTCTTGCACAAGAACAGTTGTGCAAGTAATGTTGAAAATCAGGCCCTACAACTTTCAGTGTTGCAACTGATGTGTTGATGGGGTTAGGAGGAAGCACCCTGTTTACACACACACACACACACACACACACACACACACACACACACACACACACCAAAAATTCAAGCAGAAGCGGAGCAGGAGACATTCTATGCAGCAGCCATACAGTGAAGCTGAGCAAATGTAGCTTTAGGAACAATGATATTTTCTTTGTTCTAAATGGAGCTCGGAGTTAGAAGAAAGCAATTCTTCTTGCGACTCCTGATCACAAAACAGTGTGTTTACAACAGAAGTAGGCTACCAAGCCACACATAGTTGGATGTTAGCTATTGATGTTTTTTAAAAGCTCTAGCAAATTGACAAGAGATTCAGAAGGGTACTGCAAACCTGAACAGTCTACCTCTGTTCTGCTATATTCTGTCTGACTCTTTCTTTTATAGCTTACTGAAGGCAATAACTTGTACTGTCAGTCCTGTTTTCCTTGAGGCCTAGAGAATTTTACAGAGCAAACTTGAAACATTTCTAATTAATTTGGCTACTGACACATTTCTAATTAATTTGACTACTGACATAATTTTGGTCTGTTGCTTGCATATATTTGTTACTGCAGAGGCAGTTATGTCCCTCTATGTTACTTCTCCCCCTTCTGTGGTAAAATGTGCTTCCCATATGCTTGACCACTAA
The DNA here is from genome assembly GCF_052426305.1 of Pelodiscus sinensis. Classification (NCBI taxonomy): domain Eukaryota; kingdom Metazoa; phylum Chordata; order Testudines; family Trionychidae; genus Pelodiscus; species Pelodiscus sinensis. The sequence continues at coordinate 194,177,798 of NC_143053.1, read as the reverse complement.
AGCTCCATGAAGAATGCTAGGAAACAAGCCCATGAGAGCAACCCTTTTCTGATTGCACTTCCGGAATCTCTGCTGTAGACCCAGTCTTAGGGTGTAAGACTGACGATTACTACCTGTCTACATTCAATCCCATTTTTAAAAGAAACTTGCAGCTGTGACCACACAAAGTGGTTACTTCCATAATTACTGAACTACCAGAACCCCTATGGCAACTGTCCAGCTGGGACAATAGTTTACAGGCATAGTGAACCTCTCCAGGTGCACTTCCCCCCTCCATCAATAGATTACAGACAATCAGGCTCTGTGCTTGTTTATTATCTCTAGGTGATCTCCACCTACTCCTGAGTCCTGTTTTAGTGTAAGTGGATACAGCAGGGTATTTTTATAGCTTGTCATTTCTTCCCTTGGCAATTTTTCATGTAGCAGTCATGAGTCTATTGATGGCTGGATGGTGTACTTAATTGAAATTGAACAAGTGTTTACAATGAAAAGGTCAACCTCCTTGACTTAAATGGAACAATGCAGCCTGTGGTGTTTGACACTGATGACAGCATTGCATTCAAAAATAGTCATGGATAATTAAAACAGAGAATGCAAGGAAATAATCAGATCACAGAGAAAGGAGTGTAGTTTTTAAAATCCTAAGTACAGTCCTAGAATGTAATGGTGAATAACCTCTATGATGCAGTTAATTACCTTGTCATATAACCAGCAATTCTGATTTTCTGTCATCTGCATATTTATCCGATAAACAAGTATTAGCACGGCCACATTTATTTAGGCCTAATTATGCTGTCTAACTATGGCAGGGTCTCAAACTCCCAGACCATGGGCCATCTACAGCCTGAACACTTCCCCAGCTGACCCATGAAATCGTTTGAAACAGTTGTTTAATCAGGTTTCTATCCCCAAAAAGAGAATGGCTTCTTGAAAAAAATCACAGATAAAAATACACTTGGGGATCTTTTTTATTTGGCATCTGGTGTTTAAGCTCTTTGGCTGAACTCAGGGCTCATTTTCTAGCTTTTCTCTACAAGCCATGAGACCTAAAGTTTTCCTTGAAAAAAGAAAGCAGGCTAGGATTCTCATCTTAAACCAAGAACCAACAACAAGCAGAAAAAACATAAAAGCCCCATTTATCAGGAGGCTTGTGATCAAATCAGGAGAGTTGGTATCACCAATATCTAGTCAGTTTCACAAACTGAGTTATTAGTTTCACAGCTTACACTACAAATGGGAGAACTGTGCATGCATCTCCCCCAGGCCACGGGACGTGCCGGCAGTGGCATGGAACTAGCAGCCAAAAGCCACCCTAGACCCACTGCACTGCTGATGGTGACTGCAAGGGCTCCTGGCAGCTTTTAAATCTCCAAGGGGAGGCAGGTGGGGCTGGGGAGCATGTGGGAGAAGCACGCAGGTCAGTAGACAGGGCTGGGAGACATACATGGGAGGCAAAATACATGGATACCCCTGCCCCCCGGAGCCCTGTCAGGAGGGTGCCCATTTGCCTGCTATGAGGATCTGAGGACTGGCACTGGCCCTATAGTGAATGGAGTTTGACGCCTCTGATCTATGGTAAATGGAACTGCATGGAGAGACTGGAAAATCATGTGTTCCGCTACAGCATTGCCTTGTTTCAGTAGATATAAGCTTGCCCTGCATCCCCTATTTCTTATCTTTTTCCAGTAGGTACTCCAAAATTCTGCAGAATGATAAAGGGTTAAGTTAGTAAGCAGGAAAAGTCTTCAGAAGAGAAAATGTAACTTACAACAAAGGTCCGTTGTAAGAAAGATCTCTCTAAATTCGTTACCTCAGAGAACCATTACATTTCAGATTCTCTGGGATTGGATGTGGCATTACTTTGCCTCTTGTGTAGTTATGTTTACATGGACAATGTGGGTGTAAAATGTGACTAGCGGCATTTTACACCCATTTTATATGAATAATTACTACACAAGGTGCCAGCCATGAGAATCCAGCCTGAAATAAATAAGTTTTACCTTTTGCAGGTCGAGTCTCCCTTCAATGGAAATAAAATCCCTACTGAAGTCAGCTGCCAGAAGAGAAAACTCATTAACAGAACTTTTCTTCTATCGTAATTTCAATGGCCTGAGAAATAGGAGGGAATATATCAAAAATTCTATGACTGGGGGGGGGGGGGGGGAAGCCTACATACAAAATCAGAACACATCAGCATTAGTCATCTTTTGAATGGAACGAGTTGCATTAATGCTTATGAAAAAGGTCTTACAGGGTTGATAAATGGTGTCAGTATATTATCTTTGCACTATAAGCTATGAGATAGGTGTATTCCCTCCCACTCAGTGCAGCCCAATTCTTCTTTTGACTCAGCCTTTACACTAGTGTTAGAACTCTGTACAAATACGCTGAAGTTCATTAACTCCATCCCAGATATAAGGGAAGTGAGTTGCTTTCTAGCAAAAGGCAATCAGCTCAGTGGAGCTATAGGAAGGAAACCCCAGGGGCTGCCAAGCCCAGAGATGATGCTAAAGCAGACGTTTGTGTGGAGTTACTGATTTAGTCATCAATAAAGCCAAACCCTCTGGGTTTCTGTGATTTTTATTATATTGTTTTCAGGACAGGTTAAGGGCTCAGGTCTTGATTCAGGCCCTACTCTACATTTCAATGAGCAGCTGGGCGCTCTGCACATTTGGAAAGAAAAAAAAAAAACAGGCCATAGTTTTGCTCTCAAAGTGCCTAGACCAGGGATGCTCAACCCATGGGCTGCATACAGCCTAATTAGCACAGAGCTGCAGCCACAGCTCTGCCAAAGGGTAGCTAAATCCAGGATCAGGGCTGCCATATGGTGGGGTCTGGTGTGGGACTGCCTCCCTGCCCTACGTGGAAAGGGTCAGCATTGTCTCCTGGCCCCACATGGTAGGGGTTGCCAACTGTCTAATCACATAAGCCCAAACCCACCCCACCTCCTTCCCTAAGAGCCCACCCCACTCACTCCATCTCCCTCCCTCCCCCCCCCACCCCCATTGTTTGCTCTCCCCTACTCCATTCGCTTTCAGCTGGCTGGGATGCAGTAGCAGCTATGGGATCTGGGGTTCAGGCTCTGGGAGGGGAGTCAATGTTGGGGTAAGGGGCTGGGGTGCAGGAGGAATTTGGGCACCAATCAGGTGATACTTACCTCAGGTGGCTCCCAATCTGCAGCACAGCAAGGCTAAAGCAGGCTCCCTGCCAGCCCTGGCCCCATGCCACTCCTGGAAGCAGCTAGTATGTTCCTATGCTCCCTGCAGGCACTGCCCCACACAGCTCCCATTGGCCAAAGTTCCCCATTCCTAGCCGATGGGAACTGAGGAGTTGGCGCTCAGGGTGAGGGAAGAGCATGGAGCCTCCTGGCAGCATCACCTAGGGGCTGCAGGGACACACAGGCTGCTTCTAGAAGCAGCATGGAGCCAGGATAGGCAGGGAGCCTACCTTAGCCCCACTGTGCTGCTGAGCTTTTAGCAGCCAAAAATTGCCCAGATTGGCTTAAGTGGCCTTCACGAGATAGAACCTGATTCTTGGAGACTCCCACTGAAACCAGGCAATCTCACAGCCTAGTCCGGGACAGGGGCTGCCATGCAGTACAGCATGGACTTGAGGCTACTGTCTGGCCCCACACAACAGGATAAAGCTCAAGCTGCGGCCCAGCCCCCACACAGTAGGATCCAAGGTCAGGGCTGTTGCTCCGCCCCATACAACAGGATACAGAGTCCCTACTGCTCTGCCCCACCACCAGGGCTCTGCTCCTGGTCACACTCTAAGGAAGGGTCTCTGGATTGGGGCACTGGGCATAGCAGTGGGGAGGACGGGGATGGAGATGCCATGGTTCTATCTTGCAGCCCAAGTAACCAATTGTAGGCTGCATACACAGCCCACAATGATTAATAGGTGAAGTACCTCGGACCTAGAAGAGACCATGATGGGTTCTTCAGACACATACATGTTGTGTAGGGGAATTAATACAGGAGTGGGTAGCGAGAAAAATACAAGTACCAGGATGGAGGTGTTCATTTTATTATTTTTTATTCTACAAAAACTTTGTTATTCTAATTTTATACTGAATTTCAGCATGCTCTACATTTTATGTAGACTGATGCACGAAACCATTTATCTGCAGCTGAATTCCTTTCAGGGGACTTAGTTTTATTTTGAACACAGCTCAGAGGAAATTTTTCCAATTACAGATCAGGGGAATGAGTTAGACACCACTTTTTTCATGTCATTCTTTTGTAGAAAAGCAAATGATTAATAAATTATGCAGGTGTCAGTTTTACAATCTTCGGATGCAGAGAATATTTAATCCCATTTTAAATGCTTCCTATTAATTTAGTTCCAACAAGTTGATAATATTTAAATCATCCAAAACCTAGATTATAAATTAAGATTTTTTTCCCCAGAGTCTTCCATGAAGTGTATTCACATTTACAAGCCTATTAAATGGTTTTTACAATCATGTATTTCAAAGTGAGTTCAAAAACTAATGATAAGAGGGTTTTACAGACGAAGCCACATTTAGAACGTAAGCCCTACATTTCCACAGTGCACAGTGATTTGCTAATGACTCTGAGCATCAGGTAGATTATTACCCCACACTGCTTTGGAAATTGATGATCAAATATCAAAGAATTTGTACTCCTATGTTTTGCTGCAGCAAAACATCTTTGAAAGAATCCATAATTAATATTCTTCTTGAAAAAAAAGGTATTTGGTATGGAACGATTGAGGATGAAACTAAAGATTTTTTCCAAAACACTAATGTAAATCTTAGTTCTACAATAGAAAGCTAAAATTCCATTCTTAGTTACACATGTGCAACATGACTCAAGCATCCCTGCTTTATTTTAGTTGAGCTGCCTATAAAAAGTTTGGCATCAAAACTTGAAAGCAAATTGGATATGCCAAGCAGAAAGGCAGGGCTAGCAAGTTACCCAGTTGACAACAATAGATTTTGGATTGTCTAGAACCAAAGCCTTCCATAGACAGGATTCCTTCATTCTGATTTCAGCACAGATAAGTTGAAGGCCAGTGAGGAGAAATATCATATTGAGGTTGAGGATTTTGTCAATCAAACCAAATTCAAAGGCTTCACTAAAATTTAAAAGTGGAGGGACACTCAGAATTAAAAATCAGTTGACTTTCCACTGATCAGTGCTTAAAAATTTAGAATGAATCGACTTTATGCTTTGTTTGTTGAAACTGATGCCAGCCAACTACACAGAGAAACAGGAAATTAAATGGAGATGAAAGACATTTGTCAACCATTTAAAAAGTGAAAAATTAAAAAAAGTGAGATTTCAAAACAAGAAGGTGAAGATGTATTAGAAAAAGCATACATGTTTGTAGTGCTGTTGTAGGTGGGCTGATTTCAGGCTATTAGACAAGGTAAGTGAGGGAATGTCTTTAATTGGACCCACTTGTTTATTGGACTCAATACACTTCCAGCTTCTCAAAAGCTTGTCTCTTTCACCAGCAGAAGCTGGCCCAATAAGAGAATACCTCACCTGCTGCAGCATACAGATGGCTTATTCAAACACCTAACAGAGTCATAGTCATTGAATGTAGTGCAAGAAGAAACCCCCTTCCCCAGACCATCCATCCTGATCTCCTGCATATCACAAGTAGCTAGAACCCATTACCTCTGTGTGACAGCCTGTACCCCTGTATTCACACCTATAAATGAATAATCTTTGTATAAAATGTCTTGAGAGATCATTTGAAAATTAATATCCTACTAGTCAGTATTATCACAGGGAAAGGTTTATAAAAACATATGAAGTTACTAATATAAGCTGAAATTATGCCTGATATGTGGTCCCTGGACCAACTGCTCAAAGACAAAGGACAAACCAATACCTTTAGCCTGGTGCCACCAAGTGGCCATTCCTTGGCAAACAAAGGGGACAGTAACAAATTGATTAACATTTTTCCAAACAGCATGGAACCTCTCTCACCACAAGACTCCATGACTCCAACCTCACGGTGGGAATAAATTTTATCTCAGGTTAGCCCCTAGGAACATGCATTCTAAAGGGCATCTGGACTACATAAGTGAGGAGCAAAGTGCACCCTATGATAGCTTTCCCTATTTATTTCTCTCTCTTTCAGAGAGACACTAGAAAAAGAAACTTTGGAGGCAAACCATGATGTAAAAATCTGATTAGCAGCATGCTGGGAACATGTGGTAAGAATTTTATCTTGAACCAAGTCTGGTTTAACTTAAATAACGAAAATCTAGCAGCACCTTAAAGACTAACAAAACATGTAGATGGTGGTATCTTTCATGGGCACATCCCACTTCTTCAGATGAAGAGAATATTAAAGGTCCAGTTCCAAAATAAATACGGGATGAGGGGGTAGAGAAGGAAGGGGGAAAAAGGGGGGAAGTCAATTAGAGTGTTCATGTTACATGAAGCTAATAGATAAGGTAGAAATTGTTTTTAAGTACCCATTTTTTTTAAGTCATTAGGATGTGGAAGGTAGTGTGCTAACCAGTTAATGTCTTTATTCATACCTTTGTGATGGGTTCCAAACCTTCCAAGCTTCCCTGTGTATTTGGCTTGTGGAGTTGGCCAGAAACAACACGGTGACTTTGAGCTCCATTAATGAGTGCCCGGACAGGTTAAAGGGTTCTCCAACAGGTTTCTGCAGGTTGCCTTTTTGGATATCTGATTTGTGTCCATAGTGATAGAAATGTAGCCGTGTTAGTCTGGTGTAGCTGAAACAAAATACAGGACTATGTAGCACTTTAAAGACTAACAAGGTGGTTTATTAGATGATGAGCTTTCGTGGGCCAGACTCACTTCCTCAGATTTGAGGAAGTGGGTCTGGCCCACGAAAGCTCATCATCTAATAAACCACCTTGTTAGTCTTTAAAGTGCTACATAGTCCTGTATTTTGATGTGTCCATTAATTATTTCACATAGAGACTGTCCAGTTTGGCCAATATACTTGAGAGAGGGGCATTGCTGGCATTTGATGTCAGATCACATTAGTGGATGTGCAGTTAAATGAGCTTCTAATATGGTAACTGATGTGGTTGGGTCCAGTGCTGAAATTGCTTGTGCAGATGTGTGGACAGAGTTGGCACCAGGGTTGATTGCAGGGGTGGATTCCTGGAGGATTATGATGCAGGTGTGCTGCATGGTTACTGGAAAGAATGTGTTTGAGGTTCAGGGGTTGTCTGTAGGCGAGGATTGGGCTTTCCCCCAAGGCCTATGAGAGTGAGGGGTCACTTTCCAGGATAGGTTGTAGATTGTTGATAATGTGTTGGAGAGATTTAAGTTGTGGGCTATAGGTGATGACAAGTGGAATTCTGTTGTGTTCTCTTCTGCAGAGAAGAGTAAATAACTGTCTTGGAGTAGTTCACATCCGAGTACTGTTCTGGCTCTGTCAATTTTTTTTCCACTTCTCCAGATGGGTATTTCAGTGTTAAGAATTCTCTATATGGATTCTGTAGGTGTTTGTCTCTCTGTGGGATTGGAGAAAATCCAGTTGGATCTTAGGGCTTAGCTGTGAACAATAGATTGGGAAATGTGTCTTGATGGAAGCTAGAGGCATGAAGGTAAGAGTAGTGGTTGGTAGATTTCTGGTGTAAGTTGGTGAAAATGTATCCATTATGTAATTGTAGTGTAGCATCAAGGAAGTGGCTCTCTCGTGTGGACTAATCCAGGCTGAGGTTGATGGTGGGGTGGAAGTTGCTGAAATCCCTGTGAAATTCAAGAGTCTCTTTCCCATGGGTCCATATGATTGTCTTACTAATCTATTAGAGTTATTTGAAGGAGTTAAACATGCAGACAAGGGGGATCCAGTAGCTATAGTATACTTAGATTTTCAGAAAGCCTTTGACAAGGTCCCTCACCAAAGGCTCTTGTGTAAATTACATGGCCATGGGATAAGAGGGAAGGTCCTTTCTTGAATTAAGAACTGGTTAAAAGACAGGGGGAAAAAGGGTAGGAATAAGTGGTAAATTTTCAGATTGGAGAGGGGTAACTAGTGGTGTCCCCCAAGGGTCAGTCCTGGGACCAATCCTTTTCAACTTATTCATAAATGATCTGGAGAAAGGGGTAAGAAGTGAGGTGGTAAAGTTTGCAGATGATACCAAACTGTTTAGGATAGTCAAGACAGAAGCAGACCGTGAGGGACTCCAAAAAGATCTCAAACTGAGTGACAGGGCAACAAAATGGCAAATGAAATTTAATGTGGATAAGTGTAAAGTAACACACATTGGGAAAAATAACCCCAACTATACATACAGTATGACGGGGGCTAATTTGGCTACGACAAATCAGGAAAGAGATCTTGGAGTTATCGTGGACAGTTCTCTGAAAACTTCCACACAGTGTGCAGCGGCGGTCAAAAAGGCAAGTAGGATGCTAGGAATTATTAAGAAAGGGATAGAAAATAAGACAGAATATCTTACTGCCCCTGTATAAAACTATGGTACGCCCATATCTTGAATACTGTATACAGATGTGGTCTCCACCTCAAAAAAGATATTTTGGCCTTGGAAAGGGTTCAGAAAAGGGCAACTAAAATAATTAGGGGTTTGGAACGGGTCCCATATGAAGAGAGGTTAAAGCGACTGGGACTTTTCAGTTTAGAAAAAAGGAGACTGAGGGGGGATATGATCGAGGTATATAAAATCATGAGTGGTGTGGAGAGGGCCGATAAAGAAAAGTTATTTATTAGTTCCCATAAAAGAAGAACTAGAGGACACCAAATGAAATTAATGGGTAACTGGTTTAAAACTAATAAAAGAAAGTTCTTCTTCACACCACGTGTAGTCAACCTGTGGAACTCCTTGCCAGAGGCAGCTGTGAAGGGTAGGACAATAACAGAGTTTAAAGAGAAGCTAGATAATTTCATGGAGGTTACGTCCATAAAAGGCTATTAGCCAGGGAATAGAAATGGTGTCCCTGGCCTCTGTTTGTTAGAGGCTGGAGAGAGATGGCAGGAGACCAATCGCTTGATCATTGTCTTCGGTCCACCCGCTCTGGGTCTCCTGGTGCTGTCCACTATCGGCAGACAGGATACTGGGCTAGATGGACCTTTGGTGTGACCCAGTATGGCCGTTCTTATATAGCCTAAGTAGAGTAAGGGTGCTAGAGGGTAATAGCTGAGGAAACATTGTTAAAAGTCAGCCATAAAAATGCTGGCATATTGTGGGGCCATGAGGGTGCCCATAGCTGTGCCGCTGTCTTGAAGATATAAGTTGTCTCCAAATCGGAAATAGCTGTGGAGAAGACAAAGTCGCAGAGCTCTAACCAGGTATACAGTGATGTCATCAGGAATAGTGTTCCTGACAGCCAGTAATCCATCTCCGTGTGTAATGTTGGTGCTTGTTAAGTTTTAGTTGTTAGAAAACATCTTATCTTTATTTCTCTTGCAACCTTTTTTTTTAAATTAATACCTTGTACTCACTCAAAACCTCTTTGTAGTCAAATAAACATGGTATAGTCTTTAATCAAAACCAATCCAGTGGTATCTTTAAACTGAACTGCATGCATAAGTCTACTGAAAATTATATGTTGATCCCTTATGAGGCAATGGGTCTCCAATATCTGGACTGTCTAGGAAAGGGCTGGACAGAGGAGAACAAATTATTTTGGGGGAAGTCCAGGACTGGGAATGTATTAGGGGTCACCCTACAAGTGGTAACCAAGGTTGGTGGAAGCCAGAATGTGGCTGGCAGGCTGCAGCTATACATAGACACTCAGGGTACGTCTAGACTACATGCCTCTGTCGCCAGAGGCACGTAGATTAGGCTACCAGACATGGGAAAATGAAGCGGTGATTTAAATAATCGCCGCTTCATTTAAATTTACATGGCTGCCACACTGAGCCGACAAACAGCTGATCAGCTGTTTGTTGGCTCAGCACGATAGTCTGGACGCGTGGGTGTCGACATCAAAGGTATTTGTCGACCACCCAGGTAAACCTCATCCCAGGAGGCTTACCTGGGTGGTCGACAAATACCTTTGATGTCGACACCCGCGCGTCCAGACTATCGCGCTGAGCCGACAAACAGCTGATCAGTTGGCTCAGCGCGGCAGACATGTAAATTTAAATGAAGCGGCGATTATTTAAATCGCTGCTTCATTTTCCTATGTCTGGTAGCCTAATCTACATGCCTCTGGCAACAGAGGCATGTAGTCTAGATGTACAGAGTACCACTTGCATGCTGGAAAGCTGTTTGTATGCAGCCCAGGTGGGAGCTACAGCATCAAACCATAGCAAAAGACTCAAGGTTGCAGGGAGATGGTGACAGTCCCTCTCTTGTCTGGACTGAACCCTGGAATGTCATGCCTTGCACTGAGCCCAAAAGCTAGAGCCCTACCGATTTCACACCCATGAAAAATGCATCATGGACAGTGACATCTGATCTCCCCAGATGAAATCTGGTCTTGTGTGCTTTTACAAGTTTCTAAAATAAAGGGCCTGACCCAAAAGGGAATTGTGGGAGGGTCACAAGGTTATTTTAGGAGAGCTTGTGACATTGCCACCTTTACTTCTGCTCTATCTTCAGAGCTGATGGCCAGAGAGCAGTGGTTGCTGGCCAGGCGCCTAGTGCTGAAGCCAGTGTGCGGCCAGAAACCACGCAGAAATAAGGCTGGTGGTACCATACTATATCATCTTTACTTCTGTGCTACTGCAAGCGGTGGCTCTCCTTTCAAAGCTGGGACCCTGGACAGCAACTGCTGCTCTCCAGCTGCTCAGCTCTGAAGGCAGAGCCACCTTCAGCAGCAATGCAGATGTTAGGCCCTAGAGAATTGGGCCTAGTGCAGTTATGTTAAGACAGATGAAGGAAAGAGGTTAACAAAGGTTTCTGGGTAGTCCCTGAGCAGAACTAGAGACATGGTTCAAGCAAGGGACGTTCCCCTACATACTTTACTTCTGCAACTCAAGCAAGTAAGTGAAAGGCTGCATTCCTATACCGGTTGTGATGGGAACAGCTAGTTTGAGAACTGATAAGGTAACTCCCTGTTTCTGTTCTCACCCTGATCTTAACGAACTGTCTCTGCCCTCTGTTGTTTTAACTCCCTGTCTCCTTGTTGTTTGGTACTTGCCTTCCGGGCTGATAAGAAAGCTGTTGACGCATTATGAATTGCTTAAGGCCATGAAGTATACGTATTAACACTAGAAGCTTCTAACTAATTAAGGGAGGGCTGAGATGCTTGGGAAAATGTTTTATGACGCGACGGAACTGTCTATATAATCTTACTTGTTACTGAAATCGTGGCTGGTTCACTTGGGAGATGGGCTGCTCTATTGTAGTGCGCACTATTCAATAAAGAGCTTGTGATTGGATCTTGCTGGTGTTGCCTGTCTCTTTGCGGTCAGACAATGAACGGAGGCTGTCCAGGTTCGAGTCCCTGACACAGATGAGGATAGTACTGCAATCCCTCCCCTACAGCAATCGGGTGACCCCCACCAACTCTTTTTTGGGTCAGGACCCCTACGACCACAGCATTATGAAATTCCAGATTTCAACAGCTGAAATCATGACATTTATGATTTTTTTTAAAAGCCTATATGAGACATTGACCAAAATGGACCATGGAATTTGGTAGGGCCCTACCAATAACCCTCAGAAGACTAAATGCTGTGAACTATTGGTAGAAAATAAAGAGGGCTCAAGGTGCACTAATGCCTGAGGCCTCTGAGGTGGGAATTCATTTCATGAACTATAATCAGATGATCCTAGCAAGTGATCTACACCCTACGGAGCACAGAAAGGCAAACAAATTTTTGTTTTGAAAAGTCCCTGCGAATCTGACCTTGAACGTCTGGAAAGAATTCTCCGTACCACCTCCCATCTCCAGCTGTGCACCACCACCCATGCTTCAGAGGAAGGAGAGTTAAAAATAGAACAGAAAGTTTCCCTTTCTGACCCTTATCAGTGATCAACAGAAGCCCAGAAGCATGACATTTAGGAACATTATATAGAACCAGAAGAGTCTCCAGGGCCACCAAGCCCAGCTAGGAAGCCTGGAACAATTTGTAATCGAGGTGGTGAGAACCACTGAACCAAACTGCAAACCTTGTATAAAAATGGAAGCCACTGCAAACCAGGGGGAACAGCAGCACTCCCAGTACCAGCACCTGTGTGTCCATTTATTCCTGGGCCAACACTGTCCCTAACTGGCTCTTTTCCCTCCCCTGTGTTTACTGCCTTGATGTATTTAGAGAGAGCAATCATATCCCCACAGAGTCATCTTTGACAAAATTTTATTTTTAGAGTATGTGTACACACCAAAATAAAACCCATGCCTAACCTGTGTTACCCAGCATGGACTCTTGGGCTCAGGCTGTTTGTAGACTTCTGGGCTCAGACTGTAGTCTGAGCTCAAAGACCCTCACATACCACAGCCTCCATCCCCAACAGTTTACATAGCAGTGAAACAGCCCCACAGCTCCAGCCCAAATTGTGAGGCACATGGGTTTCTCCTTGCTGCGTAGGCACAAGCTTAAAACTTCCCTGTGCTGACAAGTTAGGCCATGATCAAAGGTTTTGAAACAAAAAGACAATGTAGAGTTTTGGGTGGTATATTTAGCACCCAGAACACTAGCAATGGCTCTAAGTAAAAAGACAGCAGCCATAATAACATATCTTTAAGAAAATACCCGGTATCTGAGCAACACGGGTAAAATGTAAATTGGCCTACAAAGCTAGCATGCAACACATCAAAGACAAACAGATGTTATGAAACTTGGCTTATATGTTCTAATTTCAAGATCCTCTTCTTTCAGCCTCATTAGTTCAGTTGGAGAACCAATTATAACCAAAGCCCAGACCAAATGAAAAAGTTCCATGTCATTATCTTCAAACTAACTCAAGAATTTTCTCCCAGAACAATCAGTCTGGAACGCCTTAATAAAACAAAGGAAATACACATATATTTGTATGTTGACACCAATCTTATGTTCTTGCTCAGATATTTAAAGTTACGGTCTTTTGTTGGGTGGATTTTGACAAAATTGTCATTTCAAGACAGCGATTCAAACAAAAGCACCACAGTTCTGCACTGAAACGAACAAGTCAGGCATCACAAAGCAGCTGTGTACCGAGTTTCATCTGTTGGATTCCTGTAATGAGTTCCTGTACTGAACCTCTCATCAGGCTGTGGAAGTGTAACACCAAGACTTGAGGGTAATAGCCAGGGCCTGCCTTGGTGGGGAAAATTATTTTACAGTGATGTAGAGAAATTACTTTGCTGCCAGAATTCTCATAGGGACACTAGGTCACCATTGCACTTACGAAGGTAGCAGCTTTAACAAAGAAGCAGGTCTAAATTAGAGCTAGTCAGAAGTCTTCCCAGTGAAAAATGTTTTGTTAGAAAATACCAATTTATTAAAAGTGAAATGATCTGGGACAGCAGTTCTCAAACTTCAGTGACCTGAGGACTCCCATTTTGATTTTAAAACATTCGAGGACCCCACCCCACATACACCCTGCCCCTTCATTGAGGGGCCAATCCTTGTTTGCTCCATTCCCCACCCTCACTCACTTCCATCAGCTTGGGGCAGGGATTTAGGATACAGGAGGGAGGTGAAAGCTCTGGCTGGGGGTTGGGCTCTGGAGCAATGTTCCCTCTAATCTTTTCCATCTGTGTGGATTCTTTCCATCCATGTGCAGAATAATTTATGTTCACCAAGGCAAGTGTGAATCTTCCCTGATCAGCCTCACAAGTGCACAACTTACAGGACACACTGTTCTGGGTTGGGGTTGGGGATGAAGGGTTTGAGAAGGGGCTCCAGGCTGGGGCAGCAGTTTGGGGTGTTAAGACATACAGGCTCTGGAAGGGACTTTGGGTGTGGGAAAGGTATGGGCTCTGGGGTGGAGCTGGGGGGTGAGGGGCTTGGATTGCAGGTGGAGGCTCCGGGCTGACGTGCAGGAGAGGTATTAGGGTGCTGTGTCCCAGCAGTGCCTGCCACATTTCCTAGAAAGTGGCTGCCTGATCCCTGCAGTCCCTAGAAGCATAGACCGCCAGGGAGACTTGAAGCGTTGCCCTCACACCATCCATATAGCTCCCACTGATCATGATTCCCAGCCAATGGGAGCTGCAGAGCTAGCATTCAGGCAAGGGCAGCACACAAAGCTTCCCCGTCTGCCCATGTTCTTAGGGACCACAGGGACGCGGCAGCTGCTTCCTATGGATGTTTTAGCTGAGTATAAATGATATGGGTAGACCAAAAACTTGATGGTTATCTCTTTTCTTCTTCCTCGTCTCAATTAGAATGTTGCCCTAGCCAATAATATCAAGGTTTTTGTATGCAATTTCATCACATTACTGGTAGCTCTTTTCCAGATTGTAATTACCCGTACCTTAAAGTGATGACATCTACATGTTAAACAATATTATAAGCCTGTGCTTTTAATTGTGTTTTAAATGGATTTTAAATGGTCCCAAATCTATTCAAATCTATTAAAATCAAGACTCACACCTGTAGGCAGATAATAAATATTGGGAAAGCTACTTTCAGCAGCTGTTGTTTACAGAGTTTGTACTGTACTTGCCAAAGGTATATTAATCTTTGCAAAAAAGATTTCAAATTCCAGGACATGTGATTTTTCTTAAGAGTCTAGGAAGCCAAGTATTCAGATCCCATGCAAAAGAAGGCTTTTTTTAAAAAGTGAATTAACTCCCCACATGCTCATCCTATATACCTCCAAACCTTGAAAACACACAGGTCCAAATTTTAGAGCTCAGACCCATTGCTGGTTTCAATACACACAAGCTCTTCATTGGTGTTATCCACAAGGTGCTTCTGTTATAGGTTTTCCTATGAAAAAAGTCTTTATTTTTGGGAGGCCTAGTTTTCCTTTCAATTACAGCACATGTATTCCACACCAATGGAATGTGAATAACTCTAGTGAAGTCATTGCAAAGTTATCTTTGGATAAAGGAGAGAATGGGGCTCAATTTAGCTTTTTGGGGAACTCCTTGCTTGCTCTTCACTGATATGACCAAATGCAGCACTGCTCTGTCTTAATGTAAATATAGAATGTGCTTTACTTAACACAACTGTACTGACAGGTAGAGAAGCCCATAAACCTTTTCCTAAGAACCTGAGATAACTAGTCCATTATGAGAAACTTGTAGTACCTATATTTCTAAGATACTGAGCTATAGTCTGACTTCAGTCATATTAGTGTAATTCCACAGTACTGTGTCCTGATTTCCAGGAATGTAACATTAAAATCTGACCCACTCTCTCCACTAACCCGGATGCCAAAAATGAGATGAGGGGTGGGGGGGAGGGAGGGAAGGCAGGGAAGAGAAAAAAGAAAATCAAGCAATTGGAAAAAATACTCCTTAAATATGTTGCTTCACTGATATCTCCCCTGCAATGAAAAAGAAAGCTGCTTAGTGTGCAATACACTGGGAAGAGAGCATGAGTAGAGGTTTGGTTGTGCTGTGTAATACCAGGTTTAAATCAAGATCGTGGAATGACTATGGACACTGTTTTTGAGTATAAAGCTGGCAGATGATGCAGGTAACTATTTTTAAAACAGAATTGGCTTCAAGGCTGGTGCTACTGAGAAAGAAAAAAGAGCTGGCTCTTGCTCCGTCTTCCTGCTTAGAGGCCAATAATCATGCTGCTTGCAAGGCTGTTTATGCATCTTTGGGTGTTACCATTTCTGCAGTGCACACAACTTTTTGCTTTCTCTTTGGCACCATTTTATAATGGATCGGTGACATGTAGAAATTTTTCCTTTCCCTGTTCCAAACCCAGTGTTCTTTAAAGGGGAGTTAAACCATTTATTTAAAAAAAAAAAACTGATATACAGCAGTACTGAAAAGCAGGTGATTTCATGGTGTCCTAAAATGATTCCAAATACAGTCCGCCTCAACTTTTCAGCATGGGTGTGTCTAGACTACAGGGTTTTTTCAAAAAAAGTGGCCCCTCTCAAAAAAAAACTTCCCCTGTGTCTAGACTGCCACTGCATTCTTTCAAAATTAAATCAAAAGAACGTGGTGGTTTTTTCAGCCACGGTAAACCTCATTTCACGAGGAATAACGCCTTTTTTTAAAAGTGCTCTTTCAAAAAGAGGCGTTCTTGAATGCAAACAGGGCTTTTTCGAAAGAGCATCCAGACTGCCTGGGTGCTCTTTCAAAAAAAGCAGCTCACTTTTTCAAAAGAAGTAGTTGCAGTCTAGATGCTCTCTTTCAAAAGAAGCTGGTAGTCTAGACGTACCCCCATGAGTGTCTGGCCAGAGGTTGGCCCCAGCTTCAGTTACTTCACATCATCTTGGCAGTGAAAAGCAGATTTAGGCAAATTTTAAGTTACCAGCTCAGTTTCTTCTAACAAACAAATGTAGAGCTGACAGGGATCTTAAAAGACATGAAGTCGTTCTCTCTGTGCTGAGGTAGGACCAAGTAAGCCTAGACCATCCCTCAAACTCACTTCGAAGCCTTGGATTATTCAAATTTGCTTGGAAGCCTGTTTCAGAGCTTACCTACCAATGTAATTAGAAAGATCTTCCTTGCTGAAGGGTAAGCCCCTTATTATTTATCCTATCTTCAGTGAACATGGAAAACAATTGATCACAGACTTCTTTATAACTGTCCTTAACATATTTCAAGATTTATGAGGGCTCCCCCAGGCCTCTCTTCTCAAGATTACTCAGGTCAGGTTTTCTAAACCTTTTATCCCTTTGTGTTACCTCCTCTTGGCTCTCTAATTTGTCCTCTTCTTTCCTCAAACACAGCACCCAAATCTGGACACAATCCTGCCACCGAGGCCTCACCGGTGTCAAGAAGAGTGGGACAATTACCTCCCAATTGCATACCACACTCCTGTAAATGCACCCCAGAATGATGAGACTTTCACAGCTTCATCAGGTTGCAGACTCTCATTGTGTTTGTGATCCACTAGAATTCCCAGATTCTTTTTAGCTACCTCTTCCTGCAGCTCCCATTGATGGGTAAAAGCGAACCACAGCCAACAGGAGCTACGAGCGACCTTACCTGCAGAAGCTGAGGTACATAAAGTATCTGGCAGCCCACCAGGAGCTAACCCTGGTCAACTGCAGCTGGCCCGCAGGCTACTTATTGTTCCTTTAAGGCATACTCCGTTCTGTTTTTGGGTCAAACTTTTCTCCACAACCATAAAAGCCTTCATCTCCCCCCCCCCCCCCCCCCCCATGAGAATCTAGGTTATAAACATGGGATTCTAGAGGATGGGGCTTTAGGATGCACAATGTAATTGCGAGAGTTGGCAATGTTGCTTGTATTGGAGGGGTTATACCTAGAGTACTGACACACTTGGGCAATCCCCAGTTTTTACAACACCCAGTTGGGGGCTGTTGTAGACAGCTGATGATGACTTCCCATCTGAGGCGTCTCTAACTTTCAGCAAGACAGCTAAAACAGCTCCTCCACCCTAAGGATAAAGGCTTCTGGATTAGGGATTGCAAATTCTTGGTCCGTGGGGCTATCCCCAGCCAAAGGGATTGCACAATCTGGTCTGAAACTCCCAGCTAGCTGCATGGCAGGGGGCTACCAGCCCCCAAACCCTGCCCTATCATGCCATTGCCCCCTCTCTCCTCATGGCACCCTGTCTCCAAGAATGCTGGTCCAGGGGTCATGAGCGGAGGGGCCGGTGTGGCGGCAGCGGTTGTACCCACCTGTACTCCATGCAGCAAGCCAGAGCAGTGGAGTGCACTGGGCAAGCACACTCACTTTGAGCTCCACTTCCCCTGTTCTATGTCATGCATGAGTGCACAGTAAAACCCACGCAGCTTTCTACCCTCAACAATACGGCAGCTGATAAAACAGAATTCCTAATCTCCCCTCAGAGTCTGCTACATCTTATTTTGCACTACAGCTGCAGTGAGACCAAGTTGGCCTACATACAAACTCTGGCAACGGAGCCTCTCCAGGCTTGCTTAGAAAAAGCTCGCATGCTCACTGCTCTTAAATTCTTTGCTTCATTAGGGTTGAGAGGAAGCAAGTCTAGAGGCTACCAATAAATTCATGTGCCACCAATCATATCTGGAGTAGAGAAGGAATACCTGTCCTGGTCAGCTTAGCAAAGACCCTCTGGATTTTCACCTTCTTCTGCAGCATGGAGCATAGCATTGCAGGTTTAAACGGTGGATTCTCTGTAACTTGAAACCTTTAAATCAGGATTTGAGGGCTCCAGTAACTCAGCCAGAGGTTAGAGGGTCTCTGACAGGAGTGAGTGGCTGAAGGTTTGTGGCTTGCAATGTGCAGGAGGTCAGACCAGGTGAGCAGAATGGTCCCTTCTGACTTTAAAATCTAATGAGTCTGTCAACATGGAGATGCAGAGGTTTTATAGGAGAAGAATGCAAAGAGAAATCCCCTTTCCCAGATGGATTTTCCAACCCAATACTAGCCAAGAATAAAAAGGACTGAGTCAATCTCTCTCCTTTTTCACATCACACTGTTTTACGAAAGTGCATGTAGACTGTCTTGCTTTTACTCATTCACAGACATAAACTTTAGTTTGGGATCAACTGCCTTTGCCTATATTGCCTTCCTCTTTCTGAATAGCCCAGCTGATTATTTTTGTTATCCTTTCATCTCCTTGTATCCACTTTACTTTGTCAGTCTCTCCTCCTCCTAGTCTTTGTTACCTTCTGGAAACCAAAGCACTCCTGAATTTTGGTTTAAGGTTTTATACTGCTTACCTTCAAATGCTTCAAAGGTTGTCATGCTGTGCACACTGGGATGCATGCCTGTATATTACATGTACATATTGTTGGTGCTAGTGAGAGCATGGCCACAAAGCAATACTGGTGGCAGCACAGTAGCAGGGAAAGGATTAATATCCGGAGATAGGCTATATCAGGACTGAAAATCTTTCAGCAGCTAGAGCAGGTGTTCGTCATGGGGAGGTGGAAGAAACCCCCACACAGATTTTTACATTTTAACCCACTTTAAAAAGGGAGGGGAGGGGGAGTGAAGCCCCTACATTGTGCTATTACTTATATTGATGTTAAAGTTATACCAGGCTGCTCTGATACTGATTTACTCTAGTGCAAATGACTCTGCAAGATGACGTCCCACTGTCACATTACATTGCATACAACAGAGGCACAGCCTGAAAGTCATGGGATAGTGTCCTGGGTCCAATTTCAGTCACTGCTGTAAAGAAACAATGCAGAGGGAGTGGAAAGGATCCAGAGGTGAGCGACAAAGGTGATCAAAGGGATGGAATGCAAGCCCTATGAGCAAAGGCTGAAAGAACTGGGTCTGTTGAGATTGGTGGGGCTGGAGAAGATTAAAGGGGAGACATGATAGCAGTCTTCACATATTTGAAAAGCTGCTATAAAAAAAGATGGAGCGAAAAAAAAAAACGTTCTCTCGTCACAAATGGCAAGATAAAAGGCAACAGGTTTTCACTACAGCATAGAAGGTTTAAATTAAATGTCAGGAAAAATTTCCTAACTGTAAGAACAGTAGGACAATGGAACAGACTGGCTTGGGAGCTCACGGAATCTCCTTCACCACAGGTTTTCGAAAAGAGGCTGCCTCGCCGTCTGTCTTGGATGTTTTAGACACAACAGATTCTGCATCTTGGCAGGAGGTTAGACTAGATGGCCCTTGCAGTCCCTTCTAAACCTATGGTTCTATAAAAAACATAGGGGAGAGAAGGAAAGACCCAACACCCATTCTCTTCCTGTATTTCCTTTTCATACTTCAAGGTGGATATTTGTAGACACCCTTTAATTTTAAGTTTCCTCTGCAAGACCATTAGAGCCTGTCAGCATGTTCCCTAAAAGCCTCTGCTCTGCAACTCTTTGTTTGTGTTTTTATTAAAATATCGGCTCTAAGAGAAAACAGCATGGGACAGAGCTCATACAGAATCAGAAACAGAAAAGCCACTGCAAAAAAGGACACAAACCATGGAAATGAAAAACAAGCAAGGGACACAAATGCAAGCAATTCATAGTTCTGAGCTCTAAACATAGTCCAATGTCTCTCAGCTACCCCATGAGATCCTCTTTCCACCAGGGCACAAAGATGAGCCAGATGGAATAAAGGTCTGTCCTGGTCTCAGAGCCCAGCCACACCAGTCGCCACTCAGCTGGTGACCCGCTTTCCCCCCCCCACAAACACTTGACAGCCACAGAAACTCAGTTAGCTACTATGATCGGGAACTGGAGTCACTGCTGAAGATGCTCTTGGCAGCGGCTCTGCCAAAGATGGTAGAACACAATGCATTGATCAGGCACAGTATGTCCCATGAGACTTGCCCTCCATATGGTAGCCCCTGCTGGCAGCATCCCTGTTGCTGCTGGTGCCACTGGTGCTTTGCAGCTGGCCCACGTTCATCTGGGAACAAGCCTAATACTAGGTGTAAATAATTCCGTCTGGCCAAGTCTGGCAACTGCCATTATGTAACCAGAAGCCCTGCATGTGCTGAGTAAAACAAAAAGCAACAATCCACCCTGACATCCCTTTTTCCTACCCTACTTTGGTCTTATCTAGTTACAGGATGCATTTTGGTGTCTATTATTCCATACTGTGCTTCGCAAAATGGTGGCCCATTCTCAGCCAGCTTTAAGGCACTACCCCAGTGCAAATAAATAAGGTTGTAAAGAAAAAAATCTCAAAAAGTGGAGATGGGCATAACTAGTATGGCAATGCTCAGATATTAACTGCCCCATTCATCTCAGTGATATTACAAATAATCATGCCTGGTCATTTAAGTATCACTTAACTACTTCATTAAAAAAAGCATATAAGAAAAACAGATGGGGGGGGGGAAAAAAAGAGGAAAAAAATTACAGATCTGCACAATATACTATGTGGCATCATAAGTAGGTGGAGTTCAGGAGGTACCACACAAATTAAAATTAAAATCAGTCAACAAGGTGCCAAGCTCCAGGAAGACAAAACTCTGCTGAGGTGGAGTCAAACCAAAGGATTCCAGAGTACATGCATGAGCATATTTTGAACACCTGCACAATCTTCCCAGCTCTCCTCCTGTTTGACCCCTTGTTTTCACTATTACTAAAAAATACTTTTAAACAGCCAGGTAACTTCTAAATACATTTTGTACTTATACTAAATTAAAACTAAAATGAAGGGAGCTTTTGAACAGGTACATGGGCCATCTTGAACCATGAAATTCATAGAAGCAGCTAATTTGCAGAAATTCCACCCACATCTAGTCAGAAAAAACTGCGTCTCAGCAGTTCTGAATCTGATCTAGAATTAGTCATTGTATAGGCTCAGATTCAGAGATTTGAATCTAGCTACCTCTGCCTTTTCCCCAAGTAGTAAAAGTTATTCAGATTCAAGGTCCTGTTTTTAACTCATCAATAGAACAGATCACTAGCATATAGCCAGAACTGCACATTAATTTACACATGACCTCACTTTAATGTAAATACAGAACAAACGCATCCTTATGGAAACTTTCAAGATACTAAAATACAAGACCAATTAACAAAGACCAATTATAATATGAATAGTGATTTGTAAGGCTTCGATACAAGTTTCTCTCCCCCACCCACTCATTTTTTGTTTGGTTACCTGGGACTTTTGCTTACATAGCTATATTTTCATGTAACTGCTCTGAGAAACACAGGTTAAAAAAAAAGTACCAATGTCACAGAAGCATCAATGGAAATAACCACATGCAGAGTTCCTAAAAAGAACTGCACAACAAATGATACTTAACATTTCTCCAAGATCTAACTACATAATCAGTTAAAAAGAACTTGTATAAGACAGTAGTAGTAGTAGCAGCAGCAGCAGCAGCAGCATCTGATGACTCCCAGAAATACTATATAACTGGTATTGGATACCCAGGGCATTTCACTGCTAAAAAGGGGATTATATGAAACACTTGGGGTGTGTCTACACAGCAAAATTATTTAGAATAATGGCTGTTCTGAAATCACTATGGGAGCGTCTACACAGGAATTTGATTATTTTGAAATAATTTCAAGGTAACGGACGGCTTATTCCTACTTCTGTAAACCTCATTCTACAAAGAATAATACCTATTCTGAAATAGTGATTTTGGAATAGGGGCTGTGTAGATGCTCCACTTCTGCTATTTTGAAATAGCCCCTCACCAGGACCATTCTAAGTTATTCCTCCTAGGGCTCTAAATCGAGATAGCACGTCTATATTAGGGAAGCCTGCCACGGACTAATTTTGAGGCTTCCCTGCAGTGTAGATGTGCTATTTTGAAATAAATTTCAGAATAACTATTCCAGAATAGATTATTCCAAAATAACTGTGCAGTGTAGACATTGCCTTAATGACCTGCCTCAAAAATGTTACATTCACTACTCGAGCCAACAGATTAGCAACTCTAAGAGAAAAGCTGATCCCATTGGTGCCTGCTGCTCTTAAAGGTGTGAAAAAGGAAAAATAGACAGTCCTTAATCTCTCATATCAAAGTATTCTTTAAATATTATTTAACTAATATTCCTCTAATATTGTAATATGCTTTACAAAGGAACAAGGAAAGTCTTACACTGGAAAAGTCTATGAGACAATCAGGCAAGACCACCAGAACCAGGCCACTTCCCCTTCTTTTTTCTACAAGTCTCTTCTCTGGCTCTCAAGATTGAAGGAACCAAGAGAGCTTTTTAAAATATATATGTATATAGTGGTGCTCCCCATGTTGTAGTCTCCACAAGACAATAGGCTTCCCCTACTTTACCATCATGAATTGTAGTGACAATATCCAGAAAGCTCTTCTAGAGTCAAGAATCTCTCTCCTTACACTAGTAGTCACCTCATATGACCAAGATGCCCATACAACCTGGAGGAAAACCTCTGCAAAATACAGAATGGACCAAATTAATTAGGAAGCCAAGTAGCTTCAAAACTTAGCAATTGCAACCCTAACAAAGCAAAGTCGGGGTTAAACATCTATCAGGCACAAGCAATTCAGAGTAAAAGGAATTGATGTTCTTAAAACTGGCAGACTGACACACTACTGCATCTCCACTTTGTTTGTAACATGCCATGTGAGGAACACAAGGCAGGCTTTAATTAGGGCTATGGCATGAGCACCAGAGAGCTTTCTGTAAGTAGAGGAAGCTAGAGCCCTCATTAGAAATAAAACTGTAAACCACTGGTGGGCATTTTGCAGCCGGCACATTTATTCTAGAAGCAGCATGTTCTGCTGGTAAGTAAATAAAAGACAAATGATTAACACTGCCTTTCTTAGCAAGGGGATTTCTCTAAGCCTGTCAAGGTGATTGGGTTACATAGCTTGACAAGCAGTTGATTCCTTCCTAGATTATAAGGAAGGAAGTGTCACTTCCTGAAGCTATTTTCTGCAAGACATATTTGATCATAGGTTAGTCAGGGTGCATTCTCAAACCACTGATGTCCTGAATAAAGAATTTATTGGCAGATTTATTTGTGAAGAGAATTTAATAGTAGAGATTTCACCTAGTTCCTGCATTGCAGGCTGTGAACCAGTCAATACTGTGGTTTTTTAAATTAAATCCACTGGGGGAGGAAAAAATCTTTCCTATCATAAAAGGCATCTGCAGAGCTAAGGAGATTTAAAAAACCACCAGAAGCCGAACAGCATGCTGAAAGAACACTTGTTAAGATTGGGACAGCAATAGGAGTTTCAGTTTACCTTTATGAGGCAAGCCATCTTTAAAAAGATAGGGCAGTAGAGGCATTCTTTCAGTTAGGAAAGCCACAGCTCAGCTTCTGAACAATAAATTTTTTTCATGCAGGATTTGCATGATATTTTTGCTATTGAATTGCAAAAGATTTTA
The DNA here is from genome assembly GCF_052426305.1 of Pelodiscus sinensis. Classification (NCBI taxonomy): domain Eukaryota; kingdom Metazoa; phylum Chordata; order Testudines; family Trionychidae; genus Pelodiscus; species Pelodiscus sinensis. Next base: position 194,154,046 of record NC_143053.1, on the reverse strand, counting down.
AAGCAAAATTAACGTGCTTCGCCGTGAATGCCAAGAACCCAATTGTAGCCCATCAAATGCAGAACAGAAAAAGGGCAGAATGAATCTGTGTGGTAATGAAGAATTCTAGATTTTAAAACTTCAGGATCTTTTTAGCCCAAGCAGGCACAAAAGTTAATGTTACTTTATTAGACTAGATCCAGCAGTCTGCCCTTTACACAGCTCATGCACTAGCCTGACTCAACAGTGCTGCAAGTCTTCTGTTACAATTACAACACTACTTCACGGGGACACATCGTTACAGAAACAAAAAGCACCAATCTCTTTTTAAAATCTATGTGGCTCAAAAGCAGGAAACTATTTCACACTGGGTCTTTTTCTAAAAATGTAAGTTTCTTGTCAGTTCTCTAATTTAGAATAAAAACCAGTGCATGGAATTATTCATAGATATCAAATATTATCTGCTGTTTCAGGTAAAGGAGCAGTATCATGCAGCTAAAACACATTCTGTATACCAGAAATTCTCACTAAAAATAGCTCTAATCCCCAGTGTGTTCAACATTTGTTGAATATACACTTTACCGACTCCACTCCCAGGGCCCAATTTCACCCTGCTAGTCACTAACAAGAATGTCAATTTCAGTCACTATATGCATGGTCTTACATGAACATATTTTATTTCAGAAACACCATGTAACAGTGTTTCCAAAATGAAGCTTTTGGGGAATTTCCATTTTGCCATTTCACTTCTTACAGAGGTGAAGTTAAGTCAACATAGTGGGTGACTTACATTGGTGGGAACTACATTGTAGCATAAACCTAACTCTGTAAGGGCACGTCTATACTAAGAAGTTATTTTGAAATAACTCCTGAAACAACAATTTTTAAATAAGCATTATTCCTTGTGGAAAGCAGGAGTTATTATTTCAATATAACCAGCTCCTTATTTCAAAATAGCTCTGGTCTATATTAGGGAGTGAAGTGTAAACTTGAGCCATTTTACTGTCAATCTAACTCTCTAGCATAGACCAAGACTAAGAAAACAGCGTTCTCCCAGAGGGACTACTAGAGGAATACAGCCGGTCCCCAAGTTGCGAACGGTCGACTTACGACCGTTAGCAGTTACGACCAAGATGTCGTAAATGACGGACCCTGAGTTACGAACGCAATCCACGCTTACGAACAGCACGGTCACATATAACTCAATGGGGTCTGACTTACGAACAAACTGAGTTACGACCAATTGCTTGGTCTGTAACCGGTTCGTAAGTCGGAGACAGGCTGTAGATACCTGGTTAGACAAAAAGCTTCTCAAAGATCCCAACAAAAACAGCAACTTTGAAAAAGGACTGGGTCTGTTTCACTTAACCATTGCAATGCAGCTGCAAACTTCCACCACGGCTCATTAATAGGGTGAAATGCCAACAAGGCCTGAAGATGTTTTAAATCAAGACTGAAATAACAAGGGGGCAAAAAAAAAATCACTTAGTGCTTTTTTGCATGCTTTAGCTGCAAGGCTCAAGTTCTATAGAATCTTTTTAACAACATCATTTGCAGCTGTCCTCTACCTGAAAGACTGTGGTGGTTAAATGTTGTCACATTCTCCAATGACAGACATGAATTAACCTCCTCCTATGAAATATGTAGAGATGTTTTTCCCCCCCAAAGGCAAGGTCTGCAGTTAGTATAAATAAGCTCAGTTCTTGCTAAGCTATTTTGTGCCACATCCCAGCTAGTGGATGTGGAAACGGAATATGAAGTTGACTGCATGAAAGACTAATCTGCCATTAAAAGAAAAATACTTATCGAGTTTCTATTTTTGGTTAATTCACTAATATACCCCAGCTTTATGATGGATGAAGTATTAGAACTAGAAACCTCAGTGCTAAAATAAAAGAGATAGAGGCACAATGACATCCAGCTACAGCAAACACTCACTATGATTAACTACTATTTTAACTCAGTATAGCTCACTTCTAGCAAACAAAGGATCTTATAGATTCATTTGATTTTATGGCCAGAAGGGATCACTACAATCAGTGTGACCTACAGTCATGGCGATGGGTGTAAGAGGCAGGGGAAGGCTTTGCTTTCCCAAACTGCCAGGCATGGCTCTGCCCACACTCCGCCTCCAAAATGTCCCCTGCTTTAGTGTGGCTCCTGAGGCTGGGAATGCTGGAGCACTGTGGAGCCTCTGTGCTCCAGGGAGGCTGGGGCCACTCACTATCTACCTTTCTCATGCTCCAGAGCCAGAGAGGCTCACATGGGGGCTGAAGGCCCGCCCCTGTGGCGGTAGAAGGCTTGGCTCCTAAGATTACCCACCGGCCATGCCTACTGTATAAAACAGGCCATAGAACTTCCCCAAAATAATTAGAACATAGATCGTTCAGAACAGGAAATCTTAATGGAAAAAATGGCCAGTGATGGAGAATCCACCATTGCCTTAGTAAATTGTTCCAATGGCTAATTATTCTCATAGTTAATAATTGATGCCTTATTTCCAGTCTGAATTTGGTTAGCATCAACTTTTATATGTTAGACTCAAGAGCCCAATAAATGTTTTCCATATCTACCATATATTTGAGACAGACACACTCAGATAAACTGTCTGTTCAAGTACTCCTCCTAAAACGGTAATAAGAGCTAAGACTACCAAATTTGGTATGCAGCTTTCTCTTATAACTTAAAGCAAGGTCAGGGTTTGGTTGAACCAGGACAATGGGATGTGCCTGTAATGGAATTGCTTCTCAGAAAAGAGATAGAATCACCAGGTAGGTGAAAGGGGCTGGCTTCAAGGCACCCCCCATTTGCCACTTACCCAGCCCTGTGCCTCCCATCTCTCAGGCACCTGTTAGAAAAGGCAGAGGGACTGAAGCGCGCGCGCGCACACACACACACACACACACACACACACACACAATTTGTACAGGGACATTGCTGGCTGTTCCCCTTCCATCAGGGAGCAAGGGGAAAGTACACAGTTTGCCACAAGCCTCACACTGACTGGGGAGTGTAGGGAGCAGATGAACCTGGACCTGCTCCAGCTGTGCCCACTTAAGCTGCAGCAGCCATCTGCATACTGAGCCCCTTATCCCCAACCCCACCCCAGAGCAATGATCTAAATTAAGAAAAACAAAAATTGAGTTAAGGACCCAACAATACTGGGTAAATCCTCAGATAGACTGTAATCAAGTCATCCCTTTTCTCTTGGTTAAGCTAACTAAATTGAGGACTTCTGAGTATCACCATAAGGCAATCCTTTAATCATTATCATGGCTCTTATCTGAACCCTCTCCAATTTATTAATGTCCTCATCCAGCCGTGGTCATACCCAGCGCCAAATGCAGAACCTCTCTATATTCATGTTCCATATTCCCCTATTTACGCATCCCAGGATTGCATTAGATCTCCTGACTAATGTCAAATTAGGAGTTCATATGTAGCTGCTTATCTACCACTACCCAAGTCTTTCAGAGTCACTGCTTTCCAGGATTAGAACCCCCCCCCCCCCCCATCCAGTTAGTGTGGCCTACATTGTAGAAGTACACATTTAGCCTACATTAAAAGCCATCTACATTTAAAGAGGGATTCAGTCTGTCCATCGATAATCATTCAGGGCTCTGTCCTTAATCAGGAAAAGTTTATGGAGATTCAAGGCCATCTTTTCTGTTAAATCCCTAGATGCTGTGCTAAAGTAACTGCAGCTGACTTCCTGCATGTGCTGATAGCAAAGAGAAGTGCTTCTACAAAAATAGAGTCTTGAAAAGTAGGGAACGGGAAGGACCTTGTGGGCCTATGTCGTGGTTAGAAGGCTCCTTGTACTTATGTATATTGTGAGCTTTACATGCACCTCATTGTTTATTAGACCTCACCTCAAGGTTCCCTCTAAGCTGCATGGTAGATTAAACAACTGCAGGGTCAATGAGCTCTGGCCAGCCAGGGGCTCAGGGCTCCATGCATGGAGCTGCCTGGCTGGGGGAGGGGCACTCCTCCCTCAGCAGCTCCCTGCCAAGGACAGAGCTGCCAGTCTCACAGCCCATAAGGACATGTCCCCTCCCTACCAGCTGGGAGAGGGACTCACTGGCTGGATAGGGCTCATTAAGTAGTTGCGGGGCTAGTCTACTGCCGAGCTTAGATGGAACCTTACCTCACGTTTTAGAATTTTGCAATTAGATCAGGATAGAAACACCCTGTCTATGTCAATTGCTTGTTAATGTACAGTTCCGATTGGATATCAGAGTCTCTTCCCTTTGAGAGGATGTGACCGGTGACATACAGTGACTAGCAGCCTTCCTAAATCAAATAGGCTTATTTAAAAAAAAATGGAACAAAGCAATTGAAAAAGTGATTTTAAAAACACATCCCACATATATTTTGTTTCATCTAATGTTATGCTTCCCCACAAGCTAAAATTAGATGGGCTCCCTTTTGAGCTACAGAAGAAGCCCAGCTCATGTTCTTGTAGCAAGTGCTCCAGGTTCTCATATCTGATGGTATGTCTACACTAGCCCCCTAGTTCAAACTAGGGTGGCTAATGTAGGCATTCAAAGTTGCAAATGAAGCCCGGGATTTAAATATCCTGGGCTTTATCTGCATGTTCTCATCCGGTCGCCATTTTGAAATTCCACTAGCCCAAAGTAACTGCCCACCGCAGTGAAACGGCAATTCAAACTAAGTCCTTAGTTTGAATTAACTGTTACTCCTCCTGGAATGAGATGTAACAGTTAGTTTGAATTGCCGTTTCACTGCCGTGTGTAGCCGCGGGCAGTTACTTTGGGCTAGTGGAATTTCAAAATGGTGACCGGATGGGAACATGCAAATAAAGCCCAGGATATTTAAATCCCAGGCTTCATTTGCAACTTCGAATGCCTACATTAGCCTCCCTAGTTTGAACTAGGGGGCTAGTGTAGACATACCCAGAGTGTTCATGGGACCCAGCCTGGGCTCCGTTTGCCTTCTAGACAGAAGCTGTGTCACAGACTATTTCAGCTCAGAGCAGAATTCTGGAGGCCTCTAGAAATTTGCTTATTAAAAAGGTTGCAGGATTGTTTCTAGTATTAGAAAACACTCTCGATAGTCTGCCTACATTTTCCTGGTTTTTAATCTCCTATCCCTACTCCTTATGTTATAAAAGATACTTCTAAATTGTGATGTCTTGACCCCTTTAAGTGTTTGAGTCATCTCTCTACCCCCAACCCCTGTGCAAAGCCCACTTTCCTGTTAGCTTAAGCACCCTAAAGTTTCCCCTGGCAGCTAACTGTGCTTAAAATGAGTTATTATGTGTCCTTATCACCGTCTGCTAGATTCAGATACAATAAACTACCTTAAAAATGGAATTTAGGGACATGGCTATGGTATCAAGCTACACCTTTATTTTAGAAACTTTAACAATAAGATGCTATTTAAAAATGCATTAATGACTGAAGTTCCATTTAGGTGCAGTAGCTAACAATGACCAAAGACATCTTTTCATAGCAGACAGAGGTCTTTGAATGCCATACCACCATTACAATCATACAATTCTAGTAGAAGGAATACTAGTTTGAGTGTAGGACAAAAGAAAAAAAAAATCACTCCTAGGATAGGACCTTGGGAATATGATTGTGTTAAGGTAGATTCAATGATGCTTACAGAAAGAAATAAGTCTATCCCAGCAGGACAAACCTTGTATTTTAATTAAAAAAATAAAAGCTTGACATCTGTTTTAAATTATCCAGACCGTGAAGGTTTCTGATAGTGCCTCTTAAAGTTTCATTTGCACAAAAATTGAGAGGAGTTTTCCCTCTTCACAAAAGCCTTATTTTCAGCCTCTTTGGAAGTATTAAACATTTATATTTGTCACCCCACTTCTTCAGCAAATGGGAAAGAGAATAGTGTTTGCATGCAAACTACCTGGTGTTTTGGGATAGATGTTCTGAAACAAGCAAAGAATTCTAAAAGATTGAAAACAAAGGCTAATGCGGCATTCCTCAATACTCTTAGGACTAGATACTTTAAATATAAACTACAAACCTAAACCTAGAAATATAAAAAAATAATTTTAAAATATTTAACTATCACTGTAAGAGATGGACATGTGACATTACATGTAATTGGTCTATTTCCTGACTGATTTCTCCTATAACACAAAATAAGTCATTTCCTTTCAATTTATATTTAAGTGTATACCATGTCGTCCTTCTGAAGACCGTATAATTACATTGATTTAAAACGTAACCTACCACTGTAGACCAATGGGAGAGTTCAAAGGTTCAGCATAAAATAGCCCTGGATCTATGTACAATAAGACTCAGTCTCTGTTTTATACATGAGACATTTTTAATGTTAAAGCAAAGACATTGTATGACATTGCAACAGTGTTATTGTGAGAGCTCTGGAAGATTTGATCTAATGTGTTCTGTTCATTAGGTCAAAAGAAAAAGTCTGCACTGAGATGAGGACTTGAAATAGCCCTAATTCAGTTAGTCACTAGCCAAATGACCTTTCATTCTCATCTAAGAAATGCACTGCTGAGGATGAAAAGCACTTTGTGCCAATAACTGAAAGACTTCAAACTCCAAAGTTCAGGAGCCTTAAAGAATTAGAAAAATCATTAAAGGGATCTGGCTATACCACCAAAGACAAAAGAAATTACTACCTACTTTTAATCTGACTTCAGTGTAAAGCTGAAAAGACTGATATGGACCACTTTCCTTCAAGATTGCTGCAGAGGAGCTATTCATTAGGGGCTGCACTATGTCACTTGGGCACAGGATTCCCCCACCCTGTGAAACTGGTCTGCTCTGACCTCAGTAAAATTTAGTCCCAGCTGAAGAACAGCACCACAAGAAAAAGACAAAAGCGACTCTCAACACTCCTTTGTTTCATGCTGTTCCATGGCTTCCAAACCTGCCAGCATTGACCATCCCTTTATTTTTCCAAAGTGGATAAACGAAGTTCCATTCATCTTAACAAGTGAGGGCCCTTCAGTGAAAACCAAAAGGTCCTAACTCCTTTGTATGGCTATTAATTACAGGGCATTTTTAGTTTAAGAGAATAGATTTACATTAATGTACTCTGACAACAGTTTGCACTCTCCAACCCATGTGTGCAGTTTAATATACATGCCACTCAATTCCTGGTTTTAGGCATATTAACCCATGAAGTACATTGGATGAAAAAGCATTAATTCTGACCAAAATTTTCAGACTTATGAAGCAAATACACCTCAGATATGTCTACACTTGCAGTTTGAGCGAGAAATATGCCAATGAGGGTAAGCGTGGACTATCACCGAGCCTAATTTGCATACCTAATGAGTTGCCATTTTTGCAGAAGAGGCTCTTGCACCAGAAGGAGCTGTCTACACTGCCCCTTCTTGCGCAAGAAAAACCCTCCTGCGCAATGCTGCTATGCTGATTATTTTCAGGAATAATGGCATTGCGCAAGAAAAACCCTCTTGCGCAATGCCATTATTCCTGAAAATAATCAGCATAGCAGCATTGCGCAGGAGGGTTTTTCTTGCGCAAGAAGGGGCAGTGTAGACAGCTCCTTCTGGTGCAAGAGCCTCTTCCGCAAAAATGGCAACTCATTAGGTATGCAAATTAGGCTCGGTGATAGTCCATGCTTACCCTCAATTGCATATTTCTTGCACAAGAAGCTGCGAGTGTAGACATAGCTCTCTAGTCCATCTGATAGCACTTAAAGTTCACATGCTATTCAAAGCTTGCAAGCAGGCATAATTCCTATTGCTTGTATTGTACAAACCTTGGTCTTGCCTCAGCACAAAGTATTAGACTACAGAACCTTTCAAGGTCCCTTCCAAGCCTACATTTATGAAAAATAGGCAATTATTTGGGGGGTTAACTTTACAAGTTTTGGCCTAGACCTGAATTTGCTAGTATGAACACCATTCACTTTCAGACCGTGTAAAGTTGCAATAGCGAAGTATTGTTACTATGAATTTTCTTCGAGCTAGAACACATTGCTGATAAAGGCAGGTGTGATGGATAGGAGGAGTGCTAGCCAGCACCCAGTGACTAAGGGGTTACACTCAGGTAGCTAGCAAGGGTGTTGGCAGCGGGCCAGAAGAACCAATGGGGATACAGTGCTGAAATGTGAATTGTATAAGAAACCTTGCCTGCTTTCTTTGTGTGGGGAAGTTAAGCCAGGAGTTGAGAGACAGACAGAATGATTTAAACCCAGGTAGGACTACCATGCCTCCTAGGAATTTGGGGCATGGAAGTGGACTGAACCAGGGGTCAAGAGTAAATAAAGGGGAAAAGTGTCTAGTCACGATCAGGGTATTTTGCTTTATTTTTGTGGTTTGTCTGAACTTGTGTGAATCCACGCCTCTTCTCCCCCATTCGCATAGGGGTACCCCTCTGGAAGAAGTCCAAGTGCTTTCTTCCTCAGAATTAGTCTGAGGCAGGCTCTGTACTGTGGATGCACTAACTTGACTTAAAGCCCCAGGAAGTACTGGGGAGTAATTACTTTGAATTACTCTGGGGAGTGGTTATTTCAAAATAGCAGCTGTCCACACTACAGCTATTTCAAAATAACTATTTCAAGGAAAACAGAGTACAGATTTTGAAATAGGCAGTCTGTTATTTCAAAACAGGCTTGGTAATATGGATGCTCTTATTATTTCGAAATAACCCTTTTATTTCAAAATAACTCCCTATTGTAGACCAGGGCTAAGAGACCTATGCAGATAGGTTGGAATGAGTTGTGTCTGGATCATTGTTGTAGGCAGATTTAACATTCCGTACCCAGAAAATTCTAGAATGGGGGTTTACTCCAATAGGACCTCAGACTCCATGAAGGCAAACAGACAGGGCAGCTGCTTTTCTAAGGGCCAAGAATCCTGTGTGAGCTGGGAGAAGCTGAGCACAGCAGAAAGCAGGTTGTTGTCCCTCACTCTGAAGCACTTTGCCGCAGGGTTTTCTTTAAATCTGCATACTGGTGACTTAACTGAGTAACTGGTTCATCATCAGCTAGCTAACTGTCTAGCAGCGATGCACAGTAGAGGAAACCCACTTGTAACACTGACAGGCAAACCCTGGTTGTTTGCAGTGGAATTGAACCTGGGACCTCTAAAGCTTTGTGTATGAGCCTCTACCACATGAACTAAAAGGCTGTAGAGCAGACACATCATTCTCTCTGCAAGTGTTCAGTGCTATTAGATGTCCTCTTATAACCCAGAAGGTGTGTGGGTTATCAGAGGACCTTCTCTTATCCCATGTCAGCTTACTTTGCTTAAGAGCCTTTGGGAAGGAATCTTGTCAAAGGCTTTCTGGAAATCCAAGTTCACTATATTCATTGGATCCCCTTGTCCACATACTTGACAACTCCCCTGTCAAAGAATTCTAGTAGATTGGTGAGACATGATTTCCCCTTTACAGAAAACATGTTGACTTTCCCCAACAAATTACGTTCTTCTCTGTGTCTGACAAGGACTATGGATTTCAACCAATTTGCCCAGTACTGAAGTTTGCTGTCATTGTTCATCAAGTATGTCATATCTTATCATTCCCAGACACTGTATGACTATAGAGATCACAGTACAACATAAGAGAGATCCTGAGTAAAAGATAGTGGTGTCAGGAGAGGGAAGATGAGCAGTTGCTTCTGCTTGTTCACGGTCTGCCTCTTCTCCTCTCCTCCCCCCCCCCCCCCAAGCAGTCAATAGGAGTTCCCCATTCCCTTTGCTTACCAAAAGGTAATAGCCATGATGGATCTGGTCGGATTCCTTTGGGGCTGTCAGTTGATGTCTGCTTAAATGCCCTATGGGGCGCACTACCACCTTGTCCTGGTGAACCAAACCCTCTCATCTCCCTTCACGATGGCAGAGTTGAAGGGGTCACACCACACAGCAGAGTAACAAAGATCAGCTTTGAAAGTGCACAGCTCTATTGGGAATAGAACCCCAGATAAAGTTTGTACAAAGCAAGATGGATTTATGCAGGATACGTTCATAAATTGTTTTCCCCCTTTATTAAGAGACATGTGCACACCTGTTGTCCTTTCTCCCTTCCCCCCCATCACCACAATTATTTACACTGGGTTTAATAAACAAAAATGATTTTATTAAAAAAAGAAAGATTTAAGTGGTTACAAGTAATAGCTGGCATATCAGAGCAGCTTGCTAAGAAAAAGAAAACAAACATTCCAGCTAACTTTAATACTCAAAGAAACTTGTTACATGCAATTTCTTACCCAAACAGTTCATCTCAGAACCTGGGAGGCCTCCTTACTCGAAACTGATCCTTCCCTTTGTTTGGTCTTAGATGTTTCCAGCAGTCATCCTGCATAGTAAACAAGTCTTTTGGCATTTAACAGCAGTCCCTATTGTTTGGTTTCCCCACCTTCATATTCCTTTTGCCGAAGGTGAGGATCCTTTGTGTTCAGTTTAAACTTTTTAATATTTCCCGGGGGAAAAAGTACAGCATCCAAAAATGGATTATTGCATCAAGTGACCTGGCCATATTGTTTTGGCAGGAGCAACCATAGTCCAAGCTTCCAAGAAGAACAGGACTATTTGCAGTTCATTGTCCCAAGTACCAGCCCATTAAGTTCCTTGAATACTACAAAGGGCCTGAATGTCTAGGTTAGTAAACAGGTTCATATTTCATATTTCTAACTTCAAATACAGGAACACACAAATATACACATTCAGCAGATTATAACTTTTCTAATGATATGCTACAAGTATTTTGCATAAAGCATCTTCCAGTTATGCTTATGAATATGAATAGGCATATTTCCATAAAGAATATGGTATGCAACAGCAGTCACTTTTTGGCTGAGATTAACCAAAATTTCAATCACTAAAAAGGAAAATCCTTTGGAAAGTTACAAGCAGAAAAGTGCTGGAGTTATACAGATAGGAAAGAGAAGCTTAATTACTGTATCATGTTCCCTACCAAGCACATACAGGAGAAGAAACAGTGCTGTAACATTTTTTTTTTTAAATAAAAGAAATTGCGTGAAAAACAAAAAACCCACACTTTTCTTGAAACTTGACTCCAGATTCATTCCTAAGCATAGGGCCAATACAAAACGTATGTATCACATTAGTGCCTTAGGGATTTATCAGGACACAAGTGATACATTGCTCTCATATTGTATGCAGAGGTGACTTACCCTCTCTAGAACAGTTTGCATCTTTTCAAGGCCAAGCAGCAACACACTTACTAGTTCTCTTGTGTCACTGTCGTGATTTATGAGTACAGTTCCATTTTATTAAAGCACCACTAAATCAGGTCATGGAACAATTCTATTATCAGGAAGTTTGATTAACCTCAACATTTCATAGTTTCTATGTACACTCCAGAAGCCACTAAAACAATTTCACTCCTTACAGAAAGGGGAATTTGAACCTGATTAAGAGGTTCTCATCGTGTGAGTAAATTCTATAAAACTGAACACGCACTATGCTAATTCCTCTCATCTTCCCCAGTCATAGTCCCATGTGAGCCAGCTATAATTAGGTAGAGAAAGTATTAAAGTATATGGCCATAAATCTTAACATTGTATTTCTCTCACCATTTCTAGAAAGACTTTGCAATCCTCATGTCAAAGTTCAAGGCAATTCATACTACAGTAAACTTCCGATGGGATGCCACCCCAGACCCCTCATAGCCCCCCCCCTTACAATAGTCCGGCTCTGCCCCAGGCGTCCCTGATTCAGCTGCTGCTGGTCAGTTTCAGCAGCAGCTGAATCGGGGATGCCTGCAATAGAGCAGCTGGGGTGCTGCCGGGTTGGTCCCACAACGCCGATGGGTGGCGCTACGTCACCAACCCAGCAGCACCCCAGCTGCACTTGGGGACGCCTGGGGCAGAGCAACTGGAGTGCTGCTGGGTTGGTCCCGCAGTGCCAAAGGACGGCGTCCCCAGGCGTCCCCAAGAGCAGCTGGGGTGCTGCCGAGTTGGTCCCACAGCCCCGAGGGGCAGCACTACGAGACCAACCCGGCAGCACCCCAGCTGCTCTGCTCCCGGCTTCCCCGATTCTGCTGGTGGTAAATTTCAGCAGCAGCTGAATGGGGGAAGCCTGTCCGGCTGCCCCAGGACTTCCGAGTTCCTGATGGTGCCGGACCATCAGGAGTCCCGGAGCATTGGATACCGGACTAATGGAGTTTTACTGTATATTCTCTTCTGTATCGGTAGTGTTACAGAATCTGTTCAATAAATTTATATTCATATATTCTTAAGGAACTACAAGTATATGGCTATGGCAATATAGATATGTATTTAAATCAGGATATTATGTAGCCTCAGTTCCCAAGAACCAAACAGCTTTGTTTATATGGTATTACCATTTCCCTCTATGTCAATCACCAAGAAGCATCAGAGCTAGAGATGTTAAGAGTCAAATTCTGTCCTTAGATGCATATATTCTACCCTTATTTGTTTCAGTGGGCCACTGCATAGCTCTACAGTACTTGGAAACCCATGGTGTCAAAGGACAACTTTTGGCTGTGAAGTATTTAACTCATTACTAAAGTCAAATTACGTGCAGCTACTTCCCTAGAAACTGAGGCAGCCAATTTTTGCAATTGGAAGTCCTAGAGTGAAATGATTGTCTAGTCTCACTAGCTGTTACCTTGTGCCCCAATTGTTTTCCTCTACTTGCAAAATCATCGCAAGTCAAGACTGCAAATTCTTCAAGACAGGAACTAGGCATTCCCTAGGGACCACTAGGAATTACCATAATACCGAAACCCGACAACTTCAAAATGAATGGACTAACCATATTTGATGCTACCAGAGTGAGGGTTTTATTTGTCTTCCTTAACAGTGGCTTTCTTCACTTCTAACAATACATGAAGTGCTAGTTCCAAACATCTGTAACACCTTCCTTTTCATTTTGTTCCCTTCCTTATTCAGAATACACTGATGGAAAAAACCTTCAACTTAAATCAAGCCAAATATGCTTCTTAATTTACTCCACTCAAAATCTTCCATAATCTGCTCCCAAGACTGAGCTAGCTTACGTTTTGCAAGCATAAATCTTCTTACCCAATTATCCTTTAGTGATCAGAAAATGAGTGCTGTTTGCACATAATCATGGAATGGGGCAGAACAGAAGCACTGTTAATTTTATCAAGTTTATTATTTTCTTAACTAGATGTCTCGATGGAAACTTTTTTTTTTTTTTTTAAAAAGCCATTTTGCCTGCTCAATGTATTTTTGAAAGAAGCATTTTATTGAATATACACAAGTGCAGAAATTCAGTGACTTATAAAAACTGGTTCTATTCCAATTTGGTCATAATATACAACAATCAAGGCTTTCTGGTGAGCCAGATCCTCACATCCTTACTCCCATGAACTTCCAGTGACTTTAGTGCAGGGGTGGGGAACATTTCTTGGGTCAGGAGCCACTGATCCACGGAAAAATTAAAAAAAAAAATTGGGGGCTGCACGTAAATGAGAAGCAAAAAAAAGACCCAAACCCTCAATGATCTGGCCACCGACTGAAAGGGCATTCCCCATGCACACCAGAGCCTAGGGGGGCTTAGACTAGTAGATTGTATGCTCCAGCCCCTCGTGGGGAGGGTGGAGAGGCCAGAACACTAGCACAGGCTCCCCAATGCTGTGAGGGGTGAGTCCTGAGCCTCAATGGCCAGATCCAGACAAGCCAGGGGCTGCATCAGGCCCCCAGACTTTAGGTTCTCCGCCCCGTTTTAGTGGGAGTTTGTATTATGAAAAACTGAGAGTCCAATCCATTAAAAGTCCACTGGCATCAGACTCTTTAAACAACTAAGCAGTATTTAAAGGTTTATAAAAATGGGGCCCTGAGTGAAGACTTCAGGACTGAGCCCATTAAGAGGGGCGGCAATATTGCAAAGCAATCCAGTTTCAAAAGATGTATTCACATGAACTGCTGCTATCAAATACTAAAAGAATAGCATTTATAGTACAGCTTATTTTCTTGTCTGCTTCTAGCTCCCAGCATTCTCCTACTGCTTGTCCAAAGAGGAGGGGTGGGATCTTATGCAATTTTCTAGACAGACATTGTCAAGTTATACAGAGCCACAGGAAAGTAATGTGGTCAAGGAGTTCCACTCACCACCAGCTTGGTAGCAGTGCACAAGACTGCAGCTTCCTTTCTCCCCAGCATGTAATCCAGAATCTACAATCTGCAAAACATGTAAAATACAGCAGGCTTATAAATTTGCCTTGGATACAAAAAGCCTGTGCTAAGAGGTGCAAATATCAGATATTAATGCCTCCTTTGCAGTAAATTAAAAAGGTGCTCCAGGAATAATTAACAGCACTAGTGTTGGCATATCTTCATGAAGTAATCGTCATTGTAGTGTTTCCTCCAGAGGTTTCTGTCTATAGTCATTAAGTACTCGGATAACACAGCTTATTTTTTCCTTGCAGACTCTTACTATGGCTGGGTATTTAGCAGTAGAATTACATGCTTAGTATGGCGTCTTCTGGGAGTGGAATTTGCCACTCAGTAATGGCTGCCTTGCCTATCCCAATCTGGCTATTTAACACACTGAGTAAATGTACTACTTACTGCTTTTCTCTCTCTCTTCTCCCCCCCCCCCCTCTTTTTCAGGAAGCTTGTATACAGTTTTGTATCTTCCTTTGTCCTCTCCTCCCTCTTATGTTATTTTGTTTTTTGTTCTTCCAGTTACTGTTCACATCTCTTTTCCTGCCAAGGTTCCATTTACAATCCCATTCCTCTACTTTTTTGTTGCTTACTTTGTTAGGTTAGATTGCCACTTCCTTGAACAAAGAGGTACAGAGCTGCATGTTCCCCGGGTAAACTCACATAATCCCATCTTCCTGCTCTTCAATGCACAGGACTAATGCACAAGCTGCATTCACCCTTTTGGTTTGCTCTCCCCAGTACTCCTAACAAGTGGAGCCCAAGTCCAGTGGAGGGCATAAATGCCACGAATACACTCTTTGAGTAGATCCTAATGACTACATCAGAATTTCAGCTTTCCATTTACAAAAGTATGCTTCTAGTCCTCATGACTGAAAAGACAATCTTGACAATATGAACCAATGCAGCAACATTTACCTGACCCTGCACACGGCCTGAAACAAGAATTCTGAGAACGGTAATGGCACCATTACTGGAGCATTAACTCAAATTCATTGTTCTAGGGGTGCTTGCCAACACCACCCCAACAGAGGTTCCATGATGGCTTCAGGGTCCTTGGCTTGGATGAAGGGAGAGGAGTCATTATCAGTGGGAAATAGGTCAATGGAGGGATGATAGGAGTTACTACAGAGAACTGTGTGTGTCTGGCTGGTGAGTCTTGCCCACATGCTCAGGGTTTAGCTGATCGCCATATTTGGGGTCGGGAAGGAATTTTCCTCCAGGGTAGATTGGCAGAGGCCCTGGAGGTTTTTCACCTTCCTCTGTAGCATGGGGTACAGATCACAGCTGGAGGATTCTCTGCATCTTGGGATCTTCAAAGTATTTGAAGGCTTCAATATCTGAGATATAGGTGAGGATTATTCTGGGAGGGATGGGTGAGATTCTGTGGCCTGCACTGTGCAGGGGGTCAGACTAGATGATCATAATGGTCCCTTCTGACCTTAAAGTCTATGAGTCCCTCCTCCCTCAGAAAGCACCCAACCCATCTGAAGACAATGAGGGGTACACTGTTGATGTGGGCAGGCAGGGCTTCCCCTAAAGGAGAATCTGGTAGATTCCTGTTGCTTGGAGAACCCTGCTATGCAAGGCTATCACATGTGTTTGGTGGGTGGGGTGGAATATGGGCCTGTGGCCAGGAATAGCAAACCACAACCAATGGTAGCTGCAATCACCAGTACGTGCGGAGGTACAGGTAAATATAGCAGCAGCTGCCGCCCACCCGGGGCTAACCCTGGTGAACCATTTTATTGCTCACCCCTACTGTAACATATGGCCATGGTGTGATGCAGGGCCAAAGGATCCGCTCTTGTGAAGGAATGAGCTTCACAGTGCTTTAGTTCAGCTTCCTAGTGGTCTCAGACCATTTCCTAGAAGACAGGTTTGTTTCATGAAAAACTATCACTACATTTGCACCATTAGAGACCCTGCAGAAGAGAACAGATCTAGGGCACATACACACAGCAGAATGGGAGGCTTTTGCACTTCTGTCCTTGCTGCAGAATAATAATTTCATTATCCAGGTTGTGTCTAGCACCTTTCATCAACATTACATGGTTCATCACCTCACAAATCACTTCCCCACCCATGCAGTCCCATTACCTACATGCAACAGGCTAGCTGATTGGCTCTAACACAATCATCAGACTGTTTAAAGCCAAAATTTGATCCCGTAGTTTGATAGTGTGTATATTCATATAGATCTCCCCACTTGATATGGATATCTGGGGCTTATCTTGCTACTGCAATGTACCATGTGGGCCCTGAGGGTAGTTACCAGTCTCCTTTTAGTGTTCCTGCTCATTGCCAAGTCCTCCTTCCAGAAGATTACTTTCCCCATGAAGCATATACAGATATTTAGGAAGAGCACTTCTCCCCCCTGCTTTGAAATGCAGAGTGCTCCAAATGGCAGGTGGTGTTCCAAAAGATCCCAGGACAGAGATCCCTTAGGAGGCATTTCCCAAACAAGTCAGACACTGGAGAAAACTGTCAGTATTAATCAAGAAGCAACATTCCTGGCAATAGGCTGGCAAGTGTGGCTGTCTTGTCCCTTGGTCTAGAGTGCCTTAGCGAACTCATTCTAGAGCCTTGCCCCTTCTCTGTGCTAAGATGTGAGGTTAAAGATACAGGCTTATGGGGACTTTAATGGGACAATGCCACTTTACATATCATTGACTTGACACATGTAGCTGAGTGTACAATAGAGAATGGCTACTACTGGGGCCATGCAGAACATCCACACTGCCAAGCCCATTATTTAAAAACACTGTAATGGGCTGGTTATTTCAAAAATCTGTACTCCTGCTTTTCACAAGAACAATTTCAAGCATTATTTTGTAATAGCATTAGTCTGGATGCTCAGCTGCTGCTTTTTCAAAATAATTGGCCCCCGGAGGCCTCACAGCTACACATATGGCCACACCTGCCAGCTCCACTGCTCCCTTTCTCTTGCAGAGCTTTCAAAGAGGCAGGCAGAAGGGAAAGTGCTTATAGCACAAGGATAGTCTTGCCAGTCCCGTGCCACACCATGAAAGCCCAGGAGCCACTGCTGACCCCAGTGCTCCCTCTGAGCCCCCCTATGGCTCCCAACACTCTGCAGCACCCTCGACTGCAAGTGGCCAGGGACACAAGTGAGCTCCGACCTGGACAGGTGTGGAGATCCTGGATCTTATTGAGGTCTGAGGCGAGGAAACCAACCTCCAGGATCTCCACACCAGAAAGTACAATGCCAATGTCTACAGCCGGATGGCTACCAGCCTGGTTGAGAAAGGAAACACACAGACCCTTGACCAGATTCACATGAAAATAAAGGAGCTCTGGCAGGTCTACAATAAGGCCAGGGAGGGGGCAGCACTGCACACATGCCGGTACTACCACCAACTTGATGCCATCCTGGAAGGGGGGGGCAGTCACCTGCCGCCTCCCTCACCCCCGTCAGTGTTCTGCCAGGACACGCTTGGCATCAGCCACCACGAGGGCTGGATTGTGAAGGACAACGACAAGGAGGAGCAGGCCAGGCAGTCAACCACATCTGCCAGCCAGGATCTGGTCCTCACCCTGGAGCTAGTCCTGCCCTCCCAGGTGGTCTCCCAGGCATCAGACAAACCCGGGGGAAGGCACTTCCGGTGAGTTCTATAACTTTCCTTCTATGCACACAGGGGCAAGCAGTGTGCTGCAAGGGGCTATGTGCTCCTCAACCAGCCTTCTCGGCTAGGGCGGGGGGTCGTCACATGACAGCATGTGCACATGGGTGCATGTGGGGCACCAGTCTGGAGCACTCAGTCAGCTCCATGATGCTCTTATAGAGGAACCCCTCAGTCCTCCTCATGGGGTCCTGGAGAGGCCTGCCTTACTATGGCCTCTGTGGTGGGACACCTTCCCGCAACAAGCCAACACTAAGGAGGCAGAGGTCAAGGAGTCACACAGCCATGCCACACGGCACAGGTTCGTGACCGCACTTGGGCACAAGCGCAGTGATGCAAAAGAGACTAATCCCCTACATGTGAACCTACTGGGGGACGAAGAAGAGTGGGTCCCAGTGGCAGTCTCTCCAGCAAGCTGCCTCTGCCACTCATGCATACTTCCCCCAACACACACACACCCCCCTCCAGTGGACAGGGATAAAAGTTCTCTCCCTGTAGGACACCACCAGTGCCAGACTCAGCATGTGGGAGACACAGAAGGAAGCTGAACATCCTGCCCCCCAGATCTCAGCCACTCACCGGCTCCTGGCCAACACCTTCCCCATGCCTGCTTGTCCCCGGGACATGGGGGTAGCAATCCTCCCTGAGACATCTGTGCCCCTGCTAGAAAGTACCCACCTGTAGGCAACACATGGCCTTGCTTTAAGCACATCACCTTTCTCTGAACTGAGACTCCCCTTGTCACTTTTCTTTCACAGCTGAGCCAGCTGCAAGCTGGGACCCACCCCCCATACATGGGGTGATGGGACATTAAGGGCAGCCAAACCCTCCAGAGCTGAATGCTGAGCCCCCTCTCCTCACTTGCAGGTTTTTCCTCCTGTCCCTCTCCCACAACTAGAGACTAACATTTTTTTTATTTGCTCTGCAGGGGAGGGCGGAGGGAAGGAAAGGGTGGGATTGGGGAGGAAAAGCACAAATAGGGGATTGTAGGGACCCCATGTGGAGAGGCCCAGAGGAAGAGACTCTCGGGTGGCCTTGGCTGAATCTCTCCCTCAAGGCTTCCCAGATGAACACGGCTCCTTGATGTGCTCTCTGTATAGCACTGGTTTCTGGCTGCTCATAAGCCCTGGCCAGCTGTTCAGCCTTTGCCTCCCCCTCTCCCCTCAGCTGTTCAACCTCTGCCCCCAATGCTGGCAGGAAAGTCTCCCACTTTCTCTCACAAAGATTGTGGAGCACACAGCCAACTACCACTGCAGAGAAGGTGTTGCACTTGCTGAGGTCCAGGTGGGTTGGGAGACTCCTGAACCTCCCCTACAGGAGCAAGGAAAAGGCTGTGTCACACAGGATGCTCATGGGCATGTCCATGTCCCTGACCCTGATGGTGCAGTCAGTGAAAAAAAAAAAAAAAAGTGCCAGCGTGCATCCTCTGGAACAGGCATGAGTTCTGGAAAATGTGGGTGTCATATGCCTTTCCCGACCAGCCAATGTTGATGCCTGTGAGGCAGCCCTTGTGGTCCACCAGGACCTGCAGCACCATTGAGAAGTACCCCTTCGTGTTTATATAGTTCCAGGCATAGCGGTCAGGGACCAGGATGGGATTGAGTGCGTTGTCTATGGCTCCCCGGCCGTTGGGGAAGCTCATGGCAGCAAAGCCATCCAAGATGGGGTCAACATTGCCCAGAGCGATCACCATCCATAGCAGCACATTGTTGATGGTCTTAGCTACTTGCTGAAATACGGCCCCAACTGTGGATTCCCCATGCTCAACTGGTTCTGACTGAGTGGTATCTGTCCAGCGTGGCGAGCTTCCCCAGGGCAATGGTAATTCACTTCTGCAGGGGGATGGTGGATCACAGTTGGGTGTCCTGGTACCTGAGGGCAGGAGTGAGCCACTCAGAGCTCGAGGAATGTGGCCTTCACGCAAAGTTCTGGAGCCATTTCTAGTCATCCCATTGCTTCAGGACAATGCAGTCCCACTGGCTGTAACTGGTCTCCCTCTGTCAGAAGCAGAGTTCCAGGATCTGTAGGGGGTTTAGGGGCACTTGAAGCAGCAGCAGGAGTGCCAGGGCCTGGTGAAGGGGTCCTCCAATTCAGGCTGGTCGTCATCCTGTTGGAGCAGCATATGGGCAGTTTGGACAAACTGCGCCTTGAAGCACAGCATGAGGCCCATGAGCATGGCAGTGCTTTGCAGCAGCTCCAGCTCCATGTTGAGAGGGCCGTGGCATCCACACGGGCAACCAGAGCACACAGCATCGGACTGGGGTCCCAGGAGGGGAGAGGCAGTGTAGGAGTGGTGCGTGAGATGCAGCCATAGAAAGGAACCCCTGAAAGCACTCATCTCCTAGCAAGGGTGTGCAAGTCTTCCAAAATCTATTCATAGGACTGACAACAGGTGAACAAGCTGTTCAGGTTCACTGGAAAGATTTGAGTTAAACGTAGAACTCAACCCCCCAGAGACCAGACTAACATTTTTAAAAGCGCTCTGGTGATCTTCCATTGCTGGAGCAGCATTTCTGCAGGTAGTACATCCCCTCTGAGCCTGAACATAATAAGAATGTAAGAATGGCCATACTAGGTCAGACCAAGGGTCCATCTAGCACAGTATCCTGTCTGCCAACAGTGGCCAGTGCCGGGTGCCGCAGAGGGGGTGGACTGAAGACAATGATCAAGCGATTTGTCTCCTGCCATCCTTCTCGAGCTTTTGACAAACAGAGGCCAGGGCACCATTCTTTACCCTCCCCCTGGATAATAGCCTTTTATGGGCCTAACCTCCATGAATTTATCTAGCTCTTTTTTAAACTGTTATAGTCCTAGCCTTCACAGCCTCCTCTGGCAAGGAGTTCCACAGGTTGACTGTGCACTGTGTGCAGAAAAACTTTTGCTTATTAGTTTAAACCTGCTACCCATTCATTTCATTTGGTGTCCTCTAGTTCTTATATTATGGGAACAAGTAAATAACTTTTCTTTATTCACCCTCTCCATACCACTCATGATTTTATATACCTGTCATATTCCCCCCTCAGTCTCCTCTCTTCTATACTGAAGAGTCCCAGTCTCTCTAGCCTCTCCTCATATGGGACCCATTCCAAACCCCTAATCATTTTAGTTGCTATTTTCTGAACCTTTTCTAATCCCAAAATATCTTTGAGGTGATGAGACCCCATCTGTACGTAGTATTCAAGATATAGGTGTAATATAGTTTTATATAGCCTGTTAAAATCTTTGGAAAATCCACCATTGTAGGCTCCCTCTCAGTAAAGTCTGTGGAGGAAAGGAAGAAGCCCAGGATCGATTATTGGTTCTCCCAATCCCAAAATGGTCTTTTGGAGGGTAGAAGAGCAGCACAAACAGAACAATTCTGCTCCCATACTGATCACTGTCTTCCAAGTGTCAGCAGCACACATGCCCTATACTCTCTCGTAGTTTAGCTAGGAAATGCCTGCTGCTCCAGTGAACAAATGAATAGAAAGCAGCAGCTCCATCACCCTGTCCATGTGTTACTTGGAGGGGGTTTCCTAGTTTACACTCCAGGGAATATGGGGTATCTGAATCAATTGCTCATTAGAGCTTGTGGCTGGCACAGTTAACAAGCAAGTTTTCATGCTTTGACTGCCTTATTAGACCTCAATTAATTTGTTAGGATGCAGGAAGCCAAATAGAAAACAGGACAGTGTCAGTGGCCCCAAGGAGAAAGGAAGCAAGCGGAAAAGAACTGGTAGTCATATTAAAGCATAGGAGGCATCTGAACTCAGGAAAAATTTCTCAGAATGAATACCTCTAGAGGCGTCTGGCACAAACACCCCAACACTGGGGGCAAAAGGAAGCCTTGGCTCAAGCAGAGGAATTATGAGATAGGTCCACCTCCTTCCAACATCAAGATTGACCCACATCAAGTTCACACAGGGAGGGCTCATGGTGGTAACAAGAAATATTGTTCTCTTCAGTTAGACTTCAGCAACTTCTCTGGGGAATCTAAGTGCTGGACCTGCAAGACCAGATTCATTGAGGCGGTCTACAATGCTTCCAACAATGAGCTGGTGTGGATACCATCACTCTCACTGACAATACCCCACAACGACAGTGATTTGAAGCCCATTGCACCTTGCTCCTCAGATGAAAGACTGACACTACACTGCCTCTTTAAGAGGAGGAAGTCTTAAAAAAGAATCCTTCAAAGAAGATCAATATCCAGAAGAAATATGATGAGTGGAAGAATGCCAAGATCGAGCAGCAATCTGGAGGAGCAATTCCAGCAGGGAGAACTACTTGCTTGTATTGCTTCCAAACCTGAATAAGCAAATGGCTCTATCCTGGAAGGCAAGAAACTAGAATTCTACTCAAGGAAGATCAAAGCCAAGAAAGGCAAATACACGTACTATGCAACTAAAAGACCAAATTAAAAAAAAAAAACCTAGAGTCTCGTTAAAAACAAACAACGATTGGGGAATCTCTGAAGGCATTTGAGGTAAACAGGGTCACTGGGGCTTTAGAAAACATGACAGCAGAGGTACTGGGAAAGATCATGTGACAGAGGCCATGATTTGGGAGCTCTTTCCTGCATGGAGTTTAGAGTAAAGAACCCAAATCCATCCAAATTTAGGTGGACTCTGAACTCAGATTTTCCAGCACTCTACCACATGGATAGTCCATTCCCAGCTGAGACTGAAGAACAACAAAAAGGAGTTGAAGGGAAGTTTGCTTTCCCCTGTCCTATGGAAAACTATAGGATTCCTGCCTCCACAGGGGTCAAGCTACATCTTTTACAAGCAGTAGATACACTTAAAAATGTAAAAGGAAAAAGGAAAACACTAGAGAGTAGAATGGCTACTATGTGCAGGGTACCCTTACAGGTTGAACCTCTCTAGTCTGGCAACATCTGTGGTCCAGCATTATTTTAGTTAGCCAGGTGTCCAAGTTCCCCCTGTTCCATAAAGTTTGTTTACAGCCCTCAGTTATGGCTCTCAGTGTTCTGTTCTCTTATTTAGCTCTAATTTACCCCTAAACGTCTTCTAAGAACCCAGTAAGTAGAAGTGCTGATAATGCTGCTAGACAATATTGACCTCTCATAGTTCAGCATATTCTCTAGTTGGGCACTGGTCAGGTCCCAAGGCTGCCAGACTAGAGAGGTTCAAACTGTACAAGTATTTCCTTTGCTGTTCAATGCATTATACCCTGACATACAATGTCTATAAATAGACTCTGCTCTGACATTCATTACAGTTATCTTATCAGTACTGAACCTGAATTTGAGTCGTGACTGCATTTTTGCTTCTACAAAGTCATTTGGGCAACAATGGCATTTCTGTAGCATGTCAGGTCTCAAAAGAATCCATCATGCACAATGAGAAATAGGAGTGGTACCTTAAAGTATATAGTTATTCACTCACGATTAAGCCAAAAGAGACACAATAGTACACTTTTGCGGTAGGTAAACTCGCCTTTGAGAGCATTGAAAAGTTTAAGATTCCTACCACTTACAATGTTAGCTTTTGCTCAAAAAGCCTTGAGGGGCTATATAATTCTGCCATCCTATTATAGTTATTGCTCATTTTTGCAGGAATGCCATTTTTAACTTCCACCACTCTGTGTATATTGGAAAATATGTACTTAGTGATAGTTAGTAATTTGTATCTATATAGTATCATTCTACAGGAAGATTATGCTTCAGGGCAGGATATCCTAAAAATTAAAAATGTTCATAAATATCTGCAGCTTAAGGTTAATCCCAGAAAAATAGGACAGCCCTGATCTTGCAATGATTTTACAGCAGAATAACTACCTTAAAGTCAGATTTAAATAAGTGTCAGTTCAAAATCAGATATGTAGAATGCAAAATGCTTTACATGGTTTTGAATAAATACCAGAACGTCTTCTCTTCACCCTTGAGAATCCTTTGTTAATCATTTTGTTTATTGGTGTTATAAAGACTGATTGTTTTACTGATAGTACAGAATACACGTTACAATTCAACAATAAAAAAGGACCTCATTCAGTTTTAGGATGAATCCTTACTCCATTGTCTTTCAGTGTAACTATCCAGCTCATCTCAATGGGATAGCAATTCTGTCTTGTAAGCAAATAAGCAGGATCTCTCACTTGCTACTCCAAAGCTAGATTCCCATCATTCACACTGGTTTTACACCAATAGAATGCCATGGATTTCAATGGAATTAAACCTGATTTATATCAGTTAGAATCAGGGTGTCTCTACCAAAGTTGATATCCTTAACAAAGAGCTGTGAAGTCTCACTTTGTAATGCCAAGTGTGATTTTATGTATTGGCCAACAAACTTTTGAACAGAAAAAGTCAGTTTATATGTACAATGGTTCAACATGATAAAACTTCAAAGGCAAACATGACCAAGTCCTTATCTCACTGTAGGATGGCTAAACAACTTGACAGAGGACCCAGTTGTAATCTGTCTTTTCCTTCAGGATTATAGATAAGCAAATTAAGTCTGGGGAACTCTGACATTTTCAGTATGAAATTCAGCCTAACCCCATAACTGACCCTTTCCCATTGCCCTCAAACACATTCTTCTCCTGTCACCCATGCACTGGATCTCCATGAGGGATGGAGAGTGTGTAGCAGCACTGCTCATCCTGGGCTCGGTAGGTGACCTCCAACGGTCACAGAACTGCAGGAACAGGGTCCTTCCCCCACCGCTTCAAAGATGCAGTCCTCAGTTCAGTACAAGCAGCTGCCAAGGGTACTATGAATAGCTATACTGGTGCTCTAAAATAAGACATTCAAGTCAGAACACCCTGATAAATGGTGCCAGCAAATAGTTCTTCTTATGCTGACAACCTAGCACTAGCTTGTAAAAGCTATTTAATGAGAGAAAAACCATCAAGAGCACAGCCACATGCATACAGCTCAGAAGTGAATTTGTAAATCCTCTGCCTTGTCATTAGAGAAAGATTATGATGGCTTTGATCACTTCTGATATGGACACTGAACGTGTGTCAAGTTTACTGACACAGGGTATGTCTACACTACCACCCTAGTTCGAACTAGGGTGGTTAATGTAGTCAAAGATGCAAATGAAGCCCGGGATTTAAATATCCCAGGCTCATTTGCATCTTGCCGGGCACCGCCATTTTTAAATCCCCGGTAGTTCAGACTCCGTGCCCGCGGCTACACGTGGAACGGAGTAGGTAGTTCGAATTAGGCTAATTCAAATTACTGGTACTCCTCGTTCCACGAGCCTAATTCAAACTACCTACTCCGTGCCGCGTGTAGCCGCGGGCACGGAGTCCGAACTACCGGGGATTTAAAAATGGCGGCGCCCGGCAAGATGCAAATGAAGCCTGGGATATTTAAATCACGGGCTTCATTTGCAACTTCAATTGATTACATTAACCACCCTAGTTCGAACTAGGGTGGTAGTGTAGACATACCCAGGTATCCTGTCAGAAGAGAAGAGACAGAGGGGTAGAGGGTTTGTTTCTCATTCCATCCTACAGCTCAAATGCAGCAAAACAAACTGCTGATGAGCACCAAACTAAAGAGAGTGGACGAGACATTGACAGACTGGAAAAGAGAATGGCCAGGTGTGAGGAAGAAAAGGGCAATGCTGAAGGAACTAAGGTGTTGATAGGAAAGAGAACTCTGTGTGAGAAACCAGAGACGTTGCTGCTTAGCAAAGACAAGGGCCAGAGAGGGAACGTGGCCACAAGTGGAAGCTAAAGGTGAAGCAGCAGCAGCACACTAAGCAACTGGCAATGTCGAGGCCAGTATAATTACTGCGGTTATTTGATATTCCAAATCCATATGGTCAGGGCCAGCCTTAGGCCAATTCTCCCGATTCCTCCAAATGGGGCCCCCACCTAAAGGGGCCCCACGCCTTGAACCCAGAAGTGTTCCAGGCACCATGGGCGGCAAGTTATTATTCAGAGCCAGGGGCCTTGCTCCAGCAATATGTGGAGCTGGGTCTCTTCCCCCAGCTCTGCCTGGAGCAGGCCCCAGATTCCCCCCTGCCAGCCCTCCTGCACATCCTCCCACCCCGCCCCCAGAGCATTCCCCCCAGCCCGGCCCTGCCATGCACGGCTCACAGTGTGGCTCTCCCTCGCCGGCTGCTGCTTCCATGCATGGCATTCCCATGAGTGGCGAGGACGTCCAGGTGTGACGTGATGTCACAGCCCAGGATTTTAAAAATCCTCGGAGCCACGTTGCGTCACATGGCCTGGCTCTGGGCTCGGAGTCAAGGGCCCGAGCACAGACTCTGACCTCACAAAGTGGAAGGCAGAAGGTAGGGGAGGAAGGGGCTAAGAGGGTGGAGGTGAGACAATGCAAGGGGGCCAAGTGCAGACAATGATAAAAAGGGCAGGAGGGGAAGTGTCAGTGGGAGGGGGGACAGGGTGATGCTGGGAGAGGAGGAGAGGAGATGGGCATTGAGGGCTAGGGGGGAGGGGGAGGTGCTGGGAGAAGGCTTGAAAGAAGGGGTGGGCATGAGAAAGGTGGGGATGGAGCAGGTCATATGTGAGGGCACAGAGGGGCAGGAGGGGATGGGGCAGAGAGTGGTAAGAGGGTGGGCATCAGGGAAAAAGAGGGCAAAGGGGGCAGAAGAAGTAAGGAAAGGGGAAGGTACCAGGAGGGTGCAGGTGCCACAGGATTCTGGGGTGAAGCAGAAGGGCAGACACCTGCAGGGGAGGGACCAGCACCAGAGGAGAGAGGCAGGGCAGGTGTGTAGATGGAGGTGTTGGAAGATGGAATGAGGAGGAGTAGCTCACATGATCAGAGTGGGGCTACTGGAGGAGTGGGCACAGGAGGGAGTGAAGGGCTGGTGAAAGGGGGCAAGTTGCAGGAGGGCTAAGGGCAGTGAGAAGGGCAGGAGTCAGGACAGCAGAGGAGGGTGAGGAGTTGGGGGGCAGCAGGCACCAAGGGGAGGAGACATGGCAGCAGAGAGAAAAGGTAAAGGTTTATAAAATATTTAATAACTTGGGTGCCACAGTGGCACATCCAAACAAGCCACATCAACTCTACTGGTGCACAACACAAAATCCATTCTGCTCATGGGAGGAAACTCTTAGGCTATGTCTACACTGGTGGTTTCTTGTGCAAGAACACATCCACACTGCCATGTGCGAGCTGTGCTTTTGCGCAAGAGCATCCATGGCATTGTGGACGCTCTCGAGCAAGAAAGCTCCAATGGCCATTTTAGCCACGGGGGTTTCTTGTGCAAGAAATCCCTGCCGAGCACCCACACTGCCCTCTTGCGCAAGAGAGCTTACACCTGTTAGAAAAGAGCCTGGCTCTTGCGCAAGACACTTTCTCTTACCACGCCATACTGTAAATTTCATTGCACAAGAACAGGCGGGCAGTGTGGCTGCTCTGTGGGTTCTTGTGCAAGAACGGCTGTACTTGTGTAAGAAGCCACTAGTGTAGACATAGCCTTGGAGGGAACACTTCCCCCAGTCTCTCTGCCCCTGAGTTAATGTCACACACATTGGGTTAATGCAATTGCAGGATAGTTGCATGAGGGGGGCTTGATGGGGGCCAAACTAATCCCGATTGGTAGGAGGATGGTGGGAAAAATCCTTCGAGAGGGGTGACACGACACCTTTTACTTGTGGTCATGTGTCCATCTTGCCCTAAGTGTGTTGCTTCCAGAGGCCTGGTTAACAGGGGCCAAGGGGTGTGGCTAATAGGGGTTGGGACATGGTTAATGGGGGCCAGGTGATGTGGCTAATGGGACACCACCAAAAATTATACAAATCTGCTGGCCTCGGAGGAGGAGTGCGTTGGCTGCCTGCGCCACAGGTGGTGTGAGTTTAGTGCAAGGTGTGTGGGGGGGGGGGGGGAGGGGATTTTTTGTGCTTTTTTTTTTGCTCAACCAAAATTGTTGAGGCCCCGTCAAAATTGTTCGAGTTGGGCCCCGCACTTCCTAAAGCCGGCCCCGCATAGGGTGCCAGTAGCATGCCCAGTGTATCACACCAGGCCAATTAGTCTTTGTCATAACCATGAGAGATGGGCAGCAGCCTGGGGGCTAAGAGATTAACTATGTCCCTGTACCTAGCCAGGTATCTGCTCAGCCAATAGAAATGCAGATAGGGATTTCAAACTGAGACAAAGGAGACAAAGGAATTTTTGGTTTTTCCCTCCTTTGTCTCTGGGCCAGTTTGCTCTCTAAATACCTAGGGAGACAGGAGGGGAGACTGAAGACACGTCTCTCTCCAAGAAAACTCTTCATAATGTGTAAGTAGGGTAAAGTCTAGATAAATCCATCAGGTTTTATTATTTTATGGGTTGGGAATTTGGATCTGATGTTTGTGCTGGTAGAAATGGGTTTTCCTCTCTTTTACAACTAAGTCCTGAACCCATGGGAATCCTCCATGAGTATATTAATTATCTCTTACCATCTAGCCATTCCAACTATGCTTGTAACTGGGGTATTGTTTTAATAATAAAAGTTTTATTTTTTTTTAATTAACCTGGTATTGGTTCATTTCTGTGCCTGGAAAATCTGTTTGTGGGATCTGAATGCCTCTGACGAGGGGACAGCAATCACAGACTGCAATTTGTATTCTCTCTTTTCTCCAAAGAGCTTGAAAAAGAAAAGAGCTTGGGGTGCCCTAGGGTTGGTTTCAAGTGTCTACCCCTGTTTGTGGGTTCAAAAGCACTTGAGAGTGGCAGCAGATTCCCCAAAAATCTAGGTATTAGGATTTGGGGGGAAGTTTTGTACCAAAGCCTGTAGAGATCAGGTTTTGGGGTTGCTTTTGCAGGCCCCCACTTCTGCATTCATCATGCCAGAGTGGGGAATTAGCCTTGACAGTCTTGTAAGTGCTAACCCTAGTGGGTCTCAATGACCACTCAGGGTCTATTCACACAGCCAGTGCCAGCAAGCCTCCAAGCCCAGCCTGACCGACTTGGACGTCAACTATTTGTAATGCCATCACTCAAGCCTACAAAGGAGTTTGCTGTTCCAAGCCTGAGCTCCAGCCCAAGATGCAGGTCTACAAAGTTATTTTTTGCACTGTAGTATGTTGGCCTGGGCTCAAATCTCGCTGCTGCGGGCTGGGTAGACATACCTCAGACACATGGCTGAGGGAAAGGTGGCAAATACCATAGGGCAAAAGTTTGAACAGTTACAGTTTAAAGCAATAGCCATGCTTGTTTGGTTCCTGGGGAAGCCTAATCGAGAGCCAGGGCTCTTCAGGACTACCGCCTGAGATGCACTTACCAGCCCAGTCTGTTCCCAGCCAATAAGCATTTGCAGGATTCCAAGCCAGGCTCAGTTAGGGTCTCTCTTTGCACCAACTTCTTGTCCAGACACTGCTGTTCCCCTACAGAGAACTGCAGCCAGCTGTGATGTTCAGCCATCACAGTCTGTTGCACATGCAGCAAAGTCTGATTCTTGGGACTTCTCTCCAGCTCATTGTGGCTACATAGCACCCAATCCACAAATAGATTCTAGCCACTCTAGGAAAGGGAAGAGTAAAGGAGTGAGGTGGGAAAGAGGCTGATGAGAAATGTAGTTCCTGCTCAACTAGGAGGAAGGGGATGTGGCTGATGGGAGTTGCACTCTATTATGCAGCACCATCACACCAAATTTGCCAAAGAATATGGTGGGGGATTGGGAAAAGAGCAGCAAACAGGGAGGAGCAAATACCAACTTCCTAGAGAGGAAGAAGAGCCTGACAGAAAATATTGGGAAGGGGGTAGGAGACAGAGTGATTACAGTCAGTACAAAGAGCTGGACAGATGAGAAAGGCATCATGACTAGTGAAACTTAACAAGTGATCCTTTAGCACCTTAGAATATAACAGGAGCGGGTATTCCAGAGAGAACAAGAGGGGGATGAGAGAATGAAGTAGGTTGGAACAAGGTATTGGAGTTTGGATATATTCTACAAAATATTATAAGCACACTTCCAATACTTCCAGAGAGAGGTTTTGTTTAAGGAGTTCTAAAAAGGAAGTTCCTTCTGCATATTTTGGAGGAGCAAATGGGTGGCTGCTTCTGCAGGCTCCTTTTTGCCAGCTCCTGGGGCATGCTGGTGGGAAAGACCGAGACTTATTTCCCTTAGGGGTGATCTACACTATAGAATTAGGTCAACGTAAGTTAGTTTACATAGATATTGGCAAATTTTCTCCTACCACTGTAACTGCCCCAGTCTGCCAACTTAATTACACCCCCTCCCTAAGTGGAGTAAACTCAAGGTTCATTAAGTTTGGTCAAACACATAAGAACAGCCATTCTGGGTCAGACTAAAGGTCCATCTAGTCCAGTATCCTGTCCGCCAAAGCAAAGCACATAATTCCCTCTGACAGGAGCCATGCTAATAGAACAACCAATCAAGTGATGTCTCCCATTCCCAGCTTCTGCTAGAGACACCATCCCTGTCCTTCCTGATTAACAGCCATTGATGGACAGGCCTCCTATGAATTTCTTTTTGAATGCTCCTACCTCCCCTCCTCTCCCATCCCCTCCCCCTCAATTCTTGGCCTTGTAGCCTGGGAAAGAATACTGAATACCCTGGAAGCTAAAAGCAAATTTGTATTGTGATTCAGGAGCTATGGGTCAAGTCCAGAAGCTGTTACTAATATCCAAGACAGTAAACCAGGTTGCCCCTGGGTCAAAGGATTTCATCATGTCCGGCATTTTTGCTACTGTTGGGGCACATGTGGGCATGACCCGATTTAGGCATTGATATTCAATAGTCAGGCACCATGAACCATCTGGTTTCTTAAAAGGCCAAATCTGATAATTTGAAGTGGAGGGACATTGGCAGAGAACACCCTGTTTTAACAAAGACCGGATAGTTCGAGTTATATAGGGTACAGCTTGTTCCGGATAATGATGCTGTCTCTGTACTGGAGCATCCCCTCCTACCACAATGGTGACTACCATGCACCCGCAATCATGTTTATGTTTTTCAAATACCTTGGCATGTTTTTGGATTATGGCCTGCAGCTCTGGGCGACGCTGGAAAATAGGCAGCCCTGGAAAATGCTGAACGGGAAAATCTGGAAAGGTTTCCTGCAATTGATCTAACACACCTGTATATTGCTGAGTAACATCTCGCCACCTGCCCCTAGCCTAGGTGATCCACATGCTGGTACAGGAGATACCACTACTGCGTGACGCTGGGTGGGAGGTGACTCAGTTTCTGGTGACCCTGGGATTTCCCATGATGCATAGAGCTGGGTTCTTCCTGGGTCACTAGGGGCAGGTGAGAGAACTGCCAAAGTGGGTTTTGTTTCCCTTGGCTGTAATGCTGCAGGAGTGGTACTTCTCTGGATTCGGGTGATTAAAGGAGAACAGAAGTTAGATGCTTGCATTGCTTCTGAAACCACTCTGGATAGAGCATCTACCAAACGAGCCTCTACTGGGTCTCCCCTACTGGTGTCGGGGATCACTTCTGGAGGCTCTCTGATCTCAGTGTCTGGAAGGCCTGAGGAAGGGTCTGTTTGTAACAGTTCACACAATAAGGGATGCTGATCCTTTGGGCTTGTTTCCTCCTCCTCAGTCAGAAACAATGGGTACAGTGTCTGCGTCTGACCTTGCTTCCATCTTTACCTCATCAAGCCCCTCCTCTGGGCTTGCCATATGAGGACTTCCCTTTCCTTCCATATCGCCGTCTGCCACAGGCTTGTCAGCTTCCTCCATCTCCTCTGGTAAGGCTTCAGTTACCGGACCCTTGGCTGCTTCTCCCTCCACTGGGGTGACCATCGCTATGGGGAGTTCCATCTCTAACAGAACTATTGGAGAAGCTTTCCTACCTGGGTTTGGCACATCTTCTTTGGGTGGGACAGATTCCTCCAGTCTAGCTCCCTGCTGAACAATTTTTTTTCTTCTAACTGACACCTCAAAGCATATACTTCCTTAATGCAAGCCTGTCCTTTCTCTTCCCACTTCCGTATTTCCTTCTCTAATGCTTGAAACTCTAGATCCCTAGTTGCTACTCCAGAAAACAAGCTTAGCTGTCCCTCTAAAATATCACAAATCTGGATCTTTAACCTCTCTACTTCCTTTAGCTTCTTTTCCACGTCTGCTGTAAGTTGCTTAATCACCAAATATTGGTCCCAGTTCTTCCTTCTAAACAACTTACAGGCAACCAGAAAACATTGCATAGCAACTCCTTAATCTCCTAAGGGTTTTTCTCCTGTCTGTCCCATACTGACTCAAATGCTTCATTCACCTCTTCCCACGGGTCTGCACAGCATCTGATCTGTGTTGCACTTTCAAGTCTCATCAAGCCTCCTCCACGATTTTGGATATACCCCTCAACAAAAATCAAGTAAATGTCCACCAATAGGCAACTGTGACTCCCGCTCACTCATATTTACACGGTTTACTTTTAAACCACAATGCCACAAGACTACAACTCTCTCTTGTGCTATGAGTCAGAGTTGTCTTGCTCAGAAAGCATCCTTTCTCTAGGCAAATATAAAAATACCCCAGACTGGTCTCACTAGCGCTTCAAAGGGGGAAAAAAAAGTCCCAAAAATAGAAGGACAGGGGAGTGTCCTCCTCTTCCCTCAAAAGCTACTCTGATCACAAATTGAGAGGGTTAAACTGCCATCTAATGGTCCACAAGTGTTTGGGGAAAACACTCTGGCCAGCGTGGGGCCATGGTCCAGGAGAGCTGCAGGGACTATCAATGGGGAAAAACCCAAGCTAGGGCTTCCCAGGCACTAGCTGCTGCTGGTTCTGTGCCTACAAGGCAGCTCCCCTGCCGTCACACACGATGGGTTGTCGGATCTGGACGTAACCACTTAACAAATTACTGGCCAATTAACATAACAGAATCCCCTTTTAATAAGCGTGCATCCAAATTACCAATGTTTCTTATCTTTAGAGGGTTAACCACAAATCAAGGTCAGAGTTCCTTTGGCTCTCACAATCCAGGCATTCAGCCGAGTTAGTGAGAGCCAAAACCCGAAAACCACAGCCTGCTTTTTTACATCTAATAATTAGCTCTATGTATACTAAATGAAATCTACCACTTTAGAATTTAGACTTTTAAATTGTCTTTCAGTACTTGTTTCAACCTCCTGTCTGGCTCGCCAATTTGTAGCCTGGAAAAGAGTTGTGTGAAATTTTTGGATGGGTAAGGCTCGCCAATCTGATCAGAATAGATCTAGTTTGTCCTGTATCCCAGATTACAATTCCGTGGAACCACAAGGCTCCTCCTCTTGAGGGTCCACAGGCAACAGATACCACCACCACTTCAACTCAGAGAATGAAATAGAAAACGGTTTTATTGCTAATGGAATAATGATTATGATCACCACAGCAAACACTACAGTAAGAACACAAATCACTTGAATTCCTTCCTAAGACGACATTAATACAATTAATCTCAAACTTATCTGAGTATACAAAAATTAATTATAATAGTAATAATAATTCCTGATAATAGCAATAATAATTCCTACACACAAACAAGGATCCCAAGGTTGGATGGAGAAGAGTGGCTTCCCGTCCCCTGGAGAGCTGGGAGCAAGTGTTAGTATGGCCACTAAAAGCAGACTTAAACAAGAAGAGAAAAGAAGCCATTACAAAAGAGGAATAGAAATAAGCCCTACGTTTCTCTAACTTTGTACTCACACGACCCAGGACGGACTGCTCTCTTTCCACAAGGCGTCAGATTGCAGCCCCAATCTCTCTAATCCCTAGGCCTAAATACCCCTTTTGGAACCAAAGCATACCGGATATACCATCCCTTTTACATAACTGGGCTTAACACCCCAAGATTTCTGAGGGTACCACCTTTAATTGGAAGAAATCTCTGCGTATCTTATGAATATTCATTATGGGTGCCAGATGACTTTCTTGGATGCTATCCCTATACCACACACAAAAGGCAGGAAGCTATACGGAAGCTGCGGTTAACAAGGTCCCATCTGTTCGGATTGCACCAAGAGATGAAACACCCATAACTGTCATGTTAGCAGATTTATACCATAAATTCTGGGTAAGGCTCACTTATATCTTACTGCCATCAGCCATCTTACAGAATCTGGATTCTGTAGGCCCCTCGCATTACCAGCATATTTCAAATCTATACTAAAAAGATAAGGATAACATCAAACTACAGTATTACTTAACTAAAGCAAATATATTCATAGGCCAAAATAAGGTAAGTAATGATTAATAGGCTACAGCCTTCACAACTTCAGTGTAAGTAAACAAACAATTATCTATACAAAGATTGTTTCAGGCCTTCAGGAGCTGTCCCACAGTGCCCCCAGCCTGACTGCTCTGGTCACCATTGTGACCTTTACCATGCAGGATACAGGAAACTGCCCTTCCCCTTTAAAACTCTCAGAATGTTTTAAATTTCTTTTTTGGTTGCTTAGCTTGGCAAATGCACTAACTGTGGAGTACTGCTACATGAAACAGCCCAGCTAAACATGCCAGATACATGCTGCAGACATGCTCCTGCCTGGACTAGGTGGCAGATGGCCTGGGATTGTGCGAAGAAGGGGCTAAGCAGGCACAGCTCTGCTCCTGCTGTGGAAACATCAGCATCTACAAGCAAATTGCTCAGGGCATGGATGAGAGAGGCTACAAGAGGGACCAGTGGCAGTGCCACATGATAGCCAAGGAGCTGCAACAAGCATTCCAGAAGACCAAGAAAAATAAGAGATCTGGTGTAAAGCTTCAGACCTGCTGCTTTTACCAAATGCTGCTTTTCAGAGCTTGCACCAGCACCCTTAAGAGCCTGCGGATACTTCAGAGGAGCCAGTCTCACAGGCCTCACGCTGTGAATGGCAAGTAAGAGGAATATGGAAGGATAGGAGATTCAGCTGTGCAGTGAGCTAGGTCACGTTTTTTACTCCAGCCAATTCAGCACTGGAGAGCCTGATGCTGAAGAAGGGCCATCTGGTAAGTGTGCAGCTTGCTTTGAACTTACAGGGATGGAAACCCCAAAATAAAGAAAATCATCATGTGCACCCTGTTTTTATTACTTGTGCTAGAAGACGTGGTGAAACAAACAAGCGAGTTAGTGTTGCTATCTGCTTTTCATTCCTTTTTTAAGGAAGGTCTTCACTAAACAGCAGATTGACGCTTCCAGCTATGTAATTAGCATAGCTAGAGTTGTGCATCTTGATTCAACATGGTCTTTTAGTGTAGGCCTGGCCTCAGTGAGGCAGAGTGGGACATACAGAACAGTTTGTTTATCTGCACCATGATGTCTTGTAAATCCTCTACATAGATTTTGATACAAGTTTTCTGGTAAAAGTTTGCCAAAGATTTCTGGAGAGAGTTGCCTTATTTCTCCCGCAGCAGTAGGACACTTGCCCATGCCACTCATCAATTACTTCAGCAAGCAGCATTGCAGAACACAAGCTAGCTGCTTCCAGGCTGGGGTGGCATCTGGACATCAGCAGCAGCTGTGCTCTATCATTGTTATTCTCAGGAGTGAGATATCAGATAAAATTAACCACATATAGAACAGTCCCAATATTCAATTCCATTGCCCTATTGTGGGGCAGGCAAGATATGGCCCGTGGGCCAGACCCAGCCCACTAAGCCTTTGAATCCAGCCTGCCCCACCGGGACCCTCAGGCAGAGAGCAGCTGCTGCTCCATGCAACTCTGTGCCATGCTCCTGGAAGGGGAGGAAATGACACCCACTGCCCTCCCCCTCAGCACAGTCTTTCAGCTCCCAATGGCCAGAGCCAGCCAACGGGAGATGACAGATTGTGTTGAAAGCAGGGGCAGCATGTGGCAAGAGAGGCACTTGGAGCAGCCAGCCAGTTGCAGCAGACAGGGAGCTTGCCTGAGCGTCCCACTGGGTTGCTGGCCAAGAGCCACCTAGGTAAGTGCTTCCTGGTCAGAGTCTGCCCTTGGCACCCCAGCCCCTACCTACCCCCAGTTCCCTACCCAGGTCCCCATTCCCTTCTGCACCACCTAAACCCTTTGCACCCCCCATCCCCGCTCAACTCCCTTCCTGACTCTACCCCACCCCGAGTCCAGAATCCTCTCCTGCACCCATACTTCCTCCAGACCCTTGCAATCCCTTGCCTCAGGTCACAATCCCTCCTTCACCCAAATTCCCTCTCAGACCCTACACTGGCAGTGGGCAAGAGGCTGCCAGTGGGCCTACCAAGCCACTGGATCCAGCTTGCAGTTACCTCACCAAAACCCTTAGGCAGAAAGCAGCTCACACTTTAAAAATCCAGCTGTTCTCCATTCCAGAGGGTTGGGAAGGGAGGAGGGAGACGTCTCATGCTGTTCCCCACCCCCCAGCAAAAACCTCTTAGGTCCTATTGAGGAGTCTCTCCATTTCCGGCCAACAGGAGCTGAGAATTTTTTGCCTTCTCCCTCCCGGAGCGGAGCCCCACGGAGCAGCAAACAGCCTGCCACAGATAATTTGCCTCAGGTTTCTGCTGGTAAGCACCTTCCATCCAGAGCCTGCCTCTGGCACCTCAGCACCTCCTGCACCCAAACTCCCTCCCAGATCTGGCACTCCAGTCTCCTACCCCAGATCACAAGCCTTCCTAGCTTAGGTCACATCCCAAAACCCTGCATCCCAGTCCCCTCAGCCAAACTCCCTCCTAGACCCCATTTTCCCACATGTACCCCAGTCCCTTCCCCCAAGCTCCCTTCTGCGCCCAACCTCCATCCCAGACCCCAGAATTCCTCCATTAATATCCTAGAGGAGTGCAGCCCTAGTCCACTTTCCAAAATCTTGGAGTGCCCCCCCATCAAAATTATTACCTGCCACACACATACTCGTGCCTGTGAGTGCACACCTGCCTTTGAACAGAACCATACAAACCATGGCTGGTGCCTTGCTGTATCAGTCCTAAGGAGATGTGAGAATGTAACACATACAGGGATCAAGGGGAATGGGTTCAGTATCCTAAGTTTTGATGTCTGTTGTGATTACACGGACATACAGAGGTACCTTTGTATCTTCATCTGTTAGTATTGTGGCTGCAAGGGTCTCCCCCTCCATAGCCATGTAACACTTGAACCAGATGAGAGAGAAGACAAAAACTTGGGTTGATATGTTCCAGGAGACCCTGCAAGCCTGTCCAGCATCAGAGCGGGCACAGGGCCTGGAGGATGGACAACGATAAAGGGGAGAAGAGAAAAACACAGAAAAAGCAGTTGGATGTGCAGCAGCAGACGTCTGCCCTTCACACACACCGCAAAGGAAAAATGCTGCAGATACTGTTATTCCATGTTGGCTCTCCTCCTTCAGCATACAGAGCACTATATCAACCCCCCCCAGCATTCCACATGGCCTCAGGGCCAGTGCACTATCCTGGCACTCCTCCTGAGGGAACATTAAAGAAAACAGACTCCCAAATACTAATCACAGTTGGTACATGTGTAACAAATAGAAAGGAGTGTTCCTTCCCCTTTGCAGGAATTCTTTTCCCTTCATTTATTAAGTTGTATTAAATTGTACACATTTTTATTTGCCAGTTACATAATTGATTGGGTTCTAAAACATTATTTTGTTCTGTATTAGCTCATCCTCAGTACCAGCCAGAATGTGTGCGCCTT
Source organism: Pelodiscus sinensis (assembly GCF_052426305.1). Lineage (NCBI taxonomy): Eukaryota > Metazoa > Chordata > Testudines > Trionychidae > Pelodiscus > Pelodiscus sinensis. Next base: position 194,116,847 of record NC_143053.1, on the reverse strand, counting down.
GCTAGTTTCTTTGGTCACAGAACCCATAGCCTAATTCACAGACCATACAAAAAGGTGCCTTGGCAGTGTTATAGTCCCATATACACAACACTCACAAGTTTCATACCAGCCTGCAAAGTTGCAAGGCCATGCCAAGCATACTTTCTGATTCACTATTAAAATGATCTTCCAAAGCCTCCCCTAACTGTATACCATCCACTTCCTTCAGACCAAGGAATGTGACCTTTGCATCTAAAAGTTCTGCAACAACTACTCATCATCCCAAACCAACACAGCAATGCAAACCCACCAGTCAATACTTCCCTCCCCACCCAGCACTGGTGCTCCACCATTGCCAACAGCTCCATAAACCCTACCAGCCATCTGGAATTGGCTCTTTTTACCTCCCATAGCAATCTAGCCTCCAAGGAATCATCCTGTTCCCTGCAGCACTGCAAATGCAACAGAATCAGGTGCTCTCACACACAATACTTATGATACTAGTGCAGAGCGATGCTGAACAGGGATGCACAGGTTTGTGGGGATATTGATAAGAGGCTGAAAGTGGGGGATGCTGATGAAATTATATGAACTCTGCATAGCAATCCTCCCAGCTACACCTGCACAACTTGTTTTAACTCCCTGTGCTAGATGGTGGTAAGCTGTACAACAGAACAGATACACACATGCACTGAAATCTGCAGCAAGACAAGCCCTCCTGGCAAGGACACACACCACCTACACAAGAAGTTGGATGGGGACATGCAGGCAACGTAACAACTGCAACAGCTGTATTATAATATAACTTTGGTGGCCAGAGCTACAATCCATGGGTGGTAGGGGAGCCCAGGATCTCTCACTCCACCAGCTCCAACCCAAAGCCTTTTGGGGCTACCAGTCATCTGGCAATCAAAGCTGCTTAAGGCTGCCTTCCCTGAGCTACTTCCTTGCTCCCCATCTTCCCCACCCCTCACCCAGACCAGTTCAAGGCTTTTTCCTGCTGCAGTAGTTCACACCAAGGAAGTAAAAAGGAATACCTATGTCCAGAGTCTGTATGGCATGGGGGGGGAGAGACAGGAATAATTCTCTCACTGACTGTTTCTGGATTATGCTCTTTGGGACAGTTCCAAAGATTTCCACTTTCCTTCTGCTCTGAATTGTTAGAGTTGTAGGCCTGCTTTCTTCTAGTCTACTCCCAAACCAGCTGTTTCCCTGTCTTTTAATTCCTTCACCAGATGGAACATTTGCTGCAGGTGTGGCAGAGTGGGGACTGGGGCTGGCTGTGCCGAAAGTAATGCCTTAACCCCTTGTTACCCAGTGTGAGTTTTGTGAGTTTGGTCACTTGAGAGACTTCTGGACAGCTTTTCTGAGTGAATCTGCCTGGGAGCTCAGCATTAAGGGTTGCAGTGGGCAGGAATTTTTTTTTTCCTATACTGGAGGAACTGAAATGCTGACATTTTCTCTCATCCGAAATAGGGACAAAGAGTTTTTAACAACTCAGAACATTGTGAATTGATCATATGAAAACAATTCCAATCCGGGCAATCAAAAGAGTTTATTTTTGTATGTTTCAACTGCTACTTTTATATTTTCTTAACCTACATTTAGGTATAAATATGTTCAAAACTAGACACTTGTTTTGAAAATGGCAAAATAAAATGTTTCAAATGCTTTTTTCCTGCCCCCCCCCCCCCCTCCAAAAACCCAACCCTGGGAGATTTGTCAAAAACAGCACTTTCTTGTAAACAGCTTAGTTTTGATTAATCTGCATTTTCTGATCAAATCATTTGATCAGAAAATTCTCAGCCGCTCTATTTAGCTTCGAATACAAGCAGACAACATTGCACATGCACAAGGCAGCTATGCTTCATAGCAGAAGCGACAAACTGCAGCAATGAGACTTGTAAATATCAGTCTGCCTGAGCTGGTAGGCACAGAAACAAAGTTAGGTTGTTTGCTTTTGAAATGTTTGTTCTCTTATAGATGTAAATGGATACAGATTAAATTGCTTCAGCAGAAGCACTTTTTTTTTCTTGGACTGAATTATCACAGAAGTAACTAATCTGCACCTGTATTTGTGAAAACCCTAGAAGAGGCAGACTTACTTGCCTAATATTACACATGAGGGTTGGAACTAGAGCCAACATTTTGTGAGTCTTAGTTCAGGGCTCTATTTGCTAGACCACACACAGTGGCACAGAGGGTCTTTTTCTTACTTGTACTAAAGCCTCTTTACAGCACCCTTTAATGTTTATACCCTTAGGCTATGTCTACACTGCAGGTTTCTTTGTTTTTTTGTGCAAAAACTTCCGGAGCATCTACACTGCACATGCATTCTTGCACAAGAACAGTTACAGTAAGGCATTGGAACTCTGACGCAAGAACTCTGACGTTTGGTATGAGGAATAAGCCTTCTTGCACAAGAAGGCAGTGTGGATGGGCTGCAAACAGTTTTTGCTCAAGAACTGGCCTCCAGGAAAAAATGCAGGTGGCCGCTTAGATGCTCCGTAGGGACACTCTCAGCTCATTGCTTCCTGCTTGCTGCCCCCCCCTCCTTAAAGGCACAGGCAGCCTACTGAAGCTGCGTGGCAGCAGCGCCACAGCCAGCAGCTCTACCAGATGGCTCTGCGTGCTGCATCTCTGCCCCTGAGCCACCCCGAAAGCCTGCACCCCCATCCCAGGAGCCACCCCAGGCCTCCCAGCAGGCCCGGAGGGGCACAAAGTGGCAAGCCCCATGCTGGTCGGGGGCAGAGGTGGAGGCCCTCCTGGATCTGTGGGGGCAGGAGGAAGCCCTCCAAGACCCCTGGTCCCGGTGCCGGAATGCCGTCATCTTTGGCCGCGTGGCCCAGGCGCTGGCCGAGCAGGGCCACCTGTCCCGCACCCTGGAACAGGTCCAGGCCAAAGTCAAAGAGTTGCGCTTGGCCTACGTCAGGGACAGTGAGGGCGGGGGAGGGCAGGAGCTGACACCTACCCCCACTATGAGCGCTTGCACACTCTCCTGGGGGAAACGGAGGTGGAAGGGCCCTTGCCGATGGTCGACACTGGACACAGTGTTCCTGAGCCCCATGCCCTCTTCCATGACCCTAACATTACACCACACACTGTGGTTTGGGCCCATTTGATAGTCCTTATGTGAACACACACAGGTAGTTAAAAATCTTGGGAGTGAAGTGATCCTCCATGGATTGTAACACTGGGGAGATGTCACTGTGAATGAAGACCCCTTGTCTGTGTGCTAGCCACTTTGCATGCTGTGTCTGTCTGGCTGTCTATCACTGTGTACACTCCCAAAAGTAGAGCACATGGCTTCTAATCTCACTGTGAGCATACACCTTGATGCTGTAGTCATGTTTGAGTACACATCCACATTGCGTGGGAGCAAGTGTGGCAGATGAGGTCTGGATTCTTGGACCCCTGTCACTGATTTCCTTGGAGACGGAGTCAGGGCTACTGGGGAGTGTACTGTCCCTGCAGCAAAACTCAGTGGGCCAGAGGCCCAGGCTGCCTGCTTCCCCACTCCCCCTTCCCCCAGTCCATGGAGTGCATGGAGCAGGTGGTCACCAGCAAAATCCGGGCTGATCTGGAATGGCGGCAGCAGGCATGAGGCCAGTTCCTGCAGAGGTGCGACTGCATGTGTGACATAATGTCCACAATGACATCACACATCGGCCATGCCGTCCACCATGGCATGGCCTTGCCCTACCCTGCTGCCTCCCCCACCACTCCTCCTGCTATGCCTATGGAGAGGAGGTATTTGCTCAAGAGCGTCCTGCAAGTGTGGACGCTGCCTTGCGCAAGAGCGCATCACTTTTGCAATGTGCTCTGAGCAGTGTGGACACGCTCTTGTGCAAGAACTTTTGTGCAAGAACTCTTGCGCAAAAAGTTGTTGCTCAAGAAGCCTGCAGTGTAGACATAGCCTTAGTGTAAATGAGAATCAGGCCCACAATGTTTTATATGTAATTGTCACTACTCCTTCCAAAATTTGTGCATAGGAGGCCTCACTATTTTAAACAGTTTTGTGGCCTTAAAATGTCATTTTCTCTACCATGCCCCTGTTAGTATGGAAAGAAAGAGTTTTCTAACACCAATACCAAAAGTATATGCAGCCTCTAAACAATTGCATCACCACTCATCTTTATTCCATAACCTTGCAGAACTTCTGTTCCTTGCAAGCACTCATTTGGGAAATTGCCCCAGCAGGGTAGAAATATTGATTCTTTATATTGCTATGAATTCTATCAGTCTATTCCTTTCCCTCTAATCTATATTGTGTAAAAATTATACTAGCCCCCAAGTATGTCTGGAACGGCCCCAAGAAAATACATAAAAAACACACCCAGTCCATCTTCAACTTAATTCCACTGAGTTCAATGGAATTGCATGACGAATTAATTGGGATCACTATCTTTAACTGCATTCATTTTGGTAAACTTTCAATTACGTTATAATGAATGTTATTACTGTGCGTGGTTTAAAAATCATTAGAACATTCATTAGCAGCATATTGGTGCTCTTTTCTCATGGAGTGCAAGAAATTGGTTGGAGTTTATCCTTACGGAACTTCCTTTGTGCTTAATTGACATTTAAACCCAAACAATGTTAATAATGTAATCAATACACCAATGTGTGTTCAACCAGGAGATGCTATACAAAAGAAATGAGGCTGCAGTTGTATACCTGATGAGCTATTAAATCCAGATAAGTCATTGATGCCTAGCAGGTATGACAGAACAAGGGGGGATGCTATTTTAGATTTGGTTTTGGTGAGTAGCGAGGACCTCATAGATGAAATGGTTGTAGGAGACAACCTTGGCTCGAGTGATCATGAGCTAATTCAGTTTAAATTAAATGGAAGTGTAACAGGGCAGCTGCCCTGTACTGGCCCCTTTAAGAGCCAAACCCCAGCCTGGAGCAGGCCCGGGGAGTTCAGCCCAGCTGGGCGGCGTTGACCAATTAAGGCCCAGCTGGGAGCTATAAAAGGGAAGGGCTGCTTCAGCAAAGGCAGTGTGAGCCTGGCTGCTGAGGGAGCAGGATGCTCTCTGGAGCTAGGGCAGGGCTAGAGAGAGTCAGGCTGGGCCAGGGCGCTTGGACGGCCAGCCTGCTAGGCCTGTGGCCAGGCTGTGAGCCTGGCTGCTGAGGGAGCAGGACGCTCTCTGGAGCTAGGGCAGGGCTAGAGAGCGTCAGGCTGGGCCAGGGTGCTTGGACAGCCGGCCAGCCTGCTAGGCCTAAGGCAAGGCCTGCTGGACAGACACCAAACCCCCGGAAGGGGGGCTCAGAGCGAGTGACTTGAGCACTGCCGGAGGGCAGTGTGGCGAAGAGAGCAGCGCGACCGGAAGATTCCAGAGGGGAAATGCCACGTGAGCGGAGGCCTGTGCGGGCGGAATGGACTGATTCCGGGGACAGACGATGGACCCCCGCTACGGTGGGGAGTGACCCCCTCACAGGAAGGATAAACAAAAATAAATCTGAGACTAGGGTTTTTTATTTCAAAAGGGCTAACTTTAGTAAATTAAGGAAATTAGTTAGGGAAGTTGATTGGACTAAAGAAATTATGGATCTTAAAGTGGAGGAGGCCTGGAATTATTTTAAGTTAAAGTTGCAGAAGCTGTCAGAAGCCTGTATCCCTAGAAAAGGGAAAAAAATTATAGGCAGGTGTGTTAGACCAAGCTGGATGAGCAAGCATCTCAGAGGGGTGATTAAGAAAAAGCAGAAAGCATATAAGGAGTGGAAAATGGGAGAAATCAGTAAAGAAAGCTACCTTATTGAGGTTAGAGCATGTAGGGATAAAGTGAGAGGCTAAAAGTCAGGTAGAGTTGGACCTTGCAAAGGGAATTAAAATCAATAGTAAAAGGTTTTATCGCCATATAAATAGGAAAAAAACAAAAAAAGTAGGACTGGAGTGGAGGTTAAGGATAATCTAGGAATGACCCAATATTTGAACAAATACTTTGCTTCAGTCTTTAATGAGGCTAATGAAGAGCTTAGGGATAATGGTAAGTTAACAAATGGGACTAAAGATATGGAGGTAGATATTACCATATCCGAGGTAAAAGCCAAACTTGAACAGCTTAATGGGAGCAAATCGGGGGGCCCAGATAATCTTCATCCAAGAATATTAAAGGAACTGGCACATGAACTTGCAAGTCCATTAGCAAAAATTTTTAATAAATCTCTAAACTCAGGGGTTGTACCATTTGACTGGAGAATTGCTAATATAGTTCCGATTTTTAAGAAAGGGAAAAAAAGCGACCCGGGTAACTATAGGCCTGTTAGTTTGACATCTGTAGTATGTAAGATCCTGGAAAAAATTTTGAAGGAGGAAGTAGTTAGAGACATTGAGGCTAATGGCAATTGGGACAAATTACAACATGGTTTTACAAAAGGTAGATCGTGCCAAACCAACCTGATCTCCTTTTTTGCGAAAGTAACAGATTTTTTAGATAAAGGAAATGCAGTGGATCTAATCTACCTCGACTTTAAGGCATTTGATACAGTACCACATGGGGAATTATTGATTAAATTGGAAAAGATAGGGATTAATATGAAAGTTGAGAGGTGGATAAGCAACTGGTTAAAGGGGAGACTACAGCGGGTCATACTGAAAGGTGAACTGTCAGGATGGAGGAAGGTTACTAGCGGAGTTCCTCAGGGATCAGTTTTGGGGCCAATTTTATTTAATCTTTTTATTGCTGATCTTGGCACCAAAAGTGGAAGTGTCCTAATAAAATTTGTGGATGACACAAAGTTGGGAGCTATTGCCAATTCAGAAAAGGATCAGGATATCATACAGGAAGATCTGGATGATCTTGTAAATTGGAGTGATAGCAATAGGATGAAATTTAATAGTGAGAAGTGTAAGGTTATGCATTTAGGGATTAATAACAAGAATTTTAGTTATAAGCTGGGGACACATCAGTTGGAAGTAACGGAGGAGGAGAAGGACCTCGGAGTCCTGGTTGATTACAGAATGACTATGAGCCGCCATTGTGACATGGCCGTGAAAAAGGCTAATACGATCTTGGGATGTATTAGGCGAGGTATTTCCAGTAGGGATAAGGAGGTGTTAGTGCCATTATACAAGGCATTGGTGAGACCCCATTTGGAATACTGTGGGCAGTTCTGGTCTCCCATGTTTAAGAAGGATGAATTCAAACTGGAACAGGTACAAAGAAGGGCCACTAGGATGATGCGAGGAATGGAAAACCTGTCTTATGAAAGGAGACTCAAGGAGCTTGGCTTGTTTACTTTAACAAAAAGAAGGCTGAGGGGGGACATGATTGCACTTTTTAAATATATTAGATAAATACCAGGGAGGGAGAGGAATTATTTAAGTTTAATACGAATGTGGACACAAGAACAAATGGATATAAGCTGGCTAGTAGGAAGTTTAGACTTGAGATTAGATGAAGGTTTCTAACCATTAGAGGAGTGAGGTTCTGGAACGGCCTTCCAAGGGAAGTAGTGGGGGCAAAAGATCTATCTGGTTTCAAGATTAAACTAGATGGGTTTATGAAGGGGATGGTTTGATGAGATAACATGATCTTGTTAACTAATTGACCATTCATTATCAGTGGGAAATAGGTCAATGGAGGGATGATAGGAGTTACTATAGAGAACTTTCTGGGTGTCTGGCTGATGAGTCTTGCCCACATGCTCAGGGTTTAGCTGATTGCCATATTTGGGGTCGGGAAGGAATTTTCCTCCAGGGTAGATTGGCAGAGGTCCTGGAGGTTTTTCACCTTCCTCTGTAGCATGGGGTACAGATCACAGCTAGAGGATTCTCTGCATCTTGGGGTCTTCAAAGTATTTGAAGGCTTCAATATCTGACATATAGGTGAGAAGATTATTCTAGGAGGGGTGGGTGAGATTTTGTGGCCTGCACTGTGCAGGGGGTCAGATTAGATGATCATAATGGTCCCTTCTGACCTTAAAGTCTGAGTCCCTCCTCCCTCAGAAAGCATCCAACCCATCTGAAGACAATGAGGGGTACACTGTTGATGTGGGCAGGCAGGGCTTCCCCTAAAGGAGAATCTGGTCCCTTCTGACCTTAAAGTCTGAGTCTATGACTGGAGAGCTGAACAGATGAATCATCAGCCTTTTCTCTCCCCAGTCTGAATGATGAGTTAGGAGAATGAACAGAAAAATCAACATTGATTTGGCCTTGTGTGAGCCATACAGAAGTATCACTGTCTAATGCGAGGAACTGCCATCCACACAGAAAAAAAAAAAAGAAAAAAGCATGCTGCACATTTAGCAAACTCAGCAGCTTTTGTTGCAGAAACCTTTGAATGGAAACACACTGTTCCCAGGAGAGTCCTGGTCTTTAGTCAGGATGCAGTCTTTTCACAGCTTGACTTCTTATGGAGCCAGCTGAGGCTTAAATTGTAATGATAAGAGATTAAATTTACATGCACACTGAGATTTACAGCATAATAACCTCAGCTACTGAATGAACTGAGAAAGAGGGAATGGGGGTGGGCTCTCTGGAACAGACTGGCTCCCATCACACTTGCTTTGCCTTACCGTGGCAATCCAAAGCAATCAATCTAGATGCCTATTTTCAGATTTTCCTTATTCAGGAGAATCCCTGGAGTGACTCCTATGTCACTCCCATCATTATCCTTAGCATAAGGAAGTTTCAGTGTGATCAGAGTGTCCCTATGCCCCAGTGTACTCCAGTTACTCGACTGGCCCACAGAAAGCTGCACACAACCTCATGTATTTAATGCTGTAAAGCCCTCAGCCTGCAGTAGAGGTATTTTGCAGATGCTTGGCCTCCACCTTTTCCAGTCCTGGGCAGGTCAACTGCATCAGGGAACTTGGTCCTGTAATGCTTTATAGTGCACAATTTAACTCATCATGCAGTACAACCATCCTTTGATTTTCCTTTTACAATTCACCCTTCTGTCTCCCGCAGGAGCAATGTCACCGTGCTATACATTTATACTCATTGCAGGGTATCCACCATTGTCACTTATTCCACCTCTAAATTTGGCCACATATACTTCCGATTCTGTAACACTTAGGAGCTAAATCCTTAATTTTTTATACTCGGGCAAATTCTGATATTGTTCAATGGATGTTTGGCTGAGTAAGAATTGCATAAAACTACTGGCTTTAGAGATTAATGCTTATATAAATCTTCTTTTAGACAACAGGACATTAAAACTGCTACATTATAATATCTTTAAAAATATTTACTAAGGAAACTCTGTTAGAACTCTAATGTCTTACAAAATCAAATACTTTATATAATATAGCTTGTTGCAAATTTCCCTACTCCCACATTGGTTTTCACCCACCAGGAGGAAATAGACTAGGTTCTTGGTATATAATCAGAGAAAAAATGCTTAGAGAGACTAAGTGAATGAGGCATTATCTTTTATTGGATCAACTTCTGTTGGTGAAAGAGAAGCTTTCAGACACAAAGAAGAGCTCTGTGTAGCTTAAAAATGTATTTGTCTCACCAACAAAAGTTGATCCAATAAAACATATTAACTCACCCATCTTGTCTTACTAATATCCTGGGACTGACACAACTACACAGAAAATAATGCTTATTTTAAGCTTTTAATCTTTCCTTACATAATATCTAAAATCTCAAAATGCAGTGGCTGGCAAATTCAGCATATAATAAATTCTTGTGAAGCCTAGATCATCACTGCTGCCTTGCTCTTTGTGGTCATTTCCACATGTGTAAATGGAGTATTGAACGTTATCCGATAAGAATGATTGCATTTTATCTCCACTGCACACAGTTAAATAACTCCATAAGGGGCAAGGCAACAGGGAAATATTCAGGTTTCTGGCCTACACTTGACCGGGATGAAGCTCCTGGAGGTTTTTGTTTGTTTTTACAGAAACTCAGATCCCCAGGTGGTCTGCATTTACCTGTTCAGAGGACTACCAGGCCTAGACTCTGCATATTTTTAAATAGTGAGATATGACCTATTCTTTTTTGCCCGACTTTGTAGTTCAAACATTTTATTAAAAATGTATAAGTTCATAGCCTACATTTTAGAAGTCCATAAAGTCATCATACCTCAGTTTCACTCTTGCTAGATAGAGTATTTTTTTGGCTTACAGAGGGTATGTCTACACTACAGAGTTAGTTCAAACTAACGGACATTAGTTCGAACTAACTTTCATAGGCGCTACACTAGCGCTCCGCTAGTTTGAACTTAATTCGAACTAGCGGAGCGCTTAGTTCGAACTAGGTAATCCTCATTTTATGAGGATTAAGCCTAATTCGAACTAGCTAGTTCGAATTAAGGGCTGTGTAGCCCCTTAATTCGAACTAGTGGGAGGCTAGCCCTCCCCAGGTTTCCCTGGTGGCCACTCTGGCCAACACCAGGGAAACTCTATTGCCCCCTTCCCAGCCCCGGACTCCTTAAAGGGGCACGGGCTGGATACGGTGCCCGTGCCAGGTGCAAGCCTGCCAGCAACCAGCCAGCAGACCCTGCACCTGGCACGGCTTGAGCCAGCCACCCGATGCCCCCCAGCCCTCCCCCTCTTCCCGGGACCAGGCTGGCGGCTCCCGGGAGCTTGCCTGGGACCGCAAGAGGTAGGCACCCACCTGGGCTAGTGCGGACATTGTGGACCTCGTCCACGATCTCGGCACTAGGCACAGGAAAGTGGCCGTCTAGGGCAGGAGAGCTGCCAGCCTGGCCACCCAGGAGCAGGTGTGCATGAAAATCAAGGGGGTCCACTGAGACCCCCGACCCTGAGCCCTGAGCTTACAATGGCCGTCCTGGGTCAGACCAAAGGTCCATCTAGCCCAGTAGTCTGTCTGCCAACAGCAGCCAACCCTAGGGACCTTGGAGAGGATGGACCGAAGACAGTGACCAAGCCATTTGTCTCGTGCCATCCCTCTCCAGCCTTCCACAAACCTTGGGCAGGGACACCACTCCTACCCCCTGGCTAATAGCACTCCATGGACCCAACCTCCATGACTTGATCTCACGTCCCTTTAAACTCTGTTCTAGTTCTAGCCTTCACAGCCTCCTGCAGCAAGGAGTTCCACAGGTTGACTCTTTGCTTTGTGCAGAACAACTTTCTGTTACTAGTCTGAAGCCTGCTACCCATTCCTTTCCTTTGGTGTCCTCTAGTCCTTCTTTATGGGAACTAATGAAGAACTTTTCTTTATGCACCCTCTCCACCCAACTCCTGCTTTTGGAGACCTCGATCCTGTCCCCCCTCCGTCTCCTCTTTTCTAAGCTGAAAAGTCCCAGTATCTTTAGCCTCTCTTCATATGGGACCTGTTCCCAACCCCTGATCATTGTAGTTGCCCTCCCCTCTCCCACCCTCTCTCTTCCCCTCTCCCACCTCCTTTTCCCAGTCTCCCCAGTTTTGTTCAATAGACAGATTCCATTTTTTAACACAATTTTCCTTTATTTTGTACATCAAGAAAAGGGGCTAGGGAAGGGTAGGTGGAAGGAGGTGAGGGAGGAATGGTGTACGAGCCCCCGATGGGGAGGACTGGGCTGGCTCTGTGGGCTTCTGGGGGTGGAAGCTCTCCTGCAGCCCCCCAATTGCCCCCTCTCCCCAGATGGCAGCCTGCGGCAAGTGCAGCCGGGCTGATGGCCGAGTGCTGTGATATGCCCAGTGTGGGCACTCCGGGCACTCCAAGCCAGGATTGGTTTGCAAGCGGGGCACCCTGAGAACTGTCTGTCCAGGGTGGGGGTCGGGTCCCTTTAAGCGCAGCCCTCGGCTAGCCTGAGACAGCATCTCCACGCTCTAAGTCCTCCTCTGATGCCCTGCTGGCACTGCTTCCGGCCATCCTTAAGCCCAGTTCAGGGTCCACTTAATGTGGACATGCTAGTTCGAATTAGCAAAATGCTAATTCGAACTAGTTTTTAGTTCTAGACGCGTTAGTTCGAATTAGCTTAGTTCGAATTAACTAATTCGGACTAAGTTAGTTCGAATTAGCGCTGTAGTGTAGACGTTCCCTGAGTGAGTTGGAAACTGAGGACCTCTGATCAAAGCAAAAAGTTCTCACCTCCCTAGCCAAAACAGAAGTCAAAGTACATAAAACAGTCTTCCAGGGTCAGTAGTTTCTACACAACCCTCTCTCCGGGTTCCAGCATAGCTTATTTGCTCAAAATAACCCATACCTTTATTTTCTTCTGGATACTCTTTAGCAGCTTGTCTGTAGCTGCAGTGTTACCAGTTCTCATGATTTTCTCACAATTCTAGTAATCTGGGGAAAGGAAAAGGGTTCACCCAAATCATGATGAAAATGTGAAAAAAGGCAACCAACTTGCCAATTTTCTCTTATTCAAAATGGCCACTCTTTCCCTTTATTAATGTGGGGGGGTGAAGCAAACAAGATGGCTGCCATTTATCTGCAGCCTATCTGTGTTTGGAAGTAAATTGCCCCTATGAAATATAGCTGCCACCTCCCACTCTTTTCAGTAAGATTGAAGCCATGCCCACCAGCAAAATGGTTGCCAGTTTTGTTCGGGGAAAGGGGCATACAGGATGTTATTAGGGCATGATTTGTGAGGAGCACGGAGACCCTAGAAAAGTAACATGGAGGGCACAGGTGGCAGAAAGGGGAATGTGGGAGAGAAGAGGAAGACTGAAGCACTACAGGAGGAGACCAAAGGCATGGGGGATGGAAGTGATAAAACAGCAGCCAGTATAAGTGTTAAGGGAGTCCTTTCTAAGTAGTCAATGAGGACTGTGTTGTGTGTGTATTTATGGCTGGATTATGAGCTTTCAAAGCTCTGGCAGGGAGTTTCCACCTACAGCTTCAAATTCTGGAAGATACATACAAAATCCCACACATTTCTTTTAGAAAAATCTCATGATTTTTAATTCAATAATGTGTTCTGGGGATCTGACTCATGATCATAGGGTTGGCAATAATACCTAGGGTTGGAAATAATGAAATAGGTGTTTCTGGGGACCTTTTTAGCAGAGCCCATCCCAGACTCTCTTCCTAGATCACTCTCTGGTGAGCTTCCCCCAAGCTGTATTGCCCTAGCCCTGAATTTTGGAGCTAGGCCTCCCAGATCATTCCCTGCTCTCTCCCAGTAAGGAATGGTTCCTCAAGTGAGATTCTTAGCATGCTCTTATTCTTGTCACTTCTCCTCTATAGAGAGCACAAACTGTCTCCTATATTTTCCAGTAGGTTTAGCACTAATGGATGCTAATCCTATGGCTTGCACTGTGGCTAGACACAAGGGCTACGTCTACATTGGCATCCCTTTCTGGAAAAGGGATGCTAATGAGACGAGTCGGAATTGCAAATCCGCGGGGGATTTAAATATCCGCCGCGGCATTTGCATTTACATGGCTGCCGCTTTTTTCTGGCTTGGGGATAAGCCAGAGAAAAGCGCCAGTCTAGACGCGATTCTCCGGAAAATAAGCCCTTTTCCGGAGGATTTCTTATTCCTACTTGAAAATAAAGACCTTGAAAGTAGGAATAAGAAAACCTCCGGAAAAGGGCTTATTTTCCGGAGAATCGCGTCTAGACTGGCGCTTTTGTCCGGCTTATCCCCAAGCCATAAAAAAGCGGCAGCCATGTAAATGCAAATGCCGCGGCGGATATTTAAATCCCCCGTGGATTTGCAATTCCGACTCGTCTCATTAGCATCCCTTTTCCGGAAAGGGATGCCAATGTAGACGTAGCCAAGAGGAATTGAACAGGGATGAACAAACATGTGTCAGACTATCTTAAAAATCATGGTGGGATTTTTTTAACTTAATAATAAAACATGAAATTATTACCACTGAACTTGCTTGTTTTTATTTAAAAACAGTCTCATGTATTTTTGAATGTGTAGCATGGACAATATTGTGTTTTCCAATCATTTGTTAGTTAAAGAAAGGAAAGTGTGCTTCTTGCAAAGTCACTTGGGGCATATCTAGAAAGATAGGACATAGTCAGACTCATTAAAATCAAACTTAACAAAACATATGGAGCATGTATCCTTTATTTTTGGCCTTTATTTTTGTCATTGTTGGGTCATGTACCACTTCAGCACATTCCTTCTACTGGGCCAGACTCTCATTTTGATAACTAAGCCAAGGGCTTGATCTAAACAGGCAGCATTTAACAAAAGTAGCTCCAAACATTATCATTTAGTCGTTAAAAGGAAAAGACAACCTTAAAATCCTGGTATATTACTTCGTGGGATGTATTGAACATGCTGAGTACCTAGTGTCAAGGAGAAGCAGGAAAGTTCTGGAAGAGGTTCTTCAAAGCTTATGTATAATTGCAATGGGAGGATAACTAGCACTTATAAATGTCTATATTTTATTTGAATAAATAGCTTTCCAGAGTCCTTTCCTTTACAGGTCCCAGAAGCTTCACCCCTCACAATCAAATTGCTGAATAAATTGAATAAATCTGGAATACTTATGACAGATTTAAAGGTTAGCCATCACCCAAAAATGGCAAATCACATAGCTTTTCATGTCTTCATTAAAATAAAATAACATCATTTTAAATCCTGGAGGGGGGAGGAGGAAATTTTAAGTCATCCTAATGAACAGAAGTAGAAATAAATGTCAGCCCACAGAAAATATCAGTGAAGTCTATTAGATAACAAAGAAGATGAAATGAAACTACAATCATAGAGGTTCTGGATAATACACTTAAAGGTAAAGTTTTGTTTTCCCGAGTCATTGGTGCTGACTGCAGAAAAGCAAGAGCCCAGAACCTACAAACCATTCAAAACATCCATACCACATAAGCATCAGCTGCAATCTTAGAATTATACAGATATTTCATATTAGGGCAGTAGGATGGGGAGTCAACAAACTCAACATTCTTATGAATAAATTCACTCTTAGGCTATGTCTACACTGGCGCGGTCTTGCACCAGAAATATGCAAATGAGGCTAAGCATGCAATATCACTGAGCTTCATTTGCATATCTAATGAGCCGCCATTTTTGCAGAAGAGGCTCTTGCACCAGAAGAAGCTGTCTACACTGCCCCTTCTTGCACAAGAAAAACCCTCTTGTGCAATGCCGTTATTCCTGAAAATAATCAGTGTAACGGTATTGCACAAGAGGGTTTTTCTTGCGCAAGAAGGGGCAGTGTAGATGCTCCTTCTGGTGCAAGAGCCTCTTCCGCAAAAATGGCAGCTCATTAGATATGCAAATGAGGCTCGGTGATATTCTACGCTTAGCCTCATTTGCATATTTCTGGAGCAAGATCGCACCGGTGTAGACATAGCCCTAGTGTATGAGAGAGTAATGCCACTGATTTCAATGGACTATCAGCTTTGCTCCTGTGATGAGTATGGCCTCTGGTATTTATTTAGTTCTTTTGTTGCTCAAATCCTTGCACTTTTAGAAGAGGCGTCTATTTTAGTAATTTATAGAAATCTACATCATTGAAGTATGGGCTTAACTGGGTATCTTCTATTCAAGTATTTATTTAAGAAGCAGGATAAAAACCTATCAGGCTTTTTGGGGGGAGTGAGAGCAGTAAACTGGTTTACATTTTTACAGGTCTCAGCGTTGTTTGTATTTAAATCTATTTCAAAACCAGTTAGCCTTGCGGTGTCCCCGGTTGATAGAGAGGGGTGCAAAAGTTTTTGAGATTAAGGAATTCAGAGGGTCTGATTTTTTTGTAAAGAACAAAAGAAAAATCTCCGTATTGCTGTATTGTGAGCATTTATAGGTTGGCCTGTGACTCTGGGAGGTTTTGGAAAGGGTGACACTCACTTTGTACAGCTACTGTAGCACATGTCTTCCTGCAATCTGCTGTGTATTGGCCTCTCTTGGAGTACATAGCTGCCACTAGCAAATTATACACTTCCTTTTGGGGTGCTATTGCTTGTGCCCATCACCCTCTATCACCCTCTATGACAAATCACACACATACTGTGTCAAGAATTAAAGGAGATTAATATAATTAAAGCACAATAATATAATGCCAATCAACATGGATTATAGAAAACCTAATCAATGTGATGTTTTTTCAATAAGACTAGAAGTTTGGTTGATAAAGGTAATAATGTTGATGTTATATATTGAGACATCGGTAAGGCATTTGATACTCTGAGACATTTTGATTAAAAATTAGAATATAAAATTTAAAAAGCACATATTCAATGGATTAAAACCTAGCTAACAGATATATTTCAAAATGTAATTGGAAAGAGGGAATCATCAAGGGGATTGGTTCTTGTGCCTGTGCTCTGCAACATTTTTATTTATGACCTGAAAGAAAACACAAAATCATCACTGATCAACTTTACAAAGGATACTAAAACTAGAGGAATGGTAAATAATGAAGAGGACAGCTCAGACAGAGCGATCTGCCTCTCCTGGTAAGCTGAGGGCAAGCAAACAATATGTATTTCTGTACAGCTAAATGCATACATCTAAGAACAAAAAATGGAGGACTATATTCTGGGAAGCTGTGTCTCAAAATAAGAATTGGGAGTCGTGATGGATAATCAGCAAACATGAGCCCCTCAGTGTGACTGTGGCCAAATAGACTAATGCAGTCCTTGAAAGCAGAAACAGGAGATCTGAAGGAGGAGTAGAGAGACTTTTGACCTCTGTATAGAGCACTGGTGCGATCGCTACTGGAATAGTGTATCCAGTTCTGATGTTCACAATTCAAGAAGAATGTTGATAAATTGGAGAGCGTTCAGAGAACAGCCATGAGAATGATTAAAGCATTAGAAAAGTTGAAGCTAGACAAATTCATACTGAAAAATGTGGTAGTTAACCATTAGAACCATTTACCAAGGGTCCTGGTGGGAGTCTCCGTTACGGACACTTTTTGAATCAAGGTGAGTTGTTCTGAAAGAGGTGCTCTGGGAATTATTTTGGGATAGCTCTGTGGTCTGTGTTATACAAAAGGGCAACCCCAATGATCACAATGATCCCTGCTTCCTGGCCTTGGAATCACAGGCAGGGAAAAAAGAGGCGGATGAAGAGAATGCTGCTACTGTAGGAGCTATTGCTACCATGGGACAACTACAGAAAGCACTGTAGGAGATCGTCTTAGCTGACAGAGATAAGGGTCCCAGACTGGTGTGGCCTCCTCCCAGCGGTAGGGAGAGACGTCAGAGCTTCCTAGTCTCAGGAAATTTCCCTATGGTGCTGAATATGACACAAGTAGCAGGTCTACATACTGTAACTTTGGGACAGGAAGGAGAGGTAAATTGGGATTCATGGCTACTTGGTCTGACCACCTGCTATGTAGGTGTTCTGATCTAGAACACACTGTAGCCAAGGACACCATTCCACAGAGATACAGTGCTTTATTGCATCTGATGAGTCCAAAGTCCTCCTAGCTTTGCTTCTTTTCTCAGGATGTGGCCCTAGAGGAATAATAATTTACCCAGCAGAATTCTTCTGAACTATAGTTTCCTCCAGCCTCAGAAAGTCAATGTCCAGGGACTGTGTTTTGAAGAGGTTTTACTTGCTCCTTACCCAAGGAACTTTTCAGTGTTTTATTTAGGAGTTTGCCCCAGTTAAAAAATAGGTAACTTAGGCTCAAGCCAATTATTATATGCCTAACACTTGCTATAGCAGTCTTTATCACCATAGTACTGTACTTCTAAAAGGATGTTTCAGTCTAACATACCAGCTACTAGAAGTCCAACATAGTTGGACTCTGGAAAAAAGAAAATGTAGTCAATGATGATCCCACCTCTTGTTTGCTGTTGCTTGATTTAGAAACACCCAGGGCACGTCTACACTTCAGGGCAAAAGTCTATTGCATAACTTTCTTTTTTATAGCTGAAGTCGAAATAGCTTAATTCGGCACACTTCCTTTAACTTCCCTTACTCGTCATGAAATGAGGGTTACAAGAGTCAGAGTAAGAAGTCCTCCATCTCAACATTAGTTTGAAATAATGGCTTGCTGTGGAAACTTGCATTTGTTATTTCAGAATAACATCAGTTATTCCAAAATAACGCTGCTGTGTAGACATACTCCCAGAGTCCAGAGGACAGGGTGGTTGGTTATTTTGTTACTGGATTTTGCATATGTGCATGTGAGATATGCCAGCTCTTGTTATGGTTTTTGTTCTGTGTTTGGCTGTTGTGCCTGATGGGTTTATTTTAATGAAATCTGCTGTCAAAGACATTGTTGCCAACAGTTCCTGCCTAGTCAGGGAAAATTAGTGAGTTTTCATTCCTATTGGACCAGAGAGCAGTGGTTAGGACTCTAGTTGCTGCACGAGGATCAAGAAACACTACTCCAAGAACAGGTCTACTAAATTATTTGAACTATAACCTTAGGCTACATCTATACTGCTTCCTTCTTGGGCAAAAGCCTATGCAAATGAAGCACAGATTAGCATACTGCTGTGCTAATTTGCATAATTAATTAGGGGACATTTTTGCACGAGGCTTTTGTACAAAAAGGAGCTGTGTAGATGGCTCCTTTTTGCGCAAAAACCCCCACTTGCGCAAGAGCCGTTCTTCCTGAAAAAATGATAGTGGCGATATGGTAATCCATGCTTCATTTGCATAGGCTTTTGTGCAAGAAGGAAGCGGTATAGATGTAGCCTCAGTGAGGAGCTGAGCTAGGTCTGTCATGGAACAAGTGTGTTATTATAGAGGTTATGTCTACATTGCCCCTGTTTGCACAAAAAATATGCAAATGAGTCAAAGCATGGAATATCGCCTTGCCTCACTTTCATAATTAATTAGGCTCCGTTTTTGTGCAACACTTCCTCGAACTTAAAAGTCTTCTGGAAATTGTGTTCCCTTATTGTTCATGAACTTATGAGAGATGTATGTAGCCCTAAATGCCATTCAAGTTTATTTTATTCTAGGTTTCTATATTTGATAGTTTTACAAAATGCACACATTTGCCAGAAGATCTTTTTGGTGGGTTAACTCAGGCTTTTTCCTCTATATTTTTATGGAATAGTTTTGATTCTACATTACTTGTGAAATTAGATTTTTTTTTTCAGACATTGCTTTTGCTGCCTTCAGAAAGGTTAAATAATAAACTTTCTATTTATTACTGGGAAAAGTTTATGATTTGCTTTCTTGTGAAAAATAGATATGAATACCACTATGATTTCCTCCAGTTTATGGTGACCTTAGAGTGTAGGGTTTTATTACAAAATTGCATTTTGTTGACATTCAGGTCAGAGTTGTGTGATCACATGATCAAATGCCCCCAAATCTCTTCAAGAAGTACAAGGAATGCTTTCAGAAATTAATGTATAATTGGCCTAGAAGGGAACACTCAGTTCAGTAGATTTTTAATACATTCAGCCCCAGGTCATAAAATCCCTCTAATACAGGGAGTTACAAGTTATCGCCATGGGAAAGGAATTGAAATAGAAAATTTCTTATAAAAGAATAATTCAATGTAGCCACTTTTTGGAGTTATCTATTGCTGCTGACCAAACTTTAAGGGCATTTTTGAAGAAAGAAAAGAGCTGGAGAAAGAGCACAGGAAAAGGAGAGAGAAGACCTGCTTTTCCTCTCATTGACACTATTTTTACACTAGGGCTACGTCTACACTGGCCCCTCTTCCGTAAGGGGCATGTAAATTTCAGCAGTCGTCGTAGGGAAATCCGCGGGGGATTTAAATATCCCCCGCGGCATTTAAATAAACATGGCCGCCGCTTTTTTCCGGCTTTTAAAAAAGCCGGAAAAGAGCGTCTAGACTGGCCCCGATCCTCCGGAAAAAGCGCCCTTTTCCGGAGGGTCTTATTCTTAATAAGACCCTCCGGAAAAGGGCGCTTTTTCCGGAGGATCGGGGCCAGTCTAGACGCTCTTTTCCGGCTTTTTTAAAAGCCGGAAAAAAGCGGCGGCCATGTTTATTTAAATGCCGCGGGGGATATTTAAATCCCCCGCGGATTTCCCTACGACGACTGCTGAAATTTACATGCCCCTTACGGAAGAGGGGCCAGTGTAGACGTAGCCTAGGGCTACATCTACACTGGCAGCTTCTTGTGCAAGAACTCTTTTGCAGAAGTGTTCTTGTGCAAAAACTCTTCCAGAAGAGAGTGTCTACACTGGCATGTGGTTTTGCGCAAGAAATGTGCTTTTGCGCAAGAGCATCCATGCCAGTGTAGATGCCCTCTTGCGCAAGAAAGCTCTGATGGCCATTTTAACCATAGGGCTTTCTTGCGCAAGAAATTCATGTTGCCTGTCTACACTGGCCTCTTCTGGAAGAGCTCTTGTGCAAAAGGGCTTCTTCCTGAGTGGGAGAGTCAGAGTTCTGGCACAAGAAGCCCTGATTTTATACATTAGAACGTCAATTTACTTGTGCAAGAACAGCCAGCCAGTGTAGACAGGCAGCAAGTTTTTGCGCAAGAGCAGCCGCTTTTGCACAAGATCACACCTTTTACTGTAGTGTCTATAGGCTCCAACCAAAATCAGGACCCCATTATGTCAGGTACTCTTCAAACATAAGAAGAGACAGATCTTGTCCCACAAACGCTTACAGTCTAAAGCAAAGGTGGGGAACTTTTTTGGGTCAGGGGCGCTGACTCTCAGAAAAATCAGTTGGAGGCCAGGGCCTGTGGGAAGGTGGTGGAGGTGCTGGAGTGCCACAGAGGGCTTCCCAATATTGGGGAAGACCCTAACCCTCAGGAGCCAGCTCCAGGCAATCCAGGAGCTGCATCCAGCCCCTGGTCCTGAGGTTCCCCACCCCAGGTCTAAAGTGACAAAAAAAGATAAAGATGGGGAGGATAAACAGAGGCCTAGAGGGTGAAATGACATAACCAAGATCAGATGGCAAGTCAGCAGCAGAGATGGATTCCAGAAAAAGCAGAATTAGCCTCAAAATGCTTAATAAATGACCCCCTCAATGGAAAGTACCATATGCCCACAGAATAGCATGTTCTTATTAAGGCTGTGTGCAATTTAATGTGAATTATGATACTTTGACCAAATATTTAAAAAACTACTTCAGAGAACATGAGTGTGAAAAGATACATCCAAAATTATCCAAGAGGGTGTATTAAAAGTATTAATATCATCCTTGATTTGTCTTCCTAGCTGATTTCAGGTCTCTTTAATAGCCCTTCACAATGGCAGTGACAAAACGATATGTCACTATCAGCTCCTTTTGCACACAACTCTGAAGTACCAGTAGAACCTGAATTTTTCCTCACGATAGCCTGTTAGAGGGTCTTCCATCTATCAATTTATAACTAAGCCCTGTATATGCTGCTATCACTATAAGCTTCTCACGGGCTGTTCAGCTGTCAGAATGTAGTCCCTCAACCTAGAAGTATAGTTCTAGGTTCTAGCAACCTCACGGGGGCTGGGTAAATTCCAAGCTGGGGAAGGCAACCCCAGCCCTTCTCCTTCCACAACCACTCCCCCCCACAATGGAGCCAAGCCCGCTCCCACCGCAATATCTGGCCCCTACCCCCAGGATACAGCCCCCATCTCCCTCCCCAGTGAGTACCAAAGCCACAGCCTAGCATGAGCAATGTTGGGAAGACAATGTGCTCCCTTGTGTATATTACCTGCCACCCATAAATACCATTACATGCATTTTCTTCCATGAGGCTTTTATCCTTGTATACCTACAGGTTATGGCAGACCTATGTAGATTAACACCACCAATGGTGATGAAAGATAGCATCTGGCTACAGAAACAGGAGGAGCCATCCCAAAAGCTCATTTGGGAGTTAGAAGTCTCCACCATCTAAACAGTGGTTCATAGATATTAAGGTCAAAAGTGATTCCTATAATTATGTAATTTGTCCTGCTGTGAAATATAGGCCAAAGAACCTACCCCAGGAAACTCTGCATCAAGTCCATAGGGGTATGTCTACACTACTCTCCTAGTTCGAACTAGGAGGGTAATGTAGGCATACCGCACTTGCAAATGAAGCCCGGGATTTGAATTTCCCGGGCTTCATTTGCATAAGCGGGGCGCCGCCATTTTTAAAACCCCGCTCGTTCGAACCCCGTGCAGCACGGCTACACGGGGCACGAACTAGGTAGTTCGAACTAGGCTTCCTAGTTCGAACTACCGTTACTCCTCATTCCACGAGGAGTAAGTAAAGTAAGTAAACAAACCAGAGCAGCCTGGTAGCAGCTCTCTCCGAGTGGCTCCGCGGACTTCTTTGAAAAACACTGCCCTCTTCCAGTTAAGCAACATTTTACACACAGGAGGCAGAGGTGTAAATGAACAGAAAATATGTCAGACAATAAAGGGCTTTTCTACACAGCCACACAGCATGGACAGCAGTGATTTGAGTTACATTGTGCATTGAAGTGTTGCATTGTAACTCCCCCAGGTTGTCTCTATCAGCAAGAAGAAACATTTACTTACATTGTGTTGAGTTGTTCTTCTAGAATATATAGCAGAACTGCTCTTCCAAATTGAGCATCTGCCCTAGATGTTGATGCTAGAGAGTAATTGTTGGTAAATGTGCATACTGAGACCATGACATTGCTCTACTAATTTCAATGACAGGAACTCTGCTGAACATGCTGCCAGGGTAGCTTGAGTCTTAATAGAATTGAGCAGTCATTCAACTTAGTAGTGACTATTCATGATGTAAGAAGTCTTCATACCATCCACAATGCATTTGGATAATCTGAGAGGAGATTTGTAGACCAACAAACTACCCACTAATATGAAAAGTCTAGGAGATTTTCTGAATGATCTTGTCCTACTGTGACACAGTATATCTAGCCAACATTGTATAATAGTTCACTATACTGATCTGAATGGGCAAAGAATAAACCTGACCAAAATGGTTTAAAAAAACCTCTTGTGTGGAAAAATGTGTAGGCTTGTTTAGCTCTCTCATTTATTGCTGTGACTGTAAATAATGACAGTACTGGATGGGAATAAAAATAAATTCTCAAGGAGGGACTTGATCTTTTTATTTAGCCCTTTTCAAAGTAGGTGTGATAGGGTAGCCCATAATTCTCAAAGGGTATGTCTACACAGCAACATTATTTCAAAATAACTTTACTAGCATCTACACAGACAAACTATTTCGAAATTAAATTGAAATAATGGAGCGCTTATTTCAAAATTGGTAAACTTCATTCTATGAGGAATAATGCCAATTTTAAAATTGCTAATTCAAAATAAGTGCTGTGTAGACACTTATTTCGATATAGGGGGCTTCCGGCCCTTCCCAGGGTGCCCTGGTGGCCACTCTGGCCACAACCAGGAAAACTCCTCTCCTTCCCACCCTCCCCAGAGCCCTTAAAGGGGTAGAGTCTGTTTGGCCACAGGTCCTGTGCAAGCTCCAGGCCTGCCAGCCCAGAGCCAGCAGGCACTGCCCCTGACCCAGTTGCCAGCATGAGCCAGCGAGCCAGTGCTAGCTAGCCCTCCACCGCTCCCCAGGAGCAGTCTGCCAGCTCCAAGGAGCCTGGCAGGGGCCAGAAAAGGCGGGTGCCTTCCTGGTCCAGTGCAGAGATCATGGACCTCATTGAGGTTTGGGGGGATGCCTCCAACGTCCATGATCTCTGCTCTAGATGGAGGAATGCGGCTGTCTACAGATGGATGGCTGACAGCCTGGCCACCAAAGGCCACATGCACACCCAGGAGCAGGTGCGCATGAAAATTAAGGAGCTGCAACAGGCCTATGCCAGGACCACAGGGGGCACCTCCCAACCAGGGGCAGACCCAGACTCCTTCCCCTATTATGATGCCCTGGACCGCATCCTGGGGGGCCAGACAGTCCATGCCCCCCAGGTGGTCATCGACCCTGAGGCAGAGGGCCCTGCCTATGACACCAAGGAGGAGGAGGATGGCCAGCAGCTGCAGGAGCCTGGAGGGAGCATGCCGTGCATGGAGGACCCCTGAGCCGTCCCAGCAAGCCTGTCGTTGGTGTCATCCGAGACCAGGGAGGCAATGACATGTGAATGCCATGACTGTCCCCTTATGCAACGGGGGGAGGGGGAGGGAGGAGAGGGAGACAATGGATCACGCAGCAGCCTGTGCATCTGCCGAGCCACCCCTGGGCACGTAGCCCCAGCTGGCTGCCACACAGGGGCCTTGGCTTGTTACCCACATGCGTACATGTATGAAGGCACATGAGGTTCTCCTGACCCCGGGGTGGGACACTGCACGATGCCCTCCCTCCACAAGGCCCCTCTACACAGAGGCAGGGGACATCTCCTCCCCCTACAGACACACACACTATATACAGCACAGGGGGATGGGTGTAGTCCTGGGCCAGCTCCCACTCCCAGGGATAGCAGGACATTCCGAACATGGCCTCTGTGCAAGCGCATCATCTCTGATGGTGCGGAGACCTGCCATCCTCGCCATGCAGAGGCAGGCTGGGCTTCACCCACTGTGTCCTCAGGGATAACTGACCACTTCTCTTGTTTCTCCACAGTCGCAACAGCTGCAAGTGGAGGGTGCACCACCCTGCCCGGGACATCCTCCCGCACCCGGGCCAGCAGGCTGACTCGGAACCAGGAGGAGTACCAGCGGCAGCACCTGGGAATCCTGCAAGGCCAACACTGCACCCTGGAGCACTGGGTGCATGAAGACCTAGAGCTGCGGCAGGAGAGCTGGCAGGAGCTGCTTGCCCAGGGCCGTGCCATCTCTGACCACCTGCAGACCCTGGTGCAGAGATTGCTGCCTCCTGCCATTCCATCCCCTGCTGCCGCCCCAGCTACCGCTCCTCCTCCCACTCCCGCTTCTTCCCCCACACACTTGCCCCACCCTCCATACACGCTTCCCTCCTCTGCACCCGAAGTGCTGGGAGACAGGTAGGCCAGCAAGACCCCCAACCCTGAGCTTCTCCTCCTGCTTCCTCCCCTCGCCTCCCCCTTCCAGCTTCCTCCTCCCAGGTTTCCCCCTCCCCTCTCCCACCCTCATTCCCCCCACCCCAGTTTTGTTCAATAAACATAGTTTGTTTTTGTCAACACGTGTCTTTATTTAATGGGAAGGGGGGTTAGGGAGGGGTCAGTGAAAGGATGTGAGGGTGAAATGAGGCACAAGCCCCCAGTGGGGCACACCAGGGAGACTTTAGTCCTCCTCTGGGTGGAAACTCTCCCGCAGGACCTCCCGGATACAGACAGCCCCCCGATGGGCCTCCCAGCTGGCAGCCATGTGGGGCTGCACGTACAGGCCAGCCAAGTGGTCAGCCTCTGCCATCCAGCCCGGCAGGAAAGCTTCCCCTTCTTCTCGCGCAAATACGCAGCACACAGCACATTGCCACCACATGCATAATATTCTTCTTGGATAGGTCCAGGCAGGTGAAGAGGCCTCTAAAATGGGCCTTCAACTGGCTGAACGCCCCCTCCACCACGGTGCGGGCCCTGCTGAACTTGGTATTAAAGGCCTGTCAGAAGGGGTTGAGGTGTCCCGTGTAGGGTTTCCTCAGCCAGGCTTGTAGGGGATAGGCCACATCCCCCACCAGGCACACAGGCATGTCTATGTCCCTGACCCTGATGTGGCAGTCGGGGAAGAAAGTCCCAGCATGCAGCCTTTCGCAAACGGAGGAGTTGCGGTAAACCCGCGCATTGTGTGCTTTGCCGGACCAGCCCATGTTAATGTCCACGAACTGGCTCCGGTGGTCACACACAGCCTGCAGGATGTCCAAGAAGAATCCCTTCCGGTTGATGTACAGGGAGGCCTGGTGGTCTGGGGCATGGATGGGGATGTGCGTCCCGTTGATTGCCTCCCCTCCCCACAGTTGGAGAATCCCAGGGTGCCAAACCCCTCAATCTCTGTGTCCACATCAGTGAGGCAGATCACTCTGCAGAGCAGCACTCTGTTGATGGCCTTCACCACCTGCAGAGGGACACACAAACCCCTGAGAGTCACTGGGGTGTCAGGGTGGCTGAGAGTGCTACTTCCCCACCACTCCCTCATGCCCCCACTCCCATGAGCAACCCCCCTTGCGATCCTGGCCATCGTGGCCAGTCCATAGTGTGGGTGGGACAGAACAAACCCTCCCATGGAGGGGACTTGCACCCCCTACTTCCTTTTCCGTAGGGCAGCCCATCCCCTCCTCACATACCCCCTCCTGGCACAGTGGCCGGAGATTGCCATACCTGCATGAGCACTGCTCTGACGGTGGATCTCCCCAGGCCAAACTGGTTCCCCATGGAACGGTAGCTATCCGGCGTGGAAAGCTTCCATAGGGCGATAGCCACATGCTTGCGGAGGGGAATGGCGAGCCTCATGTGTGTGTTCAATCACTGCAGAGCAGGAGCAAGCCACTCACAGACCTCGAGGAAGGTGTCCTTCTTCATCCTGATGTTCTGGGTCCATTGTTGGTCTTCCCAGCGCTCCAGGACGATGTGGTCCCACCAGTTGCTGCTGGTGTCCAAATGCCAGATATAGTGTCCAGACTCCAGATGGGGCATGCTGGCATCCAGGAGCTGCAAGCTGCTCCTCCCTGTCCCCCAGGAGGGTCTGGAGGATGGCATGGGAGTTGGGCTGCAGCAGATGCTGTGAGACAGCCTGCAGAAAGCCCAGCCAGGCTTGCAGCAACACATCCAGAAGTATCAGAGTGCCCAGGGGCAGTTCTGGCTCCATGTTGCAGAGTGCTGTGGTATCCTGAGTGAGGGCAACCAGAGCACAAAGAGAAAAAAATGCTTTGCTGTCCCTCATTGAGGTAGGCAAGCAAGCAGGGAAACCTGAGAACCAGTTGTCCGGGGCGGGGAGTGGGGGTCCCTTTAAGCACAGGCCTCAGATAGCCTCAGGCAGCAGCCACACAAGGTAAGTCCTGACCTGATGCCCTGCTGGAACTCGTTTCAGCTGCCCTTAAGTGCGATTCAGCATCCAATAAGCATGGATGCACTATTTCGAAATAGCAGAATTCTATTTCAAAATGCGTTGTGTGTAGATGCATTATTTTGAAATATCTTATTTCTAATTAACTATATCAAAATAACTCTGTAGTGTAGAGATACCCAAAAGGACCAAGAAGTCCTTCATTAATTGAAAAGGCTAAACTGTTCTGAGTGGTGTGGTGGTAAGATAATAAATAGCTTTGTAACATTTCCTGAATTAGTTCCAAAGAAAGCTCTAGGACATCTGCCACTCTCTCTAAAAGAATTCTTAATAAGTCTTAAATTCATCTCCCAAAGTAGCCAGAGGTTTTATCCTGGGTAGGTGTTGAATGGTCTAAATCAGGGGTGAGGAACCTTTTTTGGGTCAGGGGCTGCTAACCCACAGAAAAATTATTCGGGGGCCAGAGGCTGCAGGGAGGTGGCAAGAGGGCTGGATTGCCAGCACAGGTTCCCCAATGCTGGAGGAGGCCCTAAGCCTCAGGGGCTAGATCCAGGCAACCCTGGGGCTGCATCTGGCCCCTGGGATTTGGTTCCCTACCCCTGGTCTAAATAAAGAAGGGGTATCTGAAACATCTCCATCCTCTTCCTCAAAGAGTCTTGCGATTCTGTACTCAGTTGAGGTACTGATAGAGAAATAGTGTTTTGATAGATTACTCAGGGAGGTTCTTGGGTGTCTAAATAATAATGAAGTGGCCAATAAATGATAAGGCCAATAAAGTCATGGATGCAGTCCCTATGCACTTTGGTATATGGGCCCAAAGTGGTTACCCCTGTGGAATGAAAGCTGATTCATGTGATGGAAGTCTAAAGGTATAGAGTCCAAGATAAATTCTCTTACAACTCTTATCCTGAGTGGATGAGGAGAGCAAATCTCTGGTAAAAGGTCTCAACTAGATGCTTAAGAAGATATTTCAGATGATAAGAGATGCTTTCCAGGAGCTGCAGAGGTTGGCATTACCTCCCTAGTCTGATAACTGCGTTAAAGGATGATAAATTATAGCAGTAACAAACTACTCTAACTAGCTGAACCAGCACACAATAGCAAGAAGGGAGCATTAGTCACCTGCAGTGAACATTGCTGTTTGCACTTCCAAACCCTTGGACAGGGAGCACTGCTGCACCGTTAGTGGGAGCCACATGTAAAGGAACTCAAAGAAAAACTAAAAGGTACCAAGTTCAGCTTAATTTCATCACTTTCCATGCCCCCATTTGAAAGAGAACTATAATAAAATGAACTAAATATCTTTTAGTTCACACTAGCAAGGACAACACTGGGTAGTTTCAGCACAGCATTAACCCACACTGCAACTCATACCCTATGGGGCTATGTAGTCCACCCTATGGGGCTGAGTAAATAAACTCTAAGGATATGTCTACACTACCACCCTAGTTCGAACTAGGGTGGTAGTGATCATACGAACTTGCAAATGAAGCCCGGGATTTGAATTTCCCGGGCTTCATTTGCATGTTGCCCGGCGCCGCCATTTTTAAATGTCCACTAGTGCAGACTCCGTGCCCTCAGCTACACGTGGCACGAACTAGATAGTTCGGACTAGGCTTCCTATTCCGAACTATCTGTACGCTTCGGGCAATTAACTGGGGCAATTTAAGCAGATCAGAGTGGTTTTTACTAGCGCTTCCCTACCCCACCCCACACACATTGCAGGTCTCCCAGATCACTTCAAAAATTATTAGCAGCACAGTGACTCTCTAAACATCTCTCTGCTACACCTTACACAAACAAACCTGGGCTCTCCTCTCAGTAAATTATTTTAGTGTTTTTCTTGAAAACCGCCGTCTGTCTTTATTTTGCACCTGGATTGCTTCCAGAAGGTGCTCATATGATATGAAGAGCTCACATATTACACAGCCATACATAGCCTAGCATTGTACTGTTAATGGTTTTGAACCAACGCCCTGGTATGAAACTGGTAACGTAGTCTTCTGCCTCACAGATGAGTTCCACTCTGAATGCTACTGATTCAATGTAGTGTTGCATTTCCCAAAGGGCATGTGCACAAACAAAATCTCCACACTGCCAAGTGTAACGCAAGGAATGCAAATTAAATGTATGGAAAATATCCCTTGTTAAAGGCTGGTGGGAGTCCTCTCCCCACCCACACGCCTAAAAGTGCAAGTGTATATGGGGTTTTTTTCTGATTCTAATACCCATTGTTCAATGACAGACATCACTGGAATAAGGGAATACAAAAAGTGTAAGCCAGAAATGGTTGCCTATAAGCATGATATCCTGCTAAACCAGACCTTCAGAAGAGACAGCAAATCTATGATCCTACTGGTGTCAGTATGCCTTCATCTTAGCTCACAACTTCATCACATCCAGTTTCTGATTATTTGCACTAAAGCAGCAGCTCAGCTTTTCACAGAAGCTCTGTTGCAAGTAGAACATATGTTGCAGAATCAGTCTCATTTATATGTCTCCTGTTTTTTGTGTCTGCATTATTTATCCAAGGAGATGGGGTGCTGGCAATGTGGAAATCAAGGATTCAGATTAATCTCTCCATATTTGTCTGATCCCGTCACCCATATATGCTCTTATAAAAATATATTTCTCTAGACCCTCTTAATCCCAATCTACCGAAGCAGAGCACACCAATAAAAAGAACAATGAAACAAACCATGGAACTAACAGGACATGTGCCAACCATCAGCGCTCCTCAGTCACTTGCCTTTGTTGTTCCCCATGGCTTGTCTGTTTCTTGCTGTCAAGTGTCCCCATTCACTGCTGGTGATGCCTTTTCCTGGTCATCCTAGGGATTAGGTCTGGCTAGGTGCAGTACCCTCTTCCACCGGTGTTTCTCCCATCATTCTTTCACCCTGCAGACCCCTCTCAATCCAAGAATCACAGCCTCCTCTTCATGACTCAGCCCTGCAAGTGGGTCACTGTACACGTCTCCCTCCTTTCTGGGGTATCAGTGTGCCTCCTGACACATGGGCTCAGGCAGTCCTCCTGCTCTCTGCCCTGCCAATGGCACTTTGTTCAGCAGCTGGTAGGGGGACCCTGGCCAACTCTCTACTCTGGCTCCCAGCTCAGGGGACTTTGTAATGGGTCATCAAGGTTTGACCTACCCCATTCCACATTGCTCCTTCCCCTGAGCCTTGCCTATCTCTCTGACTTGCCTTGTTCTATGGGCTTGCCAAACCTGCACCCTTCTTCCACAGAGTGACTGCAGACTCCCTCCCTACAGCCCCCTTCTACTCTTAGCTGCTGTTCCTGCCCAGCTGAGCCTGTTCTGCTTAAATCTCTGCTCCCTGTCTCCTTCTGCACATGCAGCCCAGGCTGTTAAATGGCCAGTTTAGCCATCTTAACTTTAGAGTGTCAGCTCCTCAGAGCAATGACCTTGTCATTTTCATTGTCTATAATGTTCCTAGCTCACTTTGGATGCTATATAAATAAGTGATATCCAAACAGCAGCCATCTTACTGCACATTCAGAGCATTTTTGAAGTGATATATTGAAAAAAAAAAGATACAGGTTCAACATTTAATACAATATATAGAGTGGAAACTAAATAGGAACATTCAAGATCTAACTATTACATTTCCAAAATTTCAAGATCTCATGATGAATAGCACTTTCACTTACAATGGACACAGTTTTACTCTATTAGGCTGTGCAAAACTAATATTTTAGACTAAGTCAACATCTAGGAACACTAATGACTAAACTAATGAAGGATAAACTGAATTTGTTGTGAGTATGACCTCTGCTGTGACCTGGATGTTAAGTCTAGTCTTTGTAAAAAGGTACGTGCTTAAACACAGGTATACAAAAGGAGGGGATAGGTGAAACTGGTTTAAAACTGTGAGAGGACAAATAATGATTGGAGGGAATTTGGTGCAAAGGGACACCAAATGCATGCAATTGTAAGTGGTCAGTGGAAAAGGGGTAATTACCATGTAAAATAGTACAAAAGACCTTGCCTTTTGTTTGGGCATTTGCAGAAACTTTGCAGAAACTTTTTCCTGAGTATCCTGGAGATTTTTGCCCTGGAATGCATTCCTGAATAAAGCTGGTTGCTTAAGAAGGGTGTCTGGAATTGATTTGGTAGGGGTTTTAGGCCCCCATCTGAACCCTCGGATTAAATTCTCCATCACTAACCTAATCTGACCCCTAGTGCTGATCAGATTTTGACCTCTCATAGACATCCACATTTGAAACCGGGGCTCCCTGACTGCCCTGATTTGCAAAGTTGTATACTACAGTTATCTAATCTATTGTTTTCTTTTCATGCTCCAGGACAATAATAGTTTGTGTGAATTTGATTATAGGATTGTAGGGTTTTTCTTTGTTGGGTTCTTGGCAACTGTAATAAACAAAAGCAATCATTTGCATCAGATTCATTCTATTAATTGTCTATTTTTCGTTTACTGCATTATCAGTGCATAGACCTTCAGAATCA
Organism: Pelodiscus sinensis; assembly: GCF_052426305.1. Lineage (NCBI taxonomy): Eukaryota > Metazoa > Chordata > Testudines > Trionychidae > Pelodiscus > Pelodiscus sinensis. The sequence continues at coordinate 194,085,760 of NC_143053.1, read as the reverse complement.
AAAGAGTGAAAGCAGGGGAGGGAGAGATTTCAGAGCTTTACATGTAATTGGTTAATTACCTGTATGGTTATTTTGAAAACTCCTACATAATAGTTAAATTCTTCATTGTGTATGTCATCATCAGATAAGGAAAATATTGCAGTCCAGTGCAGAGGATCTATTCAGTATGCTTTGTTAGAAGCATTTTAATTAGTGTTGCAACAGTTCTTTTGTAGTTCCCCAGGCTGCTTTGTATTCAGAACCATTTCCACCGTAGAACTTTTATGCAGCTTTTACAATCTCTTTCAAGAAAGATAACAATGGCATTTTCTTTTTTGGGTCATTTCAGTTCTGTTGTCATCCTCTAATGATATGTGGAGGAGTCACCTGGTCATTCCTTGGTGCCTGTTATCATCTTCTATTCCACTTCAGAAAGGGATGGATTGGGCCAGATAGCTATAGCCCAGAGGTATGTTGCCCCAGAAGGATTACAGGAGACATCCACATGGAGTTCCAAGGCAATAGAATAGAGTGCCTGCTCCTCTTTGTGCCCAGACACCTGGGGAGGAAGGTCCCACTCCATCACCTACTTTGGAGAAGTTGGTGCTAACAGCAGGACTAATGCAACAGCACAAAGATAGCCTCAGTTCTCACCTTTGCACATATGGGGCAGGCCATAATCTTATCCAAGGACCCTGGAATATGTTTTATAGTGAGGATGGTGTGATCTATGGGATCAAATTGTAAATCCTATATATAATGGGAACCACTTCAAGACACGGAGTGTTGCAGCATGTCCTCCCCCTGCACCTTTAGTTTCAGCACCTATGATCATATCATAATTCTATGTTCCTATGGAACTGAAGGACATAGCAGTTGCCAAGTCAACATACATCATTGGTCCATTTATACCAGTAACATGTCTCTGGCAGTAGATTTTACTTGATGCATCAGACAAAAAGCAACAAACAGAATTTCATGGAAGCTAGATAATGGGGAACAGGAATTCTTTCCAACCCACCCTCCCCCATGTACCTATGCCCTGAAACCTAAGGATTAGTATCCTATGAAGTCCTTTATAAAACCCAACATGCACTTTTTAGAGATTGGTTAAACGCTATTTTTGCCCAGAGTAGATTTCTGCCACTGAGAGACCTGTTTAGTTGGAGAATGTTCTGATTTAAAGAAGTCAATTTCAATAAAACTGTTTCTTCCACATTATTTCCCCCTTCCTACTATGTGTGGATTTCATTCTTTAGATGGTTTGCAGCATTCGCTACATCTCTCCTGCTACTGTCAGTATAAAGAGACCAAGCAATTAGACAACATGCCAGCCAAGGTTTTGCAACCAGCCTTAACATGTCAGATAGTTTAAAAAGAAAGTGTTTGCAGAACAGTTCTCTCATCATTACTTACCAGCTGTAACTGTCTTTGACTATCTTGTGTTCCACATCCATTTATCCATGACAGGCTGCCTCACATGCTGTCAAAGGTTTCCTCAAAAGCCAGTTTGATTGTTCTGCTCCCATCTTCACAGAGATTACAGTTGGGTTTGTTTTGTTTTTAATTAAACTGAGTCTGAAGATCTGACCTCAAATCCACTTTAACATGTGAATCTAGATTTTGATCTCACGTGCACCTGGCAAGTGTTGCTAGCTGCGGTGCACCTTCAGCTTCAGTAACTATCATGGGGAGATGATGGTGCCCAGCACCTTGCAGAACTGAGCATTATAGCTACAGCAATTCCACTGAAGAAATTGTTGCTATGGGTCAAATCTGTTCCACCTCATCCTTTTTGTACTTTTGCTTTTTAAATGGATCCAATTCAGAATTCCAGAAGACTGATTCTAATCTCATTTCCAACTCAATTGACAAAAGTTCATTTATGAAAACTTTTAAACTTTGTCAGTGTATGTGACGAGGCGGCCCCCGCTCGTCCCTGGGGCGCCGCCGAACAGGCCTTGATGGGGGAAAAGGGGGGGGCCTGCCAAGGCTGCGCGGCGTGCACGCGAGCCGCGCCGGGACAGAGACAGCTGATCACCCCCCCCCGAAGCGGTAACGCCGTGTCCGCCGGCGCCGAGACAGCGGGGAGGGGCGGCATCCCCCCGCCGTGAGTGACAGGAGAGCCGGCCAATGGGGGAACCGGACGGGCGGTAAGGGGAACGCCCGCCCGGTGACGTAAGGGGACGCGTCCGCCAGGCGGGAGATTTAAAATGGACTCCCTTCCGCTCAAAGGGGGGGGGGGAGGAGAGAGAGGAGTTGGGCGGCAACCGCGCGCAGGCTGGTTGCCAAAGGGGTGGGGGTCGGGAGGAACCACCCCCTTTTTCCTTGAGCCCAGACCCGACAGTTCCCTAGGCTGAGGAGCTAGCCCAGCGCCGAGTGCGGGCATACGGACGCCCGACCGCCAGCCCGACGGACGAACCCAAGGTGACCACCCCGAGCGGGGGGCGGAAGGGCACCTGAGGAGGGGAAGGAAGTGGCCCAGGGCAGAGCTCATTGGAGCTGGTGGGCTGACGCGTTTCGGCAAGGAGCCCCGTCAGCCGGACCGGAGCTGAGTATCTCCGTGTCCTTAGGGCCCTGGGCCGGGGCCCGTGAGTGAGGGAGGGCCCGGGCCCCCCTTTCCCTCCCCCTCTCCCTCGGGAGGGGGAGAAGCATTTGAGCTAGGAGCCGGCCGTGCGGCGGCATAAGGCACGGCCGACCACCAGAATCACTCCCGGGAAGACGGGAAGCCTGATCCCGGAGGGGGAACCAAGCCCACGCGGGGTGTGGGCATAGGACCCAGAAACGGGGCCGGGAAGGGCCGCCGTACAGTGTACATGGAATCATGCTCCAGATTTGCATACTGCCAGACTGTGGAGTGTTTGCAAGGCTGCAACTGAGGCTCATCTCTCTGGGTATGTCTACACTGCAGAGTTTTTTTCGGAAAATGGCTGTTTTTCTGAAAAAACTTCACTTACGTCCACACTGCAATTGCATTCTTTCAAAAAAAAAAATTGAAAGAACAGAGGGGTTTTTCCAACATTGGTAAACCTCTTTCTACAAGGAAAAAGCCTTTTTCTGAAAGAGTTCTTTCGGAAAAAGGCGTGTGTGGATGGGGAAGAGGGAGTTCATTCACAAGAAGAGGAAAGAGGAAAGAGCACAAGTGCCCTGGTGGCCACTCTATCCATAGTAATCATAGCTTAAATGCAAGATAGCATCCATTCAGTGCAGATGCTATCTTTCGAAAAAGCAGATCACTTTTTTAATGTGCTTTTGCTGTGTAGCTGCTCTCTTTCGAAATAAGTTTTTTTAGAAGATCTCTTTCAGAAAAGCTTCTTCCAAAAGAAGCCTGCAGTCTAGAGATAGCCTCTGAAAAGATCATTGCCAGCATTGCTTGTTAACTGGAAACACATAAGTTTTCCTCTATTGGCTGTTGCTCAATTGACACTGTAGGCATAAAAGGCCCACTTTTTCACTGCCCTGAACATGGTATAATTTTTCACACTTTTGAGGAGGGCCATACACATTGGGTGGGAAAGGCTACTGAATTTGAATGGTAACATTTAATGTCCACTTTGCAGAGGCATAAAGGTCTATGCAAGAAGGTGTAAAGCAGTGGAGTATCAGTCTTGACCCAGTGACTGCATACATGCTTTTTCTTCTGTCATTTCCCCCTTTATTTACAAAATGTGTAACAACAAATGAACGATAAATATTTAAAAGGAGAATTGGACTTTGTGTACCTTCCCAGATTCCCTCCTATGGTTTGTCATAATCACTTGTTACAACTTGATTAACATTAGATTACAAGCCCTTAAGGACAGAGACAATGCAATTCCATAGGCTTGTCCACAACCTAGCAAAGTCCACTGGTCTGATCCAGACAGCGCCTTTGGTTGCTATCACATCACCAGAGAGGAATGCCATAATAATGCTATCAACATATTATTTACATTTATTAAAGCTGAGAACTCTCTCTGGTAACTTTTCTGCAGGGTGCTGAGTAGCTGCTATAAGCTTCTGAAGGTCTTCAACAGCCATTGATTGCAGTGTGAGTTCAAGATACTCAGGACCTTTCAGGATTGAGCAGCTACCTTCAGCTGAAATTGGTGACTCTCAGAAATGTTATGTATCCCATGTGTAGTATATTATTGTGTATATAGTAGGCAGCTAAATCCATCGATTAAAGCCTGTTATTGCTGGGCATGGATTTGGTTGGTATCAAAGCATCATGTGAAATAAAAGGCACCTCAGCTTCATTTTATTGGGCTTGAAGTTTTAGAAATTATTTATACACTTTTTAAATACAGAGGAAATGCTTTTGAATTATGAACTTTTTAAAAATAGCTAATTTTATAAGGTCTAGAGAAAATCAAACTTCTGTGCGCCGTACACTAGTAGTAGTTCACTAAGGGTGCATCTAGACTACATTCCTCTTTTGAAAGAGGAATGTAAATGAAGGAAATCAAAAATGCAAATGAAGCACAGATTTACACTCAATACACATATATGATGTAATTAACTCCCACCAGAGGATGTCCTCAGAAAGACTTAGCACCAGGTATTGATTCTCTTACATGCTTCAATGTAGAATAGTGATAGAAATGTAGCCGTGTTAGTCTGGGGTAGCTGAAGCAAAATGCAGGACAATGTAGCACTTTAAAGACTAACAAGATGGTTTATTAGATGATGAACTTTCGTGGGTCTGGCCCACGAAAGCTCATCATCTAATAAACCATCTTGTTAGTCTTTAAAGTGCTACATTGTCCTGCATTTTGCTTCATGCTTCAATGTAGGCACTTCAGATGAAGTAATGGTATTACCTCAGGAAGAATTCAGTCCATGAAGGCAAATATCTGCAGAAAAAGAATTCAGATGAAAGGGGGGCTGTAGTAGTGACAAGCCTTCATTTTCAAGGTCACAGTGAAAGGTAATCTCACCAATCCTTTACCTTTTTTTCTCCACAGAAGGTGATTCCTACAGGCTGGTTGGAGATTTGAAGAGGTTTAGCACTCCAGCTAAGCCACAGAAAAGTTATTTCTTTCAGAGCAAACAAAAATGTCAAAACAACACTGTTCTTTGGCCTCCTAAGGCTAACCCCCAAACAAAGACACCACCTTGGTTCTTACCTTAACCAATGTCAGACAAACAGAAGGGCCTTGTCCTTCTGGTCACTTTCAAGTCTCCAGAAAGTTTCCTGTTGTAACTATGTAGGACGTTCTCCAATGGAATATAGTCCTCAAACTGTTTCTTTCTTGCAGTCCAACAGGATTCTAAAGCAAGAACAATCAAGAAGGTCAGCCCCTTGGAGAGACGTACTAGAATCTTCCCAATGTGCTACCAATCCCAAGTTTTCAAAAGTCTCGAAAGTTATTTACCATAATGTATGAGAAGCTGGAGAGAGTATTTACCTGATGATTTCTGAGCCTGTGTGCCATGATTCACTTCAGTCACAGTTTTAAGCTTTTCACTGAAACCACAAGACTAGGAACCTACTTTTTTTTAAGTGAAAGATGAAGTTCTCTCATAATCACTTACATCCAGGATCTGGGGTTTTAAGTACATATCATATTACACAATAGTTAATATGCTAAATCCCATTACATACCTCCCTGAATTCTTTATATAGTGTGAGTGAAGAGGAGCCCACCTTTCTTCCCCAGATGTTCCTGCCATTTTCACAGTGCAAGCTGGTGTAGCCCTTCCAGGTGAAGGATGTTAACTCTAAAACTGCCAACACTGGGATAGGGGGCTCCATGCCACACCACAGCAACAAAGGATTTTAAGTGTATGTATGAAGCTTGCAGGGTGAAAAGAGACTGGCAGGGAATGTAGGGGAAAAATTCAGCAAGAAATGGTGTAAAAAGATAAATGCTAATTGTTACAGAACAATTATTGGGCCAGAGTTTGGCCCCCAATAATGATGGGAGGTACTACTAGAGAGATGCAAACCAACCTCAAAACTGCCCTACATGGTCAGTGGGGAATTCCGTGAGCAAAGCAAAGAGAAATAAAACCCCAGTTGGTAGAGCTTGCTCTACAGCATTCCTGAGAACAGGAGGGGACAGAGCTACTACATGCTGCATTCCCCTGGTACATGGTTGGCATAATAGGCAGCCACTCTGCACCCTAAGACTGTTACAAGTTATGTTGGCTGCTGAATCAGTCCCAACAATCCCAGGGACCACAGAGAATGTCCAAAGGTAATTTGAAGCCACTTTTGTCCCTCCCTCTCTCCTAACAATACTGAATGAAGAGAGACCTCTGGTGCAGTTTTCGGTCCCATCTTTTGGTCCACTTTTACTAGTCAACACTAATCTATTGTTGCTTCAATTCTAGGCTAAAAGACATGTGCCAGAATAGTCCCTACCACCATCATAAATATATGTACGAACATATAATTAATGTTCCTATTTGTATCTTAAGCCGCTATCATGCAGTGTGTGTATTTATTATACCCCTTTTACGTATTCGAATATTACACAGGCAGTTGATCTCAACTCCATAGGTAAGACTGAATTTGCACTTAAAATAGGGATTCAGTCTCCTTATTTTATATGAAAAATACAGATTGTCTTTTGAAAACATACAGCTGAGCACAGAACAATTCTGTGAGAATTTACTTGACCTATTAATGAAACCAAGAAGAGAAAAATATGAGGAAAAAATCTTTGACTTTAAAATCAGTTTAATCAAAGCTGGGAGCACAAAACCTACAATATCTTTGTCAGAAGTATATTTTGATTGCATGACCTCATTATATGGAAAAATTAAGTTTTCTGGGTGCATTAGCCATGGATTTCCATACCTTAGTAAATTGGGATGTCTTTTAAATTTAGCTTTTACTCTGGATTTCCTGGGTTCATAACACTTGTATTTCAGATAATTACATCATTCTTGTAACTGACACTTAAATTATCAATATATAATATCAGCCTTAACTGTATTTTAACAGGGTTTTTTGTCTTGGAATAGATGAAGTAAGAGAGAGAGAGAACGAGGGAAAGAGAGTCTGTCTGTTTAGCAGTGGACTAACTAGTAGCTGTTGTCTAGTCTTAAGATCTACATAGGGCTTTATTATTATTGAAAACAGCTTTTTTATCAATGGCTATTTTTAAAAGAATTCTCTGAACCATGCATACTCATTCCCAGCCTTTATGCCTTGGCAGTCAATTCACTGTATCAGGAATTTCAAAAACATGTTTACATAGTTAAAATATGTAGCTATGCAAAATTGAGGAGATACAAAATACTGTGCAGTAACAATTCATCTGGCAAGGCAGAGTGAACACTGAGCAGTGAGTCCTTTGGAAGAGCTGTGTGGATAGACATGATGAATCTAAACACACTTTCTTTAATGATGAATTTTCAATGGTAAATAGGTGAAAGAAAAGCTGACGAGAGAGAATAAAGAAGAGAGAAAGAGAAAGATCTGTGCAATTACAAAACTAACAAGAACACATTAAAATAGCTTACTGTTTGAGGAACAGTATTTGCCCTTGTGGATTAATACTAATCTTAGTGCACAGGAGCTCTCATCACCAATATCCGCTGCCTCTGTTGATTCTGCTTTGCAGTATTTATGTGGTTAAAGCCTAAAGGAAATACCACATAGGAATCCCAACAGCAGATGTTGCTTAAAAACATTTTAATGGGGATGAAGCTGAAAAAAATGTTAGTTTTTTTTTCTTTTGGGAAATTAGCAACAAATCACTTTGAAAAATAGTCATTTATTCCATCCATGGCTTGTGCACAGATGGCTGATTTTTCAGTATTGCCTGCTAAAAGCATGCAAAATACACACTTGTGTGTCTATCAGAAAGAAAACAATCTACATTCTTCCTGAGGACGGGACAGAAGAGCCATCTTCTATAACATTATCTTCCTTGAGAAACAGGAGGCTTGTGGCAGAGTAATTTCATAATGCACCTGACTTCATGGGGAGTTGTGTTGGTGCTCCGCATATCTGAAAACCAGATCAATTATTTGGGTATCTTAATACAGAATGAGATATTTAATTTTAGGCACCCATCTTGAAGGATTTGGCCCCAGTGACATAACTGCACCCAGCTTCCCAAGGCCCAGCACGCAGATGCACAGGTCCAATAGGTCTGGTTTATGGGGAGGACTGGGTTCATTAAGATGCCCAGGTTGTGAAAAAGGCAAATGTAGCTATCTAAGAAAGAAAAGGAAGAGTGAAGTTTGAGATGGAAGATTTAATCCATCCTATTTTCACCATGAGATGGCAGCAGGACCTCCAGGAGAAGATGTAAGATAAGAGACTGCAGGGAGGGGAAGAAATTGAGAAGTTCAGATAATAAGGCAGTATTGGGAGTCATCATTCAATGGATCATTAAACCCCTGGGAATGGATGAGTTCACCAACCAGGAGAGACTGTAATGAATGAAGAGAAGACTATATATGTTGCTGCCTATAAAGTAACTGTCACTTAAGCTATTCGTTAATAACTCTCGGATGGTCTGAAATATTTTTAATCAGCTTAAGAGAACAGAAATGAAAAGTGAGACAACCCTAGCAGGGAATAATTCCATATTTACATATCTCCATCCATTGCAGAGAAGTAGGGAACATATCCAGGTGGCTTTGCACAACATTATGGCTACACAAGCCAGTGTCTCACAGACTAATGTGCAGTGTCATTCTGTCAGCATCATCTCTGTCACTAGCATCATTAGCTGCAGCATTGTCAATGCCAATAGTGCTTGCTGCTGTGCAGGTTCTTTTCAGAGGTCTCAGTAGTTTGCTGTTGGAGAGGAGAGGACACATGGTTTGAGGTAGTCTGACTCCTATTCAAGCTTCAAGAGTAGACTCAGGCTATGCCAAGATATCCCAGTGGTGGCTGTTGCTCTTTAGTATGACATTTTAGAATTTGCAGTGAACTTTTAGGTAACTGCATGCTGAGTCTTAAACAAACAAGACCATTCCTAGTAGTCAGGCTTAGGACCAGAAGTTCGCGCTCTGCTATATTCATTAAAACAGCTGTAAGTGGCACTTTCACAGTGAAGCGAATAGTGATGGTGGATCTACTATTTCTTTGCAGTTGAGCTAATTTTAGATTAACTTCTTCCTCACTTCTGGCAGACAAGAGCAACTACAGGAAAAGCGTAGTTATCAGGCATGTTGGGAGATTGGGGGTGTCAGTCACATCGTCTGGTTAACTGAGAGTTTGGAGTGTTGGAGGGGGCTCTAGGCTGAGGAAGGAGGACAGGATGTGGGAAAGGGTATGGGCTCTGGGCTGGGGCCAGAAACAAGGAGTTCAGGGGGTGGGAGGAGGATCCAGGCTGGGGCAGGGGGCTGGGTGCAGGAGGGAGTGAGGGCCCTGGCTAGGGATCCGGACACTGGGTTCGGGCTGGGGATGAAGGGCTTGGGGTACAGAAGGGAGCCTCAGGATGGGGCCAAGGGATTGAAAGTGGAGGATTGTGGGGGTTTGGACTCAGAGGGTACGTCTAAACTACATGCCTCCGTCGACGGAGGCATGTAGATTAGCCAGATCGGCAGAGGGAAATGAAGCCGCGATTAAAATAATCGCAGCTTCATTTAAATTTAAATGGCTGCCCCGCTCTGCCGATCAGCTGTTTGTCGGCAGATCGGGGCAGTCTGGACGCGACGCGCCAACAAAGAAGCCTTTCTTGATCGGCACAGGTAAACCTGGTTTCACGAGGCATACCTGTGCCGATCAAGAAAGGCTTCTTTGTCGGTGCGTCGCGTCCAGACTGCCTCGATCTGCCGACAAACAGCTGATCGGCAGAGCGGGGCAGCCATTTAAATTTAAATGAAGCCGCGATTATTTTAATCACGGCTTCATTTCCCTCTGCCGATCTGGCTAATCTACATGCCTCCGTCGACGGAGGCATGTAGTCTAGACACACCCAGAGAGAACATTTGGGTGCAGGAGGGGGCTCAGAGCTGGGAGTTGAAGTACAGGAAAGATTTCAAGTGCCAGAAATGGGTGGTGCTCACTTTGGGCAACTCCCCAGAAGTGGCAACATGTCCCTCAGCTTCTATGCTGAAGCATGGCCAGCTGACTCTGCCTGCATGCACAGTTCCTGCAGCTTCCACTGGCTGCGGTCACCCACGTCACTGCTTCTGGGGAGCCAGGCAGAGCCAAGTAAGAAGACTGTCAGCCCTGCACCAGATGAATTGTGAATCAGACTTTCAATGACTTTTACTGCATTTTGAAGCTCCAGCACCAATGCCAGAACATGTAACCTTGTCTTTCTCATATGAGAGGTAGAGCTGCAACAGACTCAAAAACAGTGGCTCTACAGCTTTTCCAGACTACTATACCCCTTTTGGGGCTTTGATTTGTCTCGTGTATCCCTAAGTTTCACCTCACTTAAAAACAAGTTGTTAACAAAATCAGACATAAAAATACAAAAGTGTGGCACCACATCATTACAGCAAAATTGCTTACGGTCTCATTTTTCCCATGTAATTATAAAAGAACTCAATTGGAACATAAATATGTACTTACATTTCAGCAAATAGTGTAGACAGCAGTGTGAACAAGTCACTGTCTATATAACATTTTAGTTGGTATGAACTTCTCCAGTGCATTTTATGTAGCCTGTTGTAAAAGAAGGCAAATGTCTAGATGTGTTGATGTCCCCCCTGGAAGATCTTTGTGTACCCCCAAGTTATGAAAAACACTGTTCTGGTAAACTCACATGATAAGATCGTATTTTCAAAGATGATTCATGGGTTGCTGGGCTTCAATTTTTGGTTGTCCACTGTAATAACTTAAAGGGCTGAATTATGGGGAAATGTTGATTGCCCACCTGCTAAAAGCAAGCCCCTTTATGGAATCTCAAATTGGCCACACAAAAATTGAGGCAGTTCAAATTTGAAAATGCAAATTTCACGTAACAAGACAGGGCTTCTCCCTGAGGGCTATAGACTCACTGCCACACTCACAGTCTTTTTTAAGCAATTGTATTGTCTACTTAGGTCAAATCAACAAAAACACAATTCCTCAACTCACCCAGGGCTACAGCTTACAGGGGTTTCCCAACTTTAGTTCTCAGGCTCCTTAGCTTCTCAGCATCACAAACAAGCATCAGCGGGAAGGGAAAGTTGCAGTCTCCCAGCAAATGGGGGGTAGTGAAGAAATGGAAGCCACATGAGCACCTGCACTGCCACCACACCTGGACCTCCTCCGCCATCCTGCCTGCATTCTCCTGCAGGAAAGAAAAGTTGCACTCTCCCTGCAAATGGGGGGGTACCAAACACATGGGCATGAGCCTCTGCCCTGCTTTGCCTTGCTGCCATGTCAGGATGCCTTCCCTCAACCCCTACTTGTCCCTCACCATGCCTGCCACCACACTGAGACCAGCTGCTCTCCTATGATCTCTGTGCTGTAATTGCTGCATAGTGGGCAGTTAAAAGCATAACTGGGGCTTTGTACATAATCCATCCCAACTGTCTTTAGCAGGGCTACTCAACTTTGGAAGCCCCAGGGGCCACAATGATACCCACAGCACATGTTGAGGCCTGCAATTTAAGCATGGCTGCATATATATGCAAATATATGCAAGTGGTTATGCAAATATATGCAAATAGTGCCTTTCATACTGACGGGCATGAATGCAAAGATTAAGGCAAGACTACACAACACGCAGGCCTCACTTAAGTCAGTCCTGCTGATAGTAATAAAATTCAATATTTACCCAATTTCCACCCATATGACAGCACTTGTGGGGAGAGTCCGCCACCTCCTGCCACTGCCCCCCACCAGCTGGTAGCAATCGGGCAGCCAGGCTGGCGGCCCAGGAAGTGGCTTAAGGCACCACGAGCTGTGTGTTGAGTGGTCCTGGTCTTTAGACAGACCTTGCTTTTCTGCTAAGAGATTAGGTTTTATACTGATCAATGTATCTCCAGTAAAATCTGCCCTTCACTTGTCATTACAGGAGTACAAAATGTATTAGGGATGACATGCTCAAGGAGCAAATGTAATCCTCTCACTCAGACAGGGAGTGAGTGGAGCAATACGCTGCTGCTGGAGATATGAGTGGAGCATGAGGACAGGAGAGCATGCAGAGATATGGAAGTGAAGAATTAACAGAAAGTCTGGATGGCCACGGGGGATGTGATGAATTGCATGGTGGCCTTCCGGGACAGCTACATGCACTGGCACCCACTTCAGCCCTTGCAGAAACACATTCCCTCCTCACCAAGTTCAATAGCCTCTTTTCCCAGGGGCCCTAGAATGGGTGGAGGGAAAAGACATGGGCAACTTCACACTCAATCCCCTGGGATGCATCCCAGAGCAAAAGACAGTCTTCCTCACACCTGTGATAACCCCCCTGAAGCTCCTGCCCTGGACTCCTTTTCTTTCCCCGCTGTGTTCCCTAAATAAAAACACATGATTTCTGAACAGCAATCTCTTTATTGCTTGTGTTGAAGATGGGGTGAGTTTACAGGCAAGCACACTTACTGCAGGGGGCACCTCATTAAGAGTGACATGCATGACTCTCAGATCACTGTCTGGGCATTCATAAATCTGTTTTTGTCAGAGCCTCTCTGATTTTCAGTACCCTCGTTGTGTTTTCCTTATTGCCCGGGTATCTGGTTTCTCATAATTATTGGGTAGGCATTATGCCTTGACCTCTCCTCCCCCCCACCTGCCATATAACTATCCCCATTACTCTACAAATATGATGTAGACACAAAGGGCTGCCACAATAGGAATGTTGCTTTTGCTGAGGTCTAATCTCATCAGTAGACTGCCGGACTTTCCATTTACACACCCAAAAGCACATTCTATCACCATTCTGCACTTGCTCAGCTTGTAATTGAACTGCTCCTTACTGCTCTCCAGGCTGCCTGTGTACAGCTTCATGAGCCATGAGACCAGGGTGTAAGCTGGACCTCCAAGGATAACTATTGGCATTTCCACATTTCTAATGTCAATTTTCTGGTCTGGGAAGAATATTCCAGCTTGCAGCTTTCTGAAGAGGCAGGAGTTCCTAAAGATGTGAGTGTCATCAACCATCCCATGTTGATATTAGTGAGACAGTCCATGTGATCCATCAGCACCTGCAGTACCATGAAGAAGTACCTCTTGCAGTTTATGTACTCTTTGGCAAGGTGGCTGGGGGCAAAAAGAGGAATATGCATTCCATCTATTGTCCCACCACAGTTAGGGAACACCATTGTGGAAAAGCACTCCACTATATCCTGCACATTTCTCAGAGTCACTATTCGGGGTAGCAAAAGGGTATTGATTACCTTGCCTACTTGTATCCTAACTAACAGCCCTCACTATAGATTTCCCCACTTCAAATTTATTCCCAATTGTCCAGTGCCTATCTGACATTGCAGGCTTCCGCAGGGCTTTTGCCACTCACTTCTCCACTGTCACAGTAGGTCTCATTCTGGTATTCCTGCACTTCAGGGTGTGGGAAAGCAATTCACAAACTTCCATGAAAGAGGACATCCACACACAAAAGTTTTGCAGTCACAGCTGATCATCCCATTCCTGCCTAAATATGTGGTCCCAACAGTCCGTGCTTGTCTGACGGCACCAGAACCAGCACTCCACTGTATCCAAAGGCTCAAATGTCGGCAGTATTTGCCAGTCGCTCAATTCAAGCGCTGCACAGAAGAGTATGTTCATGGCCTCCCAAGAATCATTCCAGCAGACCCGGGATACACTCTGGACAGGTATCAGCATAAGGCTCACCATGGTTAATATGACTCCCATAACATGTTGCTGCTGAACAGGTTCCATGATGGGTTCCACGCTTACCCTGCTATGGCATCTGCACAGATAACCAGGGGAAAAAAGGGTACAAAACGACTATTTACTATTGTTTTTAAGCAGGGGGAGGAGGTTGGAGACGAGTGCATAATGGTATGCTGACAATATGGGTACGTCTAAACTACATGCCTCCGTCGACGGAGGCATGTAGATTAGCCAGATCAGCAGAGGGAAATGAAGCCGCGATTAAAATAATCGCGGCTTCATTTAAATTTAAATGGCTGCCCCGCTCTGCCGATCAGCTGTTTGTCGGCAGATCGGGGCAGTCTGGACGCTCCACGCCGACAAAGAAGCCTTTCTTGATCGGCACAGGTATGCCTCGTGAAACCAGGTTTACCTGTGCCGATCAAGAAAGGCTTCTTTGTCGGCGCGGCGCATCCAGACTGCCCCGATCTGCCGACAAACAGCTGATCGGCAGAGCAGAGCAGCCATTTAAATTTAAATGAAGCCGCGATTATTTTAATCGCGGCTTCATTTCCCTCTGCCGATCTGGCTAATCTACATGCCTCCGTCGACGGAGGCATGTAGTTTAGATGTACCCTTCATGTACCCAGAACACCCAATGCACAGTTTCGGTCCCATCAGGCCCTGGGCGCATAATCCAGAATGTAAAGGGGCTGCAGGAGCTGTGGTGTCACTACCCACAGTGCATCACTCACAAAGTCGATGGTAGCCACCCTATTGGGGACATTCTACTTGGAACTATGTTGAATTCTTGTGCACAGTGGGGACATGCCCTTCAACTTTAAAAAATCAACCTTAATAAATTCAGCCTTATCTCGTAGTGTCCAAAAGGCCTTAAGTATGTGCTTATTTTATACACAAGTAAAGGTAGTACACACTGTGTCACCTGCATAAAGTTAAACACGTGCATAAGCATATGCAGGATCAGGGCTAAATGTTCATTTAATTTGACCAAATAATTATGACTTCCTTGACTAGTTAAGTAGTAATAGATATGTAGCCGAGTTAGTCTGGTCTAGCTGAAACAAAAAACAGAACTATGTTAGTCTTTAAAGTGCTACATAGTCCTGTTTTTTGTTTCAGCTTGTTAAGGAACCAGTATTTTTCTGTATCAATCAAAACCAAAAATATTGTAAAATATTAATGTTATTTTACAGAAGGCAAGAAAATGTGAAAATATTTGCATTCTTTTATACATTACACTAGCAGATTTACCAGTGTCCATTAAATCTGGAATTCCATCAATTGTAAATTTGATGGGTCCATTATTCTAGAATTCCATCAAGTGTATTTTGTTTCTTCATACCTATAAACTCTTATCATTTGCTATGTTTTAACAAAAAAGTGCTATCATCAGCTTGGTCTCCAGTAACATTTTCTTCTATTTTTCAAACACCAAGTATTGCTTTAGCTGTGCCAAAACAGAGCAGTACTCCAAATGTCTCTATTTTATCTCTTTTCTTTAATGTTTATTAAGGTTCAGTCTCTTTCAATATTCACTCAGGCCATGTCTACACTAGGAGATTACTAAATTTACTAAATTCGAATTTACTAAATTCGACTTTTGGATGCTGGATTTTACAAATTTGAAGTTCCATGTCCTCACTACAAGGAAGAATTAAATGTAGTCCGAGGCAGGCTCTGTTAATGTAGACTCATTATCTTGGACTCAGAGCCCCAGGAAGCACTTTGGCAAGCTGCGGGAGGCCTCTCAGGGGCCAATAAGTTCTAATTAGTGGTACTGGAGAATCCACGCTAACATTATTTCAGACTTAAAATTCTGGAATAGTGTTATTCTTTATGAAAAGCAGGACTACAGAATTTGAATTCCAAGGCTCCTTATTCCAGAATAATGGGCATGGTAATGTGGACACATCGCTTACAAATTCTATTCTGGGGGGTTAATTTCGGACTAAGGTCCCAGTATAGACCAGACTTCAGTTATGCCAGTTTTGAGGACTGTACTTGATTTGGTGATTCTGTCCCTCTTCTGTTTGGTTTTATGAGAAGCAATTCCATTCCAGACATATCCCTTTTTCCTGTCACAACCAAACCTTTGTGTTGTTTTAGGTTGTGATAAGAGGAATCTGTATACTGAATTTGGTGGTCCTAGCTCTTGCCATTTAGGAGGAATTCTTGATCAAACAGACAGACAAACTCTCCAAAACATATAAGTAGATAAACATATAAATAAACTGAGTGTCATTGCCCCACCCCAAAAATTAACAGTATATGGCATAAGCAGAACAACAATTTTAAGCTACCTACATTTAGAATGTATGTTTTTTCTCTTTGAAGCTATGACTCCCCCACAGAATTTTCTCCATTATGTATTATGACTTATGTATGCATATATCACCTGATGTTCTTCATTTTGGAAAGTGCAGTGTTAAGCAAATTCCCTCCTTCAGTTAACAGTTACTATTTCTGTATTGATATCTTGCTGTGCTGGATGTTACTGCTGTGCACACTGTCATATATGGTTTTATTGTTCATGTTTTGTATTTCTCTCCCTGTGTGGAAATGCTAGGATGCCCCCTACTGTTGAAATAAAAATAAAACTTTTAGTAGCTGCTATTAGTACTAACTTCACAAAGCAAAACACACAGGGACAATGACACCAAAAAAGGACAGTATTTTAACAGAAGATTTGTCCAAAAAACCAAACAGTTGGAATATTAAGGCTGACATTGAAATCTGTTGTCAGTGAATTATTCACATTCACTTTCCCTTCCTCCTAATGTCAGCCCTTATCTCTACCCAATAGAATAGAGACATTGTAAGTAGTGTCTTTCTTTATTTACCGTAACACACGGCTTGAGACATAATATTGCACAAACATTTATTTTGTAGATATGCTTTTACTATAAAATATCAGATTATGCAAATATATGGATACTGAAGCAATTCCCTGTCAGATTCTCCTAACACACGTAATGAATATGCACAAGGGAGCTAGAGATGAGCGTAGATTGATATGGAAATAGGAAAAACCAAAAGAAGCACAATATTCCTGGGCTTTTGGGGGTTTAAATCTCTGGTGCTTACCATCTCTGGGTAGTCCCACCAGCTATACTCACCTTAACTGTTCATCATCTCACCTGCAAAACTTTGTTCTGTAAAGTAATTATAGGGCAAGTGGGTAGCACCACCTGTTAGAAAGGGTGCTCAGTGCTTCCACATACAAGACACGGTTTTTGGTTGCTTAAAACATTGCAAATACTAACCATTTGGGCTCCAATTTTCCATGCCAATAGAAAATTTTCCTCCCCCCTCTCCACACACACATAGTTCCTTCCTAGCCAAAATGATTAAACTCTTTTTTTAAACAAAGCTAGGTAAAATGTATTGTTTTCCCCATGGTAAAACATTCCAGTTCCCTTTTCCCCTTTCCTTTGAAGAGCTCTAAAGAAGCCATGCTTTGGTGCAGGGACTTGAGTTGGCTTTGGCAAGAGGTGGGCTTTACATCAAAGATATGCCCTTTGCCATCCTCAAGAAAATCTGCACAAATTTGCTGAGTTATAAGCCTCTGAAAAGATGCAGTTTCCCCATGCTCAATAGAGACTTTTTTTAGAGCTTTCCAGATAAAGTCCCCAAATTCATCTGTACTGGGCATGTTTCCATCCAGGGCTAAGGATAATCTCCCATGTAATTGCAGCTGTGGACTTCTGGGGACCATGCTGCACAGGTTTAACATTTTTTAAAACTAACTTTCTCTAAAACTAATATTCTCTAAACTAACTTTGGCCATGATGTAATTCTGCATATGCACAATGTAATTCAGTATGTAATATTACACTCTGAAAATTAAGTTTGCAAGTCAAGCACCACAACTTAAAATATCAGAATTAAGGTTGCACACTAAAGATGAACTGTTGCCCACAAAAGCTTTTGCCCAAATAAATCCATTAGTCTTTAAGATGCCACAGGACTTCTCGTTGTATTTGCAGATACAGACTAACATGGCTATCCCTCAGAGAATTAAGCTTATTTGTTCAATCTTAATTCAGGCCCCTTGTGAGTTTTCATTATGATATAGTCTTTAATTACATGATCACATTCTACTTTTGCAAAGTGAAAATTATGCATAAACCTACAATTTTCAGTGGAACTAAATAGATTAAATTAATACTGTATTTCTACTTTCTCATTTTCACTGTCTAGCAGTGAAAGGCAGAATGGTGATTTATACGCTTATTTCCATAGCTGGTCTATTCAGCTAATCCTTTATTTTTTTCTTTTTAGAACATAATGAGAGTGATATGGAAGAAGGATTGTGGGTCCATAGGACTTCTGCCTCATTCAGTCTACATGATGGACTTGCTCTGGGGCTGAATTGGGACAGTGTAGTGAGTGTGTAATACATAAGGCATATCACTGCACAAGAGATAAGAGACAATCTCCTGTTTAAGAGGGTTGAATGCTGTCCTGGAAATTTGTTTCTATCCTTGTGTAAGGGGGCACCTGTCCTGCATTGGCCCCTTGCAAGGATTAGCAGCAGCTCAAGGGAAGCTGTGTTGCAGACAACCAAAAGAAGGGCAGATCAGAAGACATCCAATAGAAAGATGGATTGAATAACAGCCAATCAGAGCTGAGCAAGTGCTGTATAAAAGGAGCTGAGGGATGGAGGCATTCAATTCCTTTAAGGGATCCCAGAGAGAAGGAACTGGGTCCCAGTAGGGGAGGAAACAATTACCACTGTTGAGAGTACAGTGCTGGGCTGTGAGGAAAGTGATAGACCATGGCCCTGAGGTAAGGGCAGGGAAGGTGCTAGGGGCTATGATGGGGAGGAAGTGGCCCTGGGAAGTAGGAAGGAGGTAAAGGTGAAGGAAGGAGGAGGAAGACTGCAAGTAGAGGATCCCAGAGTTGGGACTGAGAACAGTGACTGGGTCTGGCTTTCCTTCCTCCCTTTCTCCCCACACTTGCTAAGAATGAGAGTGATCAAGTGAGACTGCTGTTTCCCCTGGAGCAAGGGGCTAGACTGATTACTGCATTGGGCTGCTGAGGTGAAAGAAAAGACAGCGGAACTGCTGGAGAGATAATACAACATAGCACAGCCAGAGGATGGTACCTAGAAAGGGGATGCGGTGGCCCAGGGCAAGTCAGGGGCCTAGAAGTGAAGTGATAATGGTGAGACACTACTAGCAGAGAGCACTCCACAGAAGGATGGAGCTAATTACCAGAACATCCAGTGGGAGGCACCATGAGGGTGAGTCCACTGTGTCAGATCCTGCCTCTGCAATGCTTAGCAAGACACTTAAAACAAACTTGCCATACATGGTCATTAATTACATATTCCTCCTTTTCTCATTGCTTGACTTGAGATTCAGGGGTCTGGTTTTCAGACGTGCTGAATACTCACTGAAGTCAATGGGATCTGTGCTTTGCACATCTGGCCCTGGATATTTCAGACAGAGCAATCAAAATTAGTGGATATTATGACCTTAATCTTTCTGTGCCCCTGTTCCTCATTTTTAAATTGAGATAACCCCACCCCTCTCACCTCACAAGGGTGTTGTGAAAATACATATTTGTGATGTGTTCAGATGCTATAGTGGTGAGTGCCATAGAAAAGCCACAAGGAAATTAATAATTCTCTCTTCAGAGCAAGGTTTGAATGGTGTGCAGTAAATATGGCATGGGCAACACATTTCTCCACATTGTTCAACAAAACATTGAACAGCTGCTCTTAAACAACAATATCCATTCTGTGCACTAAATGTGAAAAGGGTTCTGCATTAAAATAGTATGTCATCATTTAATTAAAGATGCTAGTATCATACATTTGCATAAGGGGGTTGAATTAAGATTGCATAGACAACCTTAAGTCTTGTTTTTCCTTAACTTCTGCACACTTGAGTTTGAGACCTTAATCATATTAACCTTGTGTGTGTGTAGTAATGTACAGATAATGTTGTATACATATACCAAATTTCATTATGGCAAAAATTGGTTACGTGTCCTAAAACAAGGGCTGCTGTATATCAGGATTTCTGTCACAAAACCTGTGAGATCATAGAATCATAGAATACTAGAACTGGAAGGGACCTTGAAAGGTCATCGAGTCCAGTCCTCTGCACTCAGTACTGTCTAGACCAACCCCGATAGACATTTATCTAACCTATTCTTAAATATTACCAGAGATGGAGATTCCACAACCTCCCTGGGCAATTTATTTCAGTGTTTAACCACCCTGACAGTTAGGAACTTTGCCTTAATGTCCAACCTAAACCTCCCTTGCTGAAGTTTAAACCCATTGCTTCTTGTTCTATCTTCAAAGGCCTGGAAGAACAAGTTTTCTCCCTCCTCCTTGTGACACCCTTTTTAGATACCTGAAAATCGCTATCATGTCCCCTCTCAATCTTCTCTTTTTCATACTAAACAAGCCCAATTCTTTCAGTCTTCCTTTATAGGTCATGTTCTCTAGACCTTTAATTATTCTTGTTGCTCTTCTCTTGACCTTCTCCAATTTCTCCACATCTTTCTTGAAATGCGGTGCCCAGAACTGGACACAATATTCCAACTGATGCCTAACCAGAGCAGAGTAGAGCAGAAGAATGACTTCTCGTGTCTTGCTTGCAACACACCTGTTAATGCATCCCAGAATCACGTTTGCTTTTTTTGCAACAGCATCACACTGCTGACTCATATTCAGCTTGTGGTCCACTATAACCCCTTTCTGCCATACTCCTTCCTAGACAGTCGCTTCCCATTCTGTATGTGTGAAACGGATTGTTCCTTCCTAAGTGGAGCACTTTGCATTTGTCCTTATTAAACTTCATCCTGTTTACCTCAGACCATTTCTCCGATTTGTCCAGATCATTTTGAATTATGATCCTATCCTCAAAGCAGTTGCAACCCCTCCAAGCTTGGTATCATCTGCAAACTTAATAAGCGTACTCTCTATGTTATCATCTAAATCGTTGATGAAGAGAACCAGTCCCAAAACAGACCACTGTGGAACCCCACTTGTTACTCCTTTCCAGCAGGATTGTGAACCATTAATAACTACTCTCTGGGAACTGTTATCCAGCCAGTTATGCACCCACCTTATAGATGCTATTATATTCCAAGGACTGAAAGCAATCAGAACAGTGAGAATTTTAGACCAAATTTTTCATGTTTGGCAGCCTGAAATTAAACATCTAAATCCGTATCTAGGCTCATAAATAAATAGTCTGATTTTCAAAGGTGCTGAGAACAGCTTCAACTCCCAATGATGATAGAAAATGAAGCTGAACTGATGCAATATATTCTGCCACCTGCATGTATCACTATAGAACATTTAAAGAGTTATATTTTATACATAACCCTACCATCAGTCACCAAAGTGAAAATTATGCATAAACTTACAATTTCCCAGTGAATCTAAAGAGATTAAATTTAATACCTTTTTTCTACTTTCTGTCCAGCAATGGGAGGCAGAACAGTAATTTATATGCATATTTCCATAGCTGGTCTATTCCGTTAATTCTTTATTTTGATCTTTTTAGCTCATAATGAGAGTGATGTATAAGAAGGACATTGGATCCTGAGACATTGTGCCATCAACCTATAGGAAGACAGTATAAGATACAGGGAGGCTGAGAAACATAGTTATCGTCTCACTTGCTCATCAGGGGAAAGGTTCACAGAGATGCTTATATAACCAGTAGTCACTTTGGTGAATGACAGAAATCATCCCTTATGAAACAGTCTTATAGAATTTAATAGGGGAAAATAATTTATATCATATATTGAAATTAAATTGGATTTTAAAGAAATTACCTCTTTCCCCTTTCTCTACCTCGCCCTCAAATGTTTCATTGTCCCAAAAATCAGCACATTGTTGCTCCAGTAATAAATTGAAGATCTAGATATTTCTGAACCTGCTGGACTAGAAATGAGCATTTTCTGTTTTAAAAGGAAGATTCCCAGCTGTGACAATGAGATTCAACACTACAAGCCACAAAACAACAGAACTTAATTATCACAATATTACATATAAGCAAGCTATTCATAACTCTTAGAAGTGCTATTCATTTTTTGTTTCACTTTAAACATGTACAATAGAATTTATTGATCTATGAATGACTTAAACCCCATTTAATGCCTATTTTGAGGACTTATGAAGTACATTGACCTTGTGCAAGCTCTTTTCCCAAGGAGAATTTCACACCAATAAGACAATAAAAGAGATGCAGCAGTAACCGGAATACATATTAAAATAATATTTAGTACTTATGTTGTTCCTTCCATTCACCAAAAATCAAAATACAACAGCCAATGCACTCATGCCAAGTGTACATCTGGAGTAGTGTCAATTGATTCAGTAGTGTTTCTTCAGACACAGATCAGAATCTGAGGCTTTATCTATAGCAGAGCACTTATTTGACTGTTCTTCAATAAGGTGCATTGAACTAATTGAAACACCCTGAATTGCATTCATACTAACCACCCTGAATTAATGTAATGTTTGCCCTGGAGTCCACGTTAAAATGGAAAAGATTAATGTAACATGCTTTACACCTATATTTATTAGCAGAATGTGGTCCTCAGTTTTGTTGTATTTTCAATCTCTCCCATTCTTTGCAGGAACAATTTTGTGCATTATAATTGTGAGATTTAATTAATGTTTTGTTTCCACTCTTGCAAACTCATTTATAACTGCAAAACAAAGTCACCTGGTAATCCATGTGATTTAAAAGCCTTTGCCCTCTGATTTCAACTCCTTCTTCCATCTCAAATCCAATCAGAAGCATGCTCTTTCACATAACCTAGATTCTGCAGAAGATTTTGAGGCTTAAGGAAAATGTATTTTTAGAAATAAGTATGTTTCAGCAATTCAGCTGACCTGGCTTTGACTCTGATTGTATGATAAAATCTGATCTAAAAATGCATAGCACAATAAAGATTATTCTTTCTAAAATGAAAAAAGGGCAATCTCCTGTTCTAAAATCTTCAGCTAAAAAAAACAACAGAAGAAATATCTACCACAGATGTTGCTGGACCAGAGAGTCCCAGACCAGAAAAGTTCAACCTGTATTTTCAACACCAAAAACATATACACTTTTTAACTACATAAAGTGCTCTTTTTAGTGAAAATGAGATATAATGAAATCCATCCACCAAAGGTTGCAGAACGGATGAGTAGAGCCAATTGAGCTATGCACCAGGCTGCTAAAATGGTATTACTCGTAGTACTTCAGCAAAGATCAACAAATGTTTCCCCTGGCAAATGAAAAATGAGTGAAAACTTTATTGTAACAATCTTGCATGTACATTAATCCACACTCACAACAGCCAAATTCTATCCATTCATATCTGGGTAATTTATTATGGCATTTTCAAAATATAAGGAGAAATAATGAAATACAAGTTTAAAGTTAAGCACAGAAGTCATATACCAACTGTGGTTTCACCATCTTGGACTGGAATCCTACCCTAAAAATGACACGTATTGGACATAATGGTTCTCTGGCGTGTGAAAACTCATACCCATCTGGTAGAAAAGCAATGTGCCCTCTCAGAAAGATGATATGTCATTTGAGCAGATGGAGACAACCATCAATAAAAAAAAAACTGTAAAAATGCAAATGGGAGCTTCCTGAAGAGAGTCCTTCTAGCAACAAACACCACCCAGTTAGGGCCATGTGATTAATTACAAGAGACTTTTGACTATTCATGTAGCCAAAACAGATAAAATACTATTTCTGGTGCAGAGTTTCTTCAAGGGCAACTAGCTTTCTGAGAATTGCACCCAAATAATTACACACAGCAGCTGACAAATGAATTGGGCTATTCCCCAGTGGCGAGAGCATTAGCCTCTGTGAAATTTACCTGACTCAGTCAGTTTCACACCTGAAACTGGGCTATATTTACAGGGCTTGAAAAACGGCTGCAAAATCCACTCGCCAGCCCTGCACTGTGCATCCGCAAGACCCGCATTGCGCATTTGCAGCAATGAAACAGGCCAATCTTAGGTCAGTGTTCCCTCTAAGATTTTCCAACTATGAGTGGAATGAGTTTTGGCTTGTGCACCAAT
Organism: Pelodiscus sinensis; assembly: GCF_052426305.1. NCBI lineage: Eukaryota > Metazoa > Chordata > Testudines > Trionychidae > Pelodiscus > Pelodiscus sinensis. Next base: position 194,062,034 of record NC_143053.1, on the reverse strand, counting down.
ATTGAGGTCATGTGCACTGGTTTGGATGTGTGCCACCATGGCACCCAATCTATTAAAACACACCTGTTCCCAGCCACCGGACCAGAACCACACCCCGCCATGTATCAGGTCCCATTCCCAGCCGCTGGAGTAGACCCCGCCTCCTCCCCCAGCCATGCAGCATTTCCCATTCCAGGCCACCGGGACACATACACATACACCATCTCACCATGTGCCAGGTCCGGTTCCCAGCACCAGCTGCCAGAACAGGCTCCAGCTCTCCCTGCCACATGGCAACCCTGGCCAGTGGAGCAGGCCTCTTCCCCCACGCTATACAGCAGGTCCCAGCCCCCCACCCAAGTGGCTTCCTCACTGCACCATCTCAGCCAGCCCCGCCCACCGGAGCAGCCACCTGTCATGCGAGTGCTGCTGTGTGGCTCTCCAGAGGAAGTGGGCGGGGGAAGAATGTTTTGTGCACCTTAGAAGGAACTATGATCTTAGGTATTTCTCTGAAAAGCTGGAGCACAAAAGACTCAGAAGCTCTCCCCCCCTCCGGTACTTTCATCAAGGAACTGTGTATTGAATCCATGCCCTTGTAGAAATGCAGAGAAACTTAATGGAAGAATTTTTTTTCTGTTATTCTTGTTATCTCTTCTCTTTTTCCTTCATATTTATTGTATGTTTTTTTCTGATATTTTCACTGAGCAGTATGTGTTTTGTGAGTGGAAGAGCTGCTCAAGAATCAAAACAGGAAAGTTAGGGGATTATGTGACAGGAGTTACCAGCTACAAAATAAAACTTGTTGAATAGTAAGTTTAGAACTTGTCTCTGCAAAATGTTAAGGGTAAACTCCTAAAAATAAAATTATCCTAGGAGGGCAGGACTTGAGATTCACAATGGTTTGTGCATGTGTGCACCCTGTCTTGTTTATAATTGCAGTTAAATTAAACTTCTTGTATTTGTTTGTTGAAAAAAATGTTAAGTAGAAGTATTTAAAAATAAAAGACATCGATGGCATTAAATAATGACACAATGCAATCGTAATACAGGGCCAAATTTTACAGATTTATAATACAGGTATTCCTGTTATAAACAAAGGGGTTTGATTCTCCAATCATACTAGTGTTTAAATTCTCATGTAGTGTTTCAACGGTCTCTAAACTCTACGACTCTCTGAAATGAGCAATAACTGCTTTTTTATCCAGTGGAACTTCACCACCATAAAACTGGTGTGAGAGGAAAATCTGGTCCAATGGTTTGTCACAGGATGTAAATTACTGCCAAATTTCACCCACAAGCTATAGGCCTACTATATAGAGGCAGGAATTTGAGAGAGTGTGAAATTAACTGAGCCCAAATACATACATGAAATAATTTTGTAACTGAGACCCTTTAACCTCACTATTTTTTGTTTTTCAAAATTCTCATCTTCAGCACCAATTTTTCACAGTTCAATACGCTACTGAATGAGAGGCTAATGTTCTTTGCATTTTTTTAACAAAAAGATCATGCAAGTTGTTTTACCTCCCACACTGTAAGTTCAGATCATTAAATCTGTTTTAAATTTTTAAGAGAAGAGAAAGATACTTGACAGAGCTAATTAAAATAGATGTATTATTAAATAAGCTATTCTTCAGAGTATTTTTTTAGCAAGACAGAAATAAAAATGTAATCACTACATCAATGATTTTACAGTTAAGAAAGAGACAGTGCAGCTATATGAGTGTTTTATATTTCAGAGAACATCTTATTTCAAGAAAACACTGCAAAGTAACAATGGACCAAATTATTCCTAATGTAGTTGCAACAGAATGGATTTAGCCTGACAAATTCTGAACCCTTCAATTTTGACAAAGTATTCACATTTCTAGATACTCTGAATACAGTAGTATGAAGGCTGAATATTATATACTCTGTGATTAATACTTTGTATTACATACCTAGCATGGATTAAGAAAGTTTGGTTACTTCTGCCATGTATTGTAACTGTGAAATGTTACTTGGAAAGGAACTAATATTTTTGTTATAGCCCACACACTCACTGGTTAAGTTTGATTGTTTAACAGTATAAGCAGCATCTGAGCACTGCTGAAAGTTTTTAGTTGATCCCTTTTGGCAACATAGGTATTGGATATATAATATGTTGTACTTAAAAGCAGCCTGCTCTACTGGCTGAACCAATGCTGAAGACTGGACAAATGCATTCATACTACAATAGAGGGTTTTTTTTGTCATTACTGTCAGCTGGATATAAGCCAAGAGAACTGTAAAGTTATTGAATACAATGTACAGTTATGAAGCCTAAAAATATATCATTGAATCTGCAAACGTGGAGCTGACTACCAAATACAAAAAGAGAGATTTATGCACAAGGATTTTATATATATTCTAAAAACCTTTTCACAAAAGTAGAGTTTCTCTAAAATTCATTGGCTGCTATGTGACATAGTGATTACATTTATTATGAGTTTGCGTATATATTCTGATGCAAAGAAAGTAACTGCAAGTGGAATTTACAGGCCTGTTCAATGATGAATCCTTTAAAGCTTTGGAAGACATGAATAGGTTAGGTGAACATAGCTTCGTATTCATTTCAAATCCCTCCTCAAAAGAGAAGCTTTATTCTGTGGTTAAGAACATACTGGCAAAAGATTAAAACAGGATTTATCAGTCTTTTTTATTTTGTGCTTATTTAGCAGGCCGTCCAAGAAGAATGTTTCATTTCATTCCACTTGTGGAGGGAGGGGGGAGGAGGAATGAAGATTATGTTATTGAAAGAAAAAAATATGAAAATGGGTGTCTGTATTATTGCATGTAAAATTGAGAATTTTCAGTTACTACACAAACACAATATCTCCTATGAATATATGCATCCAGTAAGTTAACTTAGTTCTTACAGGGAAAAAAATGCACTAAACCTTTCTTTCATCTCAAAACTTCCATAAGAAACAAAAAAAAAATTTTTTTTTAAGCTTTTTATGACCCAATCTTGGGCTGACACTTCTGGAGCTACAAAGAAGCCACAATGACTCCTCCTTCCGTCCCCATCTTGTGTCAACAGCATAAGGATCAAGCATAACTTTACTCGGTAGTGTAATCCTGACTCAGAAGGATCAGGATTTCATGCAGAATGTTCAGGAATTGCTCCCATCCTTTTTTCCCAAGGATATCCCAAAGTGATGGGGCAAGCAGGCAGTTGACAGTGCCTCCCACTTTCCACTAACTCACAGAATGGGACTGGTTTACACAGGGGAGCGAACTATCCCCTATGAAGGGAGGTAGTAGCAGATGTGCACTTCCTACTTGCTGGGGAGTTCTACCAGGCATCCATGTGACGAAATTCTTCCTGATAGTCTCCCTGGAGTGAAGCGGTTCCACAGCACCTCCACTGAATAATTTTCTCTAACCTGAATGCATTAGCCCTCAGAATACTACTCAGTACAGACAAAACCCAGGCAAAGAGCTGTCCTTCAGTTGGATGTAGTTACACTACAATAATAAAGATAAGTCATTGAAGATGTCCAGAATCACATCCTTTAGCCATGCTTTGAGTGCTTCCACTAGTGTGGAAAGATCCAGCTCCTTCATCTCACATAAACCAAGAACCAAATTAAATACTGGTTTATAGTATCAGAAATTTGGGTGTATCATGCTGTTAGCTTTTGCCATGTTGAAAATTGGCTATTTATTCCTGCTTTGCTTCCTTAGTCAATACTTTACATCTCAATCCATGATTATTTTGTTTTCTTAGTATCCTCCTGTGAGAGGCCTCATCAAAGACTTTTCCAAAGTTCAAATAAATTATGAAAACTAGTTCAACATTAACTACCATTTTGTTGACACCAACAAGGATTTTTGGAAAGCAGAGAATCAATTTTCCTTTACTAAGAAATACTGGTTTAATCACTCTTAATCAGACAAGTTTATTTAATTTAATTAATTATTCTCAGTATGTAAAAAACATTTCAAATATTTATGCAATGGTTTCTGTTTTTGTAAACAAAGACAAGAGAAAAAAAGTGTTCAGGCTCAATATGTAATGTTGAACTCTTAAGCACGTTAAATCATATGATAATATGCAGCAAAACAACCTGAATTCGGTTTATAAACAAATAACATACCTAGTCCTGTTCCCACTGAAATCAATGGCCCAATTCACTGACATAAATGGGGGGAAAGAACAGATTTTCATACATAAAGTCTCCAATGCTCTTTATAGAAGGGCTATAGACTGGATTTGAATTCTGTAAACACATATTTCAACTTTTATTCTAGTTTACACAAAAATTATGGATAATTTTATTTTAAATAAAATACCACAAAGAACAAAAATCCTCAACTGCATTTTGTGTGTGATGCTTGTATCTCATCCAGTATATTTCTGATGGATTCTACACAGACTTCTCCACTGTGATGTTTCATGCAGGCCTGCTTCCATACTTCTTCAAAGTTTTCATCAGAAATGCTCACACCAATGTTACGGAGAATTCGTGCAATCTGTAAATTAATACGTGATTAAATTAATTTTGGTCAGCATTTACTTTAATTTAGGGCCTAGTCTTGCATTCATTATTCCAGAGAGGACTTGTCTAGGAGTGAATTTAACCATTAATGAAGACTATAGGCCAAATCCTGGAGTGCTTCACTGAGCCAACTTCCCTCAGAGTTACTGTGAATTTTATCCAGGAAGAACTAAGAACTGCAAAATTTGTCCCTAAATGCATAAATTAGGTTAGTGCAATTTAAAGATTCAGAAAGCAAAGCACACAGAAATCAGGAAATGTGTAAATTCATATCAAAGTCTACATTTAACAAAGAAAACAAGTCTTGAAAATACTATGGGCCAGCTCCTTCAAGTGGTGTACATTACAACATTGACTTTAATGAAACTACCTCAATTTACACCAGTTTTGGATGTGGCCCTACATATGTACAACAATACTGGTTTTATATCAGTGTAATGAATTAGAGGATCAAGCCCCTTAGTTTTATTTTTTTTAAATTTCCTACCTCCATATTTACACTCACTAAGAGATTATAACAAGCTGTGGCACTGCAGTACTCATCAAAAAGGTAGAACAAAGCATATATGCCATTTCATATATGCTTGTTATTCTTGCACCTTCCCACCTCCCAGAATATCAATACGGACCAGTTGCACCAGATGCTGATGAAGTGGCCTGGGACCAGCCCCACTAGCCTCACTTCTGTCAGCTCCAGGCATCTGGGGCCAGGGCCAGCCCGAGCAGCAGCCAATGCAGCTAGCCTCGGGGACCACCTGAGCAGCAGTACTGAGGTCTGTGGGTGCAGCTGCATCTCTGAGGCTCCAGACAGCAAAGATGGATGTTACAGGGGGGTTCCTGTCTGGCTACACTGGAGCAGCAGCTACTCACCTGTCCATGGTGCTTCCCTTCCCGGGCAGCAGCTAGAGTGGCAGCAAGCCCTCCCTGGGTTTCCCTTCCCCTGACAGCTTGTCTTTATTTTAATATATTTTCTTTCATGCATATTTCTTTGTTTCGTGTTATTTTTTCTGCTCTATTGTTAATTCAGTGATTTCTCCCCTAACATTTGTTCAGCCAAGATTTGGCTGCAACGCTGCAGGACCTGACAGAGTTAGTCCTTTTTGGACATTGGTTTTCATTCCAATGGCTTTCTGGTATACCCTCCACCATGTTGTGACTGGTGGAGTTCCCAGTTTAGTTGCCAACCCACCCAACCTGTGGCAGGTTGTACTGGGTTATGTGTTACTAATAGAAGGCCTTACATGTCTGTCCTGACTGTAACCATTCCTCTTTAGAGAAAGCATAGGCAACTGGCATTGAAACTCAGATCTATCCTCCAGTATCATGAGCATATAGTCTTCCAAGATTTCCAAGCCTTTGGGCTCAGTCAGAACCCCTCTACTTTCTTCTCGATGCCAGAGTCATAGGGGGTTTTGCCTGGCATCTTGCCTGAAAGGGATTGACAGCCACTCCCCTCCTACATCATAATTGGAAGCAAAGTCTTCATCCTATCAGTAGATCATTTAACCTCTGTATTGTTCTCAACCTTGCCACGGGTTGTCTCTGTGATCATAATCTTTTCTTCGGTGTCCTCACACCCGCTACCACACAAGTCAGATGAGTAACTGTAGGGCCTACACACACACACACACACCATTATTATATCTACCTTCCCACCAGTCTTCTATTGGTGCTGTGAACACCCACTCCTTTTTAAACTTTTTGCACATTTTACCACAATATCTAACTATTTCTGGTTTATCCAATTTGGGATCCCCTTCTGTTCTCTTGCTTCAACTTTTTCCCCTATATGGACAATGCCTTTTAATATCTTGCTGGCCCATAGGCACAACCTATGAACCTTGCCCTTGCTTTAGCAGAAGACAGAATATCAGCCAGTACCCTACAGTATCTTTTGCATCAAGCTGTGCAGAGTCATCCTTGCCATCACTGTTCCTGTTGGGACAGGTCCTTCTAATATGACCTTCCCATGCGCACACACAGCATGCCCTCAACTGGGACTTAAGCCTTCTGGCCCTTAGACATTTTTTCCTTCCTTGGTATCTGTAACTACTAACAATTTCCCTTTGCAGAATCTCTCCTGTGTACTGTTGCTGCTTTTTTACTGTCACTCATTACCTCTGCCTGTCCAGCACATTTCCTGATGTCTCTTTTGATTTACCAAAATCTGCAGAAGGATTATTTAAGTTTGCAGCACTTGATTGGCCACTTCCCAGTCCTGAAGCAGGAAGCCTGGAAGTCACTGGTATTCCTCTGTACACCCATTAAAGAAAACATTCCATGGCTGAAGATGACTTCCCTGCCTTTTGACTCCCTCTTTTCCCCTCTTCCTTTAAAATAGACCCACTCAAGACTGGCCTCACTCTCCCCATGTATCAAGACACTTTCAAACTGCCTGCATTCTCTACCATGTGTGACCAGGCAGGGCTTTTCCCCAGGTATAAAGGATTCAGTGCCATGCCCACAGTCCTTTTATGTGGTTTTATATGACCAAATTTAAGTAAAATCAACAAAAACACAATTTCTCAACTCACCCTGAGATAAAGCTCCCAGCAATTTCCTTTCTATAATTCCCAGTCTTCTTCTGCCTCCCCACTCAGGAGATTGCCAGCCCTAACTCTCCAAGGATTCATATTCCCAGAAAGCAGGCAGCAACAGTCTCATGCTACTATTTTTATCCCTTTCAGACTAGTAGTCAGCCCATGTCACCCAGCCACTTCCTCACCAGGTCCCTCTAAGCCCAGGTGCCTTCTTTTAAAGCTCAATGAGGTAAGCTGAAACAACTGTCACAGATGCATTGGCCCTGCTCACTTTTAAAGGGCTAGTGTCACCCTGTGACATCTTCCCATGTTGAAAACCATCCCATGCACAGAACTGGCATATCTACTCTTTACTGTGATGGTCATGTTGATATTGAATAAGAGAATATGTTATTTGCAGCCAAAATGAACTCAATGACTCTAAGGACCAGACCTGTAGCACAGTGAAAAGACTCTCAATGACTTCAAAGGGCAATGGAATGATCTGTGATCCAGGACAACACTTAAGCACATATTTATATCCCAATGTGTTAAATAAAGATAGACATGTTTAAGAGTTTTCCTCAATAGGAATGCTTTTGTGAATTGGAGCCTTAACAAGAACTATTTTTCAGTATGGTCTTAACCTATGCTGTTTCAATGTTTAGTAATTCTGTGTCCACTCTGATTTCTTGTAATGAAGGCTGGAATTGTGGGTCATATTGTGCAATTGACTATTAAGCAAATTCCTCCAATAGAGCTCTGTGCTTTAAAAACAGATGGTCCGGTCCAGTCCAGTCCCAGGTTTTTAAATTATAATTTCATTAACTATTGCATGTTTGAGAATAGTTAATACCCAATATCAAAATAAATTCAACATTAAAAAGAATTATTGAAATATTCAGTGTATTGCATCAGTAGAGGCTGATTTAACACTCAATGCTGTCTACTATGTTTTGCATAAACTGGAGAGTGTATAATGGAACATGACATTTCAAACTACATTATAACTTCAGAGAACAGTGTTGTCTAATGCATGACAGGTAAAACGGGCTTATTACTGAAGCATACATTTTATTTGCTGTTAGCTATAGTCTGTGTACATAGATTTCCTGTTTCAGAACTAGATTATAAAATGTTAATATGTTCATGAGCAAGTAATGCTGAGGAGTTCTGACAAGTCATCTTTTATATCTGAGGCCTCTTATTATCAGTATACTTCACTGTAAAATACTGTAAAAAACCAGGCTCCAAGAGAACTTGCACGCATGACTGAATACTTTATGTAATAAAATGACCAAGGGAGAGAAGGACATTGTTAAGTCCCCTTTATTAACTTTAGATTTGAATTTTTTGTTTTGAGTTAAGCAGCCCCTCAGCCCAAGTATCATGAGTCTGAGCCAGCTGACACAGGCCAACTACAAGTCAAAGGTAGGGGCCCGGGCAGAGAGAGGTGCATCCTGGAGGTGAATGCCTGGCTGCGACGATGGTGTCGCCAGGAGGGATTCGGCTTCCTTGATCACGGGGTGCTCTTCCAGGAAGGACTGCTTGGCGGAGATGGAGTTCACCTTTCTAGGAGCGGGAAGGCCTTGTTTGGACACAGACTGGCTAACCTTGTGAGGAGGGCTTTAAACTAGGTTTGTTGGGGGCAGGTGAGCAAAGCCCACAGGTAAGTGCTGCATGTGTGGGACTGGGAGATGGGTTGGAAATGGGGGGGACTACGGCCTATAATGGCAAGGAGAAAGGAGGTCAGGGCACAACAGGGAGGCAAGATCAAATCAATATCTTAGATGCCTATATACAAATGCGAGAAGTATGGGTAATAAGCAGGAAGAATTGGAATTGCTAACCAATAAATACAACTATGATATCATTGGTATTACAGAAACCTGGTGGGATGGGACGCATGATTGGAATGTTGGTATGGAAGGGTACGGCTTGCTCAGGAAGGACAGACAGGGAAAAAAGGGAGGAGGGGTTGCCTTGTATATTAAAAATGTACACACGGACTGAAGTGGAGATGAATGTAGGAGATAGCTGTGTAGAGAGTCTCTGGGTTAAGCTAAAAGGGGTAAAAAACGAGGGTGATATCATGCTAGGAGTCTACTACAGGCCACCTAGCCAGGTGGAAGAGGTGGATGAGGCCTTTTTTAAACAATTAACAAAACTATCCAAAGCCCAAGATTTGGTGGTGATGGGGGACTTCAACTATCCAGACATTTGTTGGGAAACTAACACAGTGAGGCACAGGCTATCCAATAAGTTTCTGGACTGCATTGGAGACAACTTTCTGTTTCAGAAGGTTGAAAAAGCTACCAGAGGAGAAGCTGTTCTGGATTTGGTTTTAACAAATAGGGAGGAACTAGTTGAGAACTTGAAAGTGGAAGACAGTATAGGGGACAGTGATCACGAAATAATAGAGTTCATGATCTTAAGGAAAGGTAGAAGGGAGACCAGCACAATTGAGGTAATGGATTTCAGGAAGGCAGATTTTGATAAGCTCAGAGAACTTGTAGGTAAGGTCCCATGGGAAGCAAGACTGAAGGGAAAAACAACTAAGGAGAGTTGGAAGTATTTCAAAGGGACGTTGTTAAGGGCCCAAAAGCAAACAATTCCGCTGTGTAGGAAAGATAGAAAATATGGCAAAAGACCAGCTTGGCTTAACAAGGAGATCTTGCACGATCTCAAAATAAAAAAGGAGTCATATAAAAAATGGAAACTAGGACAACTAACAAAGGATGAATATAGGCAAGCAACACGGGAATGCAGGGGCAAGATTAGAAAGGCAAAGGCACAAAATGAGATCAAACTAGCTACAGGCATAAAGGGAAACAAGAAGACTTTTTATAAATACATTAAAAGCAAGAGGAAGACCAAGGACAGGGTAGGCCCACTGCTTAGTGAGGAGGGAGAAGCAGTAACAGGAAACTTGGAAATGGCGGAGATGCTCAATGACTTCTTTGTTTCGGTCTTCACCGAGAAGTCTGGAGGTGTGCCTAACGTAGTGAATACAAGCAGAGAGAGGGTAGGTTTAGAAGATAGGATTCACAAAGAACAAGTTAAAAGTCACTTAGGAAAGTTAGATGTCAGCAAGTCACCAGGTCCTGATGAAATGCATCCCAGGATACTCAAGGAGCTGACAGAGGAGGTATCTGAGCCTTTAGCTATGATCTTTGAAAAATCATGGCAGACAGGGGAGATTCCAGAAGACTGGAAAAGGGCAAATATTGTGCCCATCTATAAAACGGGGAAGAAGAACAACCCAGGAAACTATAGACCGGTCAGTTTAACGTCTGTCCCAGGGAAGATAATGGAGCAGGTAATTAAGGAAATCCTATGCAAACACTTGGAAGGTAATAAAGTGATAGAGAATAGCCAGCATGGGTTTGTGAAGAACAAGTCATGCCAAACTAATCTGATAGCTTTCTTTGATAAGATAACAAGCCTTGTGGATAAGGGAGAAGCGGTGGATGTCATATACCTAGACTTTAGTAAGGCATTTGATACGGTCTCGCATGATATTCTTATTGATAAACTAGGCAAATATAACTTAGATAGGGCCACGATAAGGTGGGTGCATAATTGGCTGGATAACCGTAGTCAGAGAGTTGTTGTTAACGGTTCTAAATCCTGCTGGAAAGGGATAACAAGTGGAGTTCCTCAAGGGTCTGTTTTGGGACCCGTACTGTTCAATATCTTCATCAATGATGTAGATATTGGGATAGAGAGTACGCTTATTAAGTTTGCGGATGATACCAAACTGGGTGGGGTTGCAACTTCTTTGGAGGATAGGGACATAATTCAAAATGACCTTAGCAAGTTAGAGAAATGGTCAGAGGTAAACAGGATGAGGTTTAATAAAGAGAAATGCAAAGTGCTCCACTTAGGAAGGAACAATCAGTTCCATACATACAAGATGGGAAGCGACTGTCTAGGAAGGAGCATGGCAGAAAGGGATCTAGGGGTCATAGTGGACCACAAGTTGAATATGAGTCAACAGTGTGATGCTGTTGCCAAAAAAGCAAATATGATTCTAGGTTGTATCAACAGGTGTGTTGTAAGCAAAACTCGTGAAGTCATTCTGCCGCTCTACTCTGCACTAGTTAGGCCTCAGCTGGAGTACTGTGTCCAGTTCTGGGCGCCACATTTCAAGAAAGATGTGGAGAAATTGGAAAGGGTATAGAGAAGAGCGACAAGAATGATTAAAGGTCTAGAGAACATGACCTATGAAGCCAGGCTTCATGAACTGGGCTTGTTTAGTTTGGAAAAAAGAAGATTAAGGGGGGACATGATAGCGGTTTTCAAATATCTAAAAGGGTGTCACAAGGAGGAAGGAGAAAATTTGTTCCTCTTGATTTCTGAGGACAGGACAAGGAGTAATGGGCTTAAAGTGCAGCAGGGGAGGTTTAGATTGGACATTAGGAAAAAATTCCTAACTGTCAGGGTGGTCAAATATTGGAATAAATTGCCAAGGGAGGTGGTGGAATCTCCCTCTCTGGAGATATTTAAGAACAGGTTAGATAGATATCTGTCAGGGATGGTGTAGGTGGAGCTTGGTCCTGCCTTGAGCGCGGGGGGCTGGACTCGATGACCTCTTGAGGTCCCTTCCAGTCCTATTATTCTATGATTCTATAAGTGTTCAATTGCAGTAAAGACATACCCTGGAGTGCTAGATCGGGAACTGTGAAATCGCTATGCAAAACCTCTGCACCATTCTGTGCCAACTTTCTTCATATTCGCACAGACAGGGCGATTTGGGATGAGGCCTGATTAAATCAGATTATTCACATACTCACGGTCCTATTAAACTTCCACAAGCGGGAAGTCATTCAGCAGCACAGATGTTACTGCATTCATTGAATGTAGCACCGACTATGCTGGTGATCCATGCTTAGGGCAAACTATCTCCCCATCTCCCACAGAGACTGCCTATTAATGTGGGCTGTGCAAAAAAAAAGTTTAGAATTTGGCCCTTTGTGAGTAATGGGTGACATCCAACAAAATAGTAACACTATGTGAAATAAATTTAGGTGGCAGCATACCCAGTCTATTTTTCACTTGACAAAATTTTTTAGGGTGATATAAATGTGGTAAAGTTCTTATCATTTATGTAGTGGGATGCCAAGGTAACATGTACTTGCATGATGATTTTTATTCTGTTATAACATTGACAAATCTTCAAATTAGATGTATAAAGGGTAAACATTTGAAAGTATTTTTATAAGGTGCTTGTGCTTCTCAGTTTGAATAATGGGAGCAGATGCATCAATAGTTAAAGCTCGCAATTTCAAGGAAGAAATCCTGCCATATTTCTATCTAAAACCAGCTAACAGACTAGTCAGAATCATCATTCCATAGTTGTACTATAAAAATGTTTTTGTATGAATAATATTCAGGTGAAAAGGACAACAAATTTAAAGGTACTCCCACAGATATAATAAATTGCATTTGTATTGACAGTATTGTATCTTAATTACACTACCTTGAAATGTAGAAGGAAGCTTTGAGGATCACAGTGAGGGAGGAGGAAAGAAATCAGGTAAATACTATGGCGGTGTTCAGTGAAGTGAAAACACTTTCATATGAAGAAGTGGACTGTGCCCACCAAAGCTCATGATTCTGTCTACATTTTTTGTTAGTCTCTTAGGAACTGCAAAACTATTCGTTGTTTTTTATGTTTTTTCAGTTATGGTGCATCCAAACTGTAGCACTAGCTCAAAATAAGCTACACAATTTGAGCTATGCAAATTGTGTACCTTATTTCGAGCTTATTTCAAGATATTCTATTTCAAAATTTGGTGCTGTCTACACAGCACCAAATTTTGAAATGGACTGCCGCGTCCAGGAAATGCTCCCACTTTTTCAGAACAGTTTCCGAAAAAGCGGGAGCATTCTTTCAGCATCTCTGTATTCCTCATTTTATGAGGAATAAGAGATCTTCTGGAAGCGGAGGCTTTTTCCACATTTGGTCCCGTGTAGACTGGCCAAAAGTTGGAAAAACCTCTTCCGAAAAAAACAAGCGGAAAAAGAAGGGGGAAAAAATGCAGTGTAGACATAGCCTGAGAATGTAACTCGTGTGTGGGTGGGTGGGTATTTAGCTCTAACCTTGTAAATAACTATTTCTTTTTTCTTAATTAATTCATCTTTAGTTAATTTATTATAGGATTGACTACAAACATTGTCTTTAGTATAATATCTAAAGTGCAATTAATCTGGGATACGTGACTAGTCCTTTTGGACTGGGAGTAACCAGAATATAGTGATTTTTAGGGTAAGGGACCTCTGTCACAAAAGCAAACTTACCTGGCTGGCAGGATAGATCAGAGTGTCCAAGAGCACTTTCTGACACTCCATGTTAAGGCTGTTATCGTGCTTGATGGATTCATACTTGATAAATGGTTGGTGAAATCTAAGCATAGAGCTCACAACTAATTTGGAATATTTGCTCTGCTTCTTAACAGTCTGCCCTGAGGCTGGTACTCATATGCTTAAGCTGCTCCAGATAGCTTGACAGCTAGATCCCTGTGCAATGTGCTTCTATGTCTGCTGCTGATGCCAATGTCCCTGTCAGTAAATTTGCCACTGAAAGGTGCATTACCAAGTAGCAAGTGAGAACACATGGTAGGAGTACAATAATTGTTCTTATTTATCTTTATTACTATTTGCAGCGTAGAGCCTGTCCCCATAGCAGAATGCATGGGTAAAGGTAGATCCAACAAGCCACCTTCAGGGAAACACTGCAAAGAGGCATTGCAGTAATATCACAGGAAACAAGTAATATGGGTGCCATGCTTGGAGCTGTTTTTTATTTCAATAGGCACTAAGCAGCTACTTGAAAATCCCACTAGGTGTCTGAATACCTTTAAAATTCTAGCCCTGAGCCTCTCTTCAGGCCTTCTCTTCCTTATCTGGCAATCTCAAGACTAGATTGTTTTGGATACACAGGCTGTTCAGCTTTACCCTGATTAAATCAGTTTTCACTATATTTTGGCTTATTGTAAATCTGGATCATTCCAAACATCAATTGTCCAATCTTCAGCCAGAGTCAAACAAATATCATTCATTTTACTTACTGATTATTCTAGTTATCTTTTCCCCCATCTGTCTTAGGCACCCTCACTGTAATGCTTAGAGTTAAACCTGTACCAAGGTTGTGCTGCTTGAATGTTAAGATTAAAAAATTTAAAAAATTATCAAGGGCCCAATCTTAACAGTGGGAGTCAGTAGGAATTTTTCTAGAGTGGACTTTATAGTCACAGTTTCAAATTTATTTTAGTATTACTATTACACATAGACCCATATTAAAAAGTCAATAGCTCTTTTTAAATAAGATGTTTTAAAGAACAGTGCATAGGCACTATTTTCATTCACCTAAAAAATCCAACTGTTAAGGAACCAGTGGCATTTACAACTGAAATGTTTCTTCAAGATTTCAGAATTACAGTCAATAGTATTAACAAACAATTAAGATAAACTAAAAATAAAGGAGAGAGTACACGGGCCAGATCCTCAGCTGGTGTAAATCAGTGTACCTTCATTGTGCTCTACCCCAGAAGTGACTTTTTCATTGGTGGGATGATGACTTAAACAAGCTGAGGTTCTGACTCTATCAGTAATTTAAGTAATTTACTGACCTAGATAATTCAGAGTCAAGGTTAAATTGAAAGGTAAATAATCAAAACGTATGTTTAAAGCACTCACAGCTTTAATTCTGCCTTGTAACACCACCAATCTCTTCTCTTCCTTTCTTTATACTTTTTTTTTTTTACTTCCTCATTGACTAATGTTTTCCCTTCTTTGATGTGGGTATAGATTATGTAGGATCAAGGACTTTCTTAAGGCTTTAGTTTAAGAAGTTATCAACTACATCTATGCATGTATGAAATTCTCTCCTCTCATCCTTTCTTTGTAATATTTTTATTAATCTTTTTCATAATATTTCTAGAAGTTTGCATTCCATCACTGAAGAAATCAGAAATTTTTGAAGACATTATGGCACTCATTCAGCAAACCATGTAAGTACCGAATATACTTGAACATAAGCCCTTTGGTTTATGTGTCAACCCCCAAAAGATCCAGAAAAAAAATGGTAAAAAAATCAATGACCCTTTTATAAGCTGACTCCAGTGTACACACTTCCACTCCCAGTTCGTCAGCATCAGTGTGGGCTGAGGGACGAGGTGGCTGCTGCTATTCGCTAGTCCCAGCCAATGCGAGCTGAGAGGCTCCATGCCTGCAGTCTGCACGTCCCTCAGGGTATGTCTACACTACATCGCTAATTCGAACTAAGCTAATTCAAATTAGCGCATCTAGATTTAAAAACTAGTTCAAATTAGCGTTTTGCTAATTCAAACTAGCGCGTCCACACTGATTGGACGCTGGGGAGCACTTAAGGGCAGCTGAAACCGGTTCTGGCAGGGCATCAGGTCAGTGGTTGCTTTGTGTGGCTGCTGTCTGAGGCTATCTGAGGCTCGTGCTTAAAGGGATCCCCCTGGACAGCCAGTTCTCAGCTTTTCCGCTTGCTTGCCTACCTCGCCGAGGGACAGCAAAGTGTTTTTCTCTGCGCCCGTCTGTGTAGGTGCTTCCCTTCGGGGCCGCCGCCGCCGCAGGTGGCAACATGGAGCCAGAGCTCGCCCAGCAATTTCTGGTGCAGTTTCTGGACTTGCTGCTGCAAGCCTGCCAGCAATGGCTGGAGGCTGCCTGGCACCACCTGGTACACGTCAGCCCCCTGCCGCTCCGCCTGGCCACCCTGGGGGCCATGGAGCAGCTGCGGCGGCGCCCGGGCTCCGGTGTGCCCCTCCGCATCTGGCGTCTGGACACCAGCAGCGACTGGTGGGACTGCATCATCCTGGAGCGCTGGGGAGACCAACAGTGGACCCAGAACTTCAGGATGAAGAGGGACACCTTCCTGGAGCTCTGCGAGTGGCTCGCCCCTGCTCCGCGCAGAAGGGACACTCGCATGAGGCCCGCAATCCCCCTCCAGAAGCGTGTGGCCATCGCCCTCTGGAAGCTCTCCACGCCGGACAGCTACCGATCTGTCGGGAACCAGTTCGGCGTGGGGAGATCCACCGTCGGAGCGATGCTCATGCAGGTACGGCACTCGCCAGCCACTGGGCCGGGGACGAGGGGGGCTGCAAGGAGGGGATGGGCCACCCCAGGGAAAACAGGGGGATGAGGGAGAGGAGGCGAAAGTGCCCTACACCGGAGGGGCCGGTCTCCCTCGGCCGTACTACACGCGGCCCACAGGGGTTGCTTCCGGGAGTGGGGCGCGGGGCAGTGCCAGAGCACGAACACTCCCAGCCACCCAGGCGCCCCACTGATTCGCGCTTTGCTGTGTCTCTCCGCAGGTGGTCAAGGCCATCAACCGGGTGCTGCTCCGCAGGGTGGTCTGCCTCGCCGACCCGGACGCCGTCATCCGGGGGTTCAGCGCCCTCAGCTTCCCCAACTGCGGGGGGGCCATCGACGGGACGCACATCCCCATCCGTGCCCCAGAACACCAGGCCTCCCAGTACGTGAACTGAAAGGGGTACTTCTCCGTCCTCCTGCAGGCCATGTGTGACCACCGGGGACAGTTCACAGACATTAATGTGGGCTGGTCCGGCAAGGCACACGACGCACGGGTGTACCGCAACTCCTCCGTTTGCCAGAGGCTGCAGCCTGGGACCTTCTTCCCCAACTGCCACATCAGGGTTGGGGACGTGGACATGCCCATGTGCCTGGTGGGGGATGCGGCCTACCCCCTACAGCCCTGGCTCATGAAGCCCTACACGGGGCACCTCAACCCCTCCCGCCAGGCCTTCAATGCGGGGCTGACCAGGGCCCGAATCATCATTGAGGGGGCCTTCGGGCGACTGAAAGCCCGATTTAGATGCCTCCTCACCCACCTCGACCTCGCAGAGCACAACATCCCTCCCGTGGTGGCAGCATGTTGTGTGCTGCACAATTTGTGCAAGCGAAAGGGGGAGGCTTTCCTGCCAGCCTGGAAGGCTGAGGCTGACCGCATGGCTGGCCACTATGCTCAGCCCCGCACCGCCGCCGTCCGGGAAGCCCAGCGGGGGGCCGTCCGGATCCGGGAAGCCCTGTGGGAGAGCTTCCATGTGGAGGAGGAGGACTGAAGTCTCCCTGCATGCCCCATTGGGGCCTTCTTTCACCCTCCACCACTTCCTCTTTCCCCTCCCTAACCTCCCTTCCTAATGTCAAATAAAGACACCTGTTTTGGAAAAAAAATCTCTTTTTATTTTACATAACTGGGGTGGGGGGAGGGAGGAGTGAGGGTGGCAGAGGGGAGGGAGAAACCTGGGAGGAGGGAGTTGGAAGGGGGTGGAAGGGGAGGAAGGGAAGGGAAGGGAAAGCTCAGGGTTGGGGGTCCGGCTGGCTCTCCCGTCTCGCAACACTGCGGGTGCAGGGGCCTCGGGGGGAAATGAGTGTGGAGGGTGGGGCAGGAGGAATGGGGGGTGTGGAGGAAGCAGGAGAGGGAGCAGGGGGAGCAGGGGCAGGAGGAGCAGGGGCAGCAGGGGTGGGAGGAGGAGCGAGAACTGGGGCAGCCGCAGGAGCTGGAGCAGGAGGAGGCAGGAACCGGTCCACCAGGGTCTGGAGGTGGCCTCTGAAGGCACGGCCCTGATCCTCTAGCGTCTCCAACCTCTACTGGCACAGCCGAAGGTCCTCCCGGACCCAATGCTCCTGGTTGCAGAGGTGCTGCTCCAGGAACCAGAGGTGCCACCGCTGGTAGTCCTCCTCGTTTCTGGCACGCCTGCTGGCCTGGGCGCGGGTGGCTGCTGCAGGTGGGGTGGTGCGCCCTGCAGTCCCAGGTGCTGTGGCTGTGGTGAAACAAGAGCAGCAGTCAGTTCTCCCTGGGGACAAGGTGGGTGAAATCCAGCCCCCCTCTGCAAGGCCAAGACCCTGCATGACACCCAGCTGCTGCTCCATGGTGGGCAAGGCCCAAGCGCATGGTCCCTGGGCTCCCTCTACCCTCCACCCCCCTGTACACATAAGGGGAGCATGATGGTACTCACATGTGGAGCCCTCCCCGGCCTCGGACGACACAGGTGATGTGGTATGTGGGGTTCTTCGGGCATCCTGGGTCCTGGGCAGGCTCCCGGCAGGCTCCTGGCTCTTGGCGTCCTCCGGCTCCACCTCCTCGGTGTCCGGGAAGGGTCCCTCTGCCCCGGGGTCGATGACCACCCGGGGGGCATGGACAGCGTGAGCCCCCAGGATGTGGTCCAGGGCCTGAAAGTGGGGGCAGGCCTCCGGGTCGGCCCCTGGCAGGCAGGCCTGGGAGTAGGACTGCCGCAGGTCCTTGATTTTACAGCAGACCTGCTCCCAGGTCTGCTGGTGGCCTCTGGCGGCCAGGCTGCCAGCCATGCGGCCGTACACGGCCGCGTTCCTGTGGCTAGTGCGGAGATCATGGACATTGGAGGCTTCCCCCCAAACCTCGATGAGGTCCACGATATCCGTACCTGACCAAGCAGGCGCCCGCCTTTTGCAGCCCCGGGCAGGCTCCTGGGAGTCGCCAGGCTGGTCTCAGGAAGAGGGGGAGGGCTGGGTGGCATCGGCTGGCTGGCTCATGTTGTGCCAGGTGCAGGGTCTGCTGGCTGGGTGCTGGCAGGCTTGCACCTGGCACAAACTGTGTAGCCAGCCCGTGCCCCTTTAAGGGCTCCGGGGCCGGGAGGGGGGCAGACAAGTTTCCCTGGTGTTGGCCAGAGTGGCCACCAGGGCAAGCTGGGAAGGGCTAGCCTCCCACTAGTTCGAATTAAGTGGCTACACAGCCCTTAATTCGAACTAGCTAATTCGAACTAGGCGTTAGTCCTCGTAGAATGAGGTTTACCTAGTTCGAATTAAGCGCTCCGCTAGTTCGAATTAAGTTCGAACTAGCGGAGCGCTAGTGTAGCGCCTATCAAAGTTAATTCGAACTAACGTCTGTTAGTTCAAATTAACTTTGTAGTGTAGACATACCCTCAGACTCTGCAAGCACACAAATCTCCCAGCATGCCAGCAGCTTACCCTAACAGGCTGGGAGCCAAAGTTTGCTGACCTCTGTTGTAGATGCAGTTCATTACTTGCTTCTTTTTTAAAAAGTGCCAAGATTTTATTTTTATTTTAATTGTCTCATATGAGATTTGGCCCTTCCACTTCACAAAGTGCTAGACCTTACAAGACAATCAAAAATACAATGAATGATAGTACTATGGCATTGGTGTTAGTCTGCTACTGAGTAATTTGAGCTCTTCATGCATGTTGACCACCAGACCTCCTAAGTCTCTAAGCAATCTGAAAATATAATATGCAGAATTGAAATCTTTAATAAAACGTAAATAGCTTGTTATCACACCAGACATGCCAATAGGCAGGGATTCTTTGAAATAAACATTGAACAATTACAATTTGACAGTGATAAAGCAGGTGACATTCCTCTATAAAGTTCTATAAAATCTAAAAATTATTTTCTAAGATTTTCATACTAGCATTCAAAATGAACAACAGTGAAACAAAAAGAAAATGATCTGCTAATGATGAAACATTTAAACTTAAAGTTGTTGGATATGCAGAAGCAAACAATAATTGTGCTGTTGCTTGTGAATTCTGCATCCATGAGAAGCAAGAGAACAGTGAAAAAATAAAGTAACACTAAAAGACATGCCTAGAGGCAATAAAAAATGTCCAACAAGGGGTGCTTCATTTCCTGTGCTGGAGAAAGATCTCAGTGATTGGGTTGCTGAATGTTGACAAAATAGGTACCTCGTCATTTAGAATCGGAATTAATCTGAATGCTTTGCAAATGTCAAAAGATGAGAAACACAAGTCAAAAAAAGCAATCAGTGTTTGTTGCATCAGCCAGTTGGTGTACTCACTTCATGAATTATCATGGGCTCTGTATTCGGCAGTGAACAAAGATAGTGGAAAAGCTGCTGAGAGACCTTGAAGAAAAAAATTGAATCTTTCCAAAGGTTTACTATAAAACATTGAAAGGAATATGCATTTGAGTGGTCACAAATAGGAAATATGGATGAAACACCGATGACATTTGATCTCCTGAGGAACAGAACAGTAACTGATATTGGTGAGAAAACAGTTTTAATGAAAACCACTGGCCATGAAAAATTCCATTTTACAGTGGTTTTATCATTTTTGGCCAATGGATACAAGCTCCATCCTGTTGTTATTTTCGAAAGAAAAACCTTGCCTAAAACCATGAAGTTTCCTGGGGGTGTCATCATGCGTGCACATGAAAAGGGATGGATGGATGAGAGTGGGACTGTTGAATGGCTGGAAAACGTGTGGAATGAGAGACTAGGAGCACTTCTCAAAAAAAACCTTCTTTTGCTTGTTTGGGTCATGTTCAGGGCACATAGGACAGATGAGGTGAAACAAGTGGCCAAAAAAATGAAAACTATTTTGTCCATAATATCTGGAGGCTTAACTTCTGTTCTACAACTGCTTGATGTCTTCCTGAACAAGCCATTTAAGGAGAGTCTATGCAAAATGTGGTCTAACTGCATGTGCTCAGGCATGGCAAAATAAGTGGCAGAATGGCTCTTGTGCAAGAGGGGGTTTTGGCACAAGAAGGAGCAATGTAGACGTAGCCTATGTGTTTAAATGGTTTGCTGATTTGGGACCTAAACAATGCTTAATCTGTAATGAAAGAGGTGCTGGGGTTCAAAAAGTTATGTTCTAGGCTACAAACAATTTTTTACATTCATAAATGATGAAGCAAGCCCACAGGCGCTTGGACTATGAACTGCCAACTCTAGAAGTGCTAGGGCTCAGCCCTGACATGCGCTATCACAAATTCAGCACTAAATCTACATTTGTACATAGCCAGATTATCCAGCAGGCACAGTGCCTAGAACCTATGAAAAAATTAGGGCCTACAAAATTTAGGGCCTAAAAAAAAAATCATAATTGACTAAAAAATAAGAAAACTACTAAATCACACTTAATAATTGGCTATTTTTTATTAGAATCCATGTGCAAATTATATTTTACCTGTTTTTAATATTTGTATCTCTTCAGAAACAGTCCTTTCCAAGTATTATTTTATCACTTTATTATCAGGTATAAATAAACAACCTTTCACTACCTAATTACAGTGTTTGCATTTCACAGTTGTGTTTCAGAAACCCTAGGATACTACTAAACACTATTTCTGATGGAAATGTATGGCCAGCATCAGCCATTGTATTGTTATTTTGTAAATGACACTGAATGATCTTGAAATACAATGTTGCCAGCTTATCAGCTCGGCTGTGCAATGCATTATTCTGTGGATTTTACAGTTGTGAAGGCGGCAACATCACCATACTTTTCTCCTTATCAGTTAATTAACTATCAGGTGAATCCTAAGTATAATTGTAGTATACAACAAAATTGCTATTATTTTAGAATGAAGTGCCATGAATTTCTCATACAGTGCACCACTTTTAAAAAAGAAAATTAAAGTGAGTGATATTAGGTGTATAGCAGATAGGGCATTTCTCCCTTAGTTTATATATAGTTTAATTTAAGGGCCTACAATTATGAGAGTGCCTAGGGCCTACGTAGAACTTACTCCAGCCCTAGAATTAAGTATATCTGACATAATATATTTCATGTAATTGCTATATTGTCATTATCTGTGTCTAGGAGATTTAGTATATGTAAACACATGGGTAAAAAAAATTAAAAATCACCTAAGTGATTTAGGACCCTATGTCTTTTAGGAGGATGACTTTCAGTGGATTTTAAGAGCTTAAATTACCTAGGCATTTTTGAAAATTCTGCCATAGTTTGTTTTAACTAATACTTGTAAAATTTGTGGATCGGAGGGTATGTCTACACTACCCCGCTAGTTCGAACTAGCGGGGTAATGTAGGCATACCGCACTTGCAAATGAAGCCCGGGATTTGAATTTCCCGGGCTTCATTTGCATAAGCCGGGTGCCGCCATTTTTAAATCCCGGCTAGTTCGAACCCCGTGCCGCACGTGGCTACGCGTGGCTATCATTCCATGAGGAGTACAGCTAGTTCGGATTAGGAAGCCTAATCCGAACTAGCTACTCCGTGCCGCGTGTAGCTGTGCGGCACAGGGTTCGAACTAGCCGGGATTTAAAAATGGCGGCGCCCGGCTTATGCAAATGAAGCCCGGGAAATTCAAATCCCGGGCTTCATTTGCAAGTGCGGTATGCCTACATTACCCTCCTAGTTCGAATTAGGAGGGTAGTGTAGACATACCCATAGAAACTTAAGCTCCGGATCAATAATCCATCCTTGTTCAACAAAGCACTTAAGCACATGTTTATGTGCTTTGTTGAATAGCAAGAGATTTATGTAACTGTCTATGTGTTTTGTTAAGTTGGCCTTAATGAAGAATGTTGAATAGTTACCTTCTTTATGCTATTTATCTAACAAGAAATGTTAAATGTACATATATTTCATTGGAAATATATGACTATAAAGAAAGTTGGCACTTCTTCAAGAACCATATGATTAAGATTAAGGGATTTTAGTATGCATGGTCTCAGAATAGTTTAAACTGATCTCTAAAGATAAATTATGTCTTTCATATTTTTTCCCGATGAATCATCAAAGCACAGAATTAAGATTATTTTGTCTCTATACTTGGTACTCATATGAACATGGCCAGAATACCGTGTCCACAATTCAAAAAAGATGTTGATAAATTGGGGAGAGTTCAGAAAAGAGCCATGGGAATGATTAAACAATTACAAAGCCCATCTTACAGTGATAGACTGAATGAGTTTCATCTATATAGTTTAACAAACAGAAGGTTAAGGCTGATCTGATTATAATCTATATATACCTACATGGGGAATAATTATTTAATAATGGGCTCTTCTGTCTAGCACAGAAAGGCATAGCATTATCCAATGGTCAGAAGCTGAAGACAGACAACCTCAGACTGGCATTAAGGAGTAATAATTTTAACAGTCAGAGTAATTCATTATTGGCACGCTTTCCAAAGGATCATGAAGGTTTCTCTATCACCCAAATTTCTAAAATCAAAGCTGTATGTTATTCTAAATGATATACTCTAGGAATTATTTTCAGGAAGTTCCGTGAGCTGTGTTATGCATGAGGTCAGACTAGATCATCACAATGGACTCGTCTGGCCTTGGAGTCTATGAAAGGCTGTATGGGTGCCTTAGCAGTCCATTTCTTTGCCTTTACATGCTTGGAGCTCCAAAGATTAACTCTAGATTCTGAATTTCATAGGTTCAGAATGCTTGTTTTTGTGATTATGAAAATATGTTTATAATATTTTCATCTTTAAATTATTGATAGGTGCTGTTAAAACATTGATACCAATTTAACATAATTTTCTGTCTGCGATATTAATATTGAGCATTTGTAAAATGTCAAAATATTTCATCAACAGATCTCAGTGCTTTTCAAATCATTATTAACCCCATTTTAAAGATAGGTTATATGACTCATCAGATTACACTGTGAGTCAAACACAAATCAGGAAATTTACACAGGTCTTCTGACTTTCATTGTGGTGCCCTGTCTGCTTCACCACATCACCTTCCTGACTCATTCTGCTGGTGTGCACCAGGTATCTAGAAAGAATCTTCTGAAGCAAAATATAGTACCTCTGCCTTTGGTCTTGTCTTAAAAAAGTCTCTCTCATACACTCCTTTCTTGCTGAAGACAGATGGACACAATAAGGCATAAGCATTGGCTTCATCACCGTAATTAGTTCTGTCACTGATGCGGCGAATACGTGGGGCAGGAATATCTGAACGAATGGTTGGAACGCCACATAATGGGTAACCTATGGAAAATATATAGATAGATATATAAAACATAAACAAATGAAAAAACTATGTGTGTAGCACTAGCTCACACAGACATAGCAGCTGTGCCATACAGTAGTCCCTCAAACTAAAGAAGGGTGAACTACTCTGCATAAAATGAGAACTGACTTGAAATTTTGCCTAAAACTCAAGTCAAATCTTTTATGGGATTTTTAAAAAGAGATTATTTAATTTTCCTCCCACACAGTTTTCATGTACTTTTACATTTCATGGTTTCAGCTACAAACAGAAGCATAACTATTTAAATACTGTAAGGGAGGCTGCTATTGCTTTATTTCCAAACAAGCCAGAAACAGGATTTTACTAGAAATATCATAAAAAGGGTTCTTCTGAGACTTCCAGCATAATATCTATACCAAAGAGATTTGATTAACATCCAAACTTTTGGGTGCTTATCCAAAATGAACATCCAAACACCAGTCGTAAAGATATGAATCACATTAACACTGTTGGATAAATTAGATTTAGATAATAAACTGTCCTATGAAATCAACACATTTGCTAATACTTTCTAAAATTGCTTCTGATTTCCTTTTCAATAACATTCACTGTACTTACAAGTTGCAGGGAGACCGCCTACAATTGCATTGTACTGAGAAGAAGTTGTGCGATAATCAGCAAATACACGATCTGTTGGTCTTGAAAGAGTTTTTGGTGTCTTTTCTGAGGTTCCAGGTTCCTTTGGTACAAGATCTTCATCCTTCAACAGTGAGCCATTATTTGTTTTGGTTTCTGCATCTTCAGGTAGAAAAGGCTCAGAAGCATCTGGCTTTTTCCCTACAAAACGTGGAGGTTATAAAATGGCCAAAAATTACTAGATGAATACAACAGTAAACATTTTCAGTAGTAAAATGTTTTAAAACTGCATTATTATCGAGCAGAAAAAAAGATTTAATATATAGATTTAATAAATGTTCTGAGAAATTTTTAATCTCTTCTGCTTTATGGAATATATTCATATAGCAAAATAAACTCTTCACAAAAGAAAATCCCCCAACTGTTCTGATAGAAATTTCAACCTGATATGCTCTGATATTAACTCAAATTGATATTAACTCAATCTGATAAAATCAAAATCCTTGGACTTTTATAGTCTTCAGTGGTTCACTTCAAGGAAAATAAAAACAAAAACTTTCTCCAAAGATTTATCCTGATTGCAGAGAGAGAGAACTTTGGTGAAACCCACTTTAATACTAAATTTTTGCATATATAAAAAAGGAAAAAACAACAGTTTTTTACAGACTAAAAATTGGTGATCCTAATTTACCTTATTATAGCACAATGAGGCAGTGGTGGTCATGGTTAAGGTTCTTGTACTATGTTCATCACCATGGTATCCTCCAACAGAGCATTAAACAACTTAACTACACATTTCTCACATATTGATTGTTCTCTAGTGCTGGTTATGGCTCCTGAGGACACATCTACACTGCAGGGCTAAAGCCAAAATAAGCTACACAACTTGAGCTACATCAATCACATAGCTTAAATAGAAAAGGCTTATTTCAGCTTTTAGTGCTGTCTACACAGCAGGAAGTCCGAGTTAGAGCACTCTTCCTCCAACTTTCCTTACTCATACAATGAATGTTACTGGAGTCAGAGTCAGAAGTCCTCCGGCTCGACATTATTTCAATATTATGTCAAAATAACTGCTTGCGGTGTAGACACGGACTATGTTATTTCGGAACAATGTCAAGATCAAGCACCATCTAGATTATCCCCGATAAAGGTTTGTCTAACCAGTTCTTAAATATCACCAAAATGATGAAGATTCCACAACCTCCCTAGGGAATTTATTCCAGTGCTTAATCACCCTGACAGGAAATTTTTCCAAATGTGCCTCAATTTAAGCCCATTGATCTTGTCCTATCATCAGAAGTTAAGGAGAAGAATTTTTCACTCCCTTTCTTGTAACAATTTTTTAGATACTTGAAAGGTGCTAATCATGTTCCCTCTCAGTTTTCTCTTTTCCAGACTAAACAAACCGAATTCTTTCAGTCTCCTCTCATAGGTTTTGTTTTCATTCTTGTTGCTCTTCTCTGGACCTTCTCCGATTTCTCCACATCTTTCCTGAATGTGGTGCCCAGAACTGGACACAATACTCCAGTTGCGGTCTTATCAGTGCAGTGTAGAGAGGAAGAATGACTTCTTGTGTCTTGTTTACAACACTCCCGTTAATGCATCCCAGAATCATGTTTGCATTTTTTTACAACACTGTCACACTGTTGACTCATATTTAGCCTGTGGTCCACTATGACCCCTAGATCCCTTTTTGCAGTACTCCTTCCTAGATAGTCACTTCCCATTCTATAGGTGTGAAACGGATTGTTTCTTCAAAAGTGAAGTACTTTACATTTGACCTTATTAAACTTCATCCTGTTTATCACAGACCTTTTCACCAGTTTGTCATGATCATTTTGAATTATGACCCTGTCCTCCAAAGCACTTGAAACTCCTCCCACATTGGTATTATCTGTAAACTTTATAAGCACACTCTGTGCAATTATCTAAATCATTGAAGAAGATATTGAACACAGCTGGTCCCCAAACTGACCCCTGCAGAATTCTTGTTATACCCTTCCAGCATGACTGTGAACCATTAATAACTACTCTCTGAGACTGGTTATCCAACCAGTTATGCATCCATCTTATGATAGCCCCATCTAAGTTGTATTTCCCTAGTTTATTGATAAGGTCATGTGAGACTGTTTCAGATGCTTTACTAAAGTCTAGCTATACCATGTCTATCGCTTCCCCCTTATACACAAGGCTTATTAACCTATCAAAGAAAGCTATCAGATTGATTTGACATGATTTGTTCTTTACGAATCCATGCTGACTGTTACCTATCACCTTATTGTCTTCCAGATGTTTGCAGATGAACTCTTTACTTATTTGCTCCATTATCTTTCCTGGCACAGAAGTTAAACTGATTGGTCTGTTGTTTCCTTGGTTGTCCTTATTTCCCTTTTTATAGATGGGCACAATATTTGCCCTTTTCCAGTCTTCTGGAATCTCTCATGACATCCATGACTTTTCAGGTGATAGCTAAAGGCTCAGATACCTCCTCTATATGCTCCTTGAGTATTCTAGGATGCTTTTTATCAGGCCCTGGTGACTTGATGACATCTAACTTTTCTAAGCAATTTTTAACTTGTTCTTTTCCTATTTTAACTTCTGAACCTACCCTATTACCACTAGCATTCACTATGTTCGCCATCCAGTCACCACCAAACTTCTTGGTGAAAAATGAAACAAAGGAGTCATTTAGCACCTCTTCCATTTCCACATTTTCTGTTATTGTTTCTCCCTCTTCATTGAGCAATAGGCCTACCCTGTCCTTGGTCTTCCCCTTGCTTCTAATATATTTGTAGAATGTTTTCTTGTTACTCTTCATGTCTTTAGCTAGACTGAGCTTGTTTTGTGCCTCTGTCTTTCTAATTTTGCCTCTACATACTTTCATTATTTGTTTATATTCATCTTTTGTACTTTGACCTAGTTTCCACTTTTTGATTTTTAGATAATTCAAAATCTCCTGGTGAAGCCAAGGTGCTCTCTAGAGAATGGACTAGAGTATCTTCCCTTTAATATATAAAGGACACATTACCAGCTATTATAATTTTAAAATATGAATCTGTATCAAGATCTCTGTGTTCAAATGGAAACATTACAGATGAACACAGGTTTTTGCTAGCAAATGTAAACTTCTAACATTTTTCTCTAGTCATTTTTTTGTTTTCTAATCTAATCCCCTTACCACAGGCTAGCAAATGGACTTAGATAAATACTAGTTCCCAGTGAGAAATCCACTCATCCAGCACAGAGAAGAGAAATCTCTGTATAGACATGATTCATAATGCATTGAGGGCCTGGAAGCACTAAGGGTATGTCTACACTACCACCCTAGTTCGAACTAGGGTGGTTAATGTAGTCATACGAACTTGCAAATGAAGCCCGGGATTTGAATTTCCCGGGCTTCATTTGCATGTTGCCGGGTGCCGCCATTTTTAAATGTCCGCTAGTGCGGACTCCGTGCCCGCAACTACACGCGGCACGAACTAGATAGTTCGGACTAGGCTTCCTATTCCTATCTGGAACCAGGCGTACAGATAGTTCGGAATAGGAAGCCTAGTCCGAACTATCTAGTTCGTATCGCGTGTAACCACGGGCACGGAGTCTGCACTAGCGGACATTTAAAAATGGCGGCGCCCGGCAACATGCAAATGAAGCCCGGGAAATTCAAATCCCGGGCTTCATTTGCAAGTTCGTATGACTACATTAACCACCCTAGTTCGAACTAGGGTGGTAGTGTAGACATACCCTAAATGGGCTCCCCAAATAATACCTCACCTCTGTAGCACATGTTCTGCTTCAGCCAGAGCCTCTTTTGGTGGCTGAGACACAGACAGGATTACCCCCTAAGAGTTTTCTAGGACCAAATCACACACCTTTTGTAATTATGTTTTTTTCAAATTCATCAATGGACATTTTGTCTTTCCAGTTAAGAAAGTTTACAAACTCCAGATAGTCAATCAGACCATCTTTATCCAAATCACAGTAGTCAAATAAAGCATCCAGGAGTTCTTCATCTAGATCGAGATTTAGCTGAAAACAGGATTTCCTCAGTTCTTCTTTGTCTATCTTCCCATCACCATTCTGTGACAAATAACACACAATAGTTATAATCACAAAGACTACATAAAGAGTGGTCAAACTATGGTACATGGTCTGAATATAGACAGGAAGTCATAAATACATAGCCAATCACAACCTTTAAGGAAATTAAAATTGAGGAATCTTGGCACCTCCAATGATGGAGATTGCATGAACTTCCTGGGAAATCTATACCAGAACTTAATGTCATAATAGTTAGTTTTTCCTAATTCTCTAACTTAAATCTCCCATGATGCAGATTAAGCTCATTATTTCTTATCCTTCCTTTAGTAGACACAGAAAACAATTGATCACCATTCCCTTTATAACGGCCTTTAACATATTTTAAGATTATCATCAGGTACCCTCTCAGTCTTCTTTTCCTGAGACTAAACATACCCAGTTTTTTAATGTGTCTTTAAAAGTCAACCTAAACCTGTTATAATTTTTGCTCTTCTTTTTCTCAACTCTCTTCAATTTTTGATATCATTCCCAAAAATCCAGAAGTTTGGTAACTCACTATCTGAATTCACAAGCATCCATGAACAATTTTCTTCCACTATTTGATCTGAGGAAGTGGGTCTGGCCCACGAAAGCTCATCACCTAATGAACCATCTTGTTAGTCTTTAAAGTGCTACATAGTCCTGTTTTTTCTTTTGCTTGCTGATATTTTAAAAACAATGGAGTAAAAAGAGTTTCAAATTTGACATGTAGCTAGTCCTTCATGAAGAACATTCTCCTAGCTAAAGTTGAGCAATTGCTTCTGAATATGTCAATGGACATCTGCTAAGATGTGTAGCAGTTTCCAGTAAAACCTCAGTTCAATGACTAGTGACCCAGATAAGGAATGGAACTGTTGTCAGGCTGTTGTGATAATCTAGGGCTACGTCTACACTGCAGGCTTTTTGAGCAAGAACTGTTTTATGCAACAATTTCTGCGCAAAAATTCTTGCGCAAGAGCGTGCCCACACTGCCATGAGCTTTTGCGTAAGAGATGTGCATTTGCGCAAGAGCATCCATGGCAGTGTGGACGCTCTCTTGCGCAAGAAAGCTCTGATGGCCATTTTAGCCACAGGGGTTGCTTTCACAATAAACTCCTGTTGCCTGTCCATATTGCCTTCTTGCACAAGAGCTCTTGCACAAGAGGGCTTATTCCTCGTGAGGAGAGGAATAACTCTTGCGCAAGAAGCCCTCTTTTCCAATGCTTTACTGTAAATTTACTTGCGCAAGAATATGCGTGCAGTGTACATGCTCCTCAAGCTTTTTGCACAAGAACACTTGTTCTTGCGCAAAAAGCCTGCAGTGTAGACGGAACCTTCATGTAGGGAAAATGCAATTGTCAGTGAAATACACATAGCAATTCCTTGCAACAAAAAGCCTTAACGT
This sequence comes from Pelodiscus sinensis, assembly GCF_052426305.1. Classification (NCBI taxonomy): domain Eukaryota; kingdom Metazoa; phylum Chordata; order Testudines; family Trionychidae; genus Pelodiscus; species Pelodiscus sinensis. Next base: position 194,032,160 of record NC_143053.1, on the reverse strand, counting down.
CAGGGAGTGAAGAAAATCAAAGCTTCACAAAATATCATAGATCCTATGAGTCACTGTAGTGATGGTAGAAGCTTCCTGTAATGGGGATTGGACAAATGGAAGGACAGGAGGAGGAGAGAAGGCAGGTACTGAGATTTAGTGCAGGGGCAATCAGCTCTGGGCTAGGAAGGAGGGTCATGGAGGTTCCTACCTTCTACAGAGCATGTTCCATTCCCTCTGGGTCCTGTTCTTTGCTCCCTGGACCAAATCCAGACCTATCTCCACTCCCGATTCTCAGGCGTGCACAAATTTACACTGGGGCAGAGCCATCATATTTCCATTGTGGGGGAGCTAGTCCCTTGCCCCACCTCAGTTCTACTGACCACATCACTTTACAAATTTTGTTCAATTCTGCAACAGCCCTCCTTTCTGCACAGAAACAGTCACCAAACTACTCTGCCTCTCCCAACACTATTAGTTGTGAATGGTTGTTGTAGTTATGGCTGTCATGTGTGATTTGTGGTATATGGCAATATTGTTAGAAGTAAGGCGTGTACCTGTGCAGGAGCAGAGAGTATGTACTGTTAGGTGGCTTAACTTTTCATTTCCTCACACTTGTGGTTTTATGTAAGGTATGTTATGTGTGCAAGAACATTATTCCTTAATTTGTTAAGATTATGTGTATTCATTTTCTCTTTTTAAGATCAGAAATAGGGGTATGTACTTTGCTTGGAGATGTGAGGCATTGAGTATTGGTACAAGCATGGCTGATGCTGGAGAAGCATAGGCAGTGTTGCCTAGTGGATACAGCACTGGACTGAGACTTAGGGGTCCTAGATTTTACTCCTGGCATTACCACTAGCCTGATGCAACATCTTAGCAAATCACTTTGCTTCTCTGTGCCTCTGTTTCCCCAAGTGTGAAATAGGAATAATGAGCCTAACATCATTTGCAAAAGCTTCAGAGGGGTAGCTGAGTTAGTCTGTAAAGGAAAAACTTAAAAAACAACAAATAATCTGGTAGCACTTTAAAGACTAACAAAACATGTAGATGGTATCATGAGCTTTCGTGAAGAAGTGGGTTGTACCCTTTCATGATACCATCTACATCATTTGCAAAGTACTTTGAGATCTACTGACAAAAATTATATATGAAATTATAATCTTTTTTAGATTTTCTGTATATGAAATCTTCATCTCTTCAGCTGTATGTGAAATATTATATCAGTAGCTGTATATAAAACCTTCTCCATTGTAAAATAAAATCTACCAGAAAAGGGCAAATTTTGCAAGAGTTTTGTGTCCTATGCAGAAAACATTGTTAAAAATAGTGAAGATTATTTCCAACACACAAGATTTTATGTGTCATCTGCCTGTTGCACGGAAGTTTTTACTTATGATGAGAGACAAAAATTGTTGATCCTCAAAAATTAAATACTCATTGTATGAGATTTACTGAAAGTTCAGCTTTCTACTAAATTTATGTGTTATATAGTAATATTTTCAATATACAAAACAAAAAGGTAAGATTTTCCCAGATAAATTACATCCAAAATCAATTTCATACAGATTTTATTCAAAACATCTAAAAAGAAACAAAATGCAAATTACAGAGAAAATTCAAGGGTCATAAAAACAATATGAAAACATCACACAGAAGATCGCCTATAATTGAGACAAAGAGAAATGTATACAGGCAGTCCCCGGGTTACGTACAAAATAGGGACTGTAGGTTTGTTCTTAAGTTGAATTTGTATGTAAGTCGGAACTGGTACATATTGTAGGGGAAACTCTAGCCAAACATTACTCCAGAGCTCAGTTTTATTCTCCCACACCTCACTTCCCTCAGTCCTTTATTCTCAAGCTGAGGTGTCTGCTGAGAAAAGCCGCTCCGCGTCTCCCTGGTCTGCTGGGGGGGGCGCTAGCTTCGCGTCTCCCTGGTCTGCTGGGGGGAAGCAGCTAGTGCGGGGTTGCCTCACCCCGTTTGTAAGTAGGGATCTGATGTAAGTTGGATCCATGTAACCCGGGGACTGCCTGTACTCTATTTTAACCCTGTTTCAGAATGCAACCTCAACTTTAGAATTTCAACCAAAATTTCTGCAATAATTCCTACGTTCATGCCACACCATAGTGTATAGAGCACAGTAGATAGATTTTGACTTGCCCTGCTTTTAGCAGGGGCTTGGACTCGATGACCCCCTGAGGTCTCTTCCAACCCTATGATTCTATGACTTTGTTTTCTCACTATTCTATATATACTCATGCACATCTCTATAACCTTGAAAACTCAATATGTATCATACACATTTTATACATACATATTATATGATATACATTTGTATTGTCTCAGGGCACTGACCTTGTCATAATGCCTGAATGCTTCTAGTAATGTGCCAAAATTGTGGTAGTTAGCTTTCTTCAAATTCTGTCGAATTGCAGTGAAGACAGCTCGCTCTCTGTCTTTACCACGGAGGAACTCACTAGGTACCCTGTTGTGAAGAAGATCACCAACTCCTATAAAATAAACAAACTCCAGTTTGGTTATATATTTACAGTAGGCTAAATTTTTCAAAATGAATTCTTATTTTGGAGGCCTCAGACTGCAAATGGGGAGACACCTGGTCTGAAGATCCTGTCTTTATTTACATATAGTCCATGCCATGAAAAGCACTTTATACTCCTGATCTAGACTCTCACAAATCTATCCAGAACGTAAGTGATGATTCTGTGAGTGCTCCTGGGATGGAGCACCAACAGGGAAAAATTAGTGGTGCCATGCTCCCACCCTTTGCTCCCTCCGCATGCTTCTCAATGAGCTGGCAGTCCCACTGACTGACTCCTCCCTCTCTCATCACTTCTGGAGAACTGTGAACAGCTGATTTGTGCATTCAGGAAGCTCCAGGAGGGTGGGATATGAGGGGGGACAGAGCACACTCAAGAAGGAGAGGAGGCAGGCACTTGAGGAAAATAATGGAATGGAGGCAGGGCAGGAGCAGGAAGTGGTGGGACTTAGTGTAAAGGGTGGAGTGAGCAAGTGGCCTGTGGCAGAACGGGGGTTGAGCACTCCCCAGCTAGAGGAGAAGTTGGCACCTATAAACCAGAAACTCCATAAAAACCTGAAAGAGATGAGCATAACATGATACCCTGAGAGTTAATAGTTTTGAAATAAGTTGAACAGATGGGGGACACAAGAGTTGCCAGTGTCAAGGAACATCTATGGATGTCCTATCTTCAGCTCATTCTGTTTCAAAGGGGCAAAAATATTTTTTATGAACTACAGAAAATTGAACGCAGTATTCCAGGTAAGGATGTACCATTAATTTCTATAATGGCATCATAATATTTTCTGTATTATTCTCCATTCTATTCCTTATGCATCCTAGCATTTGTTTGCTTTCTCAACCACTACTGAATATTTTCAGTGAACTGTCCCTGCTGATAGTCAAGTCAATTTCCTCAGCTGATAAGAAATGTAGAATACATTAAAATGTATTCTGAGTTGTTCAGATTAGCCCTTCAAATATGCACTGCTTTCAATTTGCCAAGACTGACTTTTATCTGCCATTGTTCTTGCCCTCAAACTTAGCTTATTTAGGTCCCTCTGAAGTTCCTCAAAATACACACACACAGTACAAACATTTATGCACTTGACTTCAATGGATTATTCAAAGTGGTGAAGTCAAGCTTGCAATTGTATTCAAAATTGGGGCCAAATTTCTCTGGCCTTGACTATGCCAAATAATGGTGTTTCATTTGAAAATGTTGCCACCTCAGTGTTCTCCCCCAGCTTCCAGTTCATTATAACTATATTAAAACAATATCAGTGCTACTATGGAATTCTGAAGCACCTTGCTGTTAATTTTTTGACATAATAAAAATTGTTTTCTCTGTCTTAGCTGTTTTCTGATCTATAACAATACCTTTCTCCTTACACCATGACAAATTTAGTTTCTTTAATATATTCTTTTAAGATACTTTGCCATAGGGCTTTTGAGAATCCAAATAAATTACGTTAATATGATTTTTGTTTTTCACTATTTTATTAACCCATTCAAAGAATTCTAATACATTAATGAGACACAATTTTCCTTTGCAAAAGTTGCCCTTTCCTTTTCTTCACACTCCTTCCTTTTAGGGATGTAAAATCCCATGTAAGTTGTTAACCGGTTAAACTACAAATGTAACCAGTTAACCACCCGATGCGCTGGGGGGGGGGGGGGGGTGCTAGAGCAGTCAGACTGGACAGGGCCCACCATACTGTACCATGGGCAGGGGACTGCTCCAATCCAGCTGGAACACCTCCCACAGCATGGCGAGTAGTGCCTGGCTGAGCTGGAGCATCCCCTGAGCATAGGTTAACCAGTTACCCCAGTAAGCATGCTGGTAAGGCAATGTTTACCAATTAACTGGATAACCCTTTACATCCCTTCCTTCCACCCCCTCATATCATGATCTTCTTTGCATTTTATAATTTTATGTTAAATTATAATTTCAAACAATTTACCAGTGTGACGGGGGGACTCACTCCCGCACTCTCGGCCCCCGGAGCTGAGGCCCCGCACTCCGCGTGGACGATCAGCCGGCGCCAGCAGTCCGGCGCGGCGGCAGAGGGGCCGGGGGAAACTGGCGCGCCCGACGCACATGCGCAGGGCGGCTGGGGCGATAGCCAGCCGGCGCTAGGACCCCGGGGCGGCAGGGCGGCTGGCGGAGGGGCGGACCGGACGCTGAGCGGGAGGCCCAGGCAGGGGACACGCTAAGTGACGGAGCGGGGAGAGGGGTCCCGACTGACAGCCCGGACTTTGTGCGGGAGCAGTGCGAGGACGAATCCCTAAAGCGCGCCTGGGAGCAAGTGGGGGCTGCACCGGATCCTGCCGGGATGGGCATGCAAGGACCTCGCTTTGAGGTAAGAAACGAGCGACTTTATCGGGTAGTCCCTCAGCCAGACTACCAAGAGGAGGTGCGACAGCTGCTGGTACCAACCCGGCGGCGGTGGCAGATGTTGGAAGCCGCTCACGCTAATCCCTGGGCAGGGCATTTAGAAACCGAAAAGACCCTGCAGCGTATACTGCAGCGGTTTTATTGGCCGGGAGTTCATAAAGAGGCCAAAGACTTTTGCAACTCATGCCCCGAGTGCCAGCAAGTGGCCGGGAAGAACGTGGCACGAGCCCCTCTCGTACCCTTGCCAGTGGTGGACGTACCCTTTAAAAGGATAGCGTTAGACCTAGTGGGGTCCCTAGAGCGGTCACGGAAGGGCAATCGCCATATTTTGGTATTGATAGACTATGCCACCCGCTACCCGGAGGCGGTCCCGCTCCGCAGCACGAAGGCCCCGGTCTTGGCCGAGGAACTAGTCAAGGTGTTCTCCCGGGTAGGGTTACCCCAGGAGATACTAACGGACCAGGGAACAAACCTCACGGGGAGGGTCATGACCGAACTTTGCCGCTTGCTAAAGGTGAAACGGCTCCGCACCTCCGTATACCACCCCCAAACAGATGGGTTGGTGGAGCGTTTTAATAGAACCCCTAAGACCATGCTCATGAAGTTTGTAGAAATAGACCCCCGAGACTGGGACCAGTTCCTTCCTGCCCTCCTGTTTGCAGTACGGGAGATACCCCAGGCCTCTACCGGGTTTTCCCCATTTGAGTTATTCTATGGGAGGCAGCCCCGGGGGATATTAGATCTAATCAAGGAGGAGAGAGAAGAGCAGGCCCCCAGAGTACAGGCGACGGTCCCATATATTTTGGAACTGCGGGAGAAACTGAAGGCGGTCGGAGAGCTTGCCCAGGAAAACCTCCGCAAGGCCCAAGTGAGACAAGCCCGCTACTACAACCGGGAGGCGCGAGCGCGGGCCTTCGCCGCTGGGGACAGGGTCCTGCTGCTACTACCATCGGCAGAATCAAAACTACTAGCAAAATGGCAAGGCCCCTATGAAGTCCTTCGGCAAGTGGGCCCGGTCGACTATGAGATCAAACTCCCCGACGGACGAAAATTTACCACGTAAACTTGTTGAAAGAATGGAAAGAACGAGAAGGCCTGATGGTCAGCCTGCAAAGGTCGGAGCCGGAACTGGGACTCTGGGGCAGCGATATCGAGGACACCGGGATGGAGGCGGCCCTGGGAGGGGGATTGACAGAGCCCCAGAAGGAGGGGATGAGGAACCTATTGCGAGAATTTGCAGCCGTGCTGTCAACCCGGCCGGGGAAAACGAGAGTGGGCTACCACCATATCCAGACTTCCCCCAGACAGAAGGTTCGGGAGCCGGTCCGGCCCTTGCCACGAAAGATGTGGGACCCAGTGCGAGATGAGGTAAACAAGATGTTACGGATAGGAGTCATACAAGAATCCAGGAGCAGCTGGCGAAGCCCCATTGTACTCGTCCCCAAGCGGGACGGGACCCTGCGATTCTGCATCAATTTTAGAAAGGTGAATGCCATCTCCCAAATGGACACCTACCCGATGCCCCGGGTAGAGGGATTGCTGGAGAGACTGGGACAGGCGCAGTTTCTGTCAACATTAGATCTGACCAAAGGATATTGGCAGATTCCGCTCACACCAGCGTCCCAGGCGAAGACCGCCTTTGCCACCCCGTCAGGACTATACCACTTCCTCACGATGCCCTTCGGGTTGAATGGAGCGGCGGCCACCTTCCAGAGGGTTATGGACAAGGTGCTGCGAGACCACCAGGCATACGCCGCTGCTTACATTGATGATATAATTATCTTTAGCACATCATGGGAAGAACATCTAAACCACGTCCGAGCCGTGCTCCAGGCATTAGAGGAGGCGCGGCTGACAGCTAACCCTAGCAAATGCACATTCGGCCAAGCAGAGGTAACGTATCTGAGTTACGTGGTAGGACGGGGCTGCCTGAAACCGCAAGTGGGCAAGGTGGAAGCGGTACAGAAGTACCGGGCACCGTCCACGAAGAAGCAAGTGCGGCAGTTCCTGGGCTTGACGGGATACTACCGCAGGTTCATCCCGCAGTTTGCCACAAGGGCGGCCCCCTTAACAGACCTGACGAGAAAGGGCTACCCGGAGAAGGTGAACTGGACGGCACAATGCGAGGAGGCGTTCCAGCAGCTAAAACAGTGCCTCGTCACGGCGCCAGTATTGGCGCAACCGGACTTTGCTAAACCCTTCGTGGTGCAGACAGACGCATCAAATATAGGGTTGGGGCAGTTTTAGCCCAAGAACAAGGAGGAGGCAATAGGACCATTGTATATCTGAGCCGCAAACTACTGCCACGAGAGCAACGCTATTCCACCATAGAAAAGGAAGCCTTGGCCATTAGGTGGGCCGTAGAAGCATTGAGATACTATCTCCTGGGCAATACGTTCCTTTTAGTGACAGACCATGCACCATTAACATGGATGCATAACATGAGAGAAGCTAATCCCCGCATAATGAGATGGTACCTGTTTTTGCAGCAGCATTCGTTTAAAATAACGCACCGGGCGGGACGGGAACATACTAACGTAGACTTTCTGTCCAGGTGCACAGAGCAGGAGGAGGCAGGGGAGGCGACGCCAGAGACCAGGGGGAAGGGGTGTGACGGGGGGACTCACTCCCGCACTCTCGGCCCCCGGAGCCGAGGCCCCGCACCCCGCGCGGACGATCAGCTGGCGCCGGGAGTCCGGCGCGGTGGCAGAGGGGCCGGGGGAAACCGGCGCACCCGACGCGCATGCGCAGGGCGGCTGGGGCAATAGCCAGCCAGCGCTAGGACCCCGGGGCGGTGGGGCGGCCGGCGGAGGGGCGGACCGGACGCCGAGCGGGAAATTCAAAAGGGGGCCGGGAGGAGCAGGGAGGGGGGAGGACCGGAGAGAGCAGGAGAGGTCCCGCTCTCAGCCTCCTCCGCAGGGCCCAGTGGAGACTCGGCAGGAGGCGGCACGGCGCACGGAGCCCGGATCCCAACACCCAAGGCGGGCGGCCGGACCGGGGAGCAGCGGGACGGGACGGCGCGGGCCCGGGCCAGCAGCAGACGCCGGGCAGACGGTCGGAGGCCGGGAGGCCGGTGATCCTAGGGACGGCAGGAGCAGCAAGCTCGGTGTGAGCCGACCAAAAGGAGAGGACCGTGGGAGCAGTGAGATAGAGGCCGGGAGCAGGGGCAGCCCAGGACCCAGCGCGACCTGGGCTTGTGAACTGGGGGCGCCCCAAGACCCTTGATCAATGGATCCGGTTACATCCAGGTACAGAAGTAAATTTATAGGTCTGTAATTTGTTTAATAATCTCAAGTACCCTCTTTAAATTATAGATACAACATTTGTTCTCCTCCTGTTCTTCAGTAGAGTAGTTCTTTTTAACGAGAGTGCATATTTTTGCTAGAAGCTCACAAACTCATTCTTTATTTCCTTCAGAACTCTTAGATGCATACCATCTGGAGCGTGTTGTTTTTCATATTATCGGTCTCATCCAGCACGTGTCTTTTGACCCCTCAATTACTCTACAATTTTATTACGAGAAAAATAGCAGGTCCAAGATAGAACTCTTCCCTCCATCTTCTGCAGTAGAGACGGAGGAATAGAAATCCATTACTTTATAACAATGTTCTTATTTTTCTTAATTGTTTTCTTAATTGTTCCATGAGTGATCCAAAGGCTCCACCAATTGTTTTGATAGCTGCCTGCGTCTGGTACACTTAAACAATGTCTTGATGTTTATTTTCATGCACTTAACTATTTGCTTGTCAAATTCCTTCTAATTTTTTTATTTCATTTAGCTTCATGTTCTTTTTTGTTGGCTTCATTCAGGCTGGATTTCCATTTTCTGAAGGATGTCTATTTCTGTTGAACAACCTATTGAACCTTGTCATTCAGCCATACCTTCTGCTTTACACACTTGTTTTATGCTTCCCTTTTTGCTTATACTGAAGTATTCAAGGATTCTGAGACTATTATTTGATTTAATTAGAATCCACCTCAAATCTTAGGATTCACTTCTCACTTTAGTGCATTTTTCGTTAATGCCTGAAATCCCATTCTAAAATTTAGTGTCATCAAGCTAGTGTTTTTTAAATCTTCCTGTCTCGTGTTATTTTGTTAGCTGTGTAAAATAATTTGAAAAAATCACTGTATTACAGAATTTGTTGTCATCACTTCAAAATAATCCTACTGACCAAAAATAAGATTTTCAACAGGTCATACGTATATTTACCAAACTCATCAGGATGAAGAAACATTCCAAATGTATGGTCTGGTGGAACATTCATAGTTTCTGCTATGCTGTCAATGAAAAGAAGTGTGCTGGTTAATTGTGTTGTTGTGAATCAAAAGGCATGTTACATTCTAATTGTTAAAAAAAAAAAAAAAAAAAAACCTATCATCTCTCTACCCATACTAAAACCAAAGAATGAAGAAAACTGCAAAAGCCATTTAGCAGATTTTACCTGAAACTTGTTCACAGGTACCTTTTTACATAAATCAAAGCTGCCATTACAATCATTACAACGATTTCCTTTTTTACAAACTATATTTTAATGTAAAATGCCAACTGTCAAAAGTACTGCATAGCAGATGTATAATGTTTTTATATTTGGTGTTTATATTTTCTGAGGAGAAAAAATTCTTGTGACTCAAACAAGTTACCTTTCCATTTATCAGACAAATACACTAAAAAATACTTTTCATTTGTATCTCAAATAACATATTGGCTACGTCTACACTGGCATGATTTTCCGAAAATGCTTTTAACGGAAAAGTTTTCTGTTAAAAGCATTTTCGGAAAAGCACATCTAGATTGGCAGGATGCTTTTCCGCAAAAGCACTTTTTGCGGAAAAGTGTCCATGGCCAATGTAGACGCGGTTTTCCGCAAAAAAGCCCTGATCGCCATTTTTGCGATCGGGGTTTTTTTTGCAGAAAACAGTACTGTGCTGTTTACACTGGCCCTCTTGCGCAAATGATTTGTGCAAGAGGGCTTTTGCCCGAACTGGAGCAGCACAGTATTTCCACAAGAACACTGACGATCTTACATGAGATCGTCAGTGTTCTTGCGGAAATTCAAGTGGCCAGTGTAGACAGCTGGCAAGTTTTTCCGCAAAATCATCTGTTTTGCGGAAAAACTTGCCAGTCTAGACACAGCCATTATATCTAGGCTGAATCTGATCTCTGCTCAAAATAACACCTACAAATAAACAATTATTAACTAAAGAAAGAACATTCATCGTGTCACAGACCAGATTTCAAAAGTGTCTGATTTTTGCAGTTTTGTGCCCACAACAATGGGAGCCAGACCAACATCTTCCTGGAAAATTTGGCCCTATTTTATTAATTAAAATAAAAAATTATCCATGATACTAAATACTTATTTCTTTACGATTTTTAGCAGAAATAGCTACTTCAAAATATATATATGTAAAATGAACAATATTCATTTTAACTCTTAGTTTAAGAGCTATAAATTTACCATATGAACTAAAAATCTCCATCATAAACAAGAAAGGCACTCAAGTTTCCCTTCCATAGATGGGAGCACAATAATCAATCATCTGCAAGGTTTCTGATGTGCAGCTATTTGGTCTCTCACCTTTTCTGCATTACTGGTGGAATGTGGATAGGATAAAGGAAAGGTCTACATAAAAAAATAGAGACTGAGAATATCTGGTGTCAACCCTACAGTTGCATAGTGTGTCTTTGCACTCCTTCAGGGACCTCCAGAAATAACAGAACTGCTAGTTCCCAGCCATGCTGCCACTGGCTACATGTTCAAGCAGTCAATTCTGTAACCCCTACAATGGAGACTGCAGATCTTAAGGATGGCTAATGGTGCTTGAAGCAGCATCAACACAGTGAATTATAATCCTCAATAGAGGAGAACATGCTGGTAAACAATTTGCCCTCAACTCCTCCATTGACTGGTCACACACCCTTTTCCTATGCAGATAATCAGGTAAGCTTTCTATGGAGGAAAAATGGGAATATTGTTCACGTGAACAGATCAACAAAATTAGTGTCAGTGAAGGTGCTAACAGTTAACTCACCTCCCCATCCCTGTCTCTACAGACTAGAAATGTCAATTTCCTCAATCTGTGGCAGCTCAGGCAAGGCTGAAAATGCCAGACATATCAGATACCACCATACACAGAAAGTGGCAAACACCAATCTGTCAGATATATATTTATGTCCCTATCCAGCAAAACACTTAAGACTATGTTTAAAGTTAAGTGCATTTTAGGGACATACTTTCTCAAATCAGGGCCTGAATCGGGGCCTTCATTTCTTATAACTTCCTTAAAAATAGGAACGGTAAATTGCTATAGCACATCATTCAAATGTGCTCCAGATTAAGTGGGTGTAGGCCTTTGTACAGTCATACTGAATATATTGCATACAGAAAACAGAAAATCCTTTTTACAATTATTGACGCCTATTTAATTTTGAAATTTAGTGAAGAATCATTTATCATTTAAAGTGAAAATCACCCTTCTCGCCTCTTCTTCCCATGTACAAATCCCAGTTAATCTGGGGTTTTGTGAAGAGCTGTGGTGCTTAGGGAATGATGAAATCCAGCTCTCAACCTACTGACAGGCAGCAAGACTGCTATGCATCCACCCATTGACCATTATTAAAGCCTAATGGATTTTAAAATAAAATTTGTATTTAGGGTTGCCAGGTATCCTGTTTCGAACCAGATAGTCTGGAATTTGAGCTTTCTGTCCAGGAAACAAATTGAGAAAATACCCAAAATATAAATGTCCAGTATTTTCTAATTAAGTAAGTTTTATTATTATCATGAGTATCAGTACGTAGTTGCGTAGTTCCTGGCTGGTAGACATGCTCACACTATGTGAGTGTATCTATCAGCCAGGCAGTATGTAGCTATGCAGTAGAAAGGAGCGGGGGGGGGGGGGGGCAGGGCCGGATGGAATCCCCAGAGCCGGACTCACCCATGCACCCCGCTGGGACCATGCACGGGAGGGGCAGCACCCCAGGATCTGCATGTGCCCGGGCCAGCCCTGTTCCCTGCTGGCTGGTTTTCCCCCGGCCAGCCCCACTCCCCTCTACTCTCTCCCAGCCAGCCCTACTTCCCGCCAGCTGTTCCCTCCCCACCCCCCGATCTCCCCTGGCCAGCCCCACTCCCCCCGACCTCCTCCTGGCCAGCCCTGCTTCCCGCCAGCCAGTTCCTTCCCCCAATATCCCCCACCAGGCTGCTCCCCCCAACCCCCTCCCGGCCAACCCTACTTCCTGCCGGCTGGTCCTCCCCCCCTTCCCCAGCCCTGATTTCCCCCAGTCAGCCCTAGCCCTAACCCTAACCCTAACCCCTCCCGGCCAGCCCCACTCCCCACCCAGATGGTCCCCCCTTCTTAGATCACGTGTGTCCGGTATTTTTTTGAAACTCATCTGGTAACCCTAGTTGTATTCTCCTATATTCAAAGCTTTTAGCTCAATCCTCGGCCCTCCACCAATAACTCCCCTTCATAGTGATTTCTTTAGAGCTGGTAAAAAGTCTCCTTCTGCAACATATATGGGTGCAATTGCACCCAGGCCTAGTCACACCAGCAGTTTTTCCTAGCCCCAGAATGTGGCAACATTAGGCTTGAGAAAGGTGAGGGTCTTGCACAGGATCTGGATAATTCAGTCCTTGGAAAATATGTCTTTGTTCACTTACGGATCAAGAACTTTCCCAAGCTGAGGCTGAAATTTTTCCTTGAAATCATCACTTCTTTTAGACACTATTTTTGCTGCCTTCTTTCTACAAAATTGGAAAATAATTGTCAGCCATGGTTGCTACATGATGACATAATTTGAAGGAAATAAAAATAAGAAATAAGAACACACTGCAGAACCTACATCATTCCTCTTTTGAAAAGAAAGGTTTATTTGCTCTGTTTCTAGAAATCTAATTTTAATGTATATTTTCATTGTTCTTTTTCTAACTTTTAAAATGTTTAGAATTAATTTGTAAATGGAAAAGGAGCAGGGCATCCATAACATGACTCATTTGCCCTTCCAAAATTTCACATTGACATGACTAAATCATGTCTGTGCAGCTAAGTAAAAATCTTTCTCCGCAGGTCACAAAGCAAGAGCATAGCTGCTCAGCATCTTCTACTCATCATACTAGCGGCAGTCACAGAACTGTCCTCTTCATGAAACAGGAGAGCTCATTTCCCCACTTGGCCTGTGTAATGATGGTCATAATTTCTTATCTATAATGAATTTCCAGGAAAAACCTAAAGGAATTTTGGATGTGATTCATTGCATATGAAAAACAACATTCAGTCATAAAAGCCTGGCTTGGCAAATCAGGCCTTCAATCTATTACTGTCCATTGTAACTTACGATTGGAGATTATAAAGCCAGTGTAAAGATTTGCAAACATTTCGTCCATCATTAAAATGAGGTATTTCTTTTCCATATACATTATATTTGTCGAATGTTGATGGCTCATATTTCCTGTTTATTGCTTCCCCTGTGGAAGCAAATATTTTCCTTTACTCTGTGTGAAATACCTTGACTAGAAAAATATCCTGGAATAAATACCTTAACGCTAGCCTTAACACTTACCTTATCACTTTCTATGAAAAAACTACAACAAAATCTTTAAAACAATTTTGCAATTTAATTATATAAATTGTTTGTTTATTCACAGCTATTTAATTAGTCACAAATCTACCCCCTTGGGAGAGTGCAGAACAAAAGGCGAAAATGACATATTTGGAGGGATCCAGGAAGTAATGAAGAGTGACTTTCCTTTACTACCTTTTACGGTTTAGAAAGAGATAGGAACAATCTAGTTCTATTGTCATTGATATAAAACAATTTCTATGCCAATTAATTATTTCATAATCATAGTGCTATAGCAGACACTTAATAGTGTTGGACAATTGAATAAAATATCAGTATAAAACCAACTAAAAAAAGAAAATATTGGTCCTGACTGGATTACACACTACAGATAAAATCACGTGCCACAGAAGTCAATAGTTTCTGTTTGACCTTACTGTACTAAAGAATTTACCCTTGTTTTTAAATCTATAATTCCTCTTGTCATAATTATTTCCTGAAATATAAATTTCAGTGTCCAAGAACATCATACCAGCACTCAAAGGTAATGTTCCTGAACTGTAAACATGCATTTTCAACCAAAAAAATAATAACTTGATCTGATTTATTGCACCCCTCTTCAATCTGCTGTTGAAAGAACCTCATTTGACACATTGAAGTAAACATTTTCCACTGCTTGTTTTACATTAAAAGTTTCACCTGGTTGCATTACAGCATACAAGATCTAGATAATCTATCAACGATGGCAGGAATAGTTGACATTAATCATTTTTAAAAATGCATACATTCTGGCTAAATGGAACATATTCTCTCTTGTGCTATGAACTCTTTATGCTGTTCTGGTGGAGAAGTTGTAAAGAAGGTCCAAGTGAATTCCTCCAGCAGCAAAATGATACTAGAAGAGGGGTGGGCAATAAGAGGCCTGTGCCCCAGACACGGTTCACAAGGGCTAGCCTCTGGCAGGTCACTGGGTACATTATTTACCTGCTCATCTGCAGGTATGGCTGCTCGCAGCTCCCGTTGGCTGCTGATTGCCATTCCTGGACAATGGGAGCTGTGGGAAGTGGCACAGATTGGGACCCTCCTTCCTGCAGCTCCCGTTGCCTGGGAATAGCGATCTGTGGCCAATGGGAGCTGCGAGCAGACATACCTGCAGACACGCAGATAAATAGCACATCCAGCAGCCTGTCAGGGACTACCCAGCAAACTGAATCTAGATCGCAGGTCACTTATTGCCCACTCCTCTCTGCTTACTCCTATGGTGGAAGTTGTGATGGAGATAACAGAGTGCCATTACAAAATGACACAATTTAAAGTTGGCCCCTCACTGGAGCCAGAATATGGGAGGTGCAATGGAATAGAGAATCTTGCTTTGCACTCGTATCCCTCTCAACCTCCCAACATATGTCACTTATCTTCTGAGATAGCAAGGTCATTATGGCAGGACTTGTGTCTTCTTGTATGTTTGGACAACATCTAAGATAATAGATGCTAGTGGAATAAAAAAATGGTACCGTATTTTCCGGCGTATAAGGCGACTGGACGTATAAGACGACCCCCCTAATTTTCTAGTTAAAACATAGGTTTTCGCCTATACTCGCCGTATAAGACTACCCCCCCCTTAAGAGGCCAACCGGCAGCGCCCCAGCTGCTCTGCCCCAGGGTCCACAACAAAAGCCTGGTCTGCTGGGGGGGGGGGGGCGCACTAGCTGCTCCCGGTGCCCCTGGTCTGCTGGGGACCATCTCCAGCAAACCAGGGACACCGGGAGCAAAGCCTCTGAGGACGCCGGCAGCAGGACAGCCACGGCGCGTCTGGGCTGTCCCGCTGCCGGCTTCCCCCGAGGCTTTGCAAAGTTGCGGAGGGGCTCGGGCAGCGGGGCAGCCCAGGCACGCCTGGGCTGCCCCGCTGCCGGAGCCCCTCCGCGGCTTTGCTCCGCGGCTTCCTGGTCTGCAGACCAGGGAGACGCAGAGCAGCTTTTCTCGCCCCGGAGTACACGGGCGGCGGGACCTCGCGGTCCCGCAGTCCATGTTCTCTGGGGCGAGAAAAGCCCCGTTCGGACCTGCAAGTCGGGGACTGCCTGTATGTTTATACCCGGCGTATAAGACGACCCCCGATTTTTGGGGGATGTTTTTTAGTATAAAAAGTCGTCTTATACGCCGGAAAATACGGTATTTATTCTACTTACTTTGTACACAGGTAAATTGAAGCTCAGAACATAAGTCAAAATCAAAGAACTGGGAATAGAACCCAGATGTCCGAATTCCTAAATTAGGGATGTAATAGTGTAACCATTTAAACAATTACTCTACATGCGTAAGCTTCTCGGTTACTGTAATGGTTGCATAAAGGCTCCTGGCCCTGCTCCCAGGGACCCAGCCTCCACCCTATCCTGTTAACTCTGTATCAGAGCCCGTAGCACAGGGTGGCAGCTGGCTCGCTGGGAGCAGGGCCAGGAATGAGGCCAGGAGCCAGTATGTGCTGGGAGCCAGTTTAAAAGCCAGCTCACAGTGCACATCAGCTCCCGGGGAGCCAGCTGTTACCCCTCACTGCTGCCTTGCCTCTGATACAGAGGCAACAGTGCAGGGTACTAGTTTGTTCCCTGGGAGTGGGGTGGCAAGCAGGAGCTGGTGCACACCAGGAGCCAGCTTAAAAACAAATTATCTGGTTCTGCATGTGTCAGGTTCCAAGACTAGAGAGATTCAACCTGTAGCTTTGTACATATTTGTGTTTTATTGATCATTAGCCCTTGATTTTACTCACCTACACTGTAGTCATTATGTGTCACAATATATAACTCATGTCCTTCTTTTGCTTCTTTATCCACTTCCTCAAAGGTTTTTGGTGGATTTATAAGCTCTCCACCAGGTGTGTCTGCAAAGTGAACAAATACTAATTAATATGGTAATAAAATATCTTATAAATGTTCAATATGCAAAAAAGTTTTTTAACAGTATCTTATTGGAAGACCCCAATTAATACAGATTAGACCTCCCTGGTCCAACACCCTTGGGACCTGACTGGTTCCAAAGAAGGGAGTTTGCTGGACCAAGGGAGGTCAGCCCCTCTGCTAACAGACACTGGGCTCTCCCAGGATCCGTCAGCAAATCGCCAGGTCCACCTGCTCCTGGGCCACTGGGTTCCCAGCTGCTCGGCCAGCCCCCACGGCTGCTGGGGCACCATTGCCCCAAGGCTTCCAGACTCAGCTGTTCCAGGACCCCTGGGGTTCCGTTGCTCCAGGATTGCTGGGGCTCTGCTGTCCCAGGGCCATCAGTGTTCCTCTGCTCTGGGACCACCGAGGCTTTGCTGTCCGGGGGCTGTTGGAGCTTAGATGCTCTGGACCCAGTGGAGCTCCATGGACATCCCGAGGCTGCCCTGGGGCACCAGGACTCTGGTCCTGCTGGATGACCAGAAAGTCCTGGACCAGAGAGGTTCAACCTGTACTTTGGCAATATTATAATTACAGTTTCACTCAGGTAGCATTCCATCAACACAACCATGATGAAAAGGGATGGGCGAGAGCTTCAAGGGGCTGAGATGGGACTTTAAGTTGTTAGGAATCTATATGGTCAACCCTGGCCACTAGTGGATCCCCTGAAACCTCACCAATCTCATAAAATCTGCAAGTTCAGAAAACAACAGAAATCCCCATCCTTCCTGTGTGTTCTTGATTATTTTAATTAATACATTTTATTACTTTTATACTCTTTTTTGTAATTAGCAGTTGTAATTAGTGTTTCATTTCTATTACACTTTTCTATTCTTTTTGTTTTAAATAATGATTATTATTTAGGTAACTTCCAGAATTCCATGTTAAATTATAAATTACTATGTATTCAATAGCAATATATTTTAACACTAAGTTTACTACCTCTAATGCATGTTGTTCCAAAAGTAGTGGTAGTCACATCCAGACCTTTAGGTAACATTGAAGTTTGATCATGTGACCGTCCCAGAGGGGCTTGACGATTTCTTAAATATAGGGCTTCTTTTCTCTCTTCAAGTTTTTGTTGAAAGCAAGTTTTTTTAGGTGGATTTGTCAAGATGCCAGCCTGAAGAAATCGTACACAGTATGAGTGGAAGAGAGACTGCAGAATCTCTCTAATTCAGAACCAAATGAAAAAGAAATGTTTCCCATTTCTCAGCAAAGATTTAATTGTAGGAGTGTTTTAATGAGCATTTTACCAAATATATTATCAAACACTTAGCACATGTTGGACCTTTCTGGTCCAACACCCTCAGGACTTGATAGGTCCCAAATGAGGTCAGTTTCAGCCCACTGCCTCACTCCGCTCCCAGCCCCAGACGCCAATCTCCCCCCAACAGCCAGACTGGCCACTGCTGCCCCACTGGATTCCCAGCCACCAGCCTGCTCAGGCTGCTGGCCCTGTGACTGCCCCGTAGCTGTCACCAGTCCCAGGAGGACTGCAGCTGGCCTTGTGGCTATCCCCTGCCCCAGCCCAGGCTCCTGCCAGCCCCACAGCTGCCCGCGGGTGTCACCAGCTCCAGTCAAGGCTCCCTCTGGCCCCACAGCTGCCGTCAGACCAGGTCTGGGCTGTTCTGTGGTTGCTGCATGATCTGAACCGAGCTACCGCACAGCTGCCACCAGACCTGGCTCAGGCTACCACACAGCTGCTGCCAAATCTGGCCCGAGCTGCGGCTGGCCCTACTGCCCTGTGACAGGGCTCCCAACCAGACTCTCTTACCGCCCAAGTCCCTGCCACTGGGGCTCTCTGCACCAGGAACATCTGTGGTATTGCTGTGTGTTCTTCCACTTGTTATTTTGCCCATAGTTTGTAAAGTACAATGCCACAAACATTATTCTGGAACTAAGGGTACATTTTGAGTACAACAGTATACAAAATCAAGACTAAAAGCAAGAAAAGAAAATTTAACAATGCCCCTGAACACTGAGTGCTGTTCTGAGGTGATAAATCTTCAATGTTAAATAAAGAGAAGTCCTGTGGCACCTTATAGACTAACAGATTTATTGGAGCATATGCTTTCGTGGGCAAAGACCCACTTTGTCAGAGGCATGTAGTGGAAATTCCAGAGGCAGGTATAAATATACAGGCACATGAAAACAAAGGAGTACCAATCAAGAGGAAGGCCAGAGATAAGGAGGTCAATTCAGTCAGGGAGGATGTGGCCCACTTTTAGCAGCTGATGTGGAGGTATGAACTCCAAGAGAGGAAAAACTGCTTTTGTAGTTGGCTAGCCATTCACAGTTTTTGTTTAATCCTAAATTGATGGTGTCAAATTTGCAAATGAATTGTAGCTCTGCAGTTTCTCTTTGAAGTCTGTTTTTGAAGTTTTTTTGTTGCAGGATGGCTACTTTTAAATCTGCTATTGTGTGTCCAGGGAGACTGAAGTGTTCTACGGGTTTTTTTATGTTACCATTCCTGATATCTGATTTGTGTCCATTTATTCTTTTACATAAGGACTGTCCAGTTTGGACAACTTATATGACAGAGGGGCATTGCTGGCACATGATGGCATATATTACATTGGTAGATGTGCAGGTGAAAGAGCCCGTGATGGTGTGGCTGATGTCGTTAGGTCCTGTGATGGTGTCACTGGTGTAGATATGAGGGCAGAGTTGGCACCAAGGTTCATTGCAGGAATTGGTTCCTGAGTTAGAGTTACTGAGGTGTGGTGTATAGTTGCTGGTGAGAATTTGCTTCAAGTTGGTGGGCTGTCTGTAAGCGAGGACTGGCCTGTATATTTACACCTGCCTCTGGAATTTCCACTACATGCATCTGACAAAGTGGGTCTTTGTCCACAAAAGTTTATGCTCCAATAAATCTGTTAGTCTATAAGGTGCCACAGGACTTATCACTGTTTATGCAGATTCAGACTAACACGGCTACCTCTCTGATTCTTATCTTCAATAGTTTATCTCTGAAATCAGTCAGAAAGAAAAAAATAAAAATACTGTGTGGAGGAGAGGTGTTAAAGAACTAGAAGTTAGAATGAATTATAACATAATAAGAACAGAATGTCCACATCGGTTCAGACCAAAGGTCCTTCTAACCTAGTATCCTCCTGTCTTCAGACAATGGCAAAAGCCAAGTGTCCTGGAGGGAATGAACAGAACAGCAATCATC
The DNA here is from genome assembly GCF_052426305.1 of Pelodiscus sinensis. Taxonomy (NCBI): domain Eukaryota; kingdom Metazoa; phylum Chordata; order Testudines; family Trionychidae; genus Pelodiscus; species Pelodiscus sinensis. The sequence continues at coordinate 194,012,576 of NC_143053.1, read as the reverse complement.
AAGTGATCCATTCCTTGTTGCTCATTCCAAGCGTCTCTCAAACAGAGGCTAGAGACACTATCCCTGTCCATCTTGGCTAATAGCCATTGATGGATCTATCCATCATGATTTTATATAGCTCTTTTTGAAGAATGTTACTGTAAAAATCAATTAAATAGAAATATCTGGCTTTTAAATGTCTTTCTATTTATTTCACAGTTAAAATTCCTTTGTGTGATTTCAAAATTCAGGCAACACACTAATAATAAAAAGTCCCAGAGTAGAGCACTTAGAATCCCCTTGGGGCAAAGCTAGGGGTGAGCAAAAGGACCTCTGCGGGCCAGATCCAGCCCGCCAAGCTGGCTGATCTGGCCCATTGAGGCCCTGATGTTCCCCCGCCCCCAGGCCAATTAGGGTCTAGGAGCAGGAGAGTGCAAAACTTCCTCCCACCCTGGCAGGACCACCCAGCACTTTGAAGTGCCATGTGCTCCTCGCAGGGTGGGAGGAGACGTCACACGCTCCCCCATCCCCAAGCCCTGATTGGCCTGGGGGAAGAAGGAGCGCAAGAGTTTTCTTCTACCTTCCACCTTCACTTCAAAGTGCCGTATGTTCGCGCAGAGCGGAGGCAGGGTGAAGGAAGCTTTGCGCAGCTCCCCCGCCCCCAGGCCCTGATTGGCCTGGGGTAGGGGGTGCATGCTAAGCCACTTCTCACCCTGCCAGGGGCATGGTTGCCTAGTGGAAAGGGGGGGCAAAGGGGCTCACCCACCCCCAGACCAATCATGGTCGGTGGGTGTGGCAGCCCAGAAGCATTTTGGCCCCGCCCCTTCTGGGGCAGTCCCGGCCAAAATTTAATGCCCACCCCTGGGCTAAGCAAATAATAAATACATAAATAAGAAAAATATTAATTGTAAGGGGTTTGGAGGGAATAAGAGATTTGAACAGAAAGATCTGGGTGGGTAGATTGTGCCACTGAATTGAGAGAGGAGTTTCTATTCTTTATGTGATGATTGAGGTGGTGGTCATGGGTACAAGTTTCAGCATCTAATACAATGTTTGCAGAATGTTGTCATTGACAAGTGAGTTTAGTGGAAGGGGGGTGGGATATATCTGTCACTGAGGAAAAGAGAGTGTCTTCTTCACTTTTCTTTCTCCCTTCCCCACATTATTAGCTTATCTTCACCCCGAAAATTCCCAGTGGCATTTCTCTACTCTTGGAGCCTCATATGGTTCTTCCTTCTCTTGGTGGTACAGCATGATCTCTCCTGTGCATTAGAAATGTATAGCCTCTCATACACCAGCTCAATTATGGCTGGCAGAACCAATTTACAGATCAATATAAGACAATGGGGACTTTTTTCAAACATAGAAAAGATTAATATTCTTACACTCAGTGAAGGCCGGGAGCTAATGCCATGTGTCAAGTGAACTGCAATATCAGGATCATTTGCTCTGCCATAGAATATTCTTTCAGCACCAGGAGCTGGACTTCTACAATTGAGAAACTTTCTCACAACAGGTGGTGTAATAGGCTATAAAACAAGAGAAAACAATTTTACAGGAAAAAGTGACGTATTAGCTTTTTCCTCCCAGTAGAGACATGAGTGTCATCAGAAGAGTATGTCAGCTAACGTATGATGGTATTTTCTTGTGCATCCCATTCACATGCAGGATCATCATAGTGCCCTACCAAATTCATGGTCTATTTTGATCAATTTCACCATGCTAGGATTTTTAAAATAATACATTTAATTATTTCAAATATTTAAATCTAAAATGTCATGGTGTAATTGTAAAGATCCTGATCCAAAAGGGAGTTAGGGGGTCACAAAGTTATTGTGTGTAGGGGAGGTGCAGTACTCAGTGCTACCTTTACTTCTGTGCTCTACTGGCAGTGGTGTTGCCTTCAGAGCTGGCTGGAGAGCAGCAGCTACAGACTGAGACCCCCATTCTGTAGGCAGAGCTGCCACCAGCAGCAGTGCATAAGTCACGATGGCATGTTACAGTATTGCCACTATTTCTTCTGTACTGCTGCCTTCCAAGATGCACCTTGGTCAGGAACTGCCACTCTCCAATTGCCCAGCTCAGAAGGCAGCAGGTAAGAAGACCAGCATCATATAGTATTGCCACCTTTAATTTTGCACAGCTCCTGGTGATGCACTGCCTTCAGAGCTGGCTGCCTGGCCAACAGCTGCCATTCTCCAGGCTCCCAGCTCTGGAGGCAGTGCAGATGTACAGCTGGTAATACTGAGATCCCCCTTAAAATAACCTTATTTTAACCACATAGGCAATGGTTTCCGCTCTAGCATGGGGGCTTCTCAAGCCACCCGCCCCAGGCTCTGCCTGAACTTTACCCCTTCTCCCAAAACCCAGCTCCACTTCTTCTCACCACTGCTGCATCCCACCAGCATTCCACCTAGGGCCTAGATCCTGCCCCATCCACCTCTTCCCTGCCTCTTTTCCCCGAGAATGCCCCATTCCTGCCTTCCCAAGAGCCCAGCATGCCATGAAACAGCTGTTTCACGGGGAAGTGTTAGGAGGGGAAGGAAGGGCGCATACAGCCCACGGCTGAACTAAACCGCAGGCTCTAGAGAGATGATGTGTTTGTGGGTCCCATTCGCTAGGAGATGTGAGAAGCTGCATGAAATAGAGCCCCACACGATCTTAGCACACTCACCCTGGGGAAAGCTTCTGTCAGGCACCTGGCAGCTGTATCGCCGACCGGGATCAGTTTTCCTGCCTAAACAATCCAGTGTCATCAATACGATCTGTAATTTAAAATACGGCAGAGACCGCGGCACCCAAGAGCAGGAGACGCAGGCGAGCAGGTTCCGCATGTTAAACCCTGCAGGGAATGTTGCCGGGGCCTGGCTTCCTAGCGACGTTTGGACGGAGCCAGAGTCCCCCAAGAGCGGGCAGCGTCTGGCTGGGGGCTGAGCGAGCGGCCCAGGCCGGGTCCCCCTGAGGAGCCTGGGGGGGGTGCAGAGCGGGGGAAGCGTTACTGATGAATGGGGGGGGGGCACGCGCCGCGCGCACTGGGAGGGGCGCAGAGGGGGGACCCCGGGAGACGCACGGGGCGGACAGGGGCGGCGGGACACGCGGACTCACCGTCGGCAGCTCGGGAAACCTGTCAAAGAACCGCCCCCGGTACACGGGCCACAGCTCCCCGACCATGGCGGCGCCGGGCCCACGAGCGGCGGCTGCCCCGACGGGCTGTTTACCACGGTTACCTGGTAACGCGCCCAGCCCCCTGCGCCCCCCGCAGGCAGCGGCCGAGCAGCAGCCCCAGCGCCCAGACTGACCCCGCCGCCCGCCCGGCGCCCTGACCCCTCCCTGCCCATGCCCCGCCCCCACAGCAACCTCACCCCCGCCTACAGGCCCTGATCCCCCTCTGCCTGCGTCCCTACAGCGCCCTGCCCCTGCCCGCCTCCCCCGTGCCCCCTGCCTGTATCCCCTACAGCGCCCTGCCCCTGCCCGCCTCCCCCGTGCCCCCTGCCTGTATCCCCTACAGCGCCCTGCCCCTGCCCGCCTCCCCCGTGCCCCCTGCCTGTATCCCCTACAGCGCCCTGCCCCTGCCCGCCTCCCCCGTGCCCCCTGCCTGTATCCCCTACAGCGCCCTGCCCCTGCCCGCCTCCCCCGTGCCCCCTGCCTGTATCCCCTACAGCGCCCTGCCCCTGCCCGCCTCCCCCGTGCCCCCTGCCTGTATCCCCTACAGCGCCCTGCCCCTGCCCGCCTCCCCCGTGCCCCCTGCCCGTATCCCCTACAGCGCCCTGCCCCTGCCCGCCTCCCCCGTGCCCCCTGCCTGTATCCCCTACAGCGCCCTGCCCCTGCCCGCCTCCCCCGTACCCCCTGCCTGTATCCCCTACAGCGCCCTGACCCTGCCCGCCTCCCCGTGCCCTCTGCCTGCGTCCCCTACAGTGCCCTGACCCCCAGCCCGCCTCTCCCGTGCCCTCTGCAAGAAGTGCTTTTGCAGAAAGCGTCCTGCAATTCTAAACGCGCTTTTCCGAAAATGCTTTTAACAGAAAACTTTTCCATTAAAAGCATTTTCAGAAAATCATGCCATTGTAGACGTAGCCACTGTGTTGGTGGTGATGGGAGGTGCTATATGGAAAACAGTTTTGGGATCCTGGTGACAGGCACTGGGAGCAGGGGAGGGAGAGGGAGTGCTGGTCAGGCAGCTGCTCTGTTTGAAGTGTTAGCTGCACCTGCAGTGTGCTTGGTGCTCTGTATAGGAGCCACTCTGTGTTTTCCTTCCACTCCTTCCTTTCACTGTCCCTCCCCTCCTTCAATTCTTTCTTTTCAGCAGCCACCTGACTCATGACATCATGCAAAAAGTCCCTCCCCTGCTCCCAGTGCCTGTCACCTCGACTTTTTCATGGCTGTTTCCTTACCTTGTGCAGCCTCTCAGCAGGTGATTGCAATACAGATTGCTATCCCAAAGTTAAGAGAGTGCGATGGGGCATCTTCCCCACATTGGCCCTACAAGAGTTAACACCAGCCTAGAGAGACAGAGTGGTAGGCAGCCACAGATGGGGCTGCAGATAATTAGGGCCCAGCTGAGACTATATACATAGAGACTCCTGGCAAGGAAGAGCACACTTTTGCCCCAGCTGTGGTGTAGGGATGACCTGCCTGCTAAGGAAGCTACAGTGGCTTCCTGAGACAGAGTAGTGGTAGGGAAAGGAAAGCAGAGCTAGAGGCTACATCTACACTGGCCCCTACATCTACACTGGCCCCTTTTCCGGAAGGGGCATGTAAATTTCACCAGTCGTCGTAGGGAAATCCGCGGGGGATTTAAATATCCCCCGCGGCATTTAAATAAAAATGTCCGCCGCTTTTTTCCGGCTTTTAAAAAAGTAGGAATAAGACCCTCCGGAAAAGGGCACTTTTTCCGGAGGATCGGGGCCAGTGTAGACGCTCTTTTCCGGCTTTTTTAAAAGCCGGAAAAAAGCGGCGGACATTTTTATTTAAATGCCGCAGGGGATATTTAAATCCCCCGCGGATTTCCCTACGTCGACTGGTGAAATTTACATGCCCCTTCCGGAAAAGGGGCCAGTGTAGACGTAGCCAGAGAGTTCTGGCCTGACTCCACATCCAGGCTGCAGGGGCAATTACCCCTTTGCCAATGAGGAATGGCCATTTCAGACTGCAGCTTGCCTCTGAGGTAAGGGCTAGACAATTGGCAGTGTCTCACTGAGGCAAGGTGGATATAGGAGGCTGGGGTTCCCTGGGAGGGGAGGATGCCAGGGTGGGGGCATTGTTACAGGGCAGTATTGTAAGGAAAGGGCACCATGGTCAAGAAGGGACAAAGGGCCTGAACCAGTTCAAGAGACACCTGCCAGTGTAAGGTGCTCCAAGACTGAAGAGCTCATTCCCTGAGTAACCAGCAGGAGGTACCCTGATGGTGAGCCTCAATCCTATTACACAGAGGTTCCATTGTTAACACTAGATACAGTATTGCTCAACTCATGTTAAACACAAGGGCACTTACTTTTGCGGAAAAACTTGCCAGCTGTCTACACTGGCCGCTTGAATTTCTGCAAGAACATTGACCATCTCATGTAAGATTGTCAGTGTTCTTGTGGAAATACTATGCTGCTCCCATTCGGGCAAAAGCCCTCTTGCGCAAATTCTTTTGCGCAAGAGGGCCAGTGTAGATAACGCGGTATTGTTTTGCGCAAAAAAGCCCCGATGGTGAAAATGGTGATTGGAGCTTTCTTGCGCAAAACCGTGTCTAGATTGGCATGGGTGCTTTTCCGCAAAAAGTGCTTTTGTGGAAAAGCGTCCATGCCAATCTAGACACGGTTTTGCACAAATGCTATTAACGGAAAAACTTTTCTGTTAAAAGCATTTGTAGAAAATCATGCCAGTCTAGACGTAGCCAAGCACTGTTTGCATATCTAGCTCTGATTGGCTGCCCCAGGGTGAGCATGCAAGATATAAGACCCTCACAATGTTGAGTTAAGCACTAGGGCAAGGGAATTTATTGGTGCAATGGAATACATTAGTGCAGGGCCGTACTATGCCCTGGGCAGGTGTATTTTGGGAAGACTACTGGAGGGATACCCTATCATTGGTAATGGCCACTCAATTTCCACAGTCTGTGTGTTCATCCTGGAAGACATTTAGCTACTTAAAGTGAGCAAGGAAGCAAAGGAGGGTCTTTTAACCAACTGCCATCCTGGCCTATACATGCTTTGTCTTTGTGCAGCAATGGTCCCCTACCCTACTAATAGCACGGTAGGGAAGGAATATTACCCTTAATGGGACTGTGAACACGGCAGACTTTCCACAAAAATTTACAGACATGTAGCCCAATAGTCCTTGGGGTAGAAAAGCACTAAGCACTTAGACTGTGTCTACATTGGCAAGATTTTGCACAAAAGCAGCCATTTTTACCCAAAAACTTGCCGCCTGTCTACACTGGCCGCGAGTTCTTGCGCAAGAACATTGATGTTCTAATGTAAGAAAGAACTATAATGCTCCCGCTCAGGAATAAGCCCTCTTGCGCAAGTGTTCTTGCGCAAGAGGCCAGTGTAGACAGGCAACATGAATTTCTTGTGCAAGAAAGCCCGATGGCTAAAATGGCCATCAGATCTTTCTTGCACAAGAAAGCGTCTACACTGGCACAGATGCTTTTGCGCAAAAGTACATCTCTTGCGCAAAGGCATATGCCAGTGTAGATGCTCTCTTGCGCAAATACTTTAACGCAAAAACTCTTGCGTTAAAAGTATTTGCGCAAAATCTTGCCAATGTAGACGTAGCCTTAGTACTTGTTTCCCAAGTCCAAAAGCAGTGTTTCACTGTGGTCAGCACCTCCATGAATTCCTCAACAAATCTTGGGTCATACGTATGCTGCATGGATTCCTCATCGTCACTTTACAGCTTCAGGAATAACTGAATAACTGCCATTTGTAATGTGTTAGTAAGGCCTAGCAATATTTTCTTCAAAAGCTGAACATTCATTCCTACAGACTAAGGAGGAAGAGCAGGTAGCACAAAAGCCATTGAAAGATGGTGCCAGATGTGGACAGAAGCACAGAGGTTGCTGGGATGCAAAGTGATGCACCACAGGGCATTGGGACAGGACCTGGGATGCCCCGCACGCACACTTGTTAGTAGTTTCACAAACCTTAGAGGCAGAAGAGGAAGAAGTGCTCAGTGGAGAGCTGCCCACAGTGTACTACTCTGAAAGCTGCTGCAAGTGCCACAAGTGTGGTCATGTCACTGTACTTGTGGCTGACAGTGTGGACACCCAAGAGTGTTTTTGTAAGGGGACTGTTACCCCTTACTAAAACTCTGTGGGAGTTTGCCAGCTCCCAGTTTCAGAAGGGGAAGGGTTCATGAGACTGACAGACCCCAGAGACAATGGAAAGCAGCCAACATTCCAGCTCAGCTTGATTGACAGGTTGGACAGGCCAGTGAGGAAGGGGAGAGGCCAGGCCCCGTCCTCCCTGTGAGCTGGGATTGTTCTGGCTCTCTCTGAGCAAACAGAGAGCTGAGACACAGCCCAAGGAGTGCAAGCTGTGTGTGAGGGGCAGTTTTTGCAGCAGCTGAGCCTGACACACACAGCTCAAGGAGCGCAGACCCTGTGTTGAGCAGCAGACTGGCAGTGCTCAGAGAGCCAAAAGGAACAGAGAAGCAACGCAAGAAGCTAGAGACTGGCCAAGCAGCACCCTGCAGCTGGATGTGGTGAGCAGCTGGGAACTGCAAAGTGTGGGGAGAGGCTCTGGACTGGGAGAGGGATCTGGCCACTTAGAGCTTGAGGCTGTGTGGTCACTGCCAGAGCAAGCGTGTCCAGCCTGCAGCCCCCTCCCCCCCGCAGCACATCCAAGGCCTCTAAGGGGCCTCTAAGGAAGAGACTGTGGACTGTCCTTACACTCTGCAGGCTGCTGTTTTGATGTCCCTGTGCTACAGAGCTGGGCTGTGTGTTCTCATTTAACCATTCTCATTTTTTTCTTATTCTAATCTCTTTAATCAGTTGATGTTTAATACATTGTATTTGCTTTGAACCTTATGAAGTGATCACTGGGCCAAGAAGGCCTGCAGTGTAAAGAGAGCACCTTGGAGTGGGGACACCCTAACTCCTGCCCCTAGTGACTACAAGGTCGGGGATTAAGCCCCAGAAAACCTGGGCCCAGCCTTGTTGGGGTTTCAAGGGCTCTGCTACTCAGGAGAGTGGAGGGGGAGCCCTCAGGATCAGGGAGGCCGTGGGGTAAAGGAAGTGGGAGCGGGAACTCAGATCCTTTCGCTGGTCCATTTCACCAGGGTGGTATAGAAGCCAGGAAAGTTCCCCACAATAGCGGGACCATTCCCCCGCTTAAATTTTCACTACTGTGATCTATGAGCAGCCCAGTAACTGCCAGCGCTTTACATATCTCAGTGTAGACATGGCCATAATATTTGAAGGACTTGGACTGCCTTGTAAAAGGATTGGAGCTTTAGGTTATACTATTTCTCTCTAATCCCACATTGGAAAATAAGGGTGATGACATTTCCAAAGCATCTGTGCAGGCACATTAGAAGAGGAGAGCTCCAATGTGATATGATAAATGGTGAGTCTAATCATTTTTCTTCATATTGAAAGTTTTCAATAAGGACTATGGCACATTTATTTACAAAAAAGATGTCATAAGTTAGTGTTTTATTTAAGGCTACATCTACACTACGTGCTTTTTGTGCAAGAAGCCTTTTGCGCATGAGTTTTTGTGCAAAAACTTCTTGCACAAGAGCACGTCCACACTTCAAAGCACATTGCAAAAGCAATGTGCTTTTGCACAAGAGAGCGTCCACACTGCATGGATGCTATTGCACAAGAAAGCTCTGATGGATATTCACAGAATGGCCATAAGAGCACCTGTGCTTTTTCCCATAGGGTTTTTTTTTGCACAAGAAACCCCCCTGTAGCATCCACAGTTGCCTTTTTGTGCAAGAACTTTTGCACAAAAAGGAGTTATGCCTCGTAAAAGGAGGTTTAACTACTGCAGAAAAACCCCTCTGTTCTGCCATTTTACTCTTGATTTCCTTGCATAAAAGCGCATTTGAGGTGTGGACACTCCACAGGTTTTTGCACAAAAACCTTGCAGTGTAGATGTAGCCTTAGTGTATATATTTCTTATTCTTCCTTTTTTATTGTGCCCATGATGTTAGAAATAGTAAGAAACCTTTTAGTAAGAAAACTAGTTCCCCAAAATCTTGTGACTTTCATTGTAATTATAAGGCATAACTGAAGAGAGATCTAATTTCTCTCTCTCTCTCTCTCTCTCTCTCTCTCCCCTAACACTACTGTTACATTCATGTAAAAAGACCAGGGAAACAACCCAATGTCCTGAGTAAATTCAACAACCTACGGATTTGGTGGCAATATAAACAAACTTAAAGTGACATTCCAGAGTTAATGCCAAGTATTTGTTAACTCATTTAACTTCAGTGCGAGTTTGTCTCCTGCATTAGAAAATCGGACCCTACATATTTCATTTCAGAGGGGAAATGGACTTTCCTTGCTACAGCAGCCTCTTTGTAGGTAAAACTTCCCTTAGCAAGTGTTTGGCATTTGACATTACCCTTACCCATTAAATTCCTATCCTACAGCGTGATGCCTATATCTATCTTATGCAAGGTAAAATCAAGGAAGTGAAACTGCTTAAAATCCTGACTTTCACTTCCCTGATCCAGCATGACTGCTGAGTTTTGCAGTTCAAACTCTCTGACTAGGGTGCTGGGGTAGATGTTATTCAATCACTTGATGAGTATGACCTTCAGCAAGCTTTAAAAATTTGCAGTGGGCTTATTTTAAAATAGAGGTCCCATGGGAGCTAGTGGGTAAATGAGTTATTTGTGTAGACCATGACAATAATGTGCTCTTACACAATGGGGTTTTTTTTTGGGGGGGGGAGGGGGTGTTAATTACTATTATTCAGTATATTTTTAAAATAAGAGAAATGTTGCTTTCTAAGCAGAACAAAAACTGCATGCTGAGAAGTATCTAAACTCATTGCCTTCAGCAAAAGGTTTACAGTTGAGTTAAAAATGGAGAAAGGAAAGACAGAAAAGGGAAGGAAAGAAGGAGGAAACCGAAAGAAATGGGAAAATGAAATGAAGAAAAAGCTGAACAGGATAGGTCAACCTTCATGAAAGGCCCAATCCAACCTTCATGAAAGTCTACCCATTAACTAAAAAAAGTTTGGATCAGTTCCAAAGGGAGAAATGTTGGCAAAACAAACTTTAAACTCTTGGAGAATTTTTTTAAATAAAGAGAAACATGCACTGAGTAAAATCCTGACCAAACTGAAATCAGTGGAAGTTTTGTCACTAATTTGCATTGGGTCAGGATTTCACCTACTGTATTTAGTTATAGGATCTGGCACAGGTAGGTAGTGTTCCGAAGTATTATCATGTGATAGTTGAGCATGTGAAATAAATTGGTGATCTCAGATCACTTCATAATGGATACATGTTCAGATTACAACAAAATAACTACCATCACAACTGGCATTCAACAAAGAGAGTTTGAGTCTGAGACTACTTGTATGTACAGCACAATATGTTCAACTGCTCAGAAAACCACATAATGAACAGGTAGGGAGAATGAACTAGTCTTTGTTCATCAAAGTGATTCAAACAAATCCATATTTCTTGGGTAGTTTGAAGCTTGGGCTACCTCTGTTTCAAATTGTGCCTAGTTTCTGTGTTTATCCAAAAATACATTTTCAGTCTGATACCTTTTTTCAGTTCTAAATTAGTTAGTCTGGAAAGACATTGTGATATAAAGGATTAATTCCTATCTTTTTGAAACTGTAATCACATTTCAGGAGCTTTCTGTTTTCACTGAAAAATGCTTTCATACCCATAGTGTGGAAAAAATATTTTGAAGTGTCAAATTCACTAATCTCTTATTTTAGGAATCATGTTCTTCACCCATTTCCTCATCTTTTATACCTCCTTTATTACATTAGTATAATTATATATTACAAGAGTATAATTCTAGCTCCTAAAGAAATCTTATTTAATCTCTGAATTTGAAATCTATTTGGTAATCTAAATGACTTTTCTGATCTATTGAATGTACTGTATTTAAACATTTATAATGCACGTATCACTACAGTAACTGAGCACCTACCAAAATTATAAAATACAGGTTATGATGATCCCCTCTGGGCTAGTTGTTCTTTCCCTAAAAACAGTTTTCTTTGTTTGTTTGACTATTTTATCCTCTCCTTTCCCTCTTTCCCTTTGTTTTGCCTCCCCTCCTCCCCTTGGAAGATGTGAACCTAGAAAGTTGATTTGAGTGAAATAAGAAATTGACCAGAACATTTTCCCTACATGTTGAGCTGAACCCATAGTTATTTTTAAACTGCAAAATGTAACATTAATTTTTTTCTGTCCAAAATTATATATATATATAGAGAGAGAGAGGAGAGAGAGAGAGAGAGAGAGAGTACTTTCTGTGAATATGGCCAATTGTGGCTGTCACAATTTCAAGAAGCTTCTTCTTTGTGGGTTTCTTTGAATTTACTCCTCTTCTGATGTCACTTTCCCTTTTCAGTATCTATGGCCACATGTATCTAGCATGGATATGGCACCCATAACCCATTACATGAAGTCTGTGCTCAGAAATTCCCCAAGGAGCCTCAGGGTAGGCAGGCCAGAGCTGTGCCCACATTCAGCAGGTTTTCAGGGTTGTCAAATTTTGTGATTAGCATCACAAGTCTTATGAGAAATGGAGGTTTCTGTAAAGCTCCAGCTCCTGGAGTAAGGAGATTATGTGGAAATACCCACTGTCACATTTTGTTTCAACGTTACAATTCTAGCCTTAGTGGATTTGGAGAAAAGCTTTAAAAACATGAACCTTACAAGCACTGAAACTCCAGCAGTGAATGAAAGCAACTTAAACTCTGTTGGTTAGAATGAGGAGTCCTGTGGCACTTTAGAGACTAAAAGATAGGAAGGTTGGCTTATTATGAGAGCCTCCAATTTGGAGAGCTCATTATTGATCTTCTCCTGTTTGCTGTATAGAGTGCTGATTAGGTGCTTCCCCAGTTTCTTCAAGAGTGTGTGGCACAATTTCTCACTATAGTTTGTGCTGTATGCTGATTGTAATGGATTTTTCACTTTCAGTCCATTGGATATGATTACGCTGACCATACATCCTGATTTTTCTGGGACAGTCCCGAATTTAAATTATCTGTCCCAGTACCCCCTTAAGTAGCGAAATGTCCTGGAAAGCCCCGCGGGACATTTCACTGCTTGAGGGGACACTGGCTTGTGGGAAGAAGCAAGAAATAGCACTGAACAGATCAGCAGCTCCCTTTCCTTTCCCCCCTCCCCTTCCCCCAGCAGGGCACATAGGGCAGCCGGGCCAGCTTCTGATGATATGCAGCTCCTCCCTCTTGCCATCTCCTCCCCACCTCCACCCATAGGACTGCCTCTACTGCACAGGGTCCTGGTCCAGCAGCACTGCCGCCTCCTCCTCTGGGCTGCCTTGGAGCCCTGACAGGTGCTGTGCACAGCCTGGCAGGGGTGTTGCAGGGTGGGGCGCGCTCAGGTTTGGCAGGTATCAGGACTGCAGCAGAGGCCACCTGTATTACTATTTTTGTAGCACGGTCTGGGTCCCCACGAGTAGCCCAGCTTCAGCTGGAGACAAATGGCAGCTGCATGAGGCGTGTTCCAGCTGGGACAGCCTCACCAGAATGGGCCACATGCAGCTGCCGCTTCACTCCAACTGCAGCTGGTTAGCCAATGGGGACCAGGACCAGGGTACTAAAAATAGCACCACAGATGGCCTCTGCTCCAGTTCCAGTACAGGGTCCCGCACCAGGAGCAGCTGGGGCCAAGGATGGTTTCTGGGGCGAGACCATGATACTAAAAATAGTGTTGCAGCCCAGCTCCAGCCCTGCAAACTGCTTTCCATGGGGAAGGCAGAGGGTGAGGGAAGGGGGAGGAGGAGAACTAAAGGCGGGTGAGGAGAGGAAGGGGCTTGTGCTGAGGGAAGGGGGCACAGGGCAGGAGAAGAAAGGGGAAGGAACCAAGGCGGAGGAGAGACAAATACCAGGGGGCCAATAGGAGACAATGAGGAAAAGGGCAGAAGGGAGACAGGGAGGAAAGGAGTCAGTGGAGATGGAAGAAGGAAGGGGACAGGGTGATGCTGGGAGAGGGGAGGAACAGTGGGGACAAGAGGGAGAAAGAGGAAAGGAGAGGGGTGGGTGCCAGGAGTAGAGGGGTTGAAAGGAGGGGTGGGCATGAGGAAGGCAAGGGATGGAGCAAGTCATGTGTGAGGTCATAGAGGGTAGTGAAGAGAACTGGGTAAAGGGTGAGGGGGTGGGCACCAGGGAGAAAGAGAGCAAGGAGGGCAGGGGCAGTGAGGGAAGGGGGAGGCACCAGAAAGGTGCAGGGGTAAGGAAAGGTGCAGGTGCCAGGAGATTGTGGGGGTAAAGCAAAAGGATAGACATGTAGAGGGGAGGGATGGGCACCAGAGGACAAAGGAGAGAGGCAGGGCAGGTGTTAAGAGAGAGGATGGCAAGGGGTAGCTACATGATCGGAGTGGACACAGCGGGAAGAGAAGGGCTGGTACAGGGGAGGAGGGCAAGTCCCTAAAGGGTTGAGGGGAGTGAGAAGGGCAGGAGCCAGGACAGCAGAGGAGGGTATGGGGTGGCGGGCAGGCAGCACCAGGGGAGCAGATGGGTCGAGGGGAGGATAGGAGAAATGACAGCAGAGGGGAAAGGGAGAGGTTTATAAGATATTTATTAATAATTTTTGTGCCACAGGGCACATATCCGAACAAGCACACATGAACTCAATACTGGTGTACAAGACAAAATTCACTCCGCTCATGGGAGAAAAATCTTAGAATGAATATTTCCCCCAGCCTCTCCCTGAGTTAATGCCATGTAAATTGGGTTAATGAAATTGCAAGATAGTTGCATTGGGGGAGGGAGTGTCCTGTGGGGGCCAAACACATCCCTATTGGTAGTACGATGGTGGGAAGAGTACTTAGAGGGCTCACACCACACCCTTTACTTCTGATCATGTGTCCCATGTGCTTTGAGGTGTGGACTACTTGGGGTGGGACGTCTTGTGGCAGAGCGCGTGGCTAATGGGGATAAGAGGGTGTGACTATGGGGGGTCAGAGGCAAGGCTAACATGCCCCTAATTTTGGTTCAGAAAATATGGTCACTGTAGGTATCATATCCATCTGTTTGCACTTGAAGAAGATAAGCCTGGTTTCTTATGAGAGTCTCCAGTTTTGAGAGAGCTTGGTTTATGTATTATTTTGGCTAAGATCATATGTATTATCTGTTAGCTGATTGATTTGAATATTGTGATTGAAAAAAAATCTCATGATTTTCAGAGGCAGGTGGAGGGCTCATTCATGATTTTGAGTGCTTGGGGTTGGCAATACTATGCTGTCATGACCCATAGCCAAGTGGCTGTGGCTTGCAGATCATCGTCAGCCTGCAACAGAGCCGAACCCCTCAAGAAGCAAAGCCGCTCCAAATGGCGCTGGCCCTTTAAGTGGCCTTGGGCGTAGTCGGGGGAGGAGTTCGCGCTCCTTCCAGAGAGCGGGGCTGGAAGAGGTCACGTGAGTGTCTGGTAACTGCCATGCCAGTTACCGAGGCGGAAGCGCCCGTCACAGAGGTGTCACCGGACAACCCCCCCCCCGCCCAGGGTCACTCTCTATCCCACCGTCCTTTGCGCGCTGTGCTATGAGTGGCTTCTTGCGCGGTTGCCGAGCTGGGGCTAGGCCGCTGCTGTCCGTGGGTTTTGCCTCGGTGCTAGTGTTGGGGGGGAGGGCCGGAACCACCCGACGCGCCACCCACGCAGCTCCGTGCCGCTCCCGGAACTGAATGGAACTCGGGGCCGTGACGTGGCGGGGGGGCGGAAGTGCGTGTGTGTGTTTTGGTCCGGCAGGAGGAGGCGGAAGTTGGCAGCGGCCCGGGTGAGACACGGCAGCGCCCCCGCCCCTCACCCGCTGCACCCGGCGGAGGAGCCGCCTCCTCTCACAGCCGCGGGAGCGCGAGAAGCCGCTGCGCCGCCCGCACTGTCCCGCGCGCGGCTGCCCAGCACCCGCCAGGTGAGGAGACCGCGGCCGAGCTCCGCCAGCGGGGGGAAGGGGCGGTCACAGAGCCGCCCGTGGGAACCCTCATCCTGAACGCGCCTCTCCTAGCGCCGCGGGGCCTCGGAACTGGACCCCGGGCAGGGGACGGGGAGTGGCTGGTCTCTGTCTCCCCCGCCTCAAAATGGCGCCCCCGAGTCTCCCACTTCCCCATATTCTGGCTGGGGCTGGGAGCAGCCATGGGGGGATGGAAAGAATCGGTGGGTGCGCGTCTTCCCCGCTTTACTCCCACAGCCTGCTGTGTGACGCGGTGGCTGCGTCCCCTTCCCCGACAACCGCTGCTGGGGCAGCCAGGGCGCCCGGTGGTGGCGTGGGAACTGGGAAGGGAAACTACCAGAGCACCCAACCCCTCCTTCTGCAACTGCTCCCCGACCTCGCGTGGGGCGGGGCGGGGCGGGATTCGTTACACACGTAGTAGCCTGCTCACTACACCCGGGGTTGATGCTGTAAAACAGCCCGTCTTCTAGAGGGAGCAGAGTGGTAAAAAGTTACCATGAAACTTCGTGGAAGAAGGCAGGGCGTAGGAGAGTGTGTGGAAAACATAGCCAGGTTTTTCCATGGTCGTCTTGTGCTCGTCCTCCCCCAGATGAAAGCTTCTGGGTTGAGGAGAAACTGAACGATTCACTCGATTAAAATCTGTATCTTCCCCAGTGGTATTTAAAGCAACTCAAAAACATCTCATAACTGGGGGTTGCTTCATTTTTTATGGATGGCGATGGGTGAACATGTAAGTGAACAAACGTTTAAACTGCTCTATGCTTTAAACCTCTTGCAGATTTGTTCATGTTAACTTATATTAGGTGATTGGAGAGTTTGGTAATAGATGACCCTTTACCTATATTGACTCATCAGTCACAACAGGAAATTGATATAAAAACAATCAGTAACTCACATACAGCACACACATGTAATCTCACAAGGCTTATCTCTCTCTCTATAATTTTTTTTTCTAAATAATGACAGAATGTTCCTGCTGGGCG
This sequence comes from Pelodiscus sinensis, assembly GCF_052426305.1. Taxonomy (NCBI): domain Eukaryota; kingdom Metazoa; phylum Chordata; order Testudines; family Trionychidae; genus Pelodiscus; species Pelodiscus sinensis. The sequence continues at coordinate 193,996,508 of NC_143053.1, read as the reverse complement.
ATGGAATGGTGGTGTCATGTCATCAGTGTCAACAGGCTCTCTCCACAAAGTGAAACGGCCAGCGGAGGGGAGGGAGTAGGCAAGCATAGCAAGCAGAGGGTGCAGCCCCCTAGTTATCTTTAATTGGAAGGATGTACATTTCATAGTCTACCTGTGTGATGGTTTACTTGTTTAGCATGTTCTCGTCACTTTTTTTATATAAATTGGTTGGCATACAGTAAACTTTGGTATAGATGGAAAACTAACACACATACTGTAGTAAGAAAATACCATGTTCAACTATAATAATTCTGTTAAGTTGCTAAGATTTTTATTTAAGGTCAATAGGAACAAGAAAATAAAGCTAGTAACAGTACAGTGTTGGCTGCCTAAAGAAAGGCCTTTACTGTTTAAAATGTTTGCATCACAATGTATAATAGGTTTGTAAACCAGAATTATCTCAGAGGGTTGTGTTAGAAGCAGCTCTTTCTTTTAGTAAATCCCAATGTTGTTCTTTGTGACATCTGGCTAATCAGTACTGACCATAGTTACTTTAAGCATTTAATTTATATAATGCAAAAATTGCATAATATGAAATACGAGAATATTGTGTAGGTAAAATTAGAACTGTTTTCCATTGTACCATCCATTCTGCATCTACCCCAATTTATGTGAATGTGTCCCACTACTACAGTAAAGGTGGGAGTGTTAGTTTTGTTAATCTCCTTACTACTTTTTTTAAATCATCAGTCTTACTGTGATAAATTCTCTTTTGTATTTATTGTACTTTTTAAAATGGGCCCTAAACTTGCCAACATTTCAGCTGTACTATCAGTAATCTTGGAGAATTTGTATTACTGGCAAGCATGAAATTAAGGACAGTTGTAAGTGTAGGCAAGACAAGCTATAAACAGTATTACACTCTCTTGTATTTGAACTATAACATTATGAAAAATAATTTATGTAATGAACTGACTCAGTATTTTGTAATACTATAATATTTTGTAATACACACTACATGTGTGTTATAGAGTGTTTTGGTATTTAAGGAGACTCATAGGGGAAAAATAAAACCAGCAGTTGTAAATATCATTGGGTAATTTGCCAACATATTTTCCTAATATATATCTGATCTTTGTTCCTCTACTGGCATACTGACCTGGAGCTGCTATGGCTTAGTGTATCTGAAAGCAATCAGACACTAATGATGGAAAAGATCTATTAAAACATGCATGTCTACTGTAATCCAGAATGGATCTTTTGCAGTATATTCCCACTGCGTATTTCTTAAACTATTGGAGTGAGAAATTGCAAGTGGATTTCCTTGTAACCCTTCGCAGATGGATAACTTATTTTGGGTTGATATGGAGAAACTAAATAAAATGTTTAGGAAACAGTTACTTTCCTAAACTAACTCATCCGGTTCTTAGATAGCCCATATATTTCTTTAACATGTCTGTTTTTATTTGAAAGCTTGAGTTCAGCTCAAGATCTTCATCTTTGTTGACCATAGACCAAATTTTACATATTGATTATGAGCATCCTTAAGATTCAGGTTTCTAATGGTAAAGTTAAAACAAAGTTTATGAATTTCCAGTTCTCCAGCTAGCTTTACTTCATGTATTTGCTATCCTAAAATATCCCCTTTGAAACAAATAGCTTACTCAGAGCATAAATAGCTGATTTTGCATTGCCCTAGTGCCTAGGAGCTGTACATCATGTTAACCAATGTGGGACATCATTATCAAGACTGCATCCTATAAAAACTGCATTTATTAGGAATGGCAACCTCTGCTATAATGAGTGTCTGGAGTGGATGGGAAAAATGTCCTATAAAAATTGCATTTATTCTCTGTGTGCTTAATATACCTACACAAGGATCCTTGCCTCTTCATGGTTCTTATACCATGCTTTCTCTGGCCTCAAAAACTAGTATTATACATAGGGATGTAAGCAACTAGTCGACTATCTGATAAGCAAAAGCGTATTGGATAGTCGATTAGTCCCTCGACTAGCCACTTCCCCCTCGGGATGGAGCGGGAGCCAATGCTGGGGGGAGCCGCTTTAAAAGCCGATTCCCCACAGTTCCGTCTCTGCGGGAGGCAGGAGAGGTAGTGGGGACCCGGCGCTGATTCCTGGCTCACACCCAATCCTAGACACTGTGCCTTTGCTTTTTAAATGTATTAAGAGCCTGGCAGCTCAGAATACATTTAGAAATCAAAAGCGCAGCAGGAGGCACAGTTGATTCTCAGCTTGTACCCAGCTCCCCCTCGCTGTGCTCCAGTTTTTTTTACATTTAAGGCTGCTGTGCAGTGGGGGGCGACGCAGCGCAAGCCAGGAATCAGCTAGTCCAACTCGTACTGGGTCCCACCCTCACCACCGCTGCGCTTCAGTCTTTTAAGTGTAGTGAGAGCCTATTAGTACATTTAAATGGTGGAGCTGGGAGCTAACCCTGCTGCAGTTCCCCTGCTTATCGACTAGTTGATGGAAAATCCATCAACTAGTTGATTAAATTTAACATCTCTAATTGTACAACTGATTTAAGAAAGTGGTGAACAAGTGTGGTCTGAATCTAAGGAGAGATCTTGGGTTACAGGGTAATTGAAGATCTTTTTTATTTAAAAAAAATCCTTTTTAGATGCTCATATGAATATATAGCTGTTTAAAGAAATTTGATATTTTTCATTGAGCATATCAACCAGTCTGATTTTTTTACCAGTCTGAAAAATATTAATGCTTGATATTTGATTTTGAAAGTGGGTTTATAAAAGGAATACTAAATTTTGAACCACCTACTAAGAGTAATTGAGGAAATACAAAAACTTAAGGCCTTACCTTTCTTGAGGGTTTCTACCTGTGCTTAAGAGAATGTTGAATCTCTTGCTCTGCAACTTGGACAACCAGATATGCATTAAAATGTCTAGCTTTTCAAGCTGAAAGAAGATTTGCAGACCCCATAGGGTCATAATAATTGAGTGGTCTTAGTGTAGTGGATTTTCTTGTACAATATTATTAAATGTGTTGGCATAAGCTGGCAACTTGGAGAAGCTTTCCGTCTTCTGGAAACTAAATTTTAAATGCTAGAAACATGCCAAATGTAACAGCTGTAACCCAATCTGCAATATTTAGAAAACATCTTTGTTACAGAGATAATTAGGACAAGCCTCAAAAACTATGATACCTTATGTTGCCAGAAGTTCTCTTTCATGCTATCAGCAGACTTGTTTTGGAGTTGCTGGAGTTTCCCATGACTTTAGTTGGATTTGAGTCCCCTTCAGAGAGAGAGCTAATAAAACATTTTGCTTTGTATAGTGCCTTTCATTCATAGTATCTAAGCACATAGATCACCCAATCATGAATGAGAACCATCAAAATATATAGAATTGTGAGCTTTCATGTTTAAAATCCACTTCATTAGATAAATGGAGTGGAAATAACAGGAAAATATGTTCTGTATATAATGTATGTATATATGTGTAAACAGCCTCCCATAATGCATTTATCTCCTCCTCCCCTCGCTGCTTGAAAGCAATGGCAATCTTTTTCCACGGTCTTGTTCTTCTCTCCCCCCCCCCCCCCCGTTATCTATGCAAATGCCATAGAACAGCAAGCATGGACCCTGCTCAGCTTCAACTGCTGTGGCAAGCATTGCAAATGCCTCACCCATTATGTTGCAGTTTGTCCAGAGCCTAGTCAAGAGCTGTGGGCATGAGGAAGAATGTGAGGCCATGAACAGCACACATGCAGGAAACCATTGAATGGAGCAATTTATATACACTGGCAGCAGCCAGGCCTGTTAACAGAGTGCAATGCTGATTCTGGTCCCATGAGACAAGTAGAGACTGGTGGAACCATATAGTTATGCAGCTATGGAATAATGACTAGTGGCTGCAAAACTTTCTCATGAGTAAGAACCACTTTCATGGAACTTTGTGAATTGTTCTCCCCTACCTTGAAACATAGCAATGCCAGAATGAGACCCTCTCTGACGCTGAAAAAGTGAGTGGTAATAGTCCTGTGGAAGCTTCCAATGCCAGACTGCTTCCAGTCAGTTGGGAATCAATTTAGAGTAGGTACATCTACTGTGGGGTCTGCTGTGATTCAAGTAGCCAAGGCAATCAATACCATTCTGCTAAAGAGAGTATTGACTCTGGGGAATGTGCTGGGCCTAGTGGAGGGCTTTGCTACAACAGGGTTCCCTATCTGTGCTGGGGCGATGGATGGAATGCATATCCCTTTCTAAGCACGTTGCCAAAGAGTACATAAATAAAAAGATATTTCTCAATGGTGTCGCAGGTGTTGATGGATCATACAGACTGTTTCACCAACATCAGTGTGGGGATGGTTGGGTGAGGAACATGAGGTGTGCCTCTTTAGGAACTTTCTTCCAAGACCAGAAAATTTCTACTGGAGATGTTGAAATGCCGATAGTTATCCTTGAAGACCGAGCCTACCCCTTGTTTCATGCCTCATGAAGCTGTACACAGGCAGCCTGGACAACAATAAGGAGCAGTTCAATTACAGGCTGAACAAGTGCAGAGTGGTGTTAAAAGTTTCCTTTGGCCATTTAAAGGGATATTTTTGCAGTTTGACTAGTTTAGACCTCAGCAAAAGCAATATTCCCATTGTTGTTGCTGCTTGCTGTGTGCTCCATCATAATATATGCGAAAGTGAGGGGGAAAAGTTGGGGGGTAAGGGTTCAAGGCAGATCACTTAGCGGCTAATTATGAGCAGCCAAACACCAGGGCACTAGAGAGCACATTGAGGGGCACTGCAAATCATAGAAGCATTGAAAATCAGTTTCACGAATGACCAGACAGTGATGTGACAGTTATGTATGTTGCTCTTAATAAGGTGTCCCCTTTTGTAAGTGTACAGGCTTATAGACCACCCCCAGACACGCCACAGTTGATGCAATAAAGATCCTGTTGTTCTGAAATCATGTATTTCTATTTAGGACACACAGGGAACAGAGATGATAAAAAAGAGTTCATGACATGAGGTCTGATGGGGGCAGGGGAGCGAAAGAACAAGTAACTTATCACAGTCCTCCTGTGTAGCATTCAAAGATGTGGGATTTAAAGCCGCCTGTTCAGGAGTCATCCCTGTGAGTTAAGTGAAAGGTTGCCTGTGACTGTTCTCCCCTCTCTTACCCCCCCCTTCTCCCTGGCATTCAAGGGCACCTAGCAGAGGAAGCTATGGAAGTTGGTGAGGAGGGCAGGTGGTTTATCAGAAGGTGCAGGTGGATACTGCTGTAGGTGCTTTTTCTGCACTGCTAATACATGCCCCTCACCATTAGCCTCAGCATCTCATCCTGTGTCTTAGGCTCCTGTTCCCTGCATGCTCTCTTGTTCGGTGCAGATGATCAGTAACAGCATTCTCCATTCATTCTAGTGGATTGCATTTTCTCATTTAATATTTCATCCTATATGGTTTTTTCCTGCCTTCTGATGTGTGTTAGCTGAAGTGCTAAAGGATCTGGGGGAGTTGATAATAGTCATTGTTTCAGCTGCACTGGGGAGAAAATCAGGGGTAGACTTTAGAGAAGACACATTGTAAAACACAGAAGGTTAACTCTTTTGCAACAAATGAAGCACTGTGCTGTACAAAAGGCACGTGTTATGATAAACTTGGCTTCATACATTTTAAGCGCCTTACAGGCAGGTAGAAGACACAGCACAGCATGCAATAGCTGAACTGTGTGTGGAGGCATGGTAAGCAACAGGTTGGATTTCTTGTTCTTTTGCTTTTGCTTTGAAAACCTGACACAGAGTGTTTGCAAAGTGCTGCACTCATGGTTATCTAGGCATCTGCATTTGCAAAAGGGCCTGCGTTTGCAGAGGGTCCTGTAAGGAGGAGGGAAACTAGTGGGTTTGTGAGGGTGTATCCCCTTTGCCCCCCAACCCTGCAGACTGCAATTCTCCCTTGCCACAATGACCTGTGTTTTTGGGATAAGCCCTTTACAAATAGGGCAGCAAACCTGGGGTCATCATCTGTGGGGGATGAGCAAATGGCTCCATTTGCTCATCCCCCCACAGATGATTGCTTCAGTCCTGTCAATTACAGACCTTCCCCTATTTCATGTACAGCCTCTCTCCGACTTATGAACCAGTTATTGACCAAGCAGTTGGTCGTAACTCGGTACGTTCGTAAGTCAGACCCCATTGAGTTTCACGCAACCGCGCTGTTCATAAGCATGGATCACATTCATAACTCGGGGTCTGCCATTTATGACAGCTTTGGTCGTAACTGCGAACGGTTGTAAGTCGAACATTCGAAACTCGGGGACGGGCTGTACTAATCAGTCGTCTTCGAATCTGAGAGCATGATAGAGAGCGAATACTGACTGAATATGGCCAGAGACCTGGGACCTTATGCTGCTATGCTTTGTGCTGCAGTGATGCCAGATCACTAACTGCTGGCTTGGCGTAGAAAGGTTTTCTATTGTGGAGGCTAGAATAAGGCAAGATTCCCCAGAAACCTAAGAAGGATGAAAGATGATATAATCTTCACATGTCAAAATCCTAGGTAGACGTGGCAAGCTGTAATTTTGCTATTAACACTAGACACAGAAGTACTCTTCTCTACCTGATACATCTGTGCTGGCTACTCCACTCTTATCTCCCATATGTGGTCTTCTGACATTCACTTTTAGAATGGAATTGGGATGGTCTAGATAAAGTGTTGAACCCCACTTTTCCTGAAGGCACTATCTTCTTGGAAAACACAACTTATTCTAAGCTGTGAAAGTAGTTAAGAAAAACAGATTAGACTTTCCTACTTTTTTAAATAATTTTAAAAGTAAAACTTATTAAAAGAAGCTCTGGAGACTTAAAGAGCTCCATCAGAAGATCACATAAAGCATGGGCAGGGACAGTGCAAGCTCTTCTATACTGCTGAACAAGTGTGTGTTCATTTTTGTCTGAAAAGACTGCTTACAAGTTGATTGCTGCTTGTCTAGTCCCTAAGCATTGACTTATCTGTAGATACTACTTGTCATGGCTCCTTCCCCACTCTGGCATGATAAATGCAGAAGTGGGGGCCAGCAAGTGTACCCCAAAGCCTTATCTACCAGGCTTTGGTATAAATCTTCCCCCAAAATCTTAAAAACCTAGATCTTGGGAACAAAACTTCCGCTGCCACCACCCAAATGTTGATAAAGAAATCAGGGGGAAGATCATTTGGGAAATCTCAGCCCTGAGATAAAAATCAAGGCACACGATTAACCACTGCCAGGTTAATAAAAAGAAAAGAAAGAACTTTTATTATTACAACAATATTCCTGTTGCAAACATAATGACTAGAGAGGAAGGTAACAAAATATACTCATGGAGAAACTCCATGGGCCTAGAACTTAGTTACAAAGAAAAGCCAAAACATCTTTTAAGCAGTGCCAGACATCAGATACCATACCCAATCCTTAAAACAATAAAGCCTAACGAAACTACCTAAATCTTACCCTACTTACAGACAATGAAGAATGGTGTCTGGGAGAGAGAGAGACATGCTTGTCCCTCTCTGTAGCTGCAGAGAACTCTCACTCAGAGTCAAAAGGAGAAAGGAAAAAACCCAAATTCCTTTGTCCCACCTACATTCCTACTGGTCACTCCACCTGGTTAGGTGTAGTTAACCCCTTAATCCCCAGGCTGCTGGCTAACCCTCATAATCATGACACTACTAACAAAGGGTTCTAGTTGCGAGTTGTGCTATGTGAACAGCTGTATGCTACATCCCAAATTGAGACTAACAAGTCCCTGTATGTAAAACACCAGGCAGTTATCAAATGGTGGTGATTTGAGGTTCCTATTGACATAAGGTGAAAGGCTCCATATCAGATTATCAGTCCCTTAGCTTCTCCCGGCATGTATGTTAAATCAGAAAAGCTATTCAAATCAGAGGTCAGATTCAGCTGTTCAAATATATGTGGATTGTATTTCACATAATCATAGCACTGTTTCCAAGTTGGTGCTCTGCGGAACTCTGAGGTTCCAGGAAGTGAAAGTAAGGGTTCCGCGAGAACACTGCACTCCCCCGCCCCCTCTTAAGAAGACAAAGATAAATTGGCAGGGTTTGTTTTGTTTTGTTTTGTTTTGCTCGACAAACTGCCACGGGCCAAGGAACCCTAGGGGTTCCTTCACGTTCTTTCAAGCTGAAAAGGGTTCCGTGGCCAAATAAAATTGGGAAACACTGCATCATAGGGATAAACTGTCAAAACTGTGGTAAAGTGATTACATTTAAGAAGTACTAGAGATTTGGATGTACATCTGAGTAACTTTTTTCCCAGTAATTATTCTAATTAAGCCCTTCCGTTTCGTTTTACTAATTTTGACTTGAGTTGCCAAGAATTGCTTGGCATCAGCAAAATCATAAGAGGAAGTTCTGATTATTAAGTTCTTAACATTGCAGAAAATGGAATTTGAATATGCAGGTCTGGATCTGTTGCACACTTAAATCTTAACCTGAGATACACAACACAAACTGAAATCTTACAGGGAACACAGAAAATACTAGGTAATAGGTTAGGTTTTAAAATTAGCTACCATTTCTGGTATCCTAGTTGAAATTTTACACAGAAGAGGCCTGATTTCAGAAAACTGAGTACTCCTCTGCTAAAAATTGGCCTTTTAAGGTTATTCAGATGTACATCCAAAATCTCTAGTACTTTTTAATATCAGTGGCAAATAGTTTCTCATGACTGTGTAATAAAAATATCTTGGAGATGTGCGGGTAGAATTCACTCTTATTTTACCTAAAACAATGAAAATAACTGTTCTGAGAGAGCTCTGGACCCTAAATTTGGATGATTACTGGAATTCGTTTCATATAATTATGTTGCATTTGTAAACTGTAATAGATTTGTCTTACTCTAGTAGTGTATATATAGTTCTGACACTAATAGCATATACTATCTTTTTGATAAACAGGTTGCTACAAGTAGTAAGAACATTGAGGTTCACATCCTGGAATTCTTTCCTCTCAAGAATTTGAAACAAGGGACTTCTTTCTAACTTGGACATGGCTAATCGAGGTGCAACAAGACCCAATGGGCCAAATGCTGGGAATAAAATATGCCAGTTCAAATTAGTACTTCTGGGGGAGTCTGCAGTTGGCAAATCAAGTTTGGTGCTTCGTTTTGTAAAAGGCCAGTTTCACGAGTTTCAAGAGAGCACCATTGGAGGTGAGAAATCATGTTACTTTTTCTCTTATTTGTATTGAGTGTAAACTCTCTTTGCCAATGACTGTCTTCAGAAGTGTAATGTGATGATCAGTGGTGGGCGATCTGCAGTAATGATCAAATCCTGGCCCTCTGATCTTAAAGCTTAAGCCTCTACTGCCTGAGCTAAACAATTATACTGTTATTTCAAGGCTATTGCAGACTTACAAACCAAGTGTGCTACTCAGTGGGGACAGAATGGCACAAAGTAAATATGGGTAATCAGTTTACAGATGTCCAATAATTCTGGAATGTGATATAGCTATTCAAAAATTGACTTGTTTAATATACAGACTGTCCTCACTATAAATCCAATATACGTTCCAAAAAATTTGGACTTAGAGTGAAACAACTTAAAATAGGGGAATTTTTCCCCCATAGCTGACTTCCATTTGCACCAATTGTGGGTCTTTTGTTTTTGTTTTGATTTTTGTGCAACTTAAGAGCAGGGAATGGGAGGACTTATAAAACATCAGTTCCTACAAGCATCAACAACTTTATTGCAGAACGGATGTATACCAGGGTGACTTATAGTGGGTACCCCCTATATACAGTTAAGCTGCTTTGCATGATGTATAACCTTGGCTTGCTATTCAGCAAAACATATGCAACTTTTTGCAAAATTCCTGTGATCTCTCAAATCACCTGACTTTCTTTATGAATAACGAACAAGATGCCACAAGAGTAGAGACTAACCAAAGTACATAGAATTGTGAGCTTTCATGTATGAAATCTCCTTCATCAGATGAATTGGTCTGGAAATAACAGAAATATGTTATGCATATAATATATGTATAAACAGCAGAAGAAATGCCTATCAATTGTAGGACCATGTTAAGGAGGCTAAGTGGACTGGATGTGTCCCATACATAGCTTTTGATATGGAAATGCAGATACTAAAGGCAAGAGAAATTGGCTTTGTAATTCACCAACCTGTTAATGTCTTTGTTCAAGCCCAGGGTAATGATGTCAAATCTGTAGATGAATTCCAGTTCTGAAGACACTCTCCCTGTAATTGATTAGTGAAATTCCTTCATAGAGGAATGGCTACTTTTAAATCCATGATTCAGTGACCAGACAGGTTAAAATGTTCCTCTACAAAGGTGGTGCTTCCGTTATTTCCAGTCCAATTCATCTGATGAAGTGGATTTTACCCATGAAAGTTCATGATTCTATATATTTTGGTTAGTCTCTAAGATGAAGAAATACAGTTGCTGCATGTGCACTTTTCGTTAGGATTGTAAGAATAAGATTTGTATTATCTTATAGTAGGCCCTGCTGCTCTATTGTGTGAATCTAATCTGCAGTTTGATGCTTCTGTAGATTAATGGAGTTTCACATATGAAAAAGGAATCTTTTTCTAAATGTAGAGACTGACAGAGTTGACAAAAGCAAGAAAGTTCCAAATTAAATCATATTGCACCAGTTTATTGGTTTGTCTAGTCATTGTAGGTTCTGCATGTCTGAGAGTGTTAGAGATCAAAAGTAAACACTGACATAAGTGGGTGAGTTGTTTCCTGTTTCAGAAGTTTGGTATGTTTTCATTAATGTGTATGTCTGGCACTGGGTTCATCTAGAATTGCTGATGTGAAAGACTTTGCATATTAAACAATTAACTTAAATACCAAAAAGCAAACAGCTAATAAAAGCTCTCAAGGACAGTTGCACAGAAACAAACTCCTACTTTGTGCACACACCTCCTCTCGCCTTCTGTTGCAAATGAAGAATTCAGTGGTCTCTGAATCTTATAGTTGCACTTTCACATTTACTCAGGTTGGTTTCAATTTTACACACCTAAGGAGTGGAAAAAAATACTTGAAAACAGCATTGTGGACAAACATTATGAACAAGAAGCTACCAAAGTGCAAATTGAGACTAAAGTATATTAAATCGTTGTTTTAAAAATTAACCAATAAGCCTGGGCTTATCAATTAATCAGAGGCAGCAGCGGCAGGGCGGGGTGGGGGGAGGAGGAGGGAGGAATGCAGGACCTGATACTTGCCTCTGTATGAGAGGCAGCAGTATGTGGGGGGAGGGCTGTTCGGGGGGAGTTCTCCCTTCCCTCCCCTCCCTCCGGTCCCCCTCACCTATGAACAGCCATGGAGCAGCCTCAGTCCATGGTGGACCTGGGTTTGCTGAGGACAGAGGATGCTCCATGGGATGTCAGAGCAGCTTCTGTCTGTGGGGAGCTTGGGGCCCCCATGGATAGGGGCTGCTACTGACTTTTAAACCAGTTCCCCTCAGAGACTACCTCCACCTGCCATCCCATGCTGCTACCTCTGATACAGAGACAGCAGGGCAGGGTGGCAGGCTCCTCAAGAGCAGGACTGGGAGCCAGGAGCACAGCTTCTGGCCCCACCCCCAGGGAATATTTTAGTAACCATGTAACCGATACAATTTTTTGTGGCTACACAATTACTAAAATAAAGATTATCCAACATCCTTAGCCTCTTCACCATTAAGTAGAGAAGGAAAAAATATAAAACTTAGTAGTTCTGCTGGGAATGTTACTAGATGTAAGTATCAGGATTAAAAAATGTGGAGTCCCCCCCCCCCCCCAGAAAATAGCCTGTAACTATGTAACCCCTAAGTTGAAATGATCATTTTCTTGTTGTTTGTATACAGAAAGGCCCTTAAACAAAAGGGAACTTACATGCACTGTGAAGCTGAATAATGGTGCTTATAAAAAAAATGCAGTTAGATAGGACAGGCTCGTTGGCAGCATGGTGGTGTTGTGTAGATGTACCTTCAAAAGCAACCTTAGAGCTCCTCTCCAGTAGGCCTGTGAGTTAGGAGGAAGTTTGACTTCATCTAAAGATTATCATTCTTCTAAAATGAACTTAGTTGTCTTAACTGTGGCCTTATGAGGTAGCAGATTTCTTTAACTTGGCCATAGAAGATGCAAGACGTTTTCTGGCATTTTCACAGTGGCTTGGAATAGCTCAACACTACAATAAAACCTTCTGCGTGGCCATAGCTGGCCTGGATTAGCTGATTTGGGCTACAGAGCTATCAAATTGTATAATGTTTGGGCTCTGAGAGCTCGCAATGTGGGGGGATCTCAGAACCTGGACACTAGACCGACTGCAGATGTCTACATAAGATCATAGAATACTAGAACTGGAAGGGACTTCAAGTCCAGTCCCTTGCTCTCACGACAGGACCAACCACCATTCTAGATCATCCCTGACAAATGTCTGTCTAACCTGATCTTAAATAGCTCTAATAATGGAGATTCCACTATCTCCCTAGTCAATTTATTCCAGAGCTTAATCACCCTAACAGGAATCTTTTCTTAATGTACAACTTAAACCTTTGTTGCTGTAACTTAAGCCCATTGCTGTTTGTTCTATCATCAGATGTTAAGGAGAAGAATTTTTCACCCTCCTCCTTATAACAATTTTTTAGATACTTGAAAGCTGCTAATCATATCCCCTCTGTGTTCTCTTTTCCAAACTAAACAAACCCAACTCTTTCAGTCTTCCCTCATAAGTCTTGTTTTTGAGATCATTAAGTATTCTTGTTGCTCTTCTCTGGACCTTCTCCAGTTTCTCCATATCTTTCCTGAAATATGGTGCCCAGATCTGTACACAATACTCCAATTGAGGCCTAATCAGTGCAGAGTAGAGGGGAAGAATAACTTCCCATGTCCTTCTCATAACATTCCTGTTAATGCATCCCAGAATCATGTTTGCTTTTTTTGCAACAGTGTCACATAGATGTCTCATACTTAGCTTCTGGTCCACTATGACCCCTAGATCTCTTTCTGCAGTACTCCATAGGGCTGGAAGAAACCTCAGGAGGTCATCCAGTCCAGCCCCCCACCCAAAGCAGGATCAATCCAGCCCGGGGTTTCTCAAGCTGAGACTTAATAAGCTCTAGGGATGGAGATTCCACTACCTCCCTAGGTAACCCATTCCAGTACTTCACCACCCTCCTAGTGAAATAGTTTTTTCTGATATCCAACCTAGACTTCCCCCACTGTAACTTGAGACCATTGCTCCTTGTTCTGTCGTCTGTCACTACTGAGAACGGTCTCTCTCCATCCTCTTTGGAACCTCCCTTCAGGAAGTTGAAGGCTACTATCAAATCCCCACCTCACTCTTCTCTTCTGCAAACTAAATAAGCCCAGATCCCTCAGCCTCTCCTCATAGGTCATGTGCTCCAGTCCCCTAATCATTTTGGTTGCCCTCCACTGGACCCTTTCCAATGGTGTCCACTTTCTATGGTGGGAGGCCCAGAACTGGACACAATACTCCAGATGTGGCCTCACCAGAGCCAAATAAAGGGGAATAATCACTTCTCTAGATCTGCTGGTATTGCCCCTCCTAATGCAACCTAATATTCCATTCGCTGCCTTGGCTTCAAGGGCACACTGTTGACTCATATCCAGCTTCTCATACACTGTAATCCCCGGGTTATTTTCTGCCAAACTGCAACTTAGCCATTCGTTCCCCATCCTGTAATAATACTTGGGATTCTTCCATCCCAAGTGCAGGACTCTACACTTGTCCTTGTTGAAGCTCCTCAGATTTCTTTTGGCCCAATCCTTCAATCTGTTTACGTCCTACTCCTTCCTAGATAGTCCCTTCCCGTTTTGTATGTATGAAATGGATTGTTCTTCTTCGAGTAGTTGCTCATGTCCATTCAAATTAGGCGTGCGCACCGCGTGCACCATGTCTTCCGGAGCGTTTTCCCTAGCGGTACCCGTAGCACCAGCAGGGCGCCCCCTGGAGTGTCAGCGCCATGGCGGGGCATAAGTACCCCTGCCGGTGCTCCCCCACCTCAGTTCCTTCTTACCGCCCGTGACGGTTGTTGGAGCGTGTCTTTCTGTTAGAGCAGTTAATGGTTCCCATTTCTCTTAGTGTTGTAAAAAGTTCTAAATAGTTCAAATTAGTTAGATAGTTAGTGGCTCTTTGTTTTTTCTTCTCCCCCTTTGGGGGTGAGGAATGCCAGGGCTGCAAGGCTTTAAGGCGTGCGCTATGTGTGTGAAGTTTATGCCCAAAGGAGACCTTCACGATAGTTGTCTGAAGTATTTGGGTGAGGGCCACCTAACAAACGCCTGTAAGATCTGCAGGTCATTTAAGCCACGCACTAAGAGGAAGAGGGACTCTCACTTAAAACTTCTCCTCATGGAGGCGGCTTTACAGCTGGCACCGACTGGACACTCTGTGGTGCGCAGTGCACAGGCGTCCACGCGTGACGCTTCATCTTGGGAGCGGGCCTTGGCATCGAGGGTTCGGCACCGTTCTCACTCCCTGGTACCGAAGAGATCAAGAACGTTCCGTGGTAGGTCTCCGATCCGGAAGTCCAAGTCAGGCCTACACCGCAGTGCCAAGCCTCTGGTGCACACGTCCTAGTCTACCACTGTGTGGCGTAAGCGAGCTAGACGACCATCCAGCCCAGGGCAACTACCCTTGCATGGTCCCTCCACGACGGACACTTTTGAGGCAGTGCATGATCTTATTAGCCTCACTACCTCCCCTCTGTCGTCGATTGAGGTGGAGAGGTCGAGGTCGCCTACGCTGGAGGCCATGCTGGCACCGGCTTCACCTCCGCACCGGCGTGATCAGCTGGCACCGGTCGCTTACGCAGCGGGACTGTCCCCTATGGGACCAGTACGTCTTGCCTCTACCTCGGTCCTGGCCTCGACACGGGCCGCCAGGCTTCACCTGGTGCTTGACTGGGCTTGACCCTCCTCGGTGCTGGGATCTCTTCCAGACCCCATCTTGGCTGCGCCGCTGCCATATCACCCAAGCCTTGCGGCATCGTCTACAGCACCATCATCAGTACCAGCGCTAAGCAGCTTTCCCAGGGTGCCGCTCCAGTCTTCGGCACCTGGCCCTTCAGCATCAAGCTCTTCGGCACCAATGCAAGTTCCGGCTCCAGGCTCTTCAGCACCGATACAGGTATCGGCACCGTTACAGGCACCGGCATCGGCCCCATGGGCCATGCCGGTACCGCCATCGCCAGTAACATCGGTCTCTTTGAGGTTCGTCTTGACAACTCTAGCGCCTTCGTTCCAGCTTGCGGTAGAGTCTGCGGGAACAGCGATGGGGCTGCAGATAGGACAGCCTGCTCTGGGGGCCCCGCGTCCGCAACCGATACCGACTTCAACAGCACAGCCATGTACTGTGTCGGCACCTCAACCAGCACTGGGACCTGTCCTACCGGCGCTGGCACGCCCTCATCACATGCATGCAGGGAAACCCGAGTCTATGGCCAGGTTTGCCCCCCCGTTGGTGGCAGGGCATTCGTCATCTGCGCTTCCCTGGCCTGAGTCTGACTACTTGTCGGATTCTGATGCGGCCTTGTTCATATCGGAGTCCTCAGGAGCTTCCTCGCATCATAGATCCCGTTTCCGGCACCGGCGTGATCGTTCGTGTGTGCAGCAGACTTGGCCGCCTCAACCGCAATGGCCCTTCTGGACGCCGTGGGCTTACCACCAGTGGCAGGGGCCTGTGCCTTCCTCTGTGGTATCTGGTGTCTCGGGGCACCGAGCGCAACCGTCGGCGTCGCTGTCACGACTCTCTCCTTCCCCCCCAGAGGTCAGTTACTACAGATGCCGCTGCAGAGCCACAAGCCGCAGTGCCGGAGCTTCTTCCACAAACAGTGCCGCCTGCCAAGCCGGCTCCTCAGCCGGGCCCTATGCTGGGTCCGGTACCAATCCAAGAGTCGTCGTCATCTTCGTCTCCTGATGAAGCCTTGGCGGATCCTGCACCGGCGTTGCCTACTATAGATGCTCAAGTGCATCAGGATCTGCTTAGGCGTCTGGCCTCCAATCTGGGTGTCCCAATGGAGCCAGTAGTGGAGGACACGGACCCCATGATTGACATCCTCTCTGACGATGCGCCCGCCCGCTTGTCTTTGCCACTTAATAAAACCGTGGACAAGATTACTAACGCCATGTGGCAGACCCCGGCTTCCCTGACCCCTACCTTAAAGGGAGTCAAAAGGCGCTATTACGTTCCCCAGTCGGGGCACGAACACCTGTACTCGCAACCTGTTCCGGGGTCCTTGGTCGTTCAAGCTGCGGCTCAAAAGGAGAGGCTTCCCCAGCCGGGGCTGTCTCCGAAGGCTAGGGAGCCCAAACGCCTTGACCTGATGGGCCGTAAGGTGTATGCCACTGGTGGGCTGCAACTCCACATTGCTAACCAGCAAGCGATGCTGAGTCGATATGCTTATAATACATGGCAGGCGGTGGATAAGTTTAAGGATAAGCTCCCTGCCGAGGCCCGTCAGGAGTTTGCAGCCATGACCTCGGAGGGCAGAACCATTGCCCGCACGGCCCTTCAGGCTTCCCTGGACGCTGTTGACTCTGCAGCCCGCACCATGGCTTCATGTGTAGTTATGCACCTTGGTGCCTGGCTGCAGGTGTCTGGAAAACCTCTGGACATCCAAACCACGATCCAGGACCTGCCTTTTGACGGCAAAGCATTGTTTTCAGAGCACACTGACTTCAGGCTTAAGGACACAAGATCTACTCTCCGGTCCTTGGGGATCCACATGCCGGCCCCTCAGCAGCGTCAGCTGCCCTACAGACAGCAGGGGAGAACGCAGTCCCAGGTCCCCCGTGGGGATTACTGGAGATACCATCCTCGTGCCCCCAAGTGGGAGTGCAGGGGCGGCTGCGGGCCCGTCGTCCGCAAGGGGTTGTTGATGCCGCCCGAGAGGGGACAACCCCTGTGGGGTTGGTCAAGGCTCCTTTCAGCAGCCCAAGCACCAGTTTTGACCGGTTGCTAGAGAGTTGTGCACCAGCCTCCCACCCTAGCCCCCCGTTTGGGGCCAGGTTATCCCGGGTTACCCACGCCTGGACAGAAATCACCACCGACGCCTGGGTTCTAAACATAGTCAGAAATGGCTGTACCATCCCCTTCCAACCCGCCTGCCCTGTCTCTTTTCAGGCACACCTCTCACGAAGGCATCCTCCGTCAGGTGGTGTTAGCGCTCCTCGAAAAGGGAGCCGTGGAGAGGATCCTTTCACATCTGAAGGGCAAGGAGTTTTATTCCCTGTATTTCATTGTCCCAAAACCCAAGGGTGGGGTTCGTCCCATCTTAGATCTCAGGAACCTCAACAAGACGGTGGTGAAATCCAAGTTTAGAATGGTAACCCTGGCCTCGGTTATCCCGGTTTTACAGTTAGGAGACTGGTACACAACTCTCGATCTCAAGTACACTTACTTCCTTGACGCAATAAGACCCAGCCATAGGAGGTTTCTCCGTTTTATTGTTTCCCGATGCCACTTCCAATTTACAATGCTCCCATTTGGTCTTTCAACAGCACCCAGGGTCTTTACAAAATTCATGGTGGTTGTAGCGGCGTTCCTACGCAAAAAAGGCGTACACGTCTTTCTGTACCTAGACGACTGGTTGATTCGTGGTCATACCTACAACCAAGTGGAGGCCCATATTTCCCTCACAAGGGCCCTCTTCGTAAGGCTGGAACTCATGCTAAACGAGCAAAAGTCATCGTTGACTCCCTCCCAGCACCTCGAATTCGTAGGTGCCCTCCTGGACTCCAAGGTGGCAAGAGCACTCCTCCCCAGAACCAGGTTTCTGTCCATAGTGGAGCTGGTCTCCAAATTAACCCGGATCCCCATCACGATTGCCCGGGTCTGCTCGAGGTTGCTGGGACGCATGGTGGCATATACGTATGTGGTACACCATGCTCGAATGAGGCTCAGGCCTCTGCAGGCCTGGTTGGCAAGGGCATTCAGCCAGTCCAGGGGTCTCTGGGACACGGTTCTCATAGTGCCTCCGGAGGTGATAGCCTCCTTACAATGGTGGACCCAGGAGGCGGTGGTGTGCAGTGGGGTTCCATTCACTGCACCTCCTCCCTCGCTTACACTGGTCACTGATGTTTCGGACCTGGGTTGGGGAGCACACCTGGGGTGTCACAGAACCCAGGGTTTATAGTCCCCTGCAGAGCGGGTTCTGCGCATAAATGTCCAGGAGCTCAGGGCAGTCAGGAGAGCCTACGAGACCTTCCTGTCGAAGCTGTCTCGCCGCTCTGTCCTGGTCCGCCTGGACAACACGGCAGCTGTGTTTTACGTCAACAAGCAGGGGTGAGCCCAGTCACCTACTCTCTGCCGCGAGGCTCTGTGCCTCTGGGACCTGTGCGTAGCGCACGATGTAGTTTTGCAGGCAGAGTACTTGCCAGGGTGCAAAAACTTGCTGGACGATGCTCTGAGCAGGTCCTTCGGAGCCCACGAATGGTCTCTCGAGGATTCAGCCCTTCGTCAGGTCTTCCCCAGGTGGGGTTGTCCCCTAGTAGACCTGTTTGCCTTGGCACGCAACACCAAGTGCCAGAGTTACTGCTCCCTGTTGGGGCTGGGGGAACACTCCAGCGGGATGCCATGACTGTGCCATGGCCGGCGGGCATCATCTATGCTCTCCCTCCGTTTCCCCTAATTCCCAGAGTTCTGATCAGGGTCAAGACCTTCTGGTCCACGGTCATCCTGATAGCCCCTCGGTGGCCCAGGCAGTTCTGGTTCCCTATCCTGGTAGATATGCTCAGCGAGGAGCCTCTAACTCTCCTGCCGGTTTGGGATCTCCTGACTCATCCTTGGGTCAGGGGCCTCATGGTTCACCCGAATCTCAGTTCTCTCCACCTTATGGCCTGGTTTATCCGCGGCTGACCCAACCAGAAAGGGAATGTTCCCAGGAGGTACAGATGGTGCTCCTAAGTAGTAGGAAACCATCTACCAGGTGGTCATACGCAGCCAAGTGGCGGCGGTTCTCGTCTTGGGCGTCCAGAAGGGGACTGTACCTGTCCCGTCCATTCTGGACTACCTTTTTGAGCTTACGTCCGGTGGCCTCTCTACCTCCTCTATCAAAGTCCATATGGCATCTCTCTCCGCCTTCCATGTTGTTTCAGCAGGAGTCTCTCTGTTTTCTGACCCTTGGTCAAAAGGTTCCTTAAGGGTTTGGACAAGTTGTACCCCTTGGTTAGACCCCCTTTCTCTGCTTGGGACCTTAACCTCATGTTGTCTAGACTTGTCGCCCCCTCCCCCCCCCTTTGAGCCGCTGGCCACGTGCTCTTTGAAGCACCTCTCTATGAAGGTTGCATTCATTGTGGCTATTACGTCGGCTCGCACGGTCTCTGAGCTGAGGACGTTAACTGTAAACCCGCCCTACCTAGTGTTCTCAGACAATAATGTGAGGCTCTGCCCTCATCAGGCCTTTCTCCCTAAGGTGTCATGGTTCCATTTGTCCCAAGAAATTTACCTCCCAGTTTTCTTTTCAAAGCCCCACACCTCCCCTAAAGAGCAAGTGCTCCATTTCCTGGATGCTAGACGTGCGCTAGCTGTTTATATTGATAGGACTAAACCCTTTCGCAAATTCACACAATTGTTTGTTGCTGTTGCTGACCAAATGTAAGGGCTCCCCATATCGACACAGAGATTGTCCAGTTGGGTCGCTGGGTGTATCAGGGAGTGTTATGCCTTGGCCAGGAAGGTCCCGCCCCGGGTTACAGCACATTCCACCAGGGCGCAGGCGTCCTCTGTGGCTTTTGGGGCGCAGGTTCCAATCACTGAAATCTGCAGGGCAGCCACATAGTCGTCGCTCCATACCTTTACGGCGCACTACGTGTTGGCACAGCAGGCTAGGGAGGACACAGGGTTGGGATCTGCGGTCCTCCAGTGCTCCGACCCCTCCTCCTTGAAGTGGGGTTGGCTTGGAAGTCACCTAATTCGAATGGACATGAGCAACCACTCGAAGAAAAGAACGGTTACTTACCTGTAACTGTTGTTCTTCGAGATGTGTTGCTTGTGTCCATTCAATTCCCCCTCTACCTCTCCTTCGTCAGGGCATCTGGCAAGAAGCAACTGAGGAAGGGGAGTGCCGGCAGGGGTACTTATGCCTCGCCATGGCGGTGCCACTCCACGGGGCACCCTGCCAGCACTATGGGTACCGCTAGGGAAAACGCTCCGGAAGACGCGGTGCGCACACCTAATTCAAATGGACATGAGCAACACATCTTGATGAACAACAGTTACAGGTAAGTAACTGTTCTTTTCCTTCCTAAGTGGAGTACTTTGCATTTGTCCTTATTGAACTTCATCCTGTTTACCTCCAACCATTTCTCCAGTTTCTCCAGATCATTTTGAATTAAGACCCTGTCATGTCTACATGGCAAGTCTTGTAGCCCCACAAGCCAAAGTCAGGTGGCCTGGGCTCTGTGACTTGCTGCTGTGGTGGTGGTATTATTTTTTAAATTGCAGTATGAACAAACTTTTAGTGGGCTCTGAATCTATTTTGGCCCCTGCAACGAGACAACTATATGGCAGAGGAAAAAAAACGCTGCTTCTACAATCCTCCGTGATACAGCCCTTTACTCATAAGTATTGACTTAATAATTATTGAGCTGGGACACATTTCTGAAGAAAACTACACCTAAAAGATTATTATAAATTCTACCACTTTCACTTCTTGCTTCGGCTAAGGCAGATAGTGTCCTTTTCTGGGAAGGCTAAGCAAAGGCCTTTTTATAGAAATCTACACATTGCAGTCTGAAGATTCAGTATTCTGATGGGAACTCATGCTTTTTGTGTACATTGTGACCTTTGGTGTACAGGAGTTTGTCTTGCCAGCTATTTGAAGCCTCCTGCTGTGATATACTTTCCTTTCCATTTTGACAAAGCAGACTATTAAAATAGTAGTAAGTTTAAGCAAAATATATGTTGGAGGGAATAGAGGAAGCCCATGGCAGTTAATCAAGATTTTTGTCATAGATTGGATGTTCTACCCTCTAGCATTGTGCTTAAACTGTTCATGGTTTTATCTATATTTTGGAATTGTGGCAATTTTCCCTTACTGTTAATGAGTCAGGAGAGGTGTGTGCAGCTGGAGAGATTGATCTGGAAGCCTCAGAGCATGCTTTAAGTTGGGGTGGGAAACCTCAAGCCTTTGCCTGGATCCTCCTGCCCGAGGCTCAGGGCTTCCCCTCTCCTCTTCCCCCCCATATTGAGTCGCCCATTATGGCCCATGGGGCTGGAGTGCACACAATCTACTAGCCTAGGCTCCCCAAGGCTCTGCTGTGAGAGGAGAATATGGGGAGTGGTTTTTTTACTCCTTAGTCAGAGACCACATCACTGATGGTTTGTTTTGGTGTTTTTGCTTCTCATTTGTGTGCAGCCCCCAACTGATTATTCTGTGGGCCAGTGGCCCCCAACCCAGAAAAGGTTCCCCGCTTCTGCTTTATTCAATGAGAAGTCTACTGTGTTGACATGATATATATCATCCTGATTTTTCCATTTATTTCTAAACTTGATAAAGCCAAAGAAAAGGCCAAAAGATTAATTGAACTTTAATCAATGTAATTGACTTTAAGAATGAAAAAGGTAGATATCAGTCCTAATCTGCTAATGGTTCTTTGACAATTTCTTAAGGTTAAGTCAACCTTATATACTACTTAGCCAGTTCCTTATGCTGAAGTGGGATTCTGTGTGTCTGAGACCTCTTTCTAGTTTACTATGTTAAATTCTTAATTCTAATCAGGAAAAATAATTTTACTGTTATTTACTCTTTGAAAACTGTTTATAACTTGCAATTCACTTCAGTTTTACAATCTTTCAGGATGTGACAAACTTGCTCTTTGGTATACCAGTACCTTCAACAACAGTTGAAATTGACGCAGCTCCTCCTCAGAGTAGAAATAATGAAAAGTGATGCTATGTTAGTTCAGAGGTGTTCAGTCATTTATGAAGTTGAAAAACATGTCAAATGCACTTCTTATAAGGGGCTATTTATTTAAGAACTCTTTGCTTTTCTAGTTCTCACACCTGGGAAGTCGAATCAAATCCATATAGTATCTCGTGCTGTTTTGAGAATCAGAGAAATAGCGGTTTATTGCAATGTAAAGACTAGTACAAAACTGTATATAGGGCTGAACTAATAGTATACAGTGTGATAGAATATATCCTTATGTTGCTCTTTCATGCCTTCCAGTGCATCAGGGTGAAGCACTTTTGGAAGACTGAGTGCTGATTGATGTGTGACACCTCTATTTCAGTATTATTAAAATTTACTTGTGGGATTTTCTTCCCTTACTAATTGTCCTTTCATGCCTTAATTACTAAAAAGGGGGCAGATTGTCCAAGTCATTTCATTTTGTGCAGCTGGAGCAGTATAAGACTGTTCCTAATAGCCTCTTCCAAACCTATTGTATTTTACCAACTGATGATGCACTCTAAGGAAATTCAGGGGTTGTATAGCTGTGTGTATATAAATGAATATGAATGTGTGTAAAGACATGACTAGACCTTTGGTTTCAGCTTCTTTATCTCCTTTGTAGCTGCTTTTCTAACTCAGACTGTGTGTCTTGATGATACAACAGTAAAATTTGAAATTTGGGATACAGCTGGTCAAGAACGATACCACAGTTTAGCACCAATGTACTACAGAGGAGCACAAGCAGCTATAGTCGTATATGACATTACAAATGAGGTAAGTACATTATATAAAGAAGGGGGACAGCTGGGAGCTAATGGATTGAGCATTGGGAGTTGTCTGTTCCTTTTCCTGATTCTTCTACTGATTTTATGTGAATGTGAGCAGGTAATTTAATGTTTTTTATGATCTATTGTAAGTAATTGAAAACCTAACTGAAAAGTTAGCAAAAAGTACGTTTTTCCATTGTGCATTTAGCAGCACTTAATTTTATTATCAGTATTCTGTAAATGGTAAGTCAATTACTTCTGTTTGACACTTTCATAAAAATAGGAAAATGTGATATTTTGATAAAACACAAATTGATAAGATAACTTGGCAGCTTAGCACTTCAAACTTCCTTTATCTTTTACTGAAGAAGAGTGAGGCTTTATAATACTATCCAAACACCCTTCTTTGATATACAGGCAGTCCCCGGGTTACGTACAAGATAGGGACTGTAGGTTTGTTCTTAAGTTGAATCTGTATGTAAGTCGAAACTGGCGTCCAGATTCAGCCGCTGATGAAACTGATCAGTTTCAACAGCGGCTGAATCTGGACGCCAGTTCTGACTTACATACAGATTCAACTTAAGAACCCCAGGCATCCCCAAGTCAGCTGCTGCTGAAACTGATCAGCGGCTGATTCCAGGAAGCCCGGGGCAGGGGCTTCCTGTAGTCAGCCACTGGTCAGTTTCAGCAGCGGCTGACTTGGGGACGCCTGGGGCAGAGCAGCTGGGGTGCTGCTGGGTTGGTCCAGTAGCGCCGCCGCTCCTCAGCGCTACTGGACCAACCCAACAGCACCCAAGCTGCTCTGCCCCAGGCGTCCTGATTCAGCCGCTGCTGAATCTGACCAGCAGTGGCTGAATCAGGACGCCTGGGGCAGAACAGCTGGGGTGCTGCCCGGTTGGTCCAGTGGCGCCCAGAGCGGCGCTACAGGACCAACTGGCAGCGCCCCAGCTGCTGTACCACAGGTGTCCGGAGCAAAGCCATGGAGCACGGGGGCAGCGGGACAGCCCAGACGCGCCGTGGCTGTCCTGCTGCCCTCGGGCTCCGTGGCTTTGCTCTGCTTTGTTCCCCGTCCCCCTGGTCTGCAGACCAGGGGGACGGGGAGCAAAGCGCCGGAACACGCGGGCAGCGGACAGCCCAGACCCGTCCCCCTGGTCTGCATGATGCATCTGACGAAGTGGGTCTTTGCCCACGAAAGCTTATGCTCCTACACTTCAGTTAGTCTATAAGGTGCCACAGGACTCCTCGTCGCTTTTGCAGATTCAGACTAACACAGCTATCCCTCTGATACTTGATTTCTTTCCAAGTATGGAAGCATATCCTATCATAATAGGTGGGACTGTATCATACATACTAACATAATAAAAATCCATAAAACATTAGTACTCTATTGGTGCCTGTTTCTGCAGTGTGTCAGATGAAAGGACTTCATATTACCAAAAAATGAAGCAATAAGCAACACATCTCACTTTGATTTGGCTTTTACTATTGGAATATGGCTCCCAATTTTTTATTTTAATTAGCTTAAAAATTCTAAAAGAAGTTTTCAAGTTTTTATACAACATAACCTTCACTGTGAGAATTGTTAGTTATTGAAAGGATAGAAGAAGCTAATATAGGAGAGTACTCTTTTGGGAATACCTTTTTTTAAACCAACTTTAATAAATTAAAATAAAAACTTTTCCCATTTCCAGTGACCTCTGATGCTGTTTATTCAGAAGTTTTTGACCTAATATCCATTGCTTGTTTTCCCGTATAGAGTACATTAGGAAACAAGTTTAATGTTTGTCTTATTCTTACAAGCAACTTCTAAGAAAACAACTAGAAAGTTGACCAACAAAGAATTAAGGCCTAATCCTGAAGTCCTCTTTGTTTTTATCCTTGTGCATCAGGCAAACTTAGGCGAACTACCCATTATCATCAGTGGGATTTTTCCTGACTAATACGGAGTAAAAAATGGGTAAGGAGTTCAGGATTTGCCCACAGTTGTGGGTTGAGTGGCTTGTGACTGTTTTAGCACCATTTGTGAACAGCTTTGCATTTTCAAGGAAGAGAACAGCTTAAAATTGTCACTCTTTCTCTTCCAAAGCTTGTTCTAGATTCACTGTACCCGTAAGAGTCGTTCTTGTCACTTTTTCATCCATTTAATATAGTTGACAAAGGGGCTATTAATTTTTCAGTAATGCACCTTTGGGAATTAAAGGAGTGGTTTCACTAAAAAGGTCCAGTAAGCCAGTTGGAATGCAGCTTGGGAGAATGAATAAATAGATTTCATGCTTATAGGACAGATAAGATAAACTTGAGTAATAGGGACAAAAGGACAATAGAACTGAGTTTCTTTATTTTTAAACCATTTACAGGAGTCTTTTGCTAGAGCAAAAAATTGGGTCAAAGAACTTCAGCGGCAAGCAAGTCCTAATATTGTAATAGCTTTAGCAGGAAACAAAGCTGATCTAGCTAATAAAAGAGCTGTGGATTTCCAGGTATGTCGTGCATTTTTTTTTTTGTTTACAAGAAAAGAGTGTTTTGTTGGAATGTTAGAGTGTAGTATAAATTGCCTTCTCCGAAGGGATCCGACTATCTTTTAATAATTCTTCATTGTAGGATTTCATATGTAATAGAAATCTGTTGATAATTGCAAACATGAATTCATAGTATTCTAATAAGATTTTGGGGGGTGAGGAGGAAGAGAGGTATAAATGTGACCTGAAGTGACAGCTGTCCAAAAATAGAGGTTTTCTAACTAAATTTTACTTTGAGGTACAGCTAACTTCTTTTCAGATATGTCAGATCTATCAATATATTGAATTTATATTCTGAAAAACTGCCCCTAACAGTTATTAGGACGACTTCACTAAGAGCAGTTAATTAAACTTAGAGGTAGGTGTGGTTCTGAAGGCAGGTTTGGAGTTCACTTGTTGACATTCAAGATACAATTCACAGCTGACATGACTCCTTTTTGGCCTGGTCTGAGCAATATAAGTTACGTGATTTAAGGTTTAGTTGACTTTTTAACTGAGTTCTTTTTTGTTGCCTTTTTTGTAAATTGATGTACCTATGCTCAGGGGCTTTAGTTGGCTTGTGTCACAAAAAGTATCTTAGATTTGTTTTTTGTTTTTTTAATAAAAGGCCCAAAGCTAATCATTGCAAATTGTGATTGTAGGCTTGCTTATGACTAGGGATGTTAACTATCATGCTTTTATGTAAATGTGTAACCATGCGTAATGACTATGTCATCAGAAGAAGCTCTCCCATTTACATGGTGCTATCAACATGGGTGCTAATGTTGGTGTAAATTAGGCTCCTCGGGGGGCTGGTTTATTTACACCACTATTGACATATGCCAACATAATATGTAGTGTAGACATAGCTTTAGAGTGACGTAGATTTCTCTTCACAATTATATTCTCATCTGTCCTTGTGCATTGAGTTAAAAGGGAATTCCACATATGGAATGGAGAAAATGTGATTTAAAGGGAGATTTGAGTTCCCAATTAGAGACTGGGGTTGTAATACCGGGTCAATAGGTGGTGGCACTAAGAGACTTTCAGAATAAAGAAAACTGTACTTAGAATCCAAGCTATCAAAAATAAAATGTTATTGAAAACTATTGTCCTGTCATGTTTAATGAACTCTTGTCTGAGTGATAAACTTGTTTTGATGATCTGTCCTCAGATTCAGTGGAACTCCAGAAATTGCTATTGAAACACACATGGGCTGCTAGAACAACTCTGCTATTGGCTTGGAACCTAAAAAGGGGGCAAAAGGGGCCCTGCAACTAACATTGACCTCAAAATCTATCAGAACCAGAGTTTCAGATCAAGGAATTTCTTACTTCTTTTTAAACTTAGGCTTTTATTTATGGATATTTTAGGCCAACCAAAATTGTAGGAATTTCCAAAGATTTGAATTTGTATGGGTTTTTAATTATCGTAGGAGGCTTGTGTTGGCTTTTTTTTTACAGATGATAACGCCAAGAACTAGGGATGTTAAATTCAGATGAATCAACTAATAGAATAATCGATGGAATTTCCATCAACTATTTGATTAATTAATAAGGGTATCTCCGCCTTTGAAATGTAGCAAGAACTCTGCTCTTGCTACATTTCAAAGGCAGAAGTGCTGCCATTCCCCACTGCGTCCCTGCCCACAGAGACGGTGCTGGGGGTCAGAACTGACTTTTAAGCCAGCTCTCCCCAGCACTGGCTCCTGGTCTCTGCCTCCTCCTCCTCCCCCCCACCACCCTTGCTGCCTCTCTCTGATAGAGGCAGCGAGTGGGGGAGGGAAGTGACTAATCATTTACATTCCTGTCACGAACATCAGGCTGATGAAATTTCATTGAGCATTCTTTCATACAGATTACTTTATCACTACTAATTGAGAGATTTAAGTTCCATAATTAGAAATAAACTAAAATACGTATTATATGTAATTTCTAGGAAGCGCAGTCTTATGCAGATGACAACAGTTTATTGTTTATGGAGACATCAGCTAAAACATCAATGAATGTAAATGAAATATTCATGGCAATTGGTAAGTATTTTTAAACGGAAGCTGCGTTTTAAGGCAACTGCTTTGTATGTAGTTCTTTTCTGAAATCCATTCTGTTCTAGCTTCTGAGTGAAATATTACACAACTTTTCCCCTCCTTAATAATTGGATTTCCCTCTCTTTGGCCATCTGCTTCTCTAGAATCTTTTCTGAAATTATTTTTTAATATTCTAATCATAAATCACTTACTAAGAGCAGTCTGGCTCTGGCCTCACCCCCGTGCACCTAGCATTTCCCCTCCATATGATCTCAAAGATCAAGAATTCTTGCATCACTTCTGAACCCAAGACTATTGTTTAGCAAGTAGAACTTGCTATCAGTGCAATTGTTCAGGGTCAGTGGTGAATGTTATTTGAGCTTTCTAACCAAATGAACAAAGACATGCACTTCACTATGTATCAAAATGTATCTTGTGATGAAGATAAGTAGGAAATGTTTGACTTGCAAAACTTTCAGTTTTTAGGAAAGGCTTGGAATTATGCTTTTCAAACTATCTGAGGGTGTGCAAGTGACAAGTGAAATGTTGCATATTCTTCAGTTTTTGTGAACACTTCATGGAGACTATAAATTTGCCTGCCCAGTATTGATATCCTCAATATGGCAACCTAATAGTGATATTAAATATAAACTAACTAGCAGACTTACCCAGCACTGCCCAGGTCCAAGGGAAGAGGAAGAGGACCATGCAGGCCTTCCAATTCAATGGCGCATCCCGGACTGGCCGGTGATCAGGGTTGGTGGGGTTGGCGTGGTGCTTGGCATGGGGGGCAGGATTAGGGGTTGGGGACCTAGGCTGCTAGTTGGCGCCATACAGGCCTCCTCTGGGTCAGCGCTCCGTAGGCCCAGTCTGGGGGGCAAAAGAGAGCCATGAAGGCCTCTCCTGCTGGTAGGGTTGCCAGATGGTCTCCCAAAAAATACCGGTCACCTGATATTTTTTTTGGTCGAGCAAAAAAAAAAGGGGGGGGGGGGAATGTGGTATAAGCGGCGATCACAACCCCGCCTCCTGGGATCCTCTGATTGCACAGAAGCCTGGCGGGTGCAAACACCGCTGGGAGCCTGTGATTGCACAGAAGCTTGGTGGGGATGAGGGGAATGGTTGGAACTCCCAGCCACTCCCCCCGCCAGGCTTCTAATAGGCAATCTCCATTAATTATTATTATCTCCTAGAGCTGGAAGGGACCTTGAAGGGTCATAGAGTTCAGTCCCCTGCCTTCACAGCAAGACCAAATACCATCCCAAACAAATTTTTGCCCCAAATCCCTGATTTTTTTTTTTGTATGATTTATTTTTTTTAACCAGGCAGAGGGCTCAAATACCGGACTGTCCGGAAGGATACCGGACACCTGGCAACCCTACCTGCTGGCATGGGACACGGGCTGCATAAGCCTCCTCAGGCTGGCGCTCCCTGGGCCCGGCCTGGAGTATGTGTGGGCTGGTGGCCTGGCCTGGGCTGGCCAGCCCAGTGATGCTCCTGGGATGTCGATGACGAAAGAGGTTTTAGCTAGGGAAGCCACTTACCCGTGGCAGGCAAGATGGTGAAGCCTAATCCTCAACTGGCCACTTACTTGGTGTTGCAGATGCTCCCAGTGGTCATTCTGCAGACTAGCTCTCCTTTGTTCTTGCTGCCCCCAATGGCGAACATGAGCATCGCATCCGTCCTCTCTCTCCCCCCTCCATATTATGGAGCTGCTTCTGAGTGGTGACAGATTTTTTTTTTTCATATATCCCATTCATACTTCATGTTTGAATCCTTTAGGAGAAATTCAGTCTCTTGCGTCTTTGTTAACCAACAGTAGTACTCGTGTTCAGAGTACTCATGCGGAGAAAACTTAGTATTTGAGAATATGGTTAGGACAGGGGCTCCCTACAGCAAGCACCAGGTAGCCTTTTGAAAATCCTTGCCACTCCTCCTTCTCTGTAGCAACAACTGACCTTATTCTAGCAGCAAATTGGTAGGAGCTACTGCATATCTTGAAATAATGTCATAAAGTTCTGACTGGCTGCAGTTTTTTCCTGCTTTTGTCTAGGGTTACAGAGGGGTGGGTGGTCTAAATAAACGCAAAGGACCCATTAGTGGTTATTTAAATCAGCCCTACAGGGAACATGCAGTTCAATGACCGATGAATAACTAGGATAAGATCAGACGACCATTGCATACATACAAAACAAATACATATCTATACCTGTCTGTCTATATATATTAGAGATTTGTGCATCTGCCTCTAAGTCTGTCTTCAAGTCCATTTATTCAGGAACTCCACCTAAATGCTAAGAACTAGGTCCACCACATTTGGTATGCAGCTTCCTCTTCCCCTAACTTAAAGCAAGGCTCTCCATGTTGCTTGTCACTGGCCCACATAAGTGGCTCCCTGCTCCAAATTAGGGATGGAAGTGACTAGCATATGCTTATTGGACAGTCGACTAGTGACTCGACTAGTCACTTCTATCAGAAAGGCAGCAAAGCGGGGGGCGGGGGCAGGAGCCAGTTCTCCCCCAGCACCGTCTCGGGGAAGGGGGAAAAGTACGGGGCGCAACAGGGAACTGACAGCACTTCCACCACGCATCTGCATTGAAAAGTAGCAAGAGCCCTGCTGTCTCTTGCTACATTTCAAAGGCAGAGGCACCCTTATCGACTAATCAAGCAGTTGATGGAAATTCCGACTATTTGATTAGTTGATTAATCTAAATTTAACATTCCTACCCCAAACCTCTCAGGCCCCACTACTGACCTAGGAGGGGGAAGCCCCGCTAGCTCCACTGTCGTTCCCCCTCGTCTCCTCTCCTCTCCCCTCCCCCCACTCGAACACTGCTGGGGCCAGGCAGTACAACCCTTGTTCCCCCAAGACCCACCAGTGACGGGAGGCCTGCACTAAACCTGCTCCCCCTCCCCTGGGCCCAGAGAGCGCAGGCGGGAGGCTTGCATGGCCTCCGTCCCCAGGTCCAACCCAGGCAATGCTGGGTAAGTCTTCTAGTTGTAGATAGATGATCGAGTTTATGAAGGGGGGAAAGGACATGGTAATTCTATGACCATGCTCTGCATGTATGTTGTTTTCATTTCCTTTTTCTGTAGTTTTTTTGGATTTTTCCTCAACCGTTCACTTGCCAGAGCAATATACAGTAAACTTCTGATAATCCAGCACCTTTAGGACCCAGGGGGTGCCGGATTATCAGATATGCCGGACTATCAGAAGGGGGGGCTATGAGGGGTCTGGAGTGGGGTGGGAGGGGATGCCACCCCAGACCCCTCATAGCCCCCCCTTACGATAGTCCGGCTCTGCCCCATGCGTCCCTGATTCAGCTTCTGCTGGTGAGTTTCAGCAGCAGCTGAATCGGGGATGCCTGCAATAGAGCAGCTGGGGTGCTGCTGGGTTGGTCCCGCAGCGCCGAGGGGCGGCGCTGCGGCACCAACCCAGCAGCACTCCAGCTGCTCTTGGGGACACCTGGGACAGAGCAGCTGGGGTACTGCCCGGTTGGTCCCGTAGCGCTGCCCCTCGGGGCTGCGGGACCAACCCAGCAGCACCTCAGCTGCTCTTGGGGACGCCTGGGGCAGAGCAGCTGGAGTGCTGCCGGGTTGGTCCCGCAGCGCCAAAGGACGGCGCTGCGGGACCAACCTGGCAGGACCCCAGCTACTCTGCCCCAGGGGTCCCCGCTTCAGCTGCTGCTGAAACAGATCAGAGGCTGATTCCAGGAGGCCTGGGGCAGAGCTGCTCTGCCCGGGGCTTCCTGGAATCGGCCGCTGATATGTTTCAGCAGCGGCTGACTTTGGGACCCCTGGGGCAGAGCAGCTGGAGTGCTGCCGGGTTGGTCCCGCAGTGCCGAGGGGCGGCGCTACAAGACCAACCCGGCAGCACCCCAGCTGCTCTGCCCCAGGCGTCCCGATTCAGCCTGCTGGTGAAACTGACGCTGCTGGTCAGTTTCAGCAGTGGCTGAATGCCGACGCCTGGGGCAAAGCAGCTGGGGTGCTGCGGGGTTGGTCCCATAGCGCCGCCCCTCGGCACTGCGGGACCAACCCGGCAGCACTCCAGCTGCTCTGCCCCAGGTGTCCCCGATTCAGCTGCTGGTCAGCTTCAGCAGCAGCTGAATGGGGGAAGCCTGTCTGGCTGCCCCAGCACTTCCGGGTTCCTGATGGTGCCGGACCATCAGGATTGCCGGACTAATGGAGTTTTACTGTACATGGTTTAGAAACACTAGCACTAACTTAAGGCCATGATCTTAAAATTTGTTCCTTATAGGTGGACCCATATTGAAGACATTCATTGAGGTGGTCTCCCAAGGAATAAGTTGCAAGATTAGAGCCCAACTTCTGTTGCTAGGCAATCCTGACTATATTTTTCTCTGCTTTCAAAGATGGAGAGGGGTTTGTCATAGCTATTCAGGAAGCTGTGGATTCTAAGATGATAACAACAAATGGTCTTATTCAAACATTTTCTGAATGACATTCTCTGATTGTGGAGCTTCAGGGGGTAGCCGAGTTAGTCTGTTACAGGAAAAAAAATAACAAATGGTCTGGTAGCACTTCATAGACTAACGAAACATGTAGATGGTATCATGAGATTTCGTGGGCACAGCCCACTTCTTCAGATGACCAGAGTTGAGTTGGGGATATGAAAGCTCGAAATAAATAGGGGAGGGGGAGAGAGAGAAAAAGGGAGGGGAGTGTGGAGTTACTGTTTTATTGCTATATATCTTAAAAGGAAATATTCAGATAACTTTCTTGGACTCAATAGATATTTAAAACTTAGTACAGTCCTGATTCTTATCTTTGCTCATTTTTCTTGTTAATCTTATAGCTAAAAAGCTGCCAAAGAGTGAACCACAGAATGCAGGAGCTAACTCTGCCAGAGGAAGAGGAGTAGACCTAACTGAACCCACACAACCACCCAAGGGTCAATGTTGTAGTAACTAAACCTTCAGTTGCTTTAAACTGTCTTGAATATTCTGCTTCCTAACTGTTAATAATAATGGAATTGGAGTGTTTAATCTGGTCCAGTGCAGCTTCCAAAACAGAGACTAATGACATAGTCAGGTTTCTAATACAGAATTATTTTGTTTTTAATCTTAATTTTTAACATGCATGTATCACTGGCTGTAATTATATCAGCAATAGAAGGGAAGTGGAAGCTGAATAAACTTGCTTCAGTTGAAAGTTTTTAAAAATCACTTGCCATTAGGGATATAGAAGAATTACATGTATTGATCTAACTAGCTAGTTCCTCTATATCCAGATATTGGTTACTGTTGTAATTGATAGAACTGGGACTCTTCAATTTGTGCTTTTAAAAAAAATCTTTCTAGAAACAGGGTCTAACGATACTTTAAGCTTATTTGCAGTATTCATGCAACCAATTGTTTCTGCAAGTACCTACCATTTAAATATGCATTCCACATTTTAATAATTTAACTGCAAACAGTACTTGCAGCATTAACAATTTTAAAACCCCAATGCTTGCAGAAAAATGGATTTTAGTTGTTACACTGTATGTAAATTATAGTCAGCCCAGTGGTTTAAAGAAAATAGTAATTAAAAATCAAGTTTAACTCCATATTTATCTGTTTATAAAGGCACAAACCAATGAATTCAACTTTACAGGATTTTTGTTCACAAACCATAAGAGCTCTCCAAGTAAAACAAAGACAAACTAGGTGTCTGTGATTTTTTTTGTTTTTGATCATTGCTGACCATTAGACAGTTTCTTATGTTTTTCCCCAAAGGAAATAAGTCAGTGCACTAATAATTATGTACATTCAACTTGATTTTAAATTTGGATATTAATGTACTGTAAATAGGGTACTGCATTGTAGTCTACATTTGTTTAATACTTTCTGTAATATTTAAGAGTTGCTTAAAAGTATCCAAAATGTACAGTTACTTAAAGCTAACTTTTCTTTTTCCCTGCTTTAAAGGGGTTCTAAGTTCTTCCTTTATGGTTAGAACAGTAATAACTGATGCTCCTGTACCTGTAACATAAGTACTGCTGTCTGTCAGTAATGAACTCTGCAACCTTGTTTTCCAAAGTCCATTTTATTTTGATCTGTCCAGTATATTGCACTAATTCTTTGTTATTTTCATTATATGAAATTTACCAAGTGTGTCAGAAGAGACAATTTAATCTATTTAAATGTTGAACTGCTCGCAAAAACTTGTGCAGATTGTAAATTTGCAGTAATTTGGGCTTAGCAAGGAAAATGACAGTTCACCAGTGTTTAGTTTTATATTGAGGTGCTCAGGTTTGAATAAAGTGGTTATAAAACAGGAAAGCATTGTGATTATTCTTGCCATGAATTCAACAAGAAACCTTTATTGCATTTTAGCAGTTAATGCTTTAACACAGGTTACAAACAAGTAGGTTGATAAGGTAAAGATGGTGTTCTAGGATGTGTAACTTGACTTGTCTAAATCTAGGTTATATTATATGCACTCTGTTAAGTACATTGCACATTTTGAACATAATTAGGTATCTTGTCGCATCCATTTAGAAGTGCAACCAAAATAGTAATATTATCTCGAGAACCTGCTGCTAAGGCAGTCTTTACAAGTTGTTCACTAATGTAATTTGCTGCACTATCATAAAATGTCGCAGAATTTATTTCTCCTTTGCTGGTAATTTTTGACACTGATCCACAGTTATTAGATATATATGCTTTTGCATTATTGTCAAACTGTTTCACTTCTTCAGAACTTTGACTGCCAGAGACTGACTGGATTATTTCTGTGTGTTGTGAACCGGTTCTATGATTATTAGACAAACAAGCTTTGATATTGGCTTGTTCTACATGATCATCTAACTGCTGCACTTCTTCAGAACTCTCTCTGCTAGAGCCTGGCTCTATCCTGTTTTCATTTAGTGAATCTCTTCTCTTACATGAGCATTCCTTTGTATTATTTTGTTTCAGACTGCCTTCATATTGATTCTGAAGGAAAGCATCTTTATTGATATACCATAATTGGATTTCACCTTTTAAGTCATTGATATCCATTAAACTACATAAATAATCTTCATAGGGAACTATTGAATACTGATGTTTGTGCATAGCAATCTCTTCTAATTGGGTATGCATTTTCAAATAAGATGTGAACATTCTTAATGTTAATATTACCACTTCATTTTTATCCAGAACTTCCCAAAGCCCATTTGAAGCTAAAATAAGGAATTGACATGAATCATCTATAGGGACAGATACAGTATGAGGTACAGGAATAACCATTTTTTTCAATTTTGGATCTCCATGATGTCCAAGGCCACGGGTAGTTCTGATGAGTCCTTCGACTAGTCCTTTTGGTTCATTTGGACTGATGTTTCCACCAGTCTGAAGTATACGGTCTGCTTCCTTTGAATTAGAAGTGCTGTGTTCTTTAGTAAGGCAGTAGCTTTTTCCATTTTTGCATAAGACTGCATGTATATTACCTAAAATAAAATAAGTATATTTTGTATTTCATAGTATAACTGGATGTTTTTTTACTAAATACTATTAGGTTAATCACAGTAGATTCTGATAGTTGCAGACTGATGCCTACCCTTACGCTATTTTGCTAGCTAATGATCTTATACAAGTCTTTGCAAGTCACTGTAGCATTGTATTTCAAAATTTTCAATGGTTGTAATTGAAATTCAAAATATCAGGCTAAGAATGCAATCTTGTGTCAGGTCCAGCAGCTGATAACAAATTTCAAACGTATTTCAGTGCTTGCAGACAAAGTGTTGACCCAAAGGCTTGACCTCTTTCTTGAGTAGCGAGTTAGTCATGTATACATTTTAAAATGTTGTGCAGTCCCCAAAAGAAACTGAACGTACAGGAAAGAAAATAAGCAGCTTAGCATTTCTCATAGTTCCAGTCAGAATGTGCTTGTTAGTCTTTTACCTGGTAGTCTGTAGTCTTTCACTAATATAAGGTCTTAAATATTAAATAATTATGTCTCTTGTAAAGAAGACATACATTTAATTTGTAATTTATGCCATCAGATACTGCAGTGACGGGTGTGTTCTAAGCAATAGGATACCTATAACTGAAGATGTTCGATATGTACTGCCACTTAACATTAAAATATTCTTAGTTTTCCTTTCACCATGCTGTGTAGACATAGAGTAGCTCCTCAGTTACAGTAAGTTGCATATTAAAAAGTAAATGCTTTTGAAAGATACAAAAAATATGCTGACAAGATCTTTGAAATGGAAAATGCTTAACTTGTCCACCTGGTATTCAAACTTGACTTAAAATGAAAATTAGGACATATCAGCTATAACCAGAGTTGTTCTCAGCAATCGGGTGGTCTTAATTTTTTCTAAAGTTGCACGATGAGCTGTTGTAACCTCATATGAAAGGCCATTAAACTGACTCATTTCACAGTACATCAACTAATTTAACAATAGTGTTAATCTGTTCTTAGAATTAAAAGTACAATGCCTCACTGCAGCTAGAGGTGGGAAACCTTTGAACAAGCAGGAAAAGAAAATGTGGGTCCTTCTAAGAATGGCATTTCACCTCTTAACCCTGTCCTACACTGGGGAGTTAATTCAAAATAACTCCCCTTATTACAAAATAACAAGCAGTCCACGCTACCAAGCCCATTATTTTGAAATAATGGGTTGGTTATTTTGAAATAATTCCAGCTTTTCATGAGGAGCAACGCTTATTTTGAAATAGCGTGAGTGTGGCTGTTCAGCTGCTGCTATTTTGAAATAATTAGCCTCCAGAAGTCTCTCTCAGCTGCACTTCTGGTGGCTCTGGTCACACCTGACAATTCGAATGCTCCCTTTCTCCTGCAGAGCTTACAGCAGCAGGCAGAAGGGAAAGAGCTTGTGGCATTGTGAGAGCAGTCAGCTCCGTGCCACACAGCACCCATTGTTGGAGTCATGAGTGACCCCAGTACTCCCTCTACGCCCCCCATGGCTGCCAGCACTCCCGCAGCACCCTCAGATGCCCCTGGCCAAGACTGGTGCAGAGATCCTGGACCTCATTGATGTCTGGGGGGAGGAGACCAACCTTCAAGATCTCCATACCAGGAGGAAGAATAAGCATGTCTACGGCTATATAGCCACTAGTCTGGCTGAAAAAGGACACGTGGACCCTTGACCAGGTCCATATAAAAATCAAAGAGCTCTGGCAAGTCTACAAGACTGGGGGGAGCAAAGTGCACTGGTTGGGGAAGATTCCTCTCACCTGCTACTATTACAAGCAACTGGATGCCATCCTGGGAGAGGGGCCAGTCATCTAGTCAAGCCAGGATGTGCCCGGCGTCCGCCTCTACGAGAGTGGGGTTGTGAAGGAGAAAGACAAGATGGAGGAGGAGCAGGACACCATTCCTGCCAGCCAGGAGCTGCTTCTCACCCTGCAGCCAGTCCCAAACTCTCAGGATGTCTCCCAGGCCTCGGACAATCCCGGTGAAGCTATTTCAGGTGAGTTACATAACTTTCCCTATACACACGTGGGGGCAGGCGGTGGGCTGCAAGGGGCTGTGCGCTCCTCACTCAGTCGTCTTGGCCTGGGGGTAGCACAACAGCCTATGCACTTGGAGCACCAGTTCAGAGAACTCAGCTCTATGATGCTTTCAGACAGGAACCCCTTGATCCTTCTCACAAGGTTCCTGGAGAGGCCTGACTTATTCTCAAGTCCATGGTGGGACACCTCCCCATGACAAGCCACTGCTCTGAAGGCTGGGGTCATGGAAACACACAGCTGTGCTGCATATGGCACAGGATCATTCCTGCACTTGGGCAGCATCCTCTTCCGGTCAAGCGCAACAATGAAGAGGGATTGATCTGTGGCATGGGATCCTCCTGAGGGAAGGAAGAGCAGGGGAGCCCCAGTAGCACTGTGGCTAGTTGGCTTGAACAATATGGCTAGTTGGTAGTGGCTACTCTTTCAGGATTGGTTGGACACCACGGCACTAAATTAACTTTCCTGTAACCAGCAGAGTTCTTGGTGATTATATTAGATTGCCCCGTAAGTATGGGGCATAATAAACTTCTGGTGGGAGATCATTATATAACGCAAAGATGTTGTGTTTATTTTAAAATGTAGCAAGATTGAGTCAGTTCTAGCATTATTTTTGCTAATCTATCACAGTTCAGGCCCATAACCCTCCACACCAGTAACTTTGTGACTCCTCCTTCAATCCCACAACTTCTTTTTGGGTCAGGAGCCCTGCAATTACAACATCATGAAATTTCAGATTTAAATAGCTAAAATCATGAAATTTAGGATTTTTTAAAATCCTATTACTATGAAATTCACCCAAAATCGATGGTGAATTTGGTAGGGTCCTGAAGATAATACAGTACTTTGGTGCAGTAGACAGAATGATTTGTTTTTAGATGTTCTTAATCATAAGACACTAGTGCTACAAAGTTTCATAACTTAATACATTATTTCTATGAAAAAATAAAACTTTTGTTTTTCTTTAACCTGGGTCATTTTACACAGCTGTAGAATCTGGATTAGTCTGATCTTCCTTTGGTTCTCTTTTGAGACCTGTGACACATTTGCAAAGCAGCTGAATGCTTTGTTTCAAATCTCACAATTTTGTGTGCATTAGTTCATTTTACCCCAAAATTCCCCAGAGAGATTTAATGAACAGAGATAACTAGTGAAAGTGTAACCCACACACTGGTGCTACATCTATACTGTAGTCTTCTTTGGAAAAGCATATGCAGATGAAGCACGGCGTGGAATTCGCTGCGCTTCATTTGCATAAGTAATGAGAAGCCGTTTTTGCACAAGAGGCTTTTGCTCAAAAACAAGCCGGGTAGACAGCTTCTTTTTGCTCAATCCCCCCCTTGTGCAAGAGCCATTCTTCCTTTCTCAAGAGGGTTTTTTTGCAGAAACAGGAGCTGTCTACACGGCTCATTTTTGTGCAAAAGCCTCCTGCGCAAAAATGGCTGATCATTACTTACGCAAATGAAGCGTGGCAATATTCCACACCGTGTTTCATTTGCATATGCTTTTCCGCAAGAAGGCTATGGTATAGACATAGCCCTAGGCTACGTCTGTTTCCAGTTTTGCTGGCAGTGAATATTCAAATGAGGTATGGATCAGCATATCACTGCACCTCGTTTGCATAATTTATGCAAAGCATTTTTGCAGGAAAAAAGTAGTGTGGACATTTTCTTTTTGCGCAGAAACCCCTTTTCCCGCCAGATCGGTAAACCTCCTTTTTTGGGGCATAAGGATCTGGCGGGAAAAGGGGTTTTTGCGCAAAAAGAAAATGTCCACACTACTTTTTTCCTGCAAAAATGTTTTGCATAAATTATGCAAATGAGGTGTGGTGATATGCTAATCTGCACCTCATTTGCATACTTCCAGCTGGCAAAACCAGCAGTGTAGATGTAGCCCTAATGTGGTTCACTGTCCCATGCAGTGGCACCTAGACCACACTAACAGATAAGAACAAGAGACCTCTAGAGCAGTGTTTCCCAATTTTTTTTGACCACGGAACACTTTCAAACTCAGAAAAATTTCAAGGAATCCCCTAGCTAGGGATTAAGGTTGTCGAGCAAAAAAAAAAAAAAAAAAAACACACACAGACTGCCAGTACACCACAATTGGTAGTAATAAGATGCTAAATACAGTCATGAGATCACCATTCATTTATATTCAACAAAAATCAAATATGTACAAAAAATAAAACTATCAAATAATATTAATTATATTCAGAGTTTTCAATGCGAAGAGTGGTTTGTCTTCTTTTCTTGGCAAATTCTTTTTATATTTGGTTTAATACTAGAAAGTTGGATTCGCATATCTGGTGCAGCATTCAGTCGATTTCTGTATTTCGTTTTCATTGCTGCATAGTTCGAGAACCCAGTTTCGCACAAGTATGTACTGGCAAATGGTAACAGCTGACGAATTGCGCATCTTGATAAAGATGAATATTCTTGACTTTGACATAAGTCACTCCAAAATGTAATCAGAGAAACATCTTTAAATTTTTGTATTAATTGGCCATCTGAAGCGATTTCAATTAGGTTTTCATAATCTTGTGTAGAAAAACTGACTGGCTTTTCTGTTAAACTTAATGGATTTCTAATCCAGTTATTGTTGTCATTGATGTTTGGAAAATACTTAATGATGTTCGTGTATAAATCGCGGAGATGATCTGCAATGTCGCTGCGAATATCTTCATCAAGTTTGTATCCATTTTCTTCAAGGACATCATTCAGAGTTGGTAAACAATCCAAATCATTTCGTCCTACAGATGAGATCCAAAACTGTAGCTTCCGTGACAATGACAAAATTTTCTTTCGCATTAAAAATATTTACATTCTTTCCTTGCAGTGACAGATTTACTTCATTTAGTTTTGTAAAGATGTCTGCAAGATACGCAACTCTAGATAACCACAAAAAGTCTGTTAAACGATCAGACAGTTGGAATTTGTGATCCATCAGATTTGCGGAGAGCTCATGACGCAATTCAAATAATCTAACCAGCACTTTTCCTCGTGATAGCCACCTGACTTCTGTATGTAGAAGCAGGGCTGTGTGCTGACTACCCATATCTTCACACACAATTTTGAACAGTCTTGATTGTAATGGTCGAGTTTTAATATAATTAATAATCTGTACTGCTTCGTCCAACACATTTTTAAGAGAGGGAGAAATATTCTTAACGACCAGAGCATGTCTGTGGAGAATGCAGTGACTGCTGGTGCAGTTTGGTGCTACATTTTTTATTCGTGTTACAGTGCCAGCCACTGTTCCTACCATTGCTTTGGCACCATCACTGCACACATCAACACATTTTTCCCAGCTTATTTGATGTGTTTTCATAGAGTTATTGATACAATTGAATATATTCTCACCAGTTGTATTGGTTTGCAAAAATTCACATAAAAGTAAGTCTTCTTCAATAGAACTATTAAAATCATAACGGACAAATACAAGCAGAACTGCAAGACCTGCAACGTCAGTGGACTCGTCTAATTGTAATGCATATGCAACACATAAATGCAGCCGAAAAATAAGCTCCTTCTCGATGTCAGCAGCAAGATCGTGAATACGACGTGTGACAGTATTGTTTGATAGTGGCACAGCCTCAACTATTTTACTAGACTCCTGATCCAACATACATATCACAATATCTTTTGCACATGGTTTTATGAGTGATTCCCCAATAGTGTGTGCTTCTTCGGCGAGCGATATACGATAGCTTACTTTGTAAGATGCCTCTGTTGCATTTTCATTATCAGATTTGGCAATTTTTGACATGAAGAGTTTACTTTTTTCAAGCGATTCAAGCTTTTGCTTAAACTAATGTCTTTATCTTTGTATTCTGGATGATTTGTTCCAAAATGTCTTCGCAATTTAGCACGTACTAAACAACTATTAGATAATATTTTGTTGCACACTACACACTGGGCACCTGGAGCATCTTCATTTCCATTGCTTGTGAATCCAAATGCCAAATAGTCCTCACAATACCTGCGTTTCTTATTAGTCAGCTGAAATTTTTCATAATTAACTTGAGCTGCCTCGGTATTTTCCTTGCTGGTTTCAGTAAAAATATTGGAGTTTGAAGTACTCACTTTTCTCTTTAAAGTTCCTTCTTTTAACCAACGATCCATGGGGAATTTTTATATTAGATTGAATTCTTAAACTTAAAGTCACACAAAGGAGCCACATGTCCTCACAGTGTGTATGGGGATTTGTTCCGATCCTCACAGTGAGTAGGAGTTCTGGTGTTCCACTCACTGATAACATTTCCCCTCCCCCCCCCCCCCCGCACACACACGTGCTGCCTTTACCAAGGGACCTAGCAGCAGCAACAGCTGCTTGTCCCGCTTCTGCCCGATCAACCAAAGATCCCTCTCCCGCGTCCCCCGCTGCCGCTCTGCTTTTACCACCGGACCTAGCAGCAGCAACAGCTGCTTGTCCCGCTTCTGCCTGATCAACCCAAGATCCCTCTCCCGTGTCCCCCGCTGCCGCTCTGCTTTTTACGGTGGTAAAAGCAGAGCGGCAGCAGGGGACGCGGGAGAGGGATCTTGGGTTGATCGGGCAGAAGCGGGACAAGCAGCTGTTGCTGCTGCTAGGTCCGGTGGTAAAAGCAGAGCAGCAGCGGGGGACACGGGAGATGTCTGAAAGGGGAGCGGGGAAGGAGCCAGCGTCTTTGCACGCTGGGCTCCTCTGTCTCTTTATGGGCGGGGGGAAGGGGGTCCTCGGGTTCTTGCGGAACCCTTACGTTCGCTTCGCGGAACCCCAGGGTTCCGCGGAGCACCATTTGGGAAACACTACTCTAGCGCATGGGCTGAACATTAGCTGGTTTTCAGCCCAGAGGGAAGAGGCTCCTATACTAAGCTTCACAGGTCCCAGGTTCAAATCCACCTGCTGGTGGTTACAAAAGCTGATAACACCTTGTCTAGACTAGGTCTACTATTGTGCATATGAACTGTGGTTAACAGTGGTGGTAATGTGTTGGTAAATTGTAAATAGAGTATTTGTGACTACTGTAGCTATGGCAACATAAAACCAGGATTCTGTTGAAAACAGAATCCGTTCTGAGCAGATCTTTCACCTAGAATACTCCCAAAGGGGGTGGGGAGGAGAACCTGCAGAAATAACCCCTGACCATTCTATTTAAAGAGATTGGTAAAACTAGTTGTCCTTGGCATGTGACGACAGAATAAAAGAGGAAGAAAATACTTTGCAGGTTTCACCTGACAATATTAAAAACACTAGAAGCAGTGAGACCCTTGTCTTCATCCATGCAGCTGAGTTCCTATTAATGACAATGTTTACTTGGGGTAGATGATGGGAATGGGAGAGTAGAATTCCCTAGTTTAGGTGTGGTGTATGTCTCTCTACTTAAGTTTGACCTATGTGCGGCTTAAGTTTTCACCAAACTTAAAATGAAGAAGTCTGGAGAAAGGCCAAGTCTACACTACGAGATGAGATTGAATTTGTTAAGGTTGACTATTATCACCCTACCGTGTGCAAGAATTCGACATAGTTAAAGGTAGCACATCCCCAGTAGGATGGCTACCATTGATTTTCAATGTGATGTACTATGGGTAGCTATCCCATAGTGCCTGTGCCTCTTTCCATCTTAAAATTGCCTTTTTTTTTTCTATTGTAATTGGAGGGAGGCAGAGAGAGCATCCAAAAAAATACAGACAATTCCATAAGTCAATAATTTACATACCAATGTTAGCAACATGAAGTATTCCGGCACTGCTTTTGGATGGGTTTTCTGAATTATTACCATTGTTTTCAAGCATAATAGCTTCCTCTTGCTCCTTGATGCTCTTTTCATTGCTGATTCTTTCCACTAAACAGGTAACAGCTGTACAGCTACTCCAGCGAACTTTGGAAACTTCATTCCTTCCAAGTCGTAAAAGCCTGTCCATTCTCCAAAAGGACATGGCATATGCTTTATGAATCCATTCATAAGTGTTTGGCTTGGTGGTCTTCTTATAGTCTATTTTACCAGAGAAAACCTTCTCCTGATCCCTGTAATTTCCCTTGATTACCGTGACAAAAGAATCTAAGATTTGTTGCTCATTTTCACTCACTTCGTAGGAGGAATCAGTCTGAGACAATTGATCAAGAAATAAAAGTGGAAACTCTGCTGAAACTGTCTCAGCAGCAAACACACCATGATATCCATCAAATAATCCCCAAAAGCATGTATCTGACCTATTTCCATAATTATCAAGCACAATGAATGTATCTTCCATATCTGCTCGCCATGTTGAATTTTTGTCTTGGTAAATTGCTAATGCTTTTATTAGAGAATTGTTTACTTTCTTGAGGTATCCAGAACTGTCGACAATATTATCAACGTGAAAATATGATTTATTCTTAAGTAGCTCTAATGAGCAATCAATCTTCTGTTTGTCTCTTTCAGTGTATTTAGAAGACTTGAGCAGTCTTGAAATTAATTGCTGTCTCCGAAGTAAAAGATTGTTGGGGTCTGTTTCAATCCATGGATGACGATAACCCAGAAGAGCAAGGGCTTTGTGCTCTTTTTTATGATAAAAAAGTTGATGTGGGTATATTGCTTGTTGACATATTGAACAAAGAACTGGAATATCCCCAGAATCTACTTTCCTGGGCACAATACTGATCCCAGCATGTTCTTCCTCATTTCTATAGAGCTCAAAGTCAGCTGTTTCTGATGTTGTTGGTTCCCATGCCATTCTACAAAAGGAGTTCAATGTATTATTAAAATCCTCCTTAATAGCTGGTAAAACTACAATACTCTAGACTTCGTGCATGCCCTCTTTTAATCTCAAAATTATTATTTTATAGTCGTGTACATGAGCAAGAAGCTAGGAGATTTATGCTTAAATGCTCACTGTAGGTAAAATTACAAATTGTGTTAAAAGAATGTTAAGGTTTTAAAGTCAAGCACTCAAAAGTTAGGAAATACCAGCATTTGGTTCACAGTCCGACCAGCAAATACTCTACTGAAGCAACTTTTTTGGTGTTTTGTTTTATTCTTGTTCAGTATTAATGGTCCCATTTTTTATTTACAGCACACAATTTTTTTTATTTTTTTTTTGGTATGGGTCTCTTCACTGCTGTAGTTGAATGTTTCACAAACTTTGTACTGTCATGATACCCTGGTAATGGGGCATTATCCCCATTTTACAGATATGGAATGCAGGCACAGAAATTAAGATAAAAGGGGAATCCACTAATTTTGGATGCCTCGTTTGAGACTCCTAAGGGCAGAGAAATATATTTGGACAGCATTTTATATGCTCAAAGTGCAGCTCTCAATGATAGTTTTAGTGATAAAAATTCAGTCCTTAAGCCTCAAGTGGAAAAATAGTATGTGATTACGTAATTAAAATTTAGCATAATGCATATGAACAAAAGAACTGAATTAACATTGTACAGATAACTTTAAAAAAAAAGCAATCTGAAAAAACAAGACTTCTATCATGTGGCTTCATATTGACCCCTTCTTGGCTCATGACTGGAACCTTTAGATCCACAGCAATGATCTCTGCCACTTTAGCTAAGGGAATAATTGATACTAATAATAGGTTGTCACCTCTGTGTGAACCAGCACTAACGGGTGATAAGATACCTGTTGTTTCAGTAGATTTCATAGATATTTGCTGATAACAGAGGAATGGTGGGAAATCTTGGGTTCCATTTCAATTTCCGCAGGTGAGTGTTCTTAGTGCTACTATCACTGTGTCTCCCAAACCAGTCCTGTGTCTCAACTCCTTATCCAAGTCTCTACTCCCCATACTTCTTATCCCAGTCTCCTATCTCCGAACTCCTCATCCCAGTTCCAATCTTTCTCCAACCCTGTCTCCCAGTTTCCTATTGAGGCAATTTGTTCCAGTTCCCACCTGGCTGTAGAGTCTTAGTCTTTCCCCACATTGGCTCCATGTCTCCTTGCCCAGCCAGTCCCAATTTCTACCTCATATAACCGCAGTCTCCTCACACTACCAGTCAGAGTCTCCTTACCCAGCCAGTCCTTGTTTTAATCTACTCTTTCCCCTGCTTGGGGAGGTCCAGCTCTTGTCCTTTCTTCATTCCTCCATGCTGCCTGTGAACCAGAAGGGGGACATTGAAATCAGAGAAGAGAGGGAGAGAGTCTCCCTGTTCTTAGATTTAAGACCTGAACCTACTGGATCAGCAGTTGCAGAGAGGGAAAGTTTTGTTCAATCAATGCAGCTCCAGGATATAGCATGTTCAGCGTTGATGGAATTGTCAGGGAA
Organism: Pelodiscus sinensis; assembly: GCF_052426305.1. NCBI lineage: Eukaryota > Metazoa > Chordata > Testudines > Trionychidae > Pelodiscus > Pelodiscus sinensis. The sequence goes on along the minus strand of NC_143053.1, from coordinate 193,951,654 downwards.
TTTAGTTGTCAATCACTAATAAAGTCTCTACTGAGCATGTGTGAACTGAGATTTTTCAGAGGCGTATAGCTTGACAGGTTTGGGCAGATTTGATAAGAAAGGCTAAAGGCACACATCTCACACCAGGGTGACTTTCCCAGAAAATTTCAAAGCTGCTTCAAAGCACGAGGGTGCAGGAGTGTTTGAATAAAACACATACGAATTTGTTTAATGGATGAAACAAATCTTATTCTTGGAAACAAACACAAAATTAAATTAAATTAAATCAGCCTGAAGTGTGGAAAAAATCCACTCAAACAGCTAAAGCTTGGCAAAATTATAAGTGAAAACAAAATTTTATAATGGAAAGTGACAAACAACCTTATCTATAGGTGGCACAACCAGCTCTGCTTATAATGTGTAATGACTAAGAAATCATGCAGATGGTTTTACAAAACAGTTAAACTCCCTCCTGTGCTTACATTACTGTAATGTGACGTATAAAAAACACATCTTGTCTAGCATTGCCTCTCTAGATAAATAGATTCTTGTGTATGTTGGTCCTCAGATACAGTCCTGATAGGTACAGTATAATAACTGAGAAGTGCTGTGTATAGCACAGCTAACTATAGCATGTAGCATTGTATCTAGTAAATACACATACGTGCTGCGTATGTATGAATACTTATATACTATATATTGGAGACAGTTTGTCTCTGCATCTCTATCTGTTTTTTCAAGAACTCCTCCTAAATGGTAAGAGCTAGGAACACCAAATTTGGTATATGGCTTCCTCTTCTCCTAACCTAAAGCACAGTCAGGGTTTGGTTGTGCCAGGAAAACCAGATATGCAGGGAATGGAAAGGGAGGGGCTATTCAGATGGACGCTATAGTCATAGTGGCCACTGGAGGTAGCAAGCACTGGGAGCGCTAAATGGCAGTGTCCCCACTGGGGGAGTTGCACCACCTGACAGAAACCCTCCAATATGTTTAAGATGCCTCTGCCTCTGATTAAATTGAGGCAGGAAAAATCATTTTAAAAGTTATATGTGGACACCCCGATCTGTGATCAGTAACATCTGCTACAATATTGGCAAACACTTAATATTTTTCTAACATCATAATGTGTATTCTCCCTCTGCAGACTAACAGACCAGTAGCTTTTGCTCTCAGGCTGCAGGAACGATTTGTATGAGGGAGATTGTGCCTCACTGAAATATGTACAGAAAGCTTCTCTATACAGTGGAAATAAATGTCCATGTAACCCCTGCTTGCTGGAAGTGGTGCTCTGTCCCTCTCTGGTGGTGAGTAGGCCCATAAAGCAGGGGTACTCAACACGTGGCCTGCAGGTGGGATTCTTTGAACATGGCCTCCACTGGGAACATGCAGCACAACAGTGAGGCGTCTCCCAGGCAGGGTGAGCTTGAAAAATGCAAGCAGATGGGCTGGCTGGAACAATACAGGGTATTGGCGGTTCTAGCCCTCAGGGAGGAGGTGCTGGGAGCACTGGGACATTGTAGGTGCTGGCTGCTTAGCCTTGTGGGCAGAGCCTGAGAGGTGCTGACTGGCTCATACTAGCTATGTTTGGGTTCAGTGCTGCAACTTAAGGCTTAATCTTTGTATTCAAGCCTGTCAGTGTGAAAAAAATTATTTGCATATATATTTGCATGCAAATGCAACCACACTTAAATTGCAGCCCTCAGCATGTGCTGTATCTTTGTGTCCCCTGGGGCTTCCAAAGTTGAGTAGCCCTGTCATAAAGATTCATGAGCCCACTACAGCCTTGGCCAGTGGTTCTCAGCCCTGTGGCACAAACAGCCCACAGCTTGGACCATGTGACATGCTCAGGGCCATACAGATAGTGTACGTGTGTGTGTGTATGTGTGTATATATATATATAGAGAGAGAGAGAGAGAGTTTGGATGTGGCTCACATAACAGGTAGAGAGCTACCTAGGGCTATGTCCTCACTATCAGGTTATTTTAAAATAAAAACTCCCGAAATAACTATTTCAAAATAAGCTTATTCCTATTCACAAGCAGGAGTTATTATTTTGAAATAAAAAGCCCATTATTTTGAAATAATGGGTTTGGTAGTGTGGATGCTCGCCTTATTAGTTTGGAATAAGGGGAGTGGTTTCAAAATACAGTAAAACTCCATTGGTCCAGCACTCCTGATGGTCCGGCACCATCAGGAACCCGGAAGTGCTCCGGGCAGCCGGACCATTGGAGCTGCTCTGCCCCCGGCTTCTCTGATTCAGCCACTACTGAAACTGACCAGCGGCTGAATCGGGGAAGCTGGGGGCAGAGCAGCTGGAATGCTGCCGGTTGGTCCTGTAGCGCTGCTCCTCGGTGCTGCAGGACCAACCCGGCAGCACCCCAGCTGTCCCCGATTCAGCTGCTGCTGAAACCGACCAGCGGCTGTCTCCCGGAAGCCCTGGAGTCTGCCGCTGATCAATTTCAGCAGCAGCTGATTTGGGGACGCCTGGGACAGAGCAGCTGGGGTGCTGCCGGGTTGGTCCAGTAGCGCCGCCACTTGGCGCTGCGGGACCAACCTGGCAGCACCCCAGCTGCTCTGCCGCAGGCGTCCCAATTCAGCTGCTGCTGAAACTGACCAGCAGCGGCTGAATCAGGGACGCCGGGGGCAGAGCCGGACTATCGGAAGGGGGGGCTATGAGAGGTCTGGGGTGGCATTCCCCCCACACCACCCTAGACCCCCTCATAGCCCCCCCCTTCCGATAGTCCGGCAAATCTGATAATCCGGCACCCCCTGGGTCCTAAAGGTGCCGGATTATCGGAAGTTTACTGTAACTCCCCAATGTAGACATGCCGTGGGTGGCGTACAATGGTAAATGGGTTGAGAATCACTGGCTTGCGCTAAAACAAAGTGTTGTTCAGCTCATGCAGTAAAAGCTAACATGCTAGTGCATTTAAAAGCTTCAGAGGACCCAGATTTGAACCTACTACTGAAACCCTTTTGGAGGTTGATATTATGCACATATGAAAAAAAAAAAGTTCTGGGTATTGTTCAGATTCTGTGATTAGGGGGCTCTCTGCATGCTTCTGTTGCAGCCTGCATATTTTGAACTGACCGATCAAAAGAGTTGGTGATATCAAAAAGGCCTGATGTAAATGGGGGGAATTTCCAAGCTAAATAGGGGGTAACATGTTTTACAGTCTTGGTTATGCACAATAACATTCTGGTTAAACTAAAATCAGATTTTAAATCAATGTACTTAAATCCTTGTTTTCCCACTGATGGATACACTTACATAGGAAAATTGTACTAATTATACTGATATGATTAAACAAGTATCATTATATTGGTATAAATCCTCATGTGAACACTTTCATAACAGAATAAGTGTGTTTTCATGTCCATGGTGAGTGTCCTATTGTCTTTATTCATATTTGAAGATTAACTCATGTTTTTCCTGTTTGTTTTTTCTACATCAGAAATATCAGGTCTTGACTTCCCTATTTCTTCAGGAGGGCTGAAGAAATGCAGAGAAATAGTGAGGTCACAGTATATTGAAACTGTGTTACAGCTTTCTAAGCCCTAAATTGAGTGGGAAAGCAATGAGAAAACTTAAGATTCCTGCCTACTGTGATATTTCTATGCAACACCAGGGCTTCGAAGAAAAGACCTGATATTGCTGATATGTTTAAATATAAAAATAAAGCAGAGAAAAACAACACCTTAAAATAGTGAGGAAAAATGTCACGTCATTATTAAAGAGAAGCAAAGGAGCAGAAACAATATATTTGCTAAGCAGTTTATGTTTGAGGACCAGTGGATTACTACTATAAAATGTAGACTATTTGGCTTCTGACAGACTACTCATATGAGCAAAGCTACTTAAATATGTAAGTGTTGCAAGCTGCCAGACCATAGGATTGTGGGCCTGAAGCCACAGGCTAATATTGCACAATTCACCACAGTCTCAGTAAACATATTAGTTCTGGGTATTGTTTTACTGCTGTTACTCTTAGAGCTGGTCAATACTGGTAAAGCATATAGTTAATCTTTATCTCAGGGGTGGGCAATAAAACGGTGATGGTTCACACGGGCTATCCCCTGGGGGGCCGCTGCCGCTATATTTACCTGCCCCTCCTCCTTAGGTCGGAGAGATCACAGCTCTCCTGGGCCGTGAACAGTGATCTGCAGCCAACAGGAGCTGTGATCGCCTGTACCTGCGGAGGTGCAGGTAAATATGGCAGTGAGGGGGCCTGCAAGGGGCTAATCCTGGTAGACTGGATCTGTCCTGCGGGCCAGTATTTGCCCAGCCCTGCTTTATCTGCTATTGCTACCATTTGGCTATACTGTGGTTGAGCAAGGAGACGCATGAATCACATATTTTCTAAGTTGTGTACATGCCACTAATTAAACTGAGGATCAAATCTCTGATTTGTAATGAAAACTAAAAGCTACAAATGTTATCTTTGTGTAACTATTAAGAATGCAGAATACAAATGGAAGAGCCGTATGAGCATATTTCCTTACCTGTGTCATTCCTCTCCTTTCTCCAGGATGTGCTCCTTCCTCCCTTACCTGTCATGGCAGTCACTTCAACTGTAAACTGTTTGGGGCACAGGCACTTCTTTCCTGAGCTTGCTCTGAAACTCTGTTTATGGTTGTGGGCACTACAAAGTAATCTTTATTACAAATAAGAATAGGATGACTGCAGGAAAGGTGGTTGGCTGACGTACCGTTGCTGTCTAGCACATACTGGAGGAGGAAGAGAAGAAGATGATGTATCTCTGAGGTCACAGTCTCCCTGAAAATGTCATCACAATATCACCCAACAACATATTTTGTATCCTGCCAAGGCTACACTGTGGCAAATTCTCCTTGAACAAGGATCATCCTCCTCTTCCTCACCCCCATTGTTTTTCATCTGCTTCCCTCCTCTCCCCTCCTCCTGTCTCTCTCAATTGTCCCTTCCTTCTCTGTCTCACACTTCTTCCTAAAGTTTGCTCTTCCCTGTCCCTTCCCTCCTGGCTCCTCCTCTTCCATGTGCCAGCAGTGTGGCCATGCTACTGGTGCTATCACAACACTGTCAGGTCTCCTCTCCTTCTGAGGGGTGCTCTATTCTCTCCACATGTAATACAAGGACAGGCTGGAAAGGGAATTATTTGTACTACAGAATGTTGATACTCCCGGGACCATTACAACCCTCTAGCTTGCCTGTCACACGGCTTGCAGCCACACAAGTGCTGCCAGTGGGAGCTAATATTTGCAGCATCACAGGTACAGCTCCTCCTCTAAGCATCAGTAAGTAAAGCCCTGCAAATCCATGGATATCTACTTTATATCCACAGATATCCACAACTGTGGATGTGGATGCATTTATCCATGGCTCATTTTTGCAAATATGGATGTGCATAAAACCCTGTGATCCAGCATTTCTCAAACTGTGGGTCCTGACCCCCTGGGGGGTTGCAAGCAACTTAGAGGGGGATCGCAAGCAACTGAGAGGCTGGTTGCAGCAACGGAGAGGGGGATTGCGATATCACAAGTTTGAGAACCCCTGCTGTAATCTTGAAGTAACAGCTATGCCCTGGACATGGTGCACTCTGTGCTCCCCAAAACAGAATGCCTCATTTGTATGTACTGCACTATTACAGCTTGCACTGCTTTGTTTACACTAGTGCAGGTTGAAGTGGTGTTAATTTGATCCACAGATACTGAAGCAATTCAGAATGGCTTCCACCATAGGTATGAGGTGACCACAATAGGAAAAGCTCTAATCCTTTTCCTGGACAGTTGCAGAACAAAGCATACATGTTTTCATAGTGTAGCTACATGCATTGGATGGAAGTCAGTGGCTGTGCCTACCTAAGCATTTTACTTTCTCTTGCAGTACTGTAAAACCAACAGTGCAATTCCAATGCTGGCAGCAATAGAAAAGCACTAGAACAGTACAGCTACTGCATTTTAATCTTGATTTGGGTCAGAAGAAATCTAGATATCACACATGGGCGGTCAGTGAAGGTAAGGCTGGGGGAGGTAAGCCTCCAGCTCCAGCCCCCAATCCCACCCCTTCAGCTGAGCCCCTCTCCACTCATGGGAGCCAAACCATCTCTCCGACCCTCACCATGGGGAAGGGAAGAGGGTGTCTGGGCGCACATGCCGCAGCCTACCCGGCCTGGAGCACAGGGGAGGGAGGAGGATGTGTGGGTTCAGTCTTCCCAGCCCCCAAGCACAGGGAGGGAGAAGGGTGCATGTCTCTAACCTCCCTGACACTTGAGCATGGAGTGGGAGAAGAGTGGGTGGAGTGGTTCCAGCATCCCAGGTCAGGAGCACTGGGAGGGTGGGTGCTGGGGGCAGTAACACTCTGCCCCCAATACGCCTACAGCAGGTATTCTGGGGGGGACTGTGGGCGGAGACAGGTTGGCCATTTGGGAAAGCAGAGTCTTCTCCCGCTTATAATACTGGACGCTCATGATGTCACAATGATAAGATGCTAGTGGCCAGGCTATTCTAGCTCTCCCACCATCACTAGCACTCATGCAGCTGCCCTGGTGGTAGTATATGCTGGGAGAAGTTAAGAAAGAAAAACTTCTGTGAAGACAACTAGCCAGTTGAGATGGGGTCAGGAAAAGTGCTGAGAAGTGAGATGTCCTACATGCTGCAGGACCCTTAAGAGGCCTACCTGACAATGAACTATTCAGAGCAGTAGCAGGTGAAGAAGACATGAGCTGTAACAATGCTACCATCTAACAGTGAGCTTTTCACAGAACAGTAGTGGCAGGAAAGGGAGAGACAAAGTTATTAGAAAGGCCATATTTCTCTGCACAAAGAATGCCAGAATTATATAATGGGGAATTCTATTCCAGGAAATGGTGACTCTGAAAATGATGTGGGTGCCATAGTGAATAATCATCTGAACATGAGCTCCCAGTGCTCTGCTGTTCACAGTTCAAGAAGGATGTTGGTAAAGAAGACCCACAAGAAAGGTTACACATTTTGAAAGCATGCCTTATAGTGACAGACCTAAGGAGCTCCATCTATTTAGAAAAGGTTAAGAGGTGATTTCATTACAGTCTATGAGTACCTATAAAAAAAACAAATATTTAATAATGGCTCTTCAGTCTAGCAGAGAAAGGTGTAATAGTCCAAAGGCTGGAAGCTGAAGCTAGACAAATTCAGATTAAAAATGAAGCATAAAATTTTAATGGTGAGAGTAATTAATCACTGGAACAATTTAGCAAGGTCACAATAGATTTTCCATCACTGAGCATTTTTAAATTGAGATTGGATGTGTTTCTAAAAGATCCACATTAGGGATTATTTTGGCCCATGTTACACGAGGACAACCTCGATGATCACAATGATCCCTTCCCAGTCCTGCCTCAGTGCAGGTCCCCTCCTGTCCTACATTTCTATTATTGTAGCCTTGGAATGTATGACTCAATTAACTAGTTTGATTTACAATCCACAAATTGAGTTTATGGACTTCAGTTAGAAAAGCTATTTTTATATTTCTAAATTAAGCACATTTGATAGAGGAGTTCACTAAGAAACACTCAACTGGGAGCTTCATAATATCATAGAAATACTGACTTCACCAGAGTTATGAAAGTAACATCAGCTGAAGATCTAGTCCAGTGTTTCAAGAAGTGACTCTTCTTATATTTTACAGATACCAATATAGTGGATGGAAATGTGGGCATATTTTGGCGGTCACCAATGCAGTTTAATACACATTTGTGTCAGGCCTTTATTTACTTTCTGAATATTTCAACAGAGAATTTGAATGAGGATAAGGTATGTAATACCACATTTACTGTTTTTGTTGTTGAATGAAAAAGTATAAAGCTTACCTATCACAATTAAAGTGTTTTCTTTTGCAGCCATTCCTCTCTGTAACACTAAGTAGTATTGCTGCATTCGTAGTGACACTAATGTTTGCAACTGTTACTATAGTAACTGTCTCCCTAACCACAGGTGGCTAAATTTATTATTCTCGTTGTCTATTAAGCAATAAAGTAAAAAGATATGGGTGCTGTAATATAACCACACTCTTGGGAATAGAAGAAAAAAGAACAATCGAAGTGTTCTTCCAAACTATAATAACCAATATCCTATCACATTTTATTTTCTTATGACATTGAAACGTTATTCATTTTCTCTTCACAAAATGTAGATGAATAATGCCATGTACAGAATATAAAACATGATAGACAAAGTAACAACCACTTAATAAAAAGCAGTCTCTCATAACATTTTATCTCTGCTTTTATTTTAAATTGAAAAAAAATCACTTAAGGTGTTTTAGGACCTTAGAAGATAGACTGAAACAACAACTCACATAGGCCCAGATCCTGTAAGTGCTTGAACATATGCCTAACTTTATGCACTAGTAGTCTTGTTGAATTGAGTGAGAATGCTCCTGTGTATGAAGTTAAGTGTACTGTATATATGTTTGCAGGATCAAGTCAGACAATGCTCTTTCCAACTTCAATTTGTGGACTGAGAGAAAACTAATGATGCCTGATCTTAAAGAAAAGCTTGTATTTGAGAAGGAAAAATAAGTGCTTCAGCATAACTTAACTCCCAGAGAAATGTGCTCAGGAATGTTAAGAGTCCTTTGGAAAAAGGTAAATTTTTAAGAAATAAACATTTCACTAAAGAGTTTACAACCTAAACAGTGCAGTAGAGAACCTTAAATATAGTTGAAAGGAAAACAAAAAATAGACCAAAGTAAATGCTTAAAAATTATCTTGTAATGATCTAACACAATGTTTACAACATACAGTAGATAAGAATTATTATAAAATATAAGCGTATACATCAAAGAAATAAATAACCCTAAATTACAACTGCATTTGCAAAAGGACTAAATTTTTAAGTTTATATGCAGCTCAGTTTCCAAAACCAACATTAGTTATTGTCCATATTTATTATTTATTGGTATTCTGTGTTGCATGGTACTGAATAACTAGGACACCATAATGATTTGTCTTAAAGGATGTCACCAGCCATCCTAATAGGACAATGTTAACTTGAATTAAAGTATCACATATTTGTCAGAACATGTACTACAGCCTATAGTTACAAGTATGACTTGTAATTACTAGACTTGAAAGAAGTTGGAATTCCCCTCCCCCCTTGTTTATTTTTTGCATTTTGCATCACTTTGTGCATAGTCAGTTTTACTTGACCCTGCTGTGCAATACTCTATTAGGCCCCGACCCTGTAAGTGTGGAATCCAAACAAGTAGATTCATGCCACTAAAGCAGCTATTCACCACTGTGGGGTTCCCCTGAACACCAGTGCTATCACCTTCAGCACACACATCAAGGAATTGAAAACTACACTTAAGTGATCACATCCTTAAATCCAACCTTTTAAATCGTGATTTTGTTATTATGGAACTGCCATTTGAGGCCTCTCATAGCCAAGGCTAAGTTGTGCAATTCAAGCTAGATTTCAACCACTTTGTTTTGTATGAAGGGTACAGCATGTCCTGCCCAAAATCACTATTTGGGCACAGAATAAATTTTCTGAGAATTCACAAGTAAATCAGTTAATTAGTTTGGAGTTAAAATAGGTTCACTAAGGTCCATTTGTAGGTTGGTTTGGTTTGGTATCTGGAATGAACTTAATGAGCAGACTCTTGAAACTTAAAATTGATTGACATTCCATGCACTGGCTACTTTTGAAATTTTATCTTTCAAACAAGTCATAGAAGAAATCCAAACATGTTAAGGGCTGAAAATATATAGTTAAAGCAAACAAACAACTTTAACTCTGCCCTGTAGTGACACCATAAGGGAGGAAAAAATCTAACATACCTTTAACTAGAGGTTGTTTATTTGGAATTCATAGTTACACTTTGTGTACTGTTATACTTCTGTTGGCAAAACTTTTGTTGGTCAGGGTTGTGAAAGAGCCACCCCTTGACTGACTTAAGTTTCACTGACAAAAGCACAGATGTGGACAGTGCTATGTCAGCAGGAGAGCATCTCTCACCAACATAGCTACTGCCACTCATTGAGGGTGGATTAATTATGCTGGCGGAAGAGCTCTTTCCTGCTTTCATAGAGCAGCTACACAGGAAACCTGACAGCAGCACAGATTAAGCAATTGCTTAGGGACCCAATGCAGCTGGGATGGGGGGATGGGGGGTGGGGATGAGGGCTCTAGCTAGGATGCAGGCTCTGGGGTAGGGCCAGAGATGAGGGGTTTGGGATGCAGGAGGGGTTCCAGGTTGAGGCCAAGGGGGTTCAAAGTACAGGACAGGGCTCAGGATTGGGGATGGGAATTGGGGGCAGGAAAGGGTGCAGGTGCTAGTTGGAGATGTGGACTCTGGGGTGGGGCTGAGGATGAGGGGTTTGGAGTGCAGGAGGGGGCTCTGGGCTGGGGAAGAGGGTTGTGATGCAGGCTCTAGAAGAGAGTTAGAGTTTGCAAGGGGGTTCTGATCTGGGGTAGGGATGAATGAGGGGGTTCAGGGAGGAGCTTATCTCAGAAGCAGCCAGCACGTTCTGCTCCTCAGTGTAGGGGCTAGCGGGCACCAGTCCTGCAGCTCCCATTGCCCATGTTTCCCAACCAGTAGGAGCTGCGGAGCCAGCGCTCAGGTTAGAGACAGTACAAAGAGCCTCTAGCTATCACTGCTGTGGGAGACGGACATGTTGACTGCTTCTGGGAGCCACATGGAACCATGGGCAAGTATGGAGCCTGCCTTAGCTGTGGTGACCACCAACCAGGCTTTTAGCAGCCTGGGTGGCGGTGCTGATCAGAAACACCATGGTCTCTTTTCAAGTGTACATTCCAGTAAAAAAAAAAAAATGTCTGGCAACCCTGCCTCTTTGAACTACAGCAGCAGCATTAATCAAAATAACTGATGTTATTCCATCATAACAAAGAATACAGCTCCACAGAACGCCATTATTTCAAAATAATGACGAGCTGGACATGGGCGGTGAGTTGTATGGGCTCGTGGTGCCCAGGCTCCACCAATATTTGGAGATGGAGCGGACCTCGCCCTCCCGTGCGCGTTCTCCCACCCCGGCCCCAGAGCGTCACCTGCCCATCCCTGCCGTGTGCAACCTCCATTGAGGTCCCCTGTGATGGGGGCCCGCCACCCCACACTGGATCCCCTGTGGGAAGCACCCTGATGGGGCTGCGGGGAAACCCTTGCTGGCCATGCGCCGGGTGCTCCGGGGCCGCGGCTCAGCTGGCAGCCTCCGACACGGCAGCTGGGAGGGGCGCAGAGGAAACGGCCCCACGCTACAGAGGCAGGAGGGGCGGAGCTATCCTGGTGATGTCCGGGCAGCACCCCGCCTGGCACTGGAAGCAGCGGGCGAATTAAACGCCGCCCAGCCAGGGGAAAGGGAGGATGTGGAACGCCGAAGCGGGAGGGAGCTCGGGGAGATTCCCCCGAATGGCGTGTGGGGCCCCAGTTGGGGCAAGCAGGATCCAGGCTGTCGTCTCCTTCCCTTCCTCCCTCCCCCCGTGAAATAACGGGAGGGAAAGGGCTGCTTGAGCGGCCGGAGGGACGGGCCCTGCGGAGGCAAGCAGGACACGAACCCCTACCGAGGTGACTGGAGGGGGAGGAGAGAGGAAGTAGCCCACGGTAGGGCTGTGATTAAGGCCCGTGGGCTGGTGAGTTTAGGCGGGCAGCCCCGTCAGCTGGACTCGGACCACAACGCCCCCCGTCACTCATGTCAAGGAGTGATGGAGGAAGACTCCAGCCAGAGCCAACCGATGAAGCCAGCAACAGAGAGACTGATCTGCAGGCAAAGGAGGGCAATACGCCCAGAACTAGAAACCTGGGACCCGGGGCACCGGGCCAACCTGGATGTGCGCAGTCACATCACCCTTGCTGGCTGCTGCTGCCATGTGCAGCATGCTCAAACTGGTGGGTGGGGAGACACCCGGGCGAGACATAAAATCACGGCCCGGGATTTTAAAACTGCTGGGCACTGCATTGCGCCATGCAGCTGAATTGAGGGTTCAGAGTCCGGGGACGGAGCACAGACTCTGGCCCCGCAAACTGGAAGGTAGGGGAAGGCGAGGGCTGGGAGAGGAAGGGGCTTATGTGGAAGGGAAGGGGATAGGGGAAAGAAAGGGGAAGGCACCAAAGGGACAGGGTAGAGAAGGGACAAATGCCAGGGGGCCAAGTGCAGAAAATGAGGAAAAAGGCAGGAGGGGAGGTGTCAGTGGGAGGGGGACAGGGTGATGCTGGGAGGGGAAAGGGTAAGGGCGTTGGGGGCTGGAGGAGGAGGTGCTGGGAGAAGGCTTGAAAGAAGAAATGGGCATGAGGAAGGCCAGGATAGAGCAAGTCGTGTGAGGGCACAGGGGCATGAGGGAAACGGGGGCAGAGGATGGTGAAGGGGTGGGCATCAGGGAAAAAGAGGGCAAAGGTGGCAGGGGCAGTGAGGGAAGGGGGAGGCACCAGGAGAGTACAGAAGTAAGGGAAGGTGCAGGTGTCAGGGAATTCTGGGGGTGAAGCAGAAGGGGAGACATCTGCAGGGGAGGGACCACCACGAGAGGAGAGCGGCAGGGCAGGTTTGTAGAGGGAGGTGTTAGAAGAGGGGATAAGGAGGGGTAGCTCACATGATCAGAGTGGGGCTACTGGAGGAGTGGGCACAGGGGGGAGAGAAGGGCTGGTGGAGGGGGGCAGGTCGCAGGAGGGCTGAGGGCAGTGAGAAGGGCAGGAGTCAGGACAGTAGAGGAGGGTGAGGAGTTGTGGGGGCAGCAGGCACCAGGGGAGCTGATGGAACAAGGGAAGGAGACATGGCAGCAGAGAGAAAAGGTAAAGGTTTAAAAATATGTATTAATAACTTGGGTGCCACAGTGGCACATCCAAGCCACATGAACTCAGTACTGGTGTGAGGTCATTTTGCTCATGGAGAGAAACTCTTAGCCTATGTCTACACTGGTGGTTTCTTGTGCAAGAGTTCTTGCGCAAGAACACGTCCACAGTGCCATGTGCGAGCTGTGCTTTTGCACAAGAGCATTTATGGCAGTGTGGACGCTCTCTTGCCCAAGAAAGCTCCAATGGCCATTTTAGCCACAGGGGTTTCTTGTGCAAGAAATCCCTGCTGAGCATCCACACTCCCCTCTTGCGCAAGAGAGCTTACACCTGTTAGAAGAGAACGTAGCTCTTGTGCATGATGCTCTCTCTTACTATGCCATACTGTAAATTTCCTTGTGCAAGAGCAGGCGGGCAGTGTGGATGCTCTGTTGGTTCTTGCACAAGAACGGCTGTACTTGCACAAGAAGCCGCGAGTGTAGACATAACCTTAGAGGGAACACTTCCCTCAGTCTCTCTGCCCCTGAGTTAATGTCACACACATTGGGTTAATGCAACTGCAGGATAGTTGCATGAGGGGGGGTTGGTGGGGGCCAAACTAATCCCGATTGGTAGGAGGATGGTGGGAAAAGCCCTTCGAGAGGGGTGACATGACACCGTTTACTTCTGGTCATGTGTCCATCTTGCCCCAAGCGTGATACCTCCAGAGGGGTGGCTAACGAGGAGGGTTAAGGGGTGTGGCTAATGGAGGCCGGGGTGTGTGGCTAATGGGGCACCACCAAAAATTATACAAACCTGCTGCCCAGGGCCGGGTTAAGACTTTTAGAGGCACTAAGCACTGAAAAGATTATGGTGCCCCACCCCCTTATGTAATTCAAAATAAAAACAATACTATACCGTAAAATCTTTTTTTTTTTGGTGCCCCTGCTAGAGGCTCTAAGCACTGAAAAGATTATGATGCCCCCCCTATGTAATTTAAAATAAAAACAATACTATACTGTCAAATCTCTTTTTTTTGTGCCTCTGCTTTGCTGGTGCCCTAAGCACATGCTTAGACTGTTTATTGGGTAATCCAGCCCTGCTGCCGCCCATGAGCTGGAGGACTTCTTACTATGGCTCCTGTAGCCCTCATTGTACGAGGAGTAAGGGAAGTCGAAGGAAGAGTTTTCTTCCTTTGCCTTCCTGCTGCGTAGACAGTGCCAAAAGCCAAAATAAGCTATTTCAAAGTTGTGTAGCTAAATTTGACTTTTGCCCTACTGTGTAGACGTGTCCTATGTGCTCACCATTCTTGTTTCCCCCCAAATCACTAAGCTCTGATGCCTAGAACATTCCCTGAAATTTAGGAATTGGTCAGATGCAGTGTTCAAAAAGAATAATGTTATAGACAGAAATGCTATCCAGTTGTGTGCAAGGCCTTGCAAATCTGACTAAGTATTAGTTTATATCAGTGTAAGAGTTTATACACTTATGCACTAGTCACTATTATGCAGCTATTGCATGGGGACCTAGAGTTAAGCTAATGGAGTGAAAGTGATGGGGAGCCTTAAGTAGTTCCATCCCTTAACATACTTGCCTTTCTTTTAAATTTAACTTGAACCATCCATTTCCTTGATTTGTGATACTAGTTTTGGTGATAATCCCAATACTCCACCTCTGATGTTGTTTATTGTCAATTTACAGTTGTGTACTCAAGCTTTCTTTTAATATGGATTTTGTCTGGATCTGGAGTAGCCCTATCTACAGTATTGATTAAGGCTGTTTGAATGGGGGGTTGGCAGCATGTACTGGATATAGCTGTTGTTATTGGAAAAGAAAACCATACAGTAGCATCCATACTTTAGAACCCCAGGACAGTGGTTTTCAGTCTTTTTTGCATTTGCGGACCCCTCAAATGGAAGCGTTGCACCCCTTTGGAGATCTGAACTCTAGTCTGGGGATCTCCGGTTGCAAACCTCTGCGGCAGGGTCTGAAAGTTGGCTTTACTCTTGCCTCCTTTCTCCGGTGGGTGGAACTTTCAGTTACACGCCGCGTGTCACTTGCCAAGTGTGGCTCTGAGTGAGCTGAGAGTGGAGCGAGGCGGCGGACGTGTCCCGGGAGGGTAGGTCTGTCGCTGAAGTGGCCGGGAGGGTGCGAGCCCCGCTGTGGCGGCGGGCAGGGGCGCTGCGGGAGGTGGATTGTTTCCCTTTGTACTTTCGGCGGGGCAGCAGCAATCTTACCTCTCCACTCAGTCGGGCTGTGCTGGGGGGGTTGGGAGGCGGGACTGCAGAAAGCGGCCGATATTGCACACACCCTGCTTACGCCTGGAGCGGGGGGGCTGGGCTGAGCTGAGCGGCTGGCGATGCTCCCGGCCGGCTGGGCAAGTGCCCCCATTGCGGGTCGGTGACTCCCTCCTTGGCCTGCAGGGAGGGGGCGTGTGCTGTGAAGTGCGGGGCCGGGGGAGGAGGGGCGGCCCTCCCGCCTGTCCCGGGCTGCCGCTGCTCCCCGCCTCCCGGCTCCAGAGGGGCCGCCCGCGGCGCGGCCAGTCCCTCCCCCCGGGGAGCAGCCGGCGGCAGAGCGGGGAAGGGGAGGGTCTAGCGCTCGGCGCACCGAGCCGGGCACGGAGGGAGCTGCCGGACGGGCGGCTCCTGCCGGGTTCCGGGCCGAAGACGGCGGTGGCATGTCCGAGGGTGGCGGGCCCGGGGCGGGAGCGGCAGGAGGCGGCGGGGCCGGAGGGCTGCCGCAGGGCTCCCCAGCCGCGGGGGGGCTGGCTGGCTGCGGACCTGCCCGCGCCGCCGCCGCCGCCGAGAGCCCCGGGGGCGGCGGGGAGCCCGGCTCGGCCCGCGGCGCGGGGAAGAAGGCGCAGCTGCGCTCCGCTCCCCGGGTCAAGAAGCTGGAGAAGCTGGGTGTCTACTCCGCCTGCAAGGTACCGAGCCGGGCCGCGGGAGCCAGCCGCCACCCGGGCCCGCGGGGGTGGGGAGCTGGTCCTGGCGCTGACCCGGGGGCGGCCCCGGTCTCCGGCCCCTGCCGCCGGGGGAGCGCGGAAGCGGCTGCGCTCTGGTTGTTTGTCTTTGAAAGCAGGCGCGACCAGGGAGGCCCCTAAAATGGAGCTGGAGAACGGTGTGTGTAGGAGCCTCCCGGGCAGCCCTCGCCCTTCTGCCACCTCCTACGACACCCACCGGCAGCCCCCCTTCACCTGCCTGCTGCTCCTGGCACTACACCCCCTGCACAACCCCGTCCTGCCACCCTTGGCCTCGACACCTTCCGCTCCGCCCTGCAACTCCTCAGCCCCGGTCACCTTCACCCCCTGCATCGCGATCGGAGCCCCCCCGCGTCCCCGCACCGCTGCCTGCCATCTCCTTCCCACTTCTCTCCCGCACAGACCTCTCCCTGCTACCTTCACTCCCCCCCTTGCCACCTTCCTGCAGCACCCCCCCCCTTCTGCCTTGTGCAATTCCCCCCCCCTTGCAACATCAATCCTGTGCACCGCCCTCTCTGCCCCTCTCACCCCCCTGGGAGCGCTGCCAGCCCCCCCCCCCCCGCCTTTACAGAGACCCCCCCGTGTCCTCTGTGTCTCGTGGGTTGGTGGTGTGACATTTGCGTTGACGATCAGACGGAGAGAACCCCTCCCGCTCTCCTGAACAGCAGGAAGAGGGAACTTGGCCGCGGGAGAGTAGGGGCGGGACACTGGAGAATATTGCCCGTTTCTGAAGAAATAGGGGCGGGTGGGGCTGGGGCTGTCTAAAGGTATGTGTGTGGAAGATGGTGCACGTGTCTGACGGGAAGGCGATTTAGGCCAGCAGCACACACTAGCCCCTGTCATGACTCTATTATTTGTTTGGTGAAATGCCGCTGCAGCTGCTTGCCTTGTAAACACAGGCTTTGGCAGCGGGACAAGCTCCAGTTCTGAACGCTGTTGCCTTGTTAGTTTAAGTCCCCACCCCGCCAATCGCCCCATGATTGCAAGGTGTGCTACTCGGGCACATCCCGCTGCTTGCGGTGGCCCCTGCACGGGGAAGACGGGTGCAGCAGGGCCAGGGTGGGTGTTGGGATCTGCAGCTGCACTCCTGGCCGCCGGGGCCCAGAGCTTGGCAGCAGCGCCTTTGTTTTGACAGGATGACAGCTGAAGGAGGCGGGGACTTGCCTTGTTGCTTCTGCGGCCTCTGGCTGACAAAAACATTGTATTACTGGATTATCAGTAATATGAGGAGGTCAGAGCCCAAGCAGCCAGTCAGTGTTCGAGGAGATTTCCCAGGGCTCACCCTAAAGTTTCTTTTCTGTCCTCTCCTTCTGTTCTGGAGAAAAGTGGCCAGGCTATGCACATTCATTCAATTAGGGGTTGAGGCTGGGTCTTGCTTTTATTAACCTTTTAAAAACACTTGTTACCCAGGAAGCAGTGATGGTTGTTTGGTAGTTTTAGCTGGGCTTCCAGTGGGGCGCTGTTGGCATCACAAAAGGCCCTGCTAGAATTGGCACTCTTCACTGCAGTCTTGGCAGAGAAGCAAAAGTGTGAGTGCAGCCTCTTAACTCTCAAAAGCTTATCTCTACTGGTTATGATTTAAGCATATTGAGGAAGTTGACACTGCCGTTGCCTTTGTTTCTATGGAGAAATAGGCTGCTTTAGTTTCTGAGGTCATTAATACAGTACCTTGGATGAGCACTTTACTCAAGTACATTGTTTTCAATACAGAAAAGCATTACTAGAAGTATTGAGGTAAACATGAAAAAGAAAACTGAGAAAACACAAAGCAGTTATAAAGCAGACTGCCTTATTACAAGGGTCAAGTTAAGTGCTCATGTTTGTGTGTACATTGAGGCAGGATTATGGAGGAATCCTGGTGTTGTGGGAGCCTTCAATAGCAGGATGAATATTTGTTTAGTGTCATGTGGGAGCATGTTAAAGAAGCCATATTTATTTTAATTTCTTCACTGTTTCAGAACGTGCCAGGCATCCTCTCTTAGCCTTCTGGGTGCATATGGGATGTCCTAACAGTCTACCAATCTCAGTAGAATTTACAAGAGCAGTCAGATTGGCTCTAGTTACCGGAGAGATTTCTTCTTCCATAGATGGATGTGTTGACTGATAGGTAGAGTCGGAGGCTTCTGGATGCAGGAGAGGGAACCTTCATGGGAGCTGAAATTGATGATGGAACTCACTTCTACAAAAATGAACACAGAATGACCATTTTCAGAATTAAATGTGAAATTAATTTCTTTGGTTTAGCTCTCTCTGGATATTTTGTTGACACAACACTTCTCCTACCCACGAACATAAGCAAGCAAAAGAAAATAGGTTTCCTGTGAACTTATCAAGTTTTTCCTCCTTTAGACTGGGAAGGAAGAGAAAAGGGGAGAGAGTACTATTTCTAAATACTTGGCTAATGTTCAGGTACCATAGTGCTGGGGTTATAAAATAAATATTTGCAAGAGGTTGCAGCGGTGAAAAGGTTAACTTTGAATTTCCTTGCTTTATGTCTCAACTTTTGATTTATTTTTGTGTTTGATTTCACAAGCCCTCAGATCACTGAAGTATGTAATTTGTGTTCCCATTCATGCAGTAAGCATATGTGAATCCTGTAACAAAAGTGTGAATCTATGTATAGTTGTTCACCTTAGAGTGTGCAGGGAATGTGCCTGTCACTCAGCATGTTTGGCATTCCCTAGTCCTTGTATTTTTCTCCTTTCCCACTCCAGCATGAATGATAGCAGTCAGCAAGATGGAATTCATTAGACTCTTAGCCTTTGAGGCGCTGTAAGTAGCAAGGAAGAGAACATTGAGTAGGTCTGAAGTGACATGACAATTCAGGAAGGATCAGAGACAGCGAGAACACTGAATGGAGGATGACTAGAGCGTGGGCCTATCTAGTAACAAGAGTTGCTTTGCTACAGATCAGACTTCCACAGTGCTCTACTTCCACCCTCTGCTCCTCTGGAAGTAGACTGTTAATACTGATATTGCTCTCTAATGATGCCCTCTGGCTCATCTTTGAGAGACACTGGCAAACTCTGCAGGGAGCGAGCGGGGTCTTTGGTGGAGAGAAAAAAGGAAAGATCTTAAAGGACTATCCCTTTAGGAGCATTCAAAGGAGAGACAGGGCATAGGACACACAAAGCATTTTTATAAGAAAACAAGATGATAAAAATAGCCATATTTTCTGCACTACAGATGATTTTACAAAAACTTTAAATTAATTTTAATATGCTTTTCTATGCAAAGTAATTTTTTTTAAAAAATAACCTTTTAAACCTCAAGTTAAAGTGCATAATTTGCTTTACAAAGGCAAAATAGTGCACAATTAACATGAATTAAAAAGCCCTTTACATTGGTATGTTTTGTAGTACATTGTAATGGACACTATTATAAATATGAATGAGTTCATAAATATTTATTTAGCCCAGCATGAGATTGAACATTTGAATGCAAGCTTGGCAATCACTGGTATGAAAATAGCACTGTGTGACTTACTCATATGCATTTAGTGAAGGCAGTAGGAGGAAAAATCATTGGCTTTTTTATACATGTTCCTTCGGCATGATACAAACCAAGTCTTATTGGGAGCTCTAAAAAGTGTACTATCTTTCTACGTGTACATTGTTTAAATATTAAACCAGGATTTTTTAAATTCTTATTTATATATAGGTATGTATATATAGTGATAATGTGCAGGGGGTTCTCAAACTGGGGATCCTGATTCCTCAAGGGGCCATGAAATTGTTACTGGGTGTTGTGAACTATCTGCTTCTTCCCCAAAGCCCTGCTTTTCCTCCATCATTTATAATAGTGTTAAATATAAAAATGTGGGGTTTTAAAAATTTATAAGGGGAGGGGGAGCTGCACTCAGATGCTTGCTGTGTGAAAGGGGTCACCAATATAAAAGTTTGAGAATCTCTGCTAAAGGTAACAGCTCCAACTGGAGCCCCACGGAATATGTCTCTGTATAAACACTTAGACCATGTATGTGCTGAGCGGTTTATAGGAACATGTCAGTGTAAATACAGCCGATTGTGATAGAAGGGTTTTTCCATTGATGTAAGAACACCACCTTCCAAAGTGAGAGTAGCTAAGTCTATGCTGAGGATTGAATTACCTTAGCTGTGAGGCTCAGGGGTGTGATTTTTCAGATCCCTGAGTGTTAAAGGTATGTCAAATCTTAAGCACGATCAGGCTGTGGTAGGAAACAGTGCCTGTCCTGAAGAACTTAAGTCTACATAAATGTACTTGTTGCCATTAAATGGACTCATCTAGCAGATACTGTAAAAATGACAGCAAAAGTAGAATTAATCAGAATTACAATTTGTCCTCAGAAATCTAAGGGCTCCTTAGAATGTTTTGGTCAAATAGATCTATTTCCTTTTCAGGCCAGGTCCATGCTACAGCTGAAGGTTGGCTCAGGGTACACAATTTCAGATATATCACAAATATAGCTGGAGTCGATATATCGTAAGCCAAACTTTGGCGCTGTCCTCCACAGTGGGAGGTAGATGGGAGAAACACTACCGTTGATTTTCCTTACTCCTCGCTAGGAGTAGGAGTTCTGGCGTCTATGGGGGCTCCTTCAGTGTTCAATTTAACGGGTATTTAATAGACACGTTAAATCAAACTCTGGAAGATGGACTGCTGCAGTCAGTATCTATGTGATTCTTCTCAGTGTAATATGTTTTATGGAGGATATTCTGAATTTGAGCAGAAACAATTAGGAATAACTTTTGCAGAGTTATTAACATTTCTATTTTTAGCCACATGAAGTTTCTCCTGTAAGGATTTATCATTGATTTGAGATTACTGCTTGTTGGGAAGAGCTGTCTTTACTAATTTGAACCCTCTAAACAGGCTTTTATGGGAGGAAATATAACTTTTTTCTCTAAATCTACCCCCCCCCCCCATGTTATGTACGATCCCCTCTCCTTGAATTTAGCATTTAGCTTATTACATCCTGATTCACCCTTTAATTCTAAATAGATCAGTCCTCTGGGCATCAAAGCCAAGTACAATGCCTAGCGCAAAGAGCTAATTCTACATGTCCTAGGGTCTTTTTACTTTACAGCTCATGTGTCTCAGAATTTGCACCTTTCTGTGCTCACTTTACCCCCTGTAAAATGGGGTACTATTTCTTAGCATGTGAACTATTGTGAAACATCACTCATTAATCTTGCTTAAGAACTTTTAGAACCTTAGATGAAAAGTGGCATGTACATCCTTAAGTTTGTAATTTCCTGATCTTTCTATAATTAAAACAAAAAACAAACACAGAGTTATTAATATAGAGTACCTGAAGCATGCTATTTTCAGTGTCATTTTGGATATTGTTTCAGTGTACAAGGTCTGAAAGTGCAGATTAGCCATTTGTCTGTTGGCTACAAATAATATTAAATGTCTAAAGTTGTTTTTGGTTATTCTTGGTTCCTGGACTTGGTTCCTAGTCTTAATACATAATTATACATAATGTAGCAATACCATGAGGATTCACATGTTCATATTGTTTTCTTTGCTTTTAATAAGTAAAGTGCATTTTAACTGCTGTTTTGACTAATCCAGATCTTTCCAGGCCAGCATGGGTTGGGGATGCTTGTGAGGTAAATGGCTGCAATAGGTAACTGTTTACACTAAGGAACAATGTTAATGTACCCTGGGTTTGAAGGATGAGTGTCACAACCAACGTTCTTGAAGGCTGTGGTAAGGCAGAGGAAATTAAATGTGTTTGAGATGTCCTTTATTTTAAGTGTTTGAAATGCCCTGCAGATGGCCTAGAAAAATCAATACAAGGACTGCATGTACTAGGTCAGATACTCCCCTCTCCCAGCCCCGACACATGCACCCCAGACTGTTTTTGAAGCTAAATTAAGTTTTCGAGGAGGTAATTTCATACAAAAAACAGATGAGTGACATGTAAAAAGAAAAACTGGCATTAGAGGGTCAGAGAAAGAAATGAGTGAACAAAACACAGTAGAAAACTCAAAATAACTCAACGGGATGTAATTTAAGCCGCTAAGGAATGCACATTGTGCATTCAATGCAAAATATTTGCACTGTCAGGGTCCATAATGAAGGCTTAGTTATCAAGAGGACCTTGTTCAAGTTGTGCTTCTATGTTGCTGACTGAGCTTTTATGTTGTATCTGTGTTTTATGCTGAGTTTTTAAATGTTGATGTTTGTTTGGGAGAGATCTCTGGAATGTGGTAACAAAAGAATTGAACATCTGCTTCAAAAGATCTAGCTAGGTTAGGAAGTACAACTGAGGGCAGAAAAAAATCTGCCACTGAACACATTTTATGTTCTGTGGGAGGGTTGATATTTATTTCTGGCAGTTAAACGAAGCTGTTTTCACTATTCATGCATCTGTTTGTTTGCATTTTGGTGTTAATTATTGTGTGATGCTAAAGTTTGTGTAGTTACTCACTGTTTATGGATTTAAGGATTTGGAGTAAACATTATATTGTGTGCCTTTGTGAAAGGTTCACTTATGCTCATAGAAAATTGTCTTAGAATTATTTTGCCCAGCTTTTCTTACTATTTTTATTAGATATGATATTAAACTACATGCTTAATATTTGAGTGGCTTGTTTATAGCATTAAATATTGCCTTTTATTAGAGACATGCTTGGGTCTAAGAGGGGAAAAACAGTTCTGATAGACCTGTAGGGAGAAAATGGATAGATTAAATCCCCTTAAAAATATTATTTAATAATAAAATATTATTTAAAAGTCCCCTTTACAAATATTCTGGTTTCTATTTTTGAACATTCCTTTATTACTATCTTTTGTATTTTCCTTAATGATGATTTGTTCTATTCCAGGCTGTTTTTTCTTCCTCTTACAGAATAATTAGCATTAGTGCAACACCAAGGTTCTAGATTTACAGTTACATATTAGGAATTGCAAAAAATAAACAATTTGATGGAGAAGCTGACTTTCCCACAAAGCATGCCTGGGCTATTTGGATGGCATCAGATTTTGTCTTACTCTGCATCCTAAGAAAATATATGATATTTAAGAGTCTCAAAGAGTACGTCTACACTGTAATAAAAGATCTGCAGCCTAGTTTTGGCTGGCCAAGGTAAACTGACTTTTGGGCTCTGGCTTGGACTCGGCTGCTGAGGGGGCAGGATCTCAGAGTCCGAGGTCCACCCCGAACTCAAATGTCTACATTACGGTTTTATAGCTCCACAGCCCAAGCCCAGAGAGCCGGAGTCACCTAGTCCGGTGTCTGTGACTTGCTGTTGCAGTGTAGACCTCCCCAAAGAGATGATCAGGGCTCCAGGAAGGTTTACAATACGCAGTATCCTTGCTTCACAGGCATCACTCGAATCTGTGCCTTTTCTTCCTAGTTGCTAAAGATAAATAGGTTCCACAATTTTGGGGTGACTCAAATAAAAGTAGGGCCCATGCTTGTTAGTGTGAAAAGCATGAGTGTTTCTCCATATAAGTATCTGGAAGACCACATATATTCAGCTTAGGTATATTCCGGTATTTTTCTTTGAATGCTAGAGGAAACAGCACAGACAAATAGCCTAAAATTCACTAGAATTTTCATAAATCCTTCCAGACTTCCACTTACTCGGAAAAAAAAAAAAGGCCTTATACCTCCCACAGCTCTCTGCCTCCAAAGCTGTCTCTCCCTTTCGCCACATACTGACTCATCATTTGAGAGTAGAGTTGCCAATTTTCTAATAGTTGAAAACCAGACACTTCTGCCCTATTCCCTGCCTTGCCTTTCCCCCAAGATACCACTGGCCCATCCTCTTCCTCAGACCCAACTCCCACTCACTTTTCTGGCTCTATTGCTCTCTTTCCAGGGATTCACCAGGCTGGGAGGCGTTGACTTGAAGCCTGCCTTGCCTGCCCAGTCGGGGCACAGTGATCAGATTGTAGCTCAGAAAAGAAGCAATGACTGGGGGCAATTAGGGCACAGCAGGGCGGAGGAGGAGTCGTCCCTGGAGTGAGGGGCCAGGGTGGGGGCAATCGGGACAAGCTGAGGTGGAGGGGTGTGGATAGGATCTCCCTGGAAATAGCGCCAGTAGCTACCTTTCTGCCAAAGGTTGGAACTCTGGGTCTGGGAGCCACGTCTCTCCATCAGCAGCTGCTGCTCTTCCTGCCCTTTCAGCAGTGAGGCTAATTGCAGTTATTCCAGACACTAAAAATCCAATTACTGGTCAGCAGTACTGATCAAACACTGCCTTGTCTTAGGAGCATCGGAAGCTCCCTATATGTGTGTGTGCACGCATGAGGTGGAGGGGTGTTCTCAAACTATGGCCCCTCCCCTGCATTGCGCCTTTCCCTGAGGCTGCACCCTCAAGCTGCGTATTCACCTGAGGTCCTGCTCCTGTTCACTCCTCTCCACCCTTCCCCCCACTCTTATGGTCAGAAAAAAGTGGGAGGAAATAGCCACCTTCTACTTTTAAGTGTCATGGTAAAGGGCCTCTGATCCCCCCCTTTCCAGCACCCCTTCCAGGCCCCCTTTTCTACTACACTTTCTGGTAAAAAAAAAAAAAGGACTTCTGGCAATCCTACCTGGGGGTCTAGTGGCTCCCTCCCCCACTAGGATATATCTCTCAGCTGTAGATAGCTGCTCACATTTCTGCCTGCCATTTCATGCCCCGACAGTAGCATGTGTAAGTGGACAGAGAGGAAGAAGCACATTTATTTTTTCCAAGGGTGGTGAGCTGGTATGTGCTTCCTGGGAACCTCTAGGGACAAATCTGCCTAAGTCAGCCTGTTGATTTCAGTTCATGCATAGACCTTCTTCATCTCTTCTGATGGGCCTGACAGCATAGGGTGCAGTCAGACTCTCATTTGGCATGCACACACAGACTGTACCACAGGGATAAATGGGTGGTGCGACCAGCCCTTCCAAATATATCCAGGAAAATGTAAGTGCTCAAATGTTAGGGAGAGAAAACAAGTCATGTGTTGTGTTGTCCAGCAAAGAGGCAGCCTTCAGCATTGCAGTTCTCAGAGCCCAGGGTGTAAGACTTGAAATGATGGAGTTGAAGAACTACTTCAACAAAATTGACTAATATTTCAGTTGTGGCATCTGAAAAGCTGCAGTCTCTAATGCCTCCTTTGGGCACTGGTGCCTTAAGGCAATTCAAAAAAAGATAATGAACTTTTGTAGGAATAGGTTACATTATTTATTTTTCAAACCCTTTCTGAATATGACACACACAAGATAAACATTGGCACTACAAATTGTGGTGCTACACTTACTTTTAATTTTTATGCAGCATTTTGCAGTCATTTCATTAGTAAGAACCCAGAACAGCAAATTATTGTGTATCTTGTTACAGTGCAGTACATAAATATTTCTAAATGTAGAGCAGAGAGAAGATGCTCTTCTTGTAGACAGGTCTTCAGATTGGAATATGAGTTCTGTTAGGAAAATCCAAACGGTCTTTAGTTGCTTTGTTGCTGGTAGTCAGAGGAAAAGAAAATACCACCAGTGCTGCTCTTGTACCAAGTAATTTGCTTTTGAAGTGTTAACATTCCAGTGGAACAGTGCCACTTCAACTTCTGAATGTCTGGAATTGCCTACTTGCTGGCCCACTTCTACCTTATAATCAGTCATACTAGTTAACTTCTGCCATCAATATTTTGCTCTAAACCTTCTGAAATATAAACTGCACCATTTCCTTGGTAGAGACTATTGCCTCTGGAATCCCTTGTTTTGGTAATTTGTCCAAACCTGTGGTTGTGACACCTGTACTGCATGGTGTGTTGTTTATTTCATTTTGCTTTGGGGTCTTCATGTGTCTGTATGGTTCCTAATCAGCAATATAGAAGACAGGGCTGTGATGTGAATGCTACCTGATGGATGATCTGTTTCATTGTTTTAATTTATAAAAGTGTCTAGATGATATAGTAATAGAAGCCAGCACATCAAATAGATGAAAGCTGCTTTTGCACATAAGTTGGAGTCAGGATCTGCTGTAGAGGAGTTATCCTGTGGTTTGGAGTGCTAGTCTTTTTTCTCAGCTGTTATCTTCTGACCAATTGAAATCAGTGATGTGTGTAGTAGTCAGGCATCACTAGTGGTGTCCTGACCTGTCTCCTGCTCCTTCAGTGATGATAGCTGTTTGGCTACGTGCGTTCATGCGTTTGCTCCCCTGTTTACTGTGTTGACCATGCATGAGTAGTCAACGCAGCAATTTTCAAGAGAGCCCCCAAAGACAACAATATCAGATAAGGATCAAAGGCATCAGGTGCGGTTTTTTGTAGATGAGGCACAGCCCTAGCTTCCCTGGACCAAGGAGTCTACAGTTAGGCTAACACATATATGCCCATTACATTGGCCTGACTCGAGTCAATGCCATGGAATTTGACATTGCTCCCTATGTCTGACAAAGACAACTCTTTGGGGTTCACTGTTATACACATGTACAAACAAGTTACACATCACTCCTGATGAATCAGGTTGCCACCTACTGTTGCTTAGTTACTACCCCTTACCTCATACAATCAATCATGTTGTCCGTTTAAGCACAGTTCTGAACCTGGGTATGCCTGTTATTTGTGGGGAGGAGGTTGGTACTAGGGATGTTAAATATTGGTTAACTGAATACAGGCAGTCCCTGGGTTACATGGATCTGACTTACATCGTATCCCTACTTACAAACGGGGTGAGGCAACCCCTCACTAGCTGCTTCCCCCCAGCAGACCAGGGAGACGCGGAGCGGCTTTTCTCAGCAGACACCTCAGCTTGAGAATAAAGGACTGAGGGAAGTGAGGTGTGGGAGAATAAAACCGAGCTCTGGAGAAATGTTTGGCTAGAGTTTCCCCTACAATATGTACCAGTTCCGACTTACATACAAATTCAACTTAAGATCAAACCTACAGTCCCTATCTTGTACGTAACCCGGGGACTGCCTGTAGTCGAGTAACTTCATGAATTCTTATCAGTTAGTCAACTATTCTGTAGTCCCTGGGGTTGGGGCTGGTAGCCACTGTATCAGAGGCAGTGTGGGGTGCCGGGCGAGAGCTGGTCCACGAGGGGAGACAGTTTAAAAACCAGCTCCCCTTGTGGACTGGCTGCCTGTTGCTCAGTGCTGCTGCCTCTGTTAAAGAGGCAACAGCGCAGTTTGGCAGCAGCCCCTGTCTAAGAGGGGGCGTTCTGAGCTACTGGACCCGGTGCAAGCCGTAACTGACCCGGACTGTCTGCCCACCTGGCTCCTAATACACTTTACATGCAGAGCCACAGCAGGGGTAGGTTCTAAACGTGGCATGAGCCAGAACTGAGCTGGGCTACTGGCCAGCCTGCTAAAAAAATTACTGACAAGGGTCGGGGGAGGAAAATGTGTGTAGTCTATAGCATTAACCTATAAGCGTTTGCTTATCGGTTAATCAGCTACACAATTTCATCCCTAGTTGGCACTAAGATATTTCTTCATGAGATGTTCTGTTATGATCCCTTTGGAATATGTTTACAGACTGTGCCTAGTGTCCCTTAGGCTTGAGTGTGTCTGTAATATCAGCCCTGTTCTTGCCAACTTCTGTGAGCTGGGGCCTTTGCTCAAAGCTTAACTCTTCTTTATATCAGCAAAGTCTTGACCATTGCTGTCCTGGCTTCAGATCTCATACCAGACCTGGGCTTAAGTTTCAGACCTTCATCTTACTACAATGGGCTTCCACAGATCATTGTGAAACCCTCTGCTTTTAAGTAATGAGAGCTACTTTATTTCTGTGCATTTTTAGAAAACATGAAATACATGAGTTGAGTGGTAGATAAATTAATTGTCTGTTTTTATTTCAGGCTGAGGAATCTTGCAAATGTAATGGCTGGAAAAACCCTAACCCACCTCCTACTCCTCCCAGGGCAGATTTGCAGCAGACAATTGTCAGTCTTGCCGACCCATGTCGCAGCTGTAGTCATGCACTAGGTAAGTATATAGCTTCTCCTGGATTTCAAGTCCATATTCTTATATCCTAGGTTACAATATGACATGATCTGTTATTTCCAGGAAAACTGTGTTAAGAGGGAGTCACAGTTGGGTGTATGCAGCAGGAATTTAGGGTATGTCTATACTGCATTCCTTTTTTGAGAGAGGAATGCAAATGCAGCTGAGCGAAATTGCAAATGAAGCATAGATTTGAATTTCCTGAACTTCATTTGCATAATCGCATCCGGGCGCTATTCATCCCCCTCCTCCTGCAGCGCCCCTGTTGTCAATATTGTGGCCAATCTCTGTGTTGTGGTCTTCTAAAACTGCATTCTCAATGGGGGTTAGTCTGTGCTACAGTTTCATGTATATCAGGTGACCTAGCTACCGCACAGTTATTTCACAACATAGTTATTTTTGTAGTACCTGTATACATAAAACTTTGACTTTCTCTGGACAGTGCGAAAGCATCCATGTGTACTACAAAATGGAACCATACTTTTACCACCTTATGGGAAATTGTATTAGAACTACCGTATTTTCCGCCGTATAAGGCTACTGGGCGTATAAGACGACCCCCTAATTTTTTAGTTAAAAGATAGGGTTGCGTCTTATACCCCAGCGCCCCTCCGCCTCCCCGGCTTTGCTCCCGGTGTCCCTGGTCTGCTGGAGACGGTCCCCAGCAGACCAGAGGCACCAGGAGCAAAGCCGAAGCGGCGGCGGGGTCCCGCGCCTCTGAGACAGAGCAAAGCCTCAGAAGCGCGGCACCCCGCCGCCGCTTCGGCTTTGCTCCCGGTGCCTCTGGTCTGCTGGGGACCGTCTCCAGCAGACCAGGGACACCGGGAGCAAAGCCTCTGAGGATGCCCCGGCAGCGGGACAGCCCAGGCGCGCCTGGGCTGCCCCGCCGCCGGCTTCCCCCGAGGCTTTGCAAAGCCGCAAAACTGTATACCCGGTGTATAAGACGACCCCCGATTTTTGGGGGATGTTTTTTAACATCAAAAGTTGTCTTATACGCCGGAAAATACGGTAGTCTCCCTATATGACTAGACTTATCATATAAACTACCTCTGTGCTTCAGAAATTACAGTCCATTGTAAGACATAGCTGTATGTATCCCAGCTAGGTTACAACATAATGATTCCTTGTGGTCAAAAAAAGAATATGTGTCAGGGACCGTTTTAAACTTTGTAGATCCCTAAAATGAAATATGATTACTTAATAGGTTGTAGCAATATTTTTCTGTTCATGAAGTCAAGAAGAAAGTGTGTTAATAACAGTTGGGCCACAATAAATTTCAGAACTGTTTAAAAAGGAATTGTTGTTTTAGTTGCGTGAATATGGCCTGAAATTACAAATCAGTAAAATCAATAATTTTGCTCAGCTGTGTAAAATCATCACAATTGGTGATTTTTTAAATAGTAAATAATGTACCTTTTTGAGGGATTATTTGCTGCAGCATATTTGTAGAGGATTTATTTAGCTCTTCTTTTCACGTGTTCTCTCTAGTTTTGGGCTTTTTTTTATTCATTGTTTTCACTAATCTTCAAAATCTCTTCTTTCATGCACAAGGAATGACAAGTGTACACCAGCACGTGAGTTCAGTAGTTTTAGCGAGACAGTTCATTTAACTTCTCAACATGTAGCATACTTTTACTGCATCTGGGATATGCATTTAATATAAATGAATCTATGATACGTTTTACGCTGTGCCCATGGATACTGAAGACATTTCTTCACTGCTGCTTAATCCTGTCAGGTGCTGAGCCCTTAACAGTGCATCTTCAGTAGGAATTGAAAGTACTTGCCTTCCTTCAGAAGAGCTCAGAACATCTGAGGATCTGACTTCTGGTGAAAATCTTTGGTTACTCATTAACTTGGGGATCAGAAAATGCAGTACAGTGTTACTCTGAATAAATATTACAGACCAGATCTGGTTCAGTGTTTTCTATTTTGTTGCTGCCACAGTGAAGAAAGGTGAAGCCTGTCATCTTCTCAGCTGCAACTAATGAGAATTATGCTTATTTGGAATAACTGAAATAAAGAAGCAAGTGCCACCTACCACTAAATTGTACCTAATGTGGAAAAGTGAACATTGTTCAGAAATATTTCTGAAGGCATTTTTCCTATTATTCTCACCCAGATCAGCATATTTCCCCCCACTGAATTATTTTAAAACATGAAAGATCATGAGCTATCCCTATTCCAGCTGCGTCACCGGCACTATATTCTCTCCTTCTAAGTGAGTTCTGAAACATAACTATGCAGAAATTTCTCTACTATTCTAGGAAATGTGGTGGCTTTTTTTGTTCTTACAGTTTTTCAGCAATGGAGTCCTGGCATCAATAAACAGTAGGCTCTTCCCTACTCGGGTCTTGTCTATATTCAGTTTCACTGGTTTAAAGTTAGGTTTAGTTAATGAGATGCAAAAGACAATGGCTGCTTTTATTTCTCTTTATTATAAGGGCTTCTCTAAATGCAGACTTAGTCTTCTCTAAATGCAGACTTTCACAGAAAGAACTAAAGTGACATAATTCACACTTTTTATTATTTAAGTGAAAGTCTATGCGTGGCTCTTTTTATTTTAGATTGTGCTAAATCTGTTTAAGGAACAATCTGAACTAAGAATGCTCAAAAGCTGAGAAATATCCCCCTTTGGCCAACACCTTGAAAGCGAGGGACTACGAGGTTCAAACTCATGTGCTGATCATTAGAGCCCTGGGTGCATGGGACCCCAGGAATGAGCGAGTGCTGGGAGAATATGGAATCGGTCAATGCTATACTCCACTGATGTGGCAACTAATGATTCAGATGCCATCAGATGGTCAAAGGACATCTATCTAGAACACATTACTGGACATCAGCAGTGCCAGGAAGGAAGAGATGAAGTGCTGATGAGAAGTGTGTTTGGAAATGTAACTCAAATACTTTCCTAATGTACTGTGTTTTCGAACAGACAACCTACCCTAAATTTGTAATTACTGAGAATCAGTCTTCATTCATTGATATATCTGTTTTTTGCAACCAACTCTACATAAAGCTTCTCATGAATAATGTACCCGTATAATTTGGATGCTAATATCTAAATTGTTAGATGTATTCACCTAAATGTGAGCTATTGCTGAGTATATACTATATGTATCTTATGACTTTTAAAACAAACTTTGTACAGGTTGTACCTCCCTTAACTGGGATTCCCTGATCTGGCAACATTCGTGGTCCAGCATGGACCATAGATGTTCCTGGACCACAGAGCCCAGGAACTGGGAGGTCTGGTGGCGGGGCAGGAGTGCAGTAGGGGGCATCAGAACCCAGTGTGTGTGGGCAGAACAGGTGGCACAGTTGGAAGTTCTGGCCCCAGGAGCAGCTGTAGAGCTCCAGCCCCAGCAGTGGCCAGGGAGCTCTGTCCCTGGCCACGGGGCTCTGGCTGCGCTGCTCCAGTCCTGGCCATGGAGCCAGGGAACTGCTGAACTCTGCCCCAGCTGTGCAGCTCTGGCCACAGCACCAGATGGCTGTGCAGCTTCGGCTCCAGCTGTGCAACTCCAGCCCTGGTTGTAGGGCCAGGTAGCTGCTGAGCTCTGGCCCCAGCTGCACAGCTCTGGCCCCGGCTGCAGAGTTCTGGCCCTGGCCATGGAGCCAGGTGGTTGTGGACCTCTGCCCCGGCTGCAGAGCTTTGACCGTGGTGCTCCGCCCAGCAGCAGCAGAGCTGGCAGCATCTAGAGAGCCCTGGGGAGCTGGGGCAGCAGCAGGGGCAGGCTGGCTCCCTAACCTGGTGGTAACATGGGCCAGGAGTGAGGGACCAACTCTGGTCTGGCAAATCTCCTCTTTTGGAACCAGTCAGGTCCCCAGGGTGCTGGACCAGCAAGGTCCAGCCTGTATGTGTGGCTATCTAAGCACTATACTCAGATGTTTCTTTACCTGTGTATTATGTACATTTTTAACATTAGCTTTGACACACTTTAAATCTGAATAAAGAGTCTCATGTTATGATAATTGGGTTTACAAATGTCCCCCAATTAAACACCCAACTGTAAAAAAGTATATGAAAGTTCTTAATGAAAAGTAGGTGAAATCACTTTTATGGTGAATGTTATAAATAGATGCAGTAGAAAAAACTAGGTTAATCTGAACTAAGGGACCTACTGAAATGGTTCAAGGGCTGTATTAAAATCATGCTGGGGGGGGGGGGGGAAGATGTAGGACTGGAGAAGATTGGTGCACCAGATATTAGGCCTAATTGGTGCACAAAATAAAGAGGACATGCTGTTTCACCCACTTCTCTCTTGGTGGATCACTGAAGAAAGAGACTTTGGGGGAAAATGGAAGAGCACACAGAGGCTACTGGAATGAGCTTCGCTACCCTGGTGGCCACACCCTGCCCTTTTCTAGATTCTTTGTCCTAATACTGAGTGATGACTTGACCAGATCAGGCCAGAGAGAGGGATCCAGATGCCATCATTATACCTACCAGCTCCAGCTGAATCATAAATGCCACCTGACATGAAACAGGATTAGATTTTAACACCAGCAGGAATGGCTCCAACTTATCTGAATTAACTAATTCTCTTTTTTCTTTGAAGGACTGTTATTGCCCTCTTTAATATCATCTAAAGAGAGACTGCCAAATATATCTTTTTTTCTTTTTTAAAACTCTCTCCAGCCAAAGGGAAGGAGTCAATGGATGTTGTTCAAAACAAAAGCTACATTTAATACTTCACATTTTAAATGCTTTAATTGTTTTTCTTCTTTATGGATAGCACATTTAACCAGTGTTCTTTGGGTCCTTAAGGAGGGTGTCAGGGGAAAGGAATGTGGAGAGTGAAGCGGTCAGGACAAGAAATAGGGTGCTCCGGACAGAAATGTGGGAGGTGCAGGAGTCAGGGCAGGAGGAAGGATGTGAGGAGAGCTCAGGGTAGGGGATTGAAGTAGGGAGGCCCAGGGCTGGGAGTGTGGCCACCAAGCTGCCTGACAGCTGGATCCTCACACCTGTCCCCCTGCGGCCTTCCCAGCCCTGCCCCTGTGCATCCCCTGGCCCTGCCTTTTGACACCCTGGGCTATTTAATCACAACTTCCTTGGGGCCCTGGTTCCACCACCGGCAGTTCAGTGAGTGGCTTCCAGTTGCTAGCTGTGTGCCACTCCTGGCACATCCCTGTGGCCCAGAGGAGGTGTGTGCATCAGGTACATTTAAGATCAAGTTTTGAGACCATGTTTCAATGGATTTCCTTCTTTGCACCTACAGAATTGCAGCCTCAAAAAAAAAAAAAAAAAAAAAAGACAAAATTTGCTTGTGATTTACAGGTGCTAAAATGGAAGGCTGACTTTTAAAAATCTGGCCTTCTATATTAAATATTCTCCCCTAAAGCGTCTGCTTGAAAGGGCATGTAGAGTGTGCAGCAGGAGGAGCATTGTAAATGTGACCCATACTGTGCATTCTTGGAACCTGACATTTTATAAATAGTCATGAAACATGCCTACCAGTGCCTAGTTTAAAGCAAGAAATTCTCATTTGTGAGCAGGAAATGTTCTCTCATTGCTAGTTAAATTGACACTTGTAATAATATGATGGCTAGGTCATCTGGGATGCCTGTTAAAAATCATGAGCCACTACTACTTGGCTATAGGACCAGATCCATTAACTTGGAGTCAGTAGCATACTCATAATTTCTATACATACCCTAGACACCAAGTAGAGAGAGAATACTAACCTGAATTTGTGTGGGTTACCTAAATAGTAGAAGTACAATTTGCTGTTAAGGCAATGGTAGACAGGATTTGTGGGTTCTGTTCTCAATGTGGACAAACTTGCATGAGTTTGTACAAGTCACTTACCTCTGGCTGTTGTGTATCATCTGTAAATCATGATAAAAATTGGCCTTATGGACTTAATGCTTTAAGGTTCTTCTGATGAAAGGTGCTGTTTAAGTGGGGGTTTACAGAGTTTGTCCTTTGTGTTGTCTTAGAAATTACATCCTGTTGGCCACAGAATGTCTTCCTTCCAGCTAGGTTTTTTCACAATTTTTGGATTTTTATTTTGTTTAGCTGCTCATGTCTCTCACCTGGAGAATGTTTCTGAGGAAGAAATGAATAGGCTACTGGGGATAGTGTTGGATGTGGAATATCTCTTTGCCTGTATCCACAAAGAAGAAGATGCAGATACAAAGCAAGTTTACTTCTCCCTGTTCAAGGTAAGAAGACTTTTCTCAAAAGGTAACCTCATACAATTGTTTTTCTGCAACCTTAGATTCACATGTAGCATCTTGTCATATTTTTCATTCTTTTGTACTTACATTAATTTCATTGTCCTAATGGACCATTTTATTTGTATTGACTTGGACAATTTGTAGGGTAAGAGTTCCTATTTCCTACCTAGTAATAAGATTGTAAATTTTGGACTAGATTTTGCTGCTTTTACATTGCATGGTACTTCACTTTTGACATCTTTCCAGTGATTTCAGAATCTGGTCCAATGTCAGCACTCATTTTGATATGTATTTTCTTTCCAACCATCCCTGGCATTTTCCTTAATTATAGGTCAGGAGATGAGCCAGATGACAATGTAGTATACTTTAGCTGTATACATGTCCTCAAAACAGCTTTTCTCAGTGCATTTTAGAGAGCGAGGAAATTAACTCAAGTTAGCTGCAACTTAGTTTATTGCATGTATTAACAAATATTTGAATAATAACAATTAATATGTTGTATTAGACAGTTTTCACTGTCTGCCAGAAGTTTATATAAAGATGTTAACCATTTAAAAATAAAATTGTTTTTGATAGCTTTTGAGGAAATGCATCTTACAGATGGGGAAACCTGTGGTAGAGGGGTCTTTGGAAAGCCCCCCATTCGAGAAGCCCAGTATTGAACAGGTAAATCAGAACATGCTGATTTCCGTGAACAATGACCCTGCTGTCGTCCGTATGTGTGGATTTCGGCAGTGTGTGAATATTAACTCTCTATATCATTTGGACAAACGTAAATCTGAGGTTTGCATGAAGATGATTTCCTCTCCATCTTCTGGGAAGGGCATTGTGGTTCAATTATTGAATTATTTTTTACAATTCAGCTTGCATTTAATGTAATATAGAATGGTTTCCCTCAGTTTAAATCATAGAGGCTGGTTCTTCAAGTATTATGAGGCTGGAGCATCCATGGTGAAAATTTAGCACCCACTTGCCACAAGCCCATCAGCTGTTTGGCT
Organism: Pelodiscus sinensis; assembly: GCF_052426305.1. Lineage (NCBI taxonomy): Eukaryota > Metazoa > Chordata > Testudines > Trionychidae > Pelodiscus > Pelodiscus sinensis. Next base: position 193,916,869 of record NC_143053.1, on the reverse strand, counting down.
GGCCCTGCCGATCAGCTGTTTGACAACAGGCAGGAGGCACTTGGGGATTGGGTTGGAGCAGGGATGGGAAGAGATGGAGTGAGGTTCAGGCCTTGAGGGAAGGGACAAAATGTTGGCAGAGCATTTGGTTGGAGCACCCACTCAGAAAAACTATGTGCAGTGCTTGTAATTTAAATAGTAAACTTTTTAAAAGTACCTTTTTCATTATATCAGCTCTAATTGTTGTTCTTTATTTTGGTGCACTTGACAAGGCCACATTTAAAGTTAAGGAATCTAGCCCTGGGATGAAATATTGTTGCTGTTGAGTTCAGTGGCAATTTTGCCATTGGCTTCAGTGGGGCCAGCATATCATCTCAGGACTACAAAGCAGAAACAACGGAGAGAAAACCACTAATATACCACAGTAGTTCATGCCTCTATGAATATATACATGTAGTTAACAAACACAGAAGGTGAGATTTTGATTTAGCAAAATACATAATCATTTGCTTATCTTTAAACACACAAGAAGTTCTGCTAACTTCAGTGAGACTGCTCACATGCTTAAATATTGTGCTGAGTCAGGCCTGGATATCTTTCAAGCAATCTGAGGATTAATGGAAACTATATTATTTTATCAAATAGCCTATTTTAAACTTGCACACTGATTAAATGTTTCTTTGAGATTAACTTATCATAACTCCATACAATAACATTCTTCATTGCTTTAGTCTCTTTGCTGACACTAATGCAGAACTGAAATGGACAGAAAGATGTCTTTTCAATCATAAGGAATAGAAACTTTTGTTCTTAAGTGAAAACTTAAGGTTTGCAGAAATAGGAAGGTGTTGGTATGACTCACCATGGAACCACAACTATGTGGCACACATATAGTATGGGGGGATACAACCCAGGGACATTGTTTCTGAAATGTACACTTACACATTGGTGTATATAATATTTGCATGCTAATGCCACAAGATGGTGACAAAGCACAAATATTTAATCAGCTTTGAATTCCTTCCAGCAAAAAACAGTGCTACACATACATGTTACTATTATTTTACATTTATATTGTGATAACTCCTAGAGACCTGAGCCATGGCAAGGCTCCATTTTGCTAGGTGCTGTACAAATATATTGTTAATGACAGCCTTTGCCATGGAGAATTTAGAATCTAAAGAACAAGCCATAACATGTCAGTGAAGTAAGACAAACTATAAGTGGGCTGAAAGTGGACAACTCAGTGACAAACAGACTGTGTGAAAACATTCTGCTAAGACTGCAAGAAGTTATAGCTAGTCAGTAACAGTAATCACAATTGGTCATTTGCCTAGTCTTTCTTAGATAATAACAGCCTAACTAGTTTTTACATACTTTTCTCAGTCCTGTTCCTAAATCTTAGAGCAGTTCATTTCTAACAAGAAAATGTCAGTTTACAAAGATACCAACATAGTCATCAGCAAAAACCGCACATTGTGTGTCCAAGAAAAATCACATGACCTTTTCCCAGTAAAAGTTCTATATCATGTGAAGTGAGAGAATATCATGGTTTATACCCTTTATTATAGGCCAGTCACTGTAGGGAAATGGAAAAGTCATTCTTGATCGAGTGCATTTGATTCTGTTTAGCAGAACCAATAATATATTTGGCAGAAAACAATATTTTAAACCACTCACTGTGTGTTTTCTCTGTATTGTAATACAAGTTTAACCAAACAAAATGCTAGTAGTGTTCACATGAAAAGAGGTTATGCTTAAATTGTTAAATAAACATCACTTTCACCTTTGGATTTCAGGGAGTGAATAATTTTGTACAATACAAATTTAGTCATCTACCATCAAAGGAAAGGCAAACAATAGTTGAACTAGCTAAAATGTTTTTAAACCGCATCAACTACTGGCATTTGGAGACACCTTTGCAGCGAAGATTGAGATCCCCTAATGATGACTTTGCTGGCTATAAAGTGAACTATACAAGGTAACTATGCTTTGCTTTAGTTTTCCCTTTTCAGAATATAGGCACTTATTCTGTAGCTACAGATACACCATCAAAAATTCTCACAACCATTGTCTTTATCTGTGGATTTGCTGGCTTCAATGAAGTTCCATAGTGTCATAAGAGGCCCATGCTATCAGTCCTATTCACAGACTTGGCGCTGTATTTAATAATTACTCTTAAACTGATTGGATGCTTGGTGGAATGTCAGGCTTCATTTCATGCGTGATAAATTTATGAAGCTTGTTATTTAAAATAAAAAATATCAGGGAGGTAACTGTGGTATCTTAGGGTACATCTACACAGCAACATTATTTCTCAATAACTAGCGTTATTTTGAAATAACTCAGTGCTGTGTAAATACTCCCCATTTCAAAATAAGCTATTTTGAAATAAGTATGCAGTTGGGTGCTTCTACACAGCAGGGCATATTTTGAAATTGGGAGTGTCTACACAGCACTTATTTCGAGATAGAGCACTCTTCCTCCAACTTCTCTTACTCCTCGTACAATGAGGGTTACAGGAGTCGGAGTAAGAAGTCTTCCAGCTTGACAGTATTTTGACATTATTTCGAAATAACTGCCTGCTATGTAAATGTGGACTAAGTTATTTTGGAATAGTGCTAGTTATTGCAAAATAATGATGCTGTGTACATTTACTCTAACAGAGTTATTTTGGCATAAGCTTTCATGAGAAAAGACTCATTTGTCAGACTATTGGAGTGCATTAATATAAACTTTAAAGATTTGAGAGACAACTGGTTGCCTGGCCTTATTAGAGTCCTTAACCACTTTTATAAGAATTCTAAGGAATGATTTATTAATTGGAAAAAACCTAACATTTTAATTTTTAAAATATTTTTCTTAAAGTAGTATGGTACTTCTTAGATTAACATAACAAGTGCTAGTTTGTCTTCTATAATAACAAATGGTCCAAGGAAGGGGTTAAAAATGATGGCAGTTCAAGATCCTCAGAGCTCTCCTTCTTTATTACTTTTACAGAACTTTAATTCCATCAGCAGTATAGAAGAGGAAAGGCAAAAAGTTTTCAGATAAAAAATGAATACTCTTTGCAAATAAGAATAATTGATACCAGAATAGATTCCTGTAGCATCACCATATCAGTAATCCTTATTCCCCCATCTGTTAGTGATAGCAACCACATATTAGTGTGTAAATGAGAGAATATGATATTACATTAGGCTTAAATCTTGATTATAAAATTAACTCTGACTCCACTGTGTATAGTCAACTATATTATTGCTTAGCCCCTGCAGTGCCATGATCCAGCCTCAGGAGAGATGTCCGCTAATAGAATATAACAATGTTTAACGGGTTAACCTATTCAACGGAGTGGGAGGGGTACTCCAGCCAGACTGCTCTGGAGTGCCACCCCCCCGCTGCAGGCAGGGGCTGCTTGGGCTGGCTGGAGCACCCTGCGCTTGGCGGGCCCAGTGGGATTGGAGCAGCCCCTTGCTTGTGGTGGGCAGGGCTGCTCTAGCCTCCACTGGTTAACTGTAACCAGTAAGCATCACCTGGTAAGGGGTTACCCAATTTTCAGAAAAAATGGCAGACTTTTGCTACATGTGCAGGGGACTTAAAATGGATTTGTATAGTCATTTGTCTTTCTTTGTTGCTAGTGGAATTGTCACCTCAGGGTATTCACAGATTGAGGTGGTTATTTGGCTTTTTTATTTTGCTGCAGGTGGCTGTGTTACTGCAATGTTCCCCAGTTCTGTGATAGTCTACCTCGGTACGAAACCACACAGGTTTTTGGGAGAACTCTGCTACGCTCTGTCTTTACTGTTATGAGACGGCAACTCCTGGAGCAGGCTAGACAGGAAAAAGACAAGCTTCCTCAAGAGAAACGAACACTAATCCTCACCCATTTTCCAAAGTAAGGAATAACTGCATATCTTCCTTTAAGATTGTTAACCAGAAATATGTAATTTTGTCCTGAGATGCAAAAATGCTTGTGAGAACAAGTAACTGGCTATGTCTGCAACAGAAAGACTATTTCAATGTTCAGTGACAAATAGATGTTACACCAGCTAGCTCTCTATCATCACTTACACTACATGTAGTAATTTAATACATGCATACTTTCTAATTATATTTAATATAGTGACTGCATCTCTTTTGAGATGGAGCTATACCATCTAATAGAACTACAAGGGACCTTGAGAGGTCATCGAGTCCAGTCCCCTGCCCTCACAGCAGGACCAAGTACCATCCCTTGATGGAGTTATGTTTATTTAGTAGGGCTGTTTCTGTTGCCAGAGGAGTTGTTCTCTCCTTATATTGGAATTTGAGTGGACACTGTTTTTGTTTCCTTATCCTTAAATGACCTAAATAAGTTAGGGCAAGTGTACACTGCTATGCTATGTCCTTGGTTAGTAAGGGCCAGATGGTGATACCACTTACATTGAATATTACCTTTCATTACACTGAAGTCAGTGGAGTTGCTTGTGGAGTTAAGATATTTCTCAGGAAGGGAAAAGCAATCTCAATCTGATCCCTAAAGTAAAATGGTAGCATACTAAATAGGGAGCTGATCTCCAGATCAAGAAGGTGCCATGTTTTCATAGTTATGGTTCTAACCCAAACTCTACTAGGCTGGGTGGAAATTTTAATTTGAAAAGCACTTTTATCCCTGTAATTTCTTCATTTTTTCTAAGAAAATCTTATACAAAAGATGTGTGAGAAGTATGAATGGAATAGGAAGCCTTTTACAGCCTCTCCCCAACTTACGAACCGGTTACGGACCAAGCAATTGGTCGTAACTCGGTTTGTTCGTAAGTCGGACCCCATAGAGTTACATACGACTGCGCTGTTTGTAAGTGCGGATTGCGTTTGTAACTTGGGGTCCGCCATTTATGACAGCTTCGGTCATAATGAGAACAGTCGTAAGTCGACCGCAACTCGAGGATCGGCTGTATACAATTTACATCCACTCCGAATTATTTTTCCACTCTCTCCCTCTTCTATTTAGACTTCATTCTTTCTACAAGCTACAGTTTAGAATACTGAGCTAATTCTTATTTTCAAAGCAAAGTTCTCAGCAGTCAAACTGTGTGTGGTCACTTGTACTTGGTTCAGGAATGTCTCTGCATGAGGTGGGTAAGCTGGTATGCCTCAAAAATGACCTTTGAGGAACTTGTGAGGTGACTTATAACATCAGTGTGATATGGCCCTGCTCAGCTGACTCAAGCTTGCAGGGATTAGGCTCTGAGCTCCAAGACCTTGTGAGGAGGTGGGTCTCTGAGCTTTGGGCTCCAATCCACACCCCAACGTCTATATTCTACTGCTATTTTTAGCTCTGCAGCCTAAGCCCCAAGAGCAGGAGTTTGCTGACTTGGGTCCTGAGATTTTTATTGCAGTGTAGACATAACTACAATTACTGTTTCCTTAAGCAAGATAATATTTAAAATAAAATGTGGGAGGGTTAATTCAGAAGTATTTTCTAAGGTACGCGTTTAAAATCCTTTTGATACAATGACATGATGTAAGTATACCCATGCTATCAGAACTGTCTCTAGGGGGGTATGGGATCTGGGGCAACCCCTCCACTGCAGGCCCCAACTGGCCCCTTTGTTCCACTCCAACCCCGCCCCTGCCCCACTCCTTCCTCCCAGCTCCACCCATGCCATGCTCCTTCCTCCCCCTGCTCTGCTCCTTGCCTGCTCCCCCATGTGAAGCAAGCCAGGGGATTACTGGGGCCTTGGCACAGGGCAGCAGTAGTGCCCTCCCTCACACTCACCATGGCGACGATAGCTAGAGTGGGCCAACAGTCTGCTCCGTTCCACCCTGCCACCCCCATCTGGCCCACTGTACTTGGCTTTTTTGCAGTAGCAGGAAGCATAGTGCCTGAGCACAGGGAGGGGACTCACACCATGCCCCCAGGTAATACCCTGGGTCCTGTCCATATGGATAGGACAGCTCTGTTATATCTGGGCATCTAGGAAATGAGAGAAGTACAAGTGTGTCAGGCATGTACATAAAATGTTTCTGACATCTGTAAACAGTCTGAGCTAGATTTTAATATTTGTTATATACTCACTGCCAGTATGATTGAAAATGGTGGTGGGGGTGTGTGTCTTAACCGCTTACAACTTTATGTAGCCATATATAGTGGATAACCGTTGACTCCCCATGTGCTGTATATGCGTATAAATATACTATGTATCAAATATAATCCTGGGACTCACTCCTGCAAACCCTTATAGAGTTGTCCTTATTTATAGATTTATATTTTTATTTTTTCATTGTTTGTTTTTTAAGGCCAGAAGCACCCATAAAGTCATCTACCCTGTTCTCCTGTATATCACAGTCCATTAAATTTCTTCCAGTTATCCTTAAAATTGAGCCCCATCACTTGTGATTAGGGTTGCCAAGTGTCTAGTATTGAACTGGACAGTGCAGTATCTGTGCTTTCTGTTCAGGAAACAAATTTAGAAAATATAAATGTCTGGTATTTTCTAAATAAAATATAATGTAGATTGTGATGTAGTATCAAGTGTGTCTGGTATTTTTGTTGAAATCATCTGGCAGCCCTATTTGTGATTGATCAAAGCACATTGCCCAAAAAGGCATTGAGTCTGGATTTGAAGACATCAAGAGATGGAGAATCCATCACAGCTCTTGGGGCTTTGTTCCAATGGTTATTAACCCACAGAGTTAAAAATATGTGCCTAATATCTAATGGGAATTTGTCTGGCTTCAATGGCCCACCATTGTTTGTCATGCTCTTTCCCTCATAGGTTATAGAGTCCTATGTACCTGCTATTTAAACCCAGTCCAGGAATTTAAAAACATCATGATCAAGTCACTTTTCTATCTTCTTCTCTGGAATCCTGGGTTCTGTTTCTGGCTCTGAATTGTCTTGCTGTGTGGTCTTGGGCCAGTTACTTCCCCTCTCTGAGTCACTGTTTCCTCCCTATTCCCGTTTGTTTCTCTTCTCAATTTAGCTTATGAACTCTTGGGGAACAAGGACTGTCTCTTACTGTGTGCATGTGTAGCACTTGGTGCTGTAGGGCATGATATCACTTGGAGCCTAGATGATAATGTAATATAAATAAGAATTAGAAATTATAATTATTAATAAAGTTTGTTATTAATACTGAAAAAAGAAGGAACATATTAAGGATTAAAACTGGATCAGGGTCTTCGGAGGGATGGTTAGCCTTTCATACTCAGTGTTTTCATAGCACCTATTCTTCTGGAACTTGAAAAGCACTTTGCAAAGGTACTTAGTCTTGTTATCCACCTATTTAAGTGTGGAAATTTAGTCACTGATAAGGGAAAGCAAAGCTGGGAACTGATCCTAGGTCATATGATCCAACAAAGAATGGCCCTGATGATCAGTGAGATATCATTTGGGAACTGAGTGGTTGTCTGTGTCCACTGCCTAGTATCTGGGATTGTGTACATGTGCGTATCTGTCTGATGTCTATCTCTGTGGGGAAGGTGGTTTTCCAGCATTACACATCTTTTAACAGTCCAGCTGCATTTACTCCCAAAGTCCTTCTGAAATCTTGTACTTGCTGTGGTTACAGGGGACACGGGAGATAAGAGTAGTTGAAATTGAAGAAGGAAAGATATGTGTTAACAATTGCATCTTCCACCTGTTTTCTTAGGCTATGTCTACACTAGGAAACGATTTCAAAATTACTAAATTTGATGTGAGAACTCCCAATTTAACAGATTTGAGCTAGCGGGTCCTCACTTTGGGGAAACATCTAAATTAGTTCAAGGCAGGCTCCATTAATGTGGACGTGCTACCTCGGAATTAGAACCTCAGGCAGCACTCTGGGAACCTTCAGGGGGCCTCCCGGAGGCCAATAAGTTTGAATTATTGGCACCAAAGCATCCACACTACCTGAAAATTACTGTTTCACAATGAGTGTTACTCCTTATGAAAAGCAGGACTACAGAGTTCAAATTCCATGGCCCTTTATTTTGAAGTATCAGGCTTGGTAGTGTGGATGTACTGCTTATAAATTCGGTCTTGTGGAGAGTTATTTCAGAATAAGGTCCTATTGTAGACCAGGACTTAGTGCCCTTGGCAGTGCTTTACATAGTCTGTGTCATTGAATCCCCTGGAAAGTCAGCTTACCTGTCATTTTGTGAGGTGTCTCATCCCAGGATATGGCAGAGAAAAACATTTTCATACAGCAGAGGAGATGGTAAAACCATAAAATGTAGCAAGGGGCAGCACCTGCAACTATTTTAAATCCTCTTTTGAAACTGCCTAGCTTACTGATTTGACCTTTAAAGCCTCACTGAGGGGAATTCACCTTTAAGTTCCAAGTCAGTTCAGATGATTTCTTACTCAAATGATCACATTTTATTTTAACTGGACAATCACATTAGTGAGGACTGCTGTGGAGAGTAAAAATGTGTGGTGTCAAGCATCTGGCCTTTAAAAACCCTTCTCTGTGCCATAGCTTATGTCTGCCCTGCAGGGGACATTGTTGTTCCCAGCTTGGGCCAACAGATGCGCACGCACGCACGCACGCGCGCGCACATACATATACATCAAGTTAGCACACTAAAAGTTGCAATGTGGCCATGGATGCATGGGGCACAACTCAAGTTTGCCACTCCTCGGCGCTACTGGACCAACCTAGCAGCACCCCAGCTGCTCTGCCCCAGGCGTCCTGATTCAGCCGCTGCTGAAACTGACCAGCAGCGGCTGAATCCAGGACGGCTGGGGCAGAGCAGCTGGGGTGCTGCCGGGTTGGTCCAGTAGTGCCCAGAGCGGCGCTGCAGGACCAATCGGCAGCGCCCCAGCTGCTCTGCTCCAGGGTCCAAAACAAAAGCCTGGTCTGCCGGGGGTGGGGGGGCACACTAGCCGCGCCCCCCCCCCCCCCAGCAGACCAGGGACATGGGGAGCAGAGCCGCAGCGGCAGCGGGGTACCGCGCCTCTGAGGCTTTGCTCTGGCAAAGTCTCAGAGGCGCGGGACCCCTCCCCCCCGCGGTCGTGGCTTCAGTCCCGGTGCCTGTGGTCTGCTGGGGACGGTCCCCAGCAGACCACAGGCACCGGGACTGAAGCGGCAGCAGCGGCGGTTCCCCGCGCTTCTGAGGCTTTGCTCTGGCAAAGCCTCAGAAGCGCGGGAACCCGCCCGGTGCCCCTGGTCTGCTGGAGACGGTCTCAGCTTACGAACGGTCTCAGCTTACGGTCTCAGCTTACGGTCTCAGCTGCTGGAGACGGAGCAGCTTACGAACGGGGCTTTCTCGCCCCGGAGCTCGCAGGTAGCAATCCGCTACCTCGACCACCGGGGCGAGAAAGCCCCATTCGTAAGTGCAGATCCGACATAAGTCGGATCCGCGTAAGTCGGGGACTGCCTGTATTCTTGTGAGACATTCCATAAAAGAGTTAATTTTTTTTTCTAAACATACATGGCTCATTTAAAAAATGTCATACAAGCACGAAGTATAGTTACACACTTAAATAAATGGAATAGTTCCATAAGATCAATGTAAATGACTAGTGCTGCTGGAATTTTTGTATATGAACATGAAAGTAAAAATGCAAATTCATCAGCTCAAAACTTTAGATTTTCCAAAAATAATAGGAAAAAATGTCTTGCAGTTGCATAAGATCAACCAACACATGCTTGTGTGTCTCCTATTAATACTCTCATTTTTGTTATGTAAATGTGATATGTGATCAAAAAAAGTGTATAAGATCAACCAACACATGCTTGTGTGTCTCCTATTAATGCTCTCATTTTTGTTATGTAAATGTGGTATGTGATCAAAAAAAGTGTTAGTAGAGGAAACATTTACATCTAATTAAAGTACATAACCTTGAGTTTTACAAGTTCAATTTGGGTATATTATTAATTGTAAAAAACTGTCAGCACTGTTCAGTTGCACAATCACCAGCTTCTCCAGTTTCTTCTTTTTTTATTCAAAAGGTGTGGTTTAAAGATTTTAAATAATGATTCTTCCTTTGGGTCATAGTAATTCTATGTGTTGCCTCTACATTTCTGCTTCTAGGTTTCTTTCCATGCTAGAGGAAGAGGTGTATAGTCAGAATTCTCCTATTTGGGATCAGGATTTCATGGTGTCCTCTTCTCAAACTGGCCAGCTAGGAATCCAAACAGGTAATCTGCATTTAGGACAGGATATGGGAGGGACTGTGTAAAGAACACAATACATCTGCAAAAGCTTCCACAGAGAGAAAAAGGTGAAATTGTAAGCAGGTAGTACTGGAAATGCAGAATTATATGGCAGTGCCTGCAGAAACAGTAGCTTGAATATTAGTCTGTGTGCACAGAGAGCAGTCTGCCTGGTTCCTCATGGAATGACGAAATACTCTTCTCCACAAAAGGCATATAACTTGTGTCTTACCTCAGAACATTTAATATCTTCTTTCTATAATATGTTCTCTAGAGCTCCCTCAAGGATTGCCTGTGTCCAATGATACATACTCTCCCATATCAACTGTTCATCATCTCAGTTCAGATGAATGCTTTTTCTGTTCAGGGCTCCCCAGAACTCTGTTCATGGCTGTATCATGGAAGCAGCACTTAGAAATTTCCAGGAGAATCTGGAAAGATGCATCTCCTAGTAGAATATTTAAAATCCATTCATACTGCTCATACATACATACATCTACTAAACTACTGAAGTCAGGATTAGGGATATTGAAGCATCTGATCTAGCTTTTCCTGACTGCCAGCTTGGGAAGCATTGTGTCTCTCTGATAATTGGGCTCTTACTACATGTTAGAGACCTCCATCTGTTGGGACAGGCATGTAACTTTGTGAATAATTCCTACTTTCTAACTAGTATCTGATCAAATATGGGCATTGAGGAGCTGGGGTAGAAGATATATAATATTGAAAAATAGATCTATATAAAAAAGTAAATACTTAAAGGGCTAAGTGAAGTTATACTGATATCCCCTGTACCTGCCTAATCCAAACTCTTTGTTTATGAACGGTATATGAGAGAGGCTCAATATATCACTAAATGTATCTTGCTAATCCAGGCCATCTCATCAAGTAATCTTCAATACTCTTCAGATTTTGATCTGTACTCCTCTGGTGTCAAAATAGCCAGGTTCTTTTCATGCAGATGTTTCAGAAAACAATTGAAAGGGGGCCTGTTGCTTTTGAGGACATAACAGTAGGAATTTCCAAAGAAAGAGATGTGTCCTATTTCCAAGTAACCGCCTTGTCATAAAATGATTAGCGGCACTAAACAAATCTAAGCAGGTGGAATTAAACATATTTTACAAGTGGTGGAAAAGTGTGGGTTTTTTGGGTTTAATAAATAATTGCATAGCTTAACGTGGTGTTACTTTCTTTGGAGTTAGTTTTGGTAGCATATTCATAGAATCATATTGATGTAGAGTTGGCAAAAATCATCAAGTCCAGCCCCCTGCCCTGAGGCCGGATCAAGTAGTATAAGTGTAATATGTTACAGTGAAATCTTACACCTTTTCCTAGAAGACCCTCTTCAGCTAGCTGCAACTCGTTTCTTGATGTGGCAGAATGCCAACTAGCTAGATAAGTATGTTGCAGAAACCCATTTTTCCTGGCTTTTGCACAACATTGCAGAGAAATAAAGCCTGATAGTGGCAATAGAATAAAATTAGTCCTGTAATACAATGGAAAGTGTTAGAACTGATTTTTTTAGCTGGATGCTTTTAGAAGATATAGTTAATAAACGCCCACCTGCACATCAAGGAATTTGGCTTGCTGTGCAATATCAAATTTTAAAATACAATAAAAGATATCAGAATAAAAAGCCCTTCTAAAATGTGCACAAATCACATTATTTACTCTACTTTTTGATTGACAGTACATTAGGTACTCACTACCAGTGTAACTCTTTGAAGCTTGTTTGTTTTTTAAAGTTAGTATTGGGGTGAATTCTCATGCCTTGAACCTTCTTTCTCTTTTATATTGTTACAGTTATCAGTCCTCCCTCTGTGGCAAGGTCTGTTTCATACAGTGCAAGTCCTTCAACTCTAGAACAACCCAACAGTGGAAATATGAGTCCTGCTTGCAAAGTTTCTTCTTGCCATGACCCAACTCTAGGTAACTTGAAAGGAAGTTGATCTTCTGTTCAGGCTAATTATCAGAAATATGGTTTTATGTTGTGTCAAACTTATAGTTTTCTTTGTTTTTAGTAGTTGTGGCATAGCTGAAATCCACTGATCTTGTTTCTTGGGGCAAAGGAGAAAACAAGTCATCTTTAAAGAACTGATTCTTTTCTAATGTAGACAAATTACAGCATAGCATTCACCACATGTTGAACTCTGGATCACATATCCACTGTAATGGAAAGCAAAATGATGCCCAGTTCAGTTATTTACTGGACCATGGTTTTGCTTACAGATCTGATTTAAAACTATCTTATTAAGCCAGAAAAAAAAATCATAGGTGATCCCAAAAATCTTTTTTTGAAAAAGAGACCGTTTTAGGCTCACATGCTTAGTAGGAATCAAAGGGACAGCCACACTTAGCCGTTTATGAATTTGCGGGTTTTTTTTTTGTAATTTAAAGTTATATTACCAGCTTCCATTCCACTGTCATGCTCCAGTATGTATCAGCATAAACTATTTGGTTACTGCACATATACCCTCTGCTCTCCTCCTGCACTCATATCCCCTCCCAGATCTTGCACCCCAACTCTCTGCCCCAGGTCATAATTCTCACCCTCACCCCACAGTTCCCTGCCCATGGTTACAACCCAAACTTCTGCAGCCTCATCCCCTGCCCCAGATCACAACCCCCTCCTCTCCAAGGTCACAACCCAAAACCCCGTTACCCCTCCAGTACCCCAGTCCCCTACCTCAAGCTACATTCCCCTCCCAGACCCCACATCCTGTCTATACCCTAGTTCATTGCTGAAAGCTCCCTTCTGCACTCAACCTCCATCCCAGACCCCATACCTCATCCATTGATATCATGGAAGAGTGCGGCCCTTGACCACTTTCCAATTTCTTGGAGTGGCCCCCCCCCACATCAAAAATTATTGCCCATCTCTGTTCTAAGACATCACAGCATGTAAGACATAACTGATAGGGTTGTTAGATAGCGATTAATTGAATAGTCATTTAACCACACAAAATATTATTGGTTACATGACTATTCAGTAGTCTTCAGAAGTGGGGCTGGCAGCCAGTGTGTTCCTGGCCCCACTCCCGGGGAGCCCCCTGCCACCTCACACTGCTTCCTCTGTATCAGAGGCAGCAGAATAGGGCAGCAGGTGGGAGCCAGTTTAAAAATGAGTTCCCTGTGCAGACCAGCTCCTGCCTGCCATCCCACTGCTTCTGATACAGAGGCAGCAGCACAGAGTGGCGGCAGCCCTTGTCCACGGGGAGGCCAACCTTCCCATGGACAGAGGCTGAACTGCCATCCCATGGAGCAGCCTCTATTTGCAGCGAGTCTGGGCCTGTTGCGGACAGAGTCTGCTCTTCCTCTGATAGAGGCAGAATTGTGGAAGAGACAGTCAGCATCATGGATCTGGTGTTTGTGTGGAACCAGCTTAAAGGCTGGCTTCCCAAGGCACCAACTGCCCCCTCCTTGCTGCTTCTGATACAGAGGCAGCAAGCAGGGAGAGTGCATGTATTTCATAAGCCTAGGCTTATCAATTAGTCTCATCAGTTAATTGTGGACTTGATTACACTTTGACATCCCTAATAACTACCTTCACTTTTCAGGAAGTTTTGGATAAAATTACTCGAGTTAATTTTTTAAAGGGAAGTAGTTTTAATAAGTTCGTCTAATATTTTGAAGAAAATGGTAAAAATACATACTACAGTATTGGCTTCTGAGTAGGGGCAACTTTTTCGAACTTTTCTGTGATTGTACGAATTCACATCATTCACATTATTAGGTCTTTTTGTTCTCCCCAAATGCTCATAACAGTATTAGCGAAAGTCTGTGAGGTTGATATGATTGCAAGATTATAATAGTACAAATCTTTGAAGAGGACATTGTTTTGAAGGGGAAAAAAGGTTTTAATGTGAATTTATGGCAATTAAGTGGTGCAAGAAAATGCAAATATATGTTTGTCTTTAAGCCAGTGCTGACATTCCAACATAAAAGCAATGTTGCATTGATGATGCTTACATATGATAATTTGATGTAAACAAACATACCAGTGACATTTCTTTCAATTTCTAGATTAAAAAAAAATAAAATTACATAGAAGGCCTAAAATCTAGCACTAATGTTAGAATGCAAACCTACTAAACCAAGAACATGGTCTGAGTTGGTGATTCATAACCTACTCTCACTGTGCTTAAATACACACAGCATTTTGCCAATCACAACAGAAGATTAAAGCACAAAGGCAAACAAACAATTATTAAATTAATAGTTTGGGGGTATATGCTCTAGGATTTTCATAGAAAAGCAGTTAATACTTCAAATCATAATATGTTTTAAATGCCAGCATTGCAAATTCACCATGGGGTCTGAAAACTAAGCTCTTTTCTTCCTGTCTGTTACATAACAGCTGGAATTTAGCTGCCAGATTTGTGGATGGTACACGAGTCAGAACAGAATTCAGTTCTGTCTTCCACAGCTACATTGTCTCTTTAGTGCAGTCTAGAGTGAAAATTTGTTTTGGTTGGTAAAAACATGCAGTGCAGAGCTATGTTGAGTTAGAGAAAGTGCCATTTTTAGTCACTCCTCATGCCATAGCTACACTTTAAATAGCGATGGAAAGATATTGTATCATTATGGGGCAGGTTTGTGGAGAAAGAGAATTGTTTTCAATTCAATGTGTGGCAGATTAATGCTTATTTGTAAAAGTGACTTCCTAAAGTGAGTAGTATTCAGAGCTGTAACTAGGCATTGTAGTGCCTGAGGTGAGCAAGCAGTGATGCATGATGGGGCATGCAGGGTCATGCTCCTGCCTCCCTCCACTCCCTGATTTCTGCCATCCATTTAGCATAAAGTTTTTTAAACCGTGTGGCATGCCCAGTTTGTAAACCATTGGCTCCTGCCAGGAATCAGTGGACTGGATGCTGGTGAAAGATGCCTGGCCTGTTTGCTCAGGCCCCGGGCTTTCTGTGGTGTGGCTGCCGAGGTGTTGGTTAGCTGCCCAGCAGTTTGCTCTGCCCTACTCTCTGGTTGCCAACAGTGGAGCTAGAAGCACCAGTAGTACTTTTAGTGTGTCCCCTTCATGCTGAACAAGGAATAGTCGGAGACTTAAACTGTGACTGTACCTTATCAGTACATTGCTATGCTGTTTCTGTGTTTATAGGACTTTCTTTCATCCTAAACTTTTCAGCTTTTAATAAAGGAATGCTTCTTTTCTTATTATTTCCCCTCCCCAAGTTTTTTGTCTTTTTTTTTAAATTAGGTGGCTCCTGATAACATGAGATTCCTGCATTAGTTCAGTGGTAGCTCAATTGCAACTTAAGCCAATAGTGTAGTTTCTTAGCAAGGCTTGTAGTCACTTCCTAGGGCTCTGAGTAATGGATTCATGCTTAGTACAGACTTATTCACAAAAAGATTGATCACACATCAGCAAGGGCCCCATATATGGGTAGCGGAGGGGGAGGGGCAGTATCACATCCTCCTGAATTTGAACCTGTGGATTTCATATTTGAGGTCTTCTTAAAACCCATGTCCTGACTCCAGAGGCAGTTCTTAATTGCAACAGAGTTTGAGCTGCTTGCAGCTTTGCCTTTGGGGAAGGGGGTTTGTTATAAAAAGAGGGAGGCAAGGTGATTAAGAATAACAAAAGGATGAGCATTCAAGCAATTGAAGGATAGTTAGATCATCATGAAAACATTGCCGGGTAGTTCACCTAAAAGATAGGAGGGGAGGGGGAAGGGGGAGGAATGAGTGTTGTGCTGTAGGAATCTGCATTTGGACCACTGCTGTTAAACTTCTCATAAATGTTCTTGACAAAGAGGTAAACAGCGACTAATCCAAAGATGACAATAAAGAGTTACAAAGGGATCTCACAAAAATGGGTGATTGGGCAACAAAATACCATATTGCTTCTATATAAAGTCATTGTTTGCCCACATCTTGAATACTGTATGCAGATCTGGTCACCCTATGTACAAAAAAGATATACTATATTTAGAAAGGGTATAGAAAGGACAACAGAAAAGGGCAACCCTTATAGGGGTAAGGAACAGCTTCCATATGAGATTAGATTAACAAGGACTTTTCATCTTGGAAAAGAAATGACAGAAGGGAGGGGGTTATGTTAGAGGTCTAGAAAATCATGAAATGATGAATGATTTGAGAAAATAGAATAAGGAAATGTTATTCATTTCTTCACTAAAATAACACAAAAAGTGGACCCAATTACATTTATAGTCAACAGATTTAAAACAAACAAAATAGGTGACAGGGGATGGATGGTTATGATTGCCTCTTCAGTTGAATCCTTCTGAAGCACCTGGCATTGGCCACTGTTAGAGGAGAGGATACAGGGCTAGAAGGACCATTGGACTGACCCAGTCTGGCCATTCTGATGTTCTTATATAGAGCTGAAATGTATCTGCCCCCTGCTGTAATCTGTAACCCACTAGATCCCACTTATCTTCCAGAGTTGAGATAGAGCCCAGGAGTCCTGACGGGGTCTCTGTCTCACTCCACAGAGTTAGTAACAAAGTAAGACTATACATTAAGATGTTAAGGCTTACTAGTGTCCCTTAAGTGACTTGCCACAAGATGTCAGACTATGCTAGTGTTACAGCTGAGTGGGTCTAGAATTTATTTAATTTTCTTTTTTTTAATATAGGAATTAGATGCAGTGCTTCTGTCAGCTAACTGCTAAGTTGTCTGCCAAAAAAGTAGAGTTTTTTAGTGCCACAGAGATGATATGTGTGTCAGGGGAGGGCGGATGGGGTTGTGCCCCCATTTGGTGTTTGGCTTGTATGGAACACGCTCAGTAACACTGCTGAAGCCTCTGTCCTCAGTCTGCCTTCCTCATGCTCTCACTCTCTTCCCCGCCCCGTCTTCACGGCATGCACAGGTCCCCCCCCCCCGATCTGAAATAGCACCCCTTAACATCAGTGTCATGAATTGTAAAACTGACTGCTTGCATTGCTGAAAAAACACTTCAAATCTTAGTTCATTTATAGAAATCAATTACTTCAGGAAAGTGATTAACTTCCAGCTTGTATTTGATCTGATCCACTACACAGCATTCATTAGGTGAATTTCTTGCTGCTTTTGTCTTATAAATGGAATATGTTCTGTGCCTGTTTGGCCTTTTAATTATCCTTCCTTTTTATTCTGATTTGATTGTGTAGGAGAAAAGAGAAAGAACACTGAACCTTATTCTCAGGAAGATTCAAAAAAGCCCAGAATTGTAGGAGATATTCCTATTGAATTGATCAATGAAGTGATGTCTACAATTACAGATCCAGCTGCAATGCTAGGGCCAGAGGTAAGAAATGTAGACCTGGAAATAAAGGGTTCACTTTTGGAACTATTACAACACAAATGGGATAATATAAACTATTAGAATTTAAGAATCCATTAAAGTTATCATGTTTTGTTTCCCTTGACTTAAAATGAAGAAAGTATTTGGTCTGTTTCTCATACAAAGTACATTGTTTAACAGAACAATAATCAAAAATCTTTTGTTATATAATACTAGTAGATTTACCCAGCATTGCTTGGGTCCTTGACTCAATTTTAGTTTTTCTTCATTTAAATCATTGCTCTGGGTGAGGCTGAGGATGAGAGGTTCAGTATGTAGCCTTCCCTGGGGAGAGAGAGGACTAACCCAGCCCTTTCTCACTGCAGCAATGTGGGGCCAGGTGTCTCTCGATGGCTGCAGCAGCTCCAATGGGCAGAGCTGAGGGAGGGGTTCATGTCCCCTGGCTGGGGCAGGTTTACGTTCATTTCATGCTATGCCCTCCAGCCAGATTAAGGAATGGAGCAAACTGTGCACTTTCCCTTGCTCACTGACAAAGGCGAGTAGCCAGCAATGGTCCTGTACCAATGTGTGTGTGGGAGGGGAGGGAAAGGGGGAGAGCACAGGATTCCCTGGCCTCCCTTAAAGGGTGCCTGAGGGCTGGGGGGACTTGGGGCTGGGGCAGTGCTGGACAGAAGAGGGTGCCCCTGCCAGCTACTTTCACCTACCTGGTAATTTTTTCTCTTTTCTGTATGGTTTTATGCACCACCGTATGTAGGGGAGGAAGGAAGCTTCAGAGCCTACCCACAACCAAACCCTGGCCTTGCTTTCATTTATGATAAGAGGAAGCTGTATACCAGATTTGGTGGTCCTAGCTCTGTTCAGGAGGAGTTCTTGAACAAACGGACAGACACAGACAGACAGACTTGCTCATTCACCAATTCTCTCAAATATACAATGGATTTATCACTTACAAAGACACTTTCATAGCAGCACTAGCAAAGAAATGCTTCATTAACTTAGATTGCTCACAGCTTGTTTTATAAGGTACTTTTACTACAGGGCAGATCTATAATATTTAATTGTTAATTACAGATGTTTTGTATTTTCTCTTGTTACTTTAAGACATGAGTGAATTTGGTACAAATCTTGTAGCAGAATATTAAATCCAGATTTGAGAATTCTGGCAATCACAGCAGGGACAATTTTTCTTTAGTGAATATATATATAGATGTACTGAGGTTCAAAAATGAAACAGCTTCCTTGCTTTTTCTCCTATAGCTCTTTTCTTAACTGAGGAGCGACATGGGAGACTGAATTGTATTCTCCTCATTTTCTACACGAGCATACATTTTTGGTTTGAATTTCTGGCTCTTCTCTTCACTTCCCTCCTGATTATATTTTTTGCCAATCTTTCACATTTGCCAAGTCTCAGCCAGAGGCTGCAGAAAATTTGGAGTGTTAACAAGATTCTTACCCATTAATTAGATTACGCAATTTGGGTAGGCTCATTTTAAATGTTGGGACAATCAGGATGCCCAGCAGCAGTGGTGACTGGATGGCCAGCAGCTAAACTTACTTTTGTAAAACAAACAATGCACAGAGGTGTGGTCAAGTGCAAAATAAATGTTAACTGTGGGAATCCTTTTAACTGGTAACAGTCCTGTGTCTGTAGTGTGTTCCAAGGAGAACTAGCTATGCAAATAAGTTACGCATTTTCCCGGACAGCAATTAGCAATGTTTTAATATCCAACAACTATCTATTTTCTTTTAATCGCGTTGTAAAGAATAGGTGATTGGGAGTACCTCAGCTTGCTTAATAAATAAGCTTTCATTACCTATTCATTTAATTCACCATAATAAACCTAAAAATTTTAAAATAAAATACAGCCACAATTTTAATAGGACCCACAAAAATATTTTTCCAGTATTGTTAGAGAAGCAGTTAACAGATACTGTTTTCAGACTTGTGTGGTCTTCCACAATAGTTGCCAATATAAAAGCAAAAATGTTTTTGCCCGGTAAGTTGCTATATAAGTAGAAGTTGTTAAACAAATTGGCTATATTAATTTCTACTCCATTCAGAAATAGATGCACAGTTGCCAAATATTAGATGCAAAATTAGAAAGAAATTAAATTATATTTGCAAATTCTTAAGATAATTGTGTAATCATGGAAAGTAAAAATAAAATCAAAACTCAGGCTTGTTTGGCAGAGTCGCTTTTTATTTAATACACACAGATAGCTCTGTTTGTAAACGAAAGATTGGAAGGCTTAGAACCTTTTATTGGTTGTCCTATTGATAGATGGGAAATTAAGACAATATCTCCTCAAACTTGCTCTAATGTATTTTTGTTCCCCTTTTGCATGACACAGACTAACCTTCTGTCAGCACATTCAGCTCGGGATGAAGCAGCAAGATTAGAGGAGCGCCGGGGAGTGATTGAATTTCATGTAGTTGGAAATTCTCTGAACCAGAAACCAAACAAAAAGATTATGATGTGGCTGGTTGGCTTACAGAATGTATTCTCCCATCAGCTACCCAGAATGCCAAAGGAGTACATTACACGGCTGGTCTTTGATCCGTAAGTATCTTCTTTCTGATGTTTGAGAATCTGCACACTCTGTAGTGTTCAGCAGATAAACAAGAAAGGATAAATGTAAGGACAGAAAGGACAGAAAGCATGTCTGTTTTATGCTTGCTTTACTATTTTCAGAGAGAAATTAATCCTGGAAAACATATCAGGTTGCTACTTTCCAAATATACTAAATACAAATATCATCAGAAGTTGTAAGAAATCTGGACATAATCTTTATCATTGCTGTCATGAAAGTTAAAGATTAATAGCACTGGTTATTGGCTAAGGCAGGAAATGGATGCAGTGTAAATTTTCACAGACCTTGAATTTTGCCATAAACAGTTATGAAGGGTTTACTGAGGGCAGTGTCCTTTTAACTGCTAGCACATTGTGTAAGTGCTGCTGAAATTGATATTTCTTCTGATTTTTGCATGTTTTTGGGAATAGGTGCTTAGAAATACCTATTGAATGCCTGAATTAAGCTGTGCATATAACATATTTAAGCTATGCAGAATGCACAGAGGGAATCAAGCATTTGGTAGTAAAGGATGAATGTCCTGAAGCTCAGTTAATCTCTAATTTAGCTAAGGTAAAGTTTTGATAAGAAATGGAATGTAACTGTAATTTATAATGGCAAAGACAAGAAAACTTTTATGATGCATTTTACAGTCGATGCAGAATACGTTAGTTAAATCAGCAACTGTTCTATAGATACAAGCAATTGGTTTAAACCAAGACATTCATAATTGTTTTTGGAAAGCAAAGAATAAAAAGGGAAAGCGGTACCTGTGCAGTGCCAATGTACTAAGGCTGTTGTTGTTTTATGCATTCAGAAAACACAAGACCCTTGCATTAATAAAAGATGGTCGTGTGATTGGTGGTATCTGTTTCCGGATGTTCCCATCTCAAGGATTTACAGAGATTGTTTTCTGTGCTGTGACTTCTAATGAACAAGTCAAGGTAAAGACAGTATTAGAAGTTGATTTATTGTATAGTTGATTGTCTATTTGAATTATTTGGGGCCAGAACTCAATAATGTGTTATAGTTCACTTGGCGATATATTTAACACACAAAGAATTAAACTGCTTTAAAATGCTCTAGATCTGAGTACCTCCCCTTTCATAATAATTAAACATCTTTCATCACCACACCAATCTGTTGTCTCCTTTTATTGCATTCGTCACTCTGCAGTCTTCCCTGACTGCACTTGTATCCACTTGTTGTAACATTTGTAGCTAAATGAAAATGAGCATTCTGCTTGTGAAGCAGCAATGTTATGGACCACAGCCTTAAATCACTTGAATTAAAAATACAATCTTTAATAAGTGGACATAATCTCGCATCTAAAAATGAGATGGCGTACTACATAACTCTCCTAGGGCACAGCTCACAGCAGGGCTAAAGTCGAATTAAGCTACATAACTTCAGCTTAATTGCGTAGCTTACGTCTAAATAGCTTAATTTGGTTTTTGATGCTGTCTACACAGCAGGAAGTTGAAGGAAGAGCACCTTTCCTTTGACTTCCCTTATTCCTTGTAAAATGAGGTTTATTGGAGTCAGAGTAAGAAATCCTCCGTCTTGACATTATTTCGAAATAACAGCTTGCAGTGTAGATATGCTGTTTGTTATTTTGGAATAACGTCAGTTATTCTGGAATAACACTGCTGTATAAACATAGCCTTAATCTATACTTGAAGGGTATTTAAATGTTAAGCCATTACAGTGGCACAGCTAGGATACTGTGCTCCCATGGTGTAGAGAGTCTTAATAGGAGTGTTGTGAGCAAGACACAAGAAGTCATTCTTCTGCTCTACTCTGTGCTGATTAGGCCTCAGTTGTACTATTATGTCCAGTTCTGGGCACCACATTTCAAAAAAGATGTGGAGAAATTGAAGAAGAGCAACAAAAATGATTGAAGGTCTAGAAAACATGAGCTATGAGGGAAGACTGAAAGAACTGGGCTTGTTAAATTAGAAAAGAGAAGACTGAGAGGGGACATGATAGCAGTTTTCAAGTATCTAAAAGAGTGTTATAAGGAGGAGGGAGAAAAATTGTTCTCCTTGTCCTTTGAGGATAGGACAAGAAATAATGGTCTTAAATTGCAGCAAGATAAGAAAAACTTCCTGCCTGTGAGGGTGCTTAAACATTGGATTAAATTGCCAAGGGAGATTGTGGAATCTCCATCTCCAGAGATATTTAAGAGCAGGTTAGACAGACACTTGTTAGGGATGATCTAAACTGTGCTTGGTCCTGCTGTGAGGTCAGGGTACTGGATTCAATGACCTCTCGAGGTCCCTTCCAGATCTAGTGTTCTATGATTCCTAAAGCAACAGAAGGGGAGTTTCCATTGCTATAGAAACTCCACCTCCCCAAGTGAGGGTAACTAGATCTATGGAAGCATTTTTCTGCCAATGTAACTGTGTCTACACTACAGATGTAAGCAGCTAGTAGTCGACTACTTGATAAGCATATGCTTATCGGGTAGTTAGTAATGACTTGACTAGTCACTCCCCCACTCCTTGCTGCCTCTGTCAGAGGGAGGCAGCGGGCGGGGGTGGGGGAAGAGCCAGCTTAACAGCCAGTTTCCCCAGCACTGTCTGAAGGGTGGGAGACAGGGAATGTACAGGTGAAGCAAGGAAATGGCACGAGTGGGGATTGAAGCAGTCCCCGTTCGTGCCGGTCCAACTGCTGTGCCTCTCCCTTTGAAACGTTGCAAGAACCGTCTAAAGCTCTTGCTACGTTTTAAAGGGAGAGGCAGAATCCAGGCAAGTGGAGATTGCTTGAGTCCCTACCCATGGCTCTACTACATTTAAAAGGCAGAAAAGGGGATAGTGAGTGCCCTATCGCACCCCTTATTGACTAATCAAGGAGCTGATGCACATTCCATCAACTACTCATAGTAGTTGATTAATTGAAATTTAACATCCCGGCTACGTCTACACTGGCATGATTTTCCGGAAATGCTTTTAACGGAAAAGTTTTCCGTTAAAAGCATTTTCGGAAAAGCGCGTCTAGATTGGCCACGGACGCTTTTCCGGAAAAGCACTTTTTCCGGAAAAGCGTCCGTGGCCAATCTAGACGTGCTTTTCCGCAAAAAAGCCCCGATCGTCATTTTCGCGATCGGGGCTTTTTTGTGGAAAACACTACTGTGCTGTCTACACTGGCCCTTTTCCGGAACAGTTTTCAGGAAAAAGACTTTTGCCCGAACGGGAGCAGCATAGTTTTTCCGGAAAAGCACTGATGATTTTACATTAGATCGTCAGTGCTTTTCTGGAAATTCAAGCGGCCAGTGTAGACAGCTGGCAAGTTTTTCCAGAAAAGCGGCTGATTTTCCAGAATAACTTGCCAGTATAGACACAGCCCCCTAGTCTGCACTAGGGTTTAGGGCAGCACTGCTACATTGCTCAAGAGAGTGGTTTTTTGATGCTCCTGAGTGCCGAAGCTGTATTGACCAGACCTGAAGAATTAACTGCTCTTCTTAAAGAATAAAGTTCAGGTGAATCAAAATTATGGCTATTTAATTTCATCTTCTTGCTTTTAGATGGTGCTGTAGTTGTATATTCAGTCAACCATGTTCATAGATGAGACTGAAACTAATTTAGAATTCAACATCATAGAGTTGGCAGAAGACGTGCTCCATTCAGGCTCTTGGAAACAGAGCCAGGGTGGAGGAATAGCAGAGTGAGAGTTGAATGCTTTTACTGCCTTAAATATTTTCCCTTAATCTTGCGTGCACTAAACTTCTGTTTTATTGAGATTCAGTCACCTCTTAGCCAACAATTTGTCACAAAGGCTTTCATTCAGCATTTCAGCAGATTTACATAATAAAATATAACAGTCCAGACATATATTTCTAACTCTGAATAATGGTGTAATGGCTTTTGCAGTTTTTGTCAAAAGTAGCTGCTGTACTGAATACATGCACGAGCACTTAGATGCACAATTATCAATTTACACTCCTGGGTGCCTGTTGATATACATATATATTTGAGATAACTACCTGTGAAAACTGGGATTCCTATGTTCCTTTCTGTGGAAGGTGGTCACTACTAGCAGCTAAGTCAGAAAATATTTACAAATGGATCTTAGCCAGTTCTTGCTAAAAGCACTTCCTATCTGTATGAACTTTCACATAGCTGGACTAAGTAAGATAAAGGATTTATTTAAAAAAGATTGGCTTTTGAAAGTTGAAAAGGTTTTGAAGTAGCTGGATGTGACCTATATGTACAATATGCATTATAACTTGTATGGTCTTTTCTTCTCTATATGAATATGCAGCTGTAGAAGTTTTTGTGGAAATGAATAACATTTGAATAAATGAATTTACATAAGAAAGCTAAATTTAAAAATCACCCATAGGACAAAATATTCTGTGCATATGTAATATTGGATTGTCTGTCAGACAAAATAGTTTAGAACTCTTGCAATCAGTCACTAAACTTGTGACAACAGAATGATGGGCTCCAAAAATGTTATAGTGTGTGTCTAGGCTGCCTTAAAAGCTTGTGGTTGGCCCATGCCAGCTGGCTTGGGTGAAGAGACATTTTAGATGTTGGGACTCAGGTTTCAACCTAAGCTCTAGGACCCAGCAAGGTGGGAAGGGTCCCACAGTTTGGGGTACAGACAGAGGCTGAATGTGTACACTGCAGTTAAACAAACCCTTAGCCCGAGTCCTGCAAGCCAGAGTCAGCTAGCTTAAGCAGGCTGTCGGTGTTCAGTTTCAGTATAGACATACGCTGTAGAGTGAATCTCTAATTTACTCTCTGGATTGTTCTGCTACAGAGAAATAAGCTTGACTAGTACTCGCCTCTCTAGTTTTTAAGATGTTTCATTACATTTTGATCATAGTTTCTCCTATTTAAATTAAACCCTTGTGAATTTAGTGTTTGAACACTGAAAATTCCTTTATTTCTTGAGCACTACTGAGTATTCTAAAGAACTTTTGGGCCCTCTCAACAGTCCATCCGTTGCCATCTCATGTATTTGTTGCCTGATGAACTCTTTGAAAGGTGAAACAGGCATCTTACTACTTATTTAGGTTTCAGAAATCTGAAGTTTAGGACATAATCTGGGACTGTAATATTAAATGTGAAACCTGCAAAAGGGCCCCACTGCGAATAAATTGATGCACAGCTACTATGCCCACAGTGACAGGGTTTTCATGCAAGTGTCATTATTAAGTATTCTGTGCTAAATTTCTAGTATTAATTTATCTCTGATATATCTGTTGCCATTTTCCAGAGGCTATTAAAGATTGTTGATTATAAATGTTACACTTTCTATTTTGTAATTTATTGCTGTATCTCATGTCAAAGCATAAGAAGTCTCCCAACCTTCCAAAGAAATCAGAAGATCCCACATAAGTTTCCTGCACATTTTTAAAATGCTCCATTTTTTATATATTTCCTCAGTAATTACAACTTAAGCAGGAATGATTAATTCAGTTACATTAGTGAAGGATCCTTGTCTATATCAGTTATTTTTCATGGCAAGAGAAAATTATAGGATTGTTTGGAAATGTAAATGGCATATTTTCTGTAGGATTTTTCATTTTAGCTACATTACTGCATAAATTCTCTTCTGTTTCTGAATGAGACTAGGAATTGTTTTTGTTTGGAATCAGAGGACATCTCTAGTCATCATTTATTAGTTTATATTGTGTGTGTGGAGACCCCAATCAGAGATCAGGCCTCCACTGGACATGTGTATATTGCACATGTAATAAAAAATACACCTGCCCCAAAGAGCCTAAAGTCTTAGGATGAGATGAAAAAGAACAGGTGGGTAAGAGGATAAGGTAACAATGAAACAATCATGGTTACCATAATAAACAGCACTCTTAGTACATCAGCTGCCTAATCATTACAGTGACATGGTCAAGGGAAGTCTTATGGAAGAATCTATTTCTCAAATACAGTAGAATATTGTAGCATCTGAGCATCTTTAGCTTTGTAGTTCTGTATGTTTTGATGCTAAATGCTTGATATTTAACTTTAAAATACAATAGATATATTCACCTGGAATTATAACTACCTGAAAAAAGTATCTCTAGGACAACACTCTGCTCCCCAAGGGCATGACTACACTAGGAAATTATTTCAAAATAACTAAATTTGAAATAACTACTCCTGAAATAACTATTTCTCAATAAGCTTATTCCCCCAGGAGAGCAGGAGTACAGATTTTGAAATAACCAGCCTGTTATTTCGAAATAACAGGCTTGGTAGTATGGATGCTCTGCTTATTATTTCGAAATAAGGGGGGTAATTTCAAAATAACTCCCTAGGGGTATGTCTACACTACAAAGTTAGTTCGAACAAACGGACGTTAGTTCGAACTAACTTTGATAGGCGCTATACTAGTGCTCCACTAGTTCGAACTTAATTCGAACTAGCGGAGCACTTAGTTCGAACTAGGTAATCCTCATTTTACGAGGATTAAGCATAGTTCGAACTAGCTAGTTCGAATTAAGGGGTGTGTAGCCCCTTAATTCGAACTAGTGGGAGGCTAGCCCTCCTCAGGTTTCCCTGGTGGCCACTCTGGCCAACACCAGGGAAACTCTATTGCCCCCCTCCCGGCCCCGGACCTCTTAAAGGGGCACGGGCTGGCTACGGTGCCCGTGCCAGGTGCAAACCTGCCAGCACCCAGCCACCCGATGCCCCCCAGCCCTCCCCCTCTTCCCGGGACCAGGCTGGCGGCTCCCGGGAGCTTGCCCGGGACCGCAAGAGGTGGGCACCCGCCTGGGCTAGTGCGGACATCGTGGACTTCATCCACGATCTCGGCACTAGGCACAGGAAAGTGACCGTCTAGGGCAGGAGAGCTGCCAGCCTGGCCACCCAGGAGCAGGTGTGCATGAAAATCAAGGGGGTCCACTGAGACCCCCGACCCTGAGCCCGGAGCTTACAATGGCCGTCCTGGGTCAGACCAAAGGTCCATCTAGCCCAGTAGCCTGTCTGCCGACAGCGGCCAACCCTAGGGACCTTGGAGGGGATGGACCGAAGACAGTGACCAAGCCATTTGTCTCGTGCCATCCCTCTCCAGCCTTCCACAAACCTTGGGCAGAGACACCACTCCTATCCCCTGGCTAATAGCACTCCATGGACCCAACCTCCATGACTTGATCTCACGTCCCTTTAAATTCTGTTCTAGTTCTAGCCTTCACAGCCTCCTGCAGCAAGGAGTTCCACAGGTTGACTCTTTGCTTTGTGAAGAACAACTTTCTGTTACTAGTTTGAAGCCTGCTACCCATTCCTTTTCTTTGGTGTCCTCTAGTCCTTCTTTATGGGAAATAATGAAGAACTTTTCTGTATGCACCCTCTCCACCCAACTCCTGCTTTTAGAGACCTCTATCCTGTCCCCCCTCCGTCTCCTCTTTTCTAAGCTGAAAAGTCCCAGTCTCTTTAGCCTCTCTTCATATGGGACCTGTTCCCAACCCCTGATCATTGTAGTTGCCCTCCCCTCTCCCAGCCTCTCTCTTCCCCTTTTCCCAGTCTCCCCCAGTTTTGTTCAATAAAGACAGATTCCATTTTTGAAAACAATTGTCCTTTATTTTGTACATCAGGAAGGGGGGCTAGGGAAGGGTAAGTGGAAGGAGGTGAGGGAGGAATGGGGTACGAGCCCCCGATGGGGAGGACTGGGCTGGCTCTGCGGGCTTCTGGGTGTGGAAGCTCTCCTGCAGCCCCCCAATTGCCCCCTCTCCCCAGATGGCAGCCTGCGGCAAGTGCAGCCGGGCTGATGGCCGAGTGTTGTGATGTGCCCAGTGTGGGTAGTCCGGGCACTCCAAGCCAGGACTGCTTTGCAAGCGGGGCACCCCTTAGAACTGTCTGTCCGGGGTGGGGGTCGGGACCCTTTAAGCGCAGCCCTCGGCTACCCTGAGACAGCATCTCCATGCTCTAAGTCCTCCTCTGATGCCCTGCCGGCACTGCTTCCAGCCATCCTTAAGCCCGGTTCAGGGTCCACTTAATGTGGACATGCAAGTTTGAATTAGCAAAACGCTAATTCGAACTAGTTTTTAGTTCTAGACGCGTTAGTTCGAATTAGCTTAGTTCGAATTAAGTACAGGCAGTCCCCGACTTACGCGGATCTGACTTACGTCGGATCCGCACTTACGAACGGGGCTTTCTCGCCCCGGAGGTCGAGGTAGCGGATTGCTACCTGTGAGCTCCGGGGCGAGAAAGCCCCGTTCGTAAGCTGCTCCGGTGCCCCTGGTCTGCTGGAGACCGTCCCCAGCAGACCACAGGCACCGGGATCCAAGCGGCAGCAGCGGGCGGGTTCCTGCGCTTCTGAGGCTTTGCCAGAGCTGCTGCCGCTTGGGTCCCGGTGCCTGTGGTCTGCTGGGGATGGTCCCCAGCAGACCACAGGCACCGGGACTGAAGCCGCAGCCGCGGGGGGAGGGGTCCCGCGCCTCTGAGACTTTGCCAGAGCATAGCCTCAGAGGCGCGGCACCCCGCTGCCGCTGCTGCTCTGCTCCCCGTGTCCCTGGTCTGCTGGGGGGGGGGGGCCTGATAGTGTGCCCCCCCCAGCAGACCAGGCTTTTGTTTTGGACCCTGGAGCAGAGCAGCTGGGGCGCTGCGGATTGGTCCTGCAGCACCCGCTCTGGGCACTACTGGACCAATCCGGCAGCATCCCAGCTGCTCTGCGCCAGGTCCTGATTCAGCCGCTACTGGTCAGTTTCAGCAGTGGCTGAATCAGGACGTCTGGGGCAGAGCAGCTGGGGTGCTGCTGGGTTGGTCCAGTAGCGCCGAGGGGTGCTACTGGAGCAACCCAGCAGCACCCCAGTTGCTCTGCCCCAGGCGTCCCCAAGTCAGCCGCTGCTGAAACTGACCAGTGCTGACTACAGGAAGCCCGAGGCAGAGTTGCTCTGCCCCAGGCTTCCTGGAATCAGCTCTGATCAGTTTCAGCAGCGGCTGAATCTGGACGCCAGTTCTGACTTACATACAGATTCAACTTAAGAACAAACCTACAGTCCCTATCTTGTACGTAACCCGGGGACTGCCTGTAATTCGAACTAAGTTAGTTCGAATTAGCGCTGTAGTGTAGACATACCCTAGATTAGACCAGAGCCATAAGAGCTGAGGCTGTTTCTTTTAGATCAAAAGTGAATCAATAATTAGAAGTTATGACATAGTGTCCTCCATTGGATCACATTGACCTTCCAAGTGTTGTAAGTAGTTCAGTCTTTGCTAATCCTCTCTAAATTATAAGCCTGAAGTACTTGCGTACTGCTCTAGAAAAATACTCCCTTTAGAGAACAGTTGAAGGTAAGGTCTATCTCTTGCCCCACAGCTTGTAATATATGTAACAACAAAAAGGTTATCATCATGAGCTGAATTCCCTTAACTCTTTCCACATAGGGTTATGGAACTCACCTGATGAATCATCTGAAAGAGTATCACATCAAACATAACATTCTCAACTTCCTCACATACGCAGATGAATATGCAATTGGCTACTTCAAGAAACAAGTAAGTAAGCCTAAAAAAAGTCTTCAGTCAGTGCACGATACTGAAATGTAGAAATTTGTGTCTATAAGTTTGTGTTTCTACTTACAAACTTACAGTGGCACAGCTGAACGAGCTGTTGTGTAGCCACATTGTGCTGATGGCTGAGGTGTCTCCTATTGACATAATGAAACTAGTTCAATGAGGGCTAGTATCTGTGTTGGCGAGAGAGCATCTTCTGCTGACAAAGTGCTCTGCACACACACACAGTTATGCTAGCAAACCTTGTATCTCTTGTGTGTGTTTTTTCACACCCTTGAGTGACAAAATTTTGCCAATGTAAGTGCTAGTATACACATGGCCTAAATATAATATATTAGCAACTTGTGGTATGTAAGCAGCTATATTAAATGTGCAGTGTCTTTTATTTAATATGCAAAATATGTTCTGTATTAGCCAAAGTTAAGGTATTGTCTTTATAGAACAGTATTTTTGAAGGAAAAATCTGAATATATTTGCAGATTGCATAATACTCTCAATGAAGTGTTTTTAAAGTTACAGCTGAATGTGGTTAAAATAAATTCACTTTCTGAATTTCTAATTGAATGTTAAAAAGTACTCTGCACTTAAAAAATCACTGTTTTTGGAGGGAGTTTGAGGTGAGACAGACATATGTGGTAATACAGTGTTCTTACCACACTGACAGAAATAGATTTAGATGGTTATGTTGTATCTCTTTTGTGATCACAAATCATATGGAAATCAATGAGTTATACCATCATAAAATTTTAGTTTAGTATATGGTAACTGTGTGTTTTATTTTTATTTTGATCTTTCTTTAAAATAGATACTAAATAAGTCAGTTGTGCATTGAAGCACCAGTCCTCTTTTTAGTTTTGCTACCATGGACCCATACATAGTTCTGTAAATAAAGTGTGAATCCATGTGAGTGTGGGGGGGTCTATTCTTGCTATGTAGAATTGGGGCCTATATTGACAAATTTAAACAAAACCAAATAAGCCAGATTCTGCTAGTTTAAGAAAAGCCTTAAGGAAGTGGCCAAAGGAGAGGAAAACTTCCTCATTTTTTCATTAGGGAATTGTGAGGGTTGCCCTCCTATATTATGCATGGGGTTCTATAGTGTGGATTTCTGTCCCCTGTATGCTGTAATCTCTGGAACTTTCTTTGGTTTTATATTTTGGTTTGTATTTTTTTTACTTGATTTTTATGCAGGTGGGTGGGTGGGTTTGGCTAGTTGGTTGTCTGTCTTCTTCTTTTGGGGCACATTGTGGCAGCCGTACTTAGGGAAAACTTTAATTGACTTCAGTAGAAGCCTAGCCTGACTAGTGACTGCAAGATTGAGACCTGTTCGCATAATATTGAATGTTTTATGTAAACAACTTTCTTTGAATAAAAACCTGTGTATTTGCCTACCTCCCTTCCCCACACCAAAGTAACTCATTACATTTTGGAGTTTGTTTCTATTCTTGCTATGAGCCATTATCCTGCATGTGAGTAACTGACTATTTGTGTGTAAAACTACACACTCTAAAGTATTGACACAACTGGGGTCATGGTCAGTAGATTTTTTTAAATATTTTTGGCATTTTGACAGTGTAATGAATCTGACTATAATTCATAATTGCAATAATGCATTGTATTAATTTGAGTTATCTTTGCTTAGGGTTTCTCCAAAGATATTAAAGTACCAAAAGCAAAATATGTTGGCTATATCAAGGATTATGAAGGAGCCACTTTAATGGGATGTGAATTAAATCCAAGGATTCCCTACACTGAGTTTTCTGTCATCATTAAAAAGCAAAAAGAGGTAAATAAAATGAAATAAAATATTATTAATTAATATTAACTTTTTAAAAAACTTACACATTTAAAATGGCTTAGAAAAATATTTCTAAAAACTTCAGCCAGTATTCAAATCTCTATCCCCTTTCATGACCATAGCTGGTATTCAATATACCACACAAACCATTTTAATTAATTAAACATGTTTTATTATGGCCTTAAAATTATCATAAATTTTCCATATTTCAGGCATAACTTTTCCTTTTTTACAGCTAACAAAGCATCATCATTTAAAGAAGTACACTGTATTGATATAGTATGATATCACAAAATAAAATTTCTCATTCTGGGTGAGCAGGTGTGTGAAATTTTGCAAGGTTGCTCTAATTTACTTTTCAACTTTTTTAGTATTTGATTTACATAATTGTTATTGCAGCACTGACTCCCGGTAACTTTGAATGGAAAGTTCATATTTATATCCTTTAACTAGTTCACCACTTCGTCCACACAAAGATCATAGTCCATGACAACATTTTGGCATTAATGTAATAGTTAAGCATATGCTTAAATGCTTTTTCTGAAATGTGGTCCACCAGGGTCACATAGAAGTTTCTCTAAAAAGCATAATGCTCTTGGGCTCTTTTGTGATGCGGTCAGATATTATTATTTCAATTTTATATTGTAAAATTGCTTCTGTGTCAAGCAGCCGTTTCCTTTTAATAGAGAGAGCGCCCTGAGGGAACAACAGCTTTCTCTGTTTGACAGAATCTGTTTTCTATATTATTCTTCCAAGGTCCAGTTGCTATTAATTGCAAAGGCAGAATTATTTTAAAAGATGAATGGAAGATACAGTCTGTTCTTCGACACCAGCGTGTCAAAATAACTGATTCTGGCCTTAATTTTTTTAAAAAAAATATTTCCTGATACTTATGTATGTTAAATCATATACACGTGCTCTTTCTCACTTCTTTTTACTTTCTACAGCTGATGCCAAGTAAAACAACTTTTTGTAATAAACAGTTTTTCTGAACATGTTGGTTTCTAAACGATGACAGAGAACCTAAAGTTGACCAAAATTGCATGTGCACTTAATAGCTAATTTGGGGTTTAAGACCTTCAAGTCCTAAAACTTGTAATATATCTATAATAGATCAAAATGAATGGAAATTTAAGATCTACATCACAAAAACATTGTAGTTTTGTCTTAAGGTTTTTTTACTTTCTGTGTACGTTTATATAAGTAAAGATAATGTAGATAACTATAATCATCCTATCTGATTGTGTTACACTTCATCCTCTTTTCTCCGGCAATCCTGTGAAACAGGGTTTGCTGGATTAAAGATTTTTCCAGACCAGAGAGGGAGTGGGGGGATGAGAGTAAAGTGCTTATCTGGTGTTCCGCGTCCTCTTTCCCCTGCTCCCAGGTAGCATCCCCCCACTGCTATACGAACAGCAGGAAAAGCCTCCAGCAGCGTGTGTTGCTGCGGTGCTATTCCCCCAGCTCGGTGAAAGGGGGAGAAGTAGTGCACAAGTTGCTTCTGCCTCTTCCTACCAGGGTCTGCACAATGAGTGTTCCCAAATTAGGGACACCTTGAGTAAAGAGGTTGTAGGGTAGTATATTTATGTGACCCCGAATTACCTTTTTATATTTAGATTTCTCTCACATTTTTACTCTTCTAAACAAAACCTTCTGCACAGTAGCAACTTTCAGAACCTCAGGACAGCTTGCTTTTGATATATATACTGTGTATTCCAAAACACATTTTTGAGCTAATCAGGAAGCCAGGTAAAATTTCAGATTTTGTCTTAGTTTTGGTGTCTATAGGCATTTGCTTTCCGCCCCCTCACAAATTTTCAAAAGTTCCTAACTAGCATCTTAAAAATTGATCTGATTTGCGCATTGCTATTGTATTGATTTCTGTTAGAGGTGTGATCATCTTTTTCTCCAGGATAGTTCTGCTTGAACAACCTCTGGTGTGGATGCAGTTGTAAAAAGATGCTTTATGCACCACAATGAAACACCCTTCCTACATGAGAATAAGCTATTCCATTATAAGCACCTTCGTGCTGGTACAATTGCACCCATGCTACAGGGGTTGTATAACTTTAATTGTACCAGTATAGTTAAAATACACAACTTTTGTGCGTAGACAAGCCCTTGATCACCCTTCTCTATATTCAAAAATGACTTAGACACTTAAGTCATTTAGGTGTTTTTAGAAATTTTACTTCAAGTCTGGTTGCTTAGTTGTTTTATGTGTTTTCCACAACACACCTTTGATTCAAATGTTTCAAAGGAAGTTGAAACATCTCAGTTTGAAATAGCATGTCCTTTCGGAATCTTGGGTCTACAGTTAGCAGGAAAAATCATTATTAATTAATGACTTGTTTTTCTGTCTCATACGAACATAGGTATAGCTTTCTTCTGAAGCATTTTAAGATTCCCCATCTGATATACAAAGAATAAATCACAAATTTTGCTCTTAGTTTTCTAAGAAACCAACACTTATGTATTCCTCGTCGTCTGCAACTTTATAAAGAGTGCCTCAGTGTCTTGTCAATACAAACAGACATATTAAGATTTATGGATGTAAATAGAATTTTATAGTTTTCTTCTGTTAAATTTATCTTCACACTGTGGAGTGATGTCAACTTCCTGAATACTAGTTTATGTCAATCAAAGACATTTGCAGTGTATCTTATTGAATACTACCACTGAATTCATTTAGATTTAGTATGGTGAAATCAGGTACATTATTGGGCAATGTTTGTTTTACAGATTTATTCTCAAATATTTGCTTTTTTAAAGATAGAAATTCAAATGTATTGTTCTTTATGTTTCATAGTTTTGTGTTTCTCTTCCCTTCTCAAGGAGCTGGTTTCTGAGACTTTAAGTATCTTTTTCTTAATTTTTCTTTCCTCTGTATGACCCTCCCCCCCTTTTGGTAACCCATGCTGTAGCAGAGGAGGACAGATGGAAGTAACTATGTCCTCTGTGCTCATAAATGCTGCTTCATTTATCTCCCTGAGGATAAAACTGGGACCCTACCAAATTCACAGCCATGAAAACATGTCCTGGACTGTGAATTCTGGTCTTTTGTGAGCACATTCCTTATACTATAGAGATTTCCCAGGGGAGACAATGTTTCTGTAATGAGAAGTCTGATTCAAAAGGGAGGGTCGTGGGGTAGTCACAAAATTATTTTGGAAGGATCTTGATAGCACCTCCCTCACTTCTGCTGAGCTGGGTGGCTACAGAGTGGGAGTTGTTAGCTGGGTGCTTAGCACCAAAGACAGCACTGCCACTGCCATCAGCAGCAGCACAGAAATAAATGCTGCAACTCTCCTCCCTCCCCATAGCTTTATGACCTCACCATCCCAATTCCTTTTTTGGGTCAGGACTTCTACAATTACAATACTAACAATTCAAGTTTAAATAGCTGAAATAATGAAATTTACATTTTTAAAAATTCTATGATTGTGAAAATGACCAAAATGAACCATGGTAGGGCCCTATAACTAAGCAACGCAAGTCACTTCTCTAGTCTTGTGCACTGTCTTAGCACAGGGTCCTGCATGTCACTTCAATAGCATTACCCAGCCCCAGTTATTCTTAGTGTAATTAAGATGGCACTGACCAGTATTGCATATCCAGTTTTTTCTAGTTCTATCAGCTTGTACAGAATTTAAGCTGCCATTTAAAGATTTGGGTTGTACCGTAGTGGCTGCATAGAGAAGGTTCTAAGTGTGAACCAACACACTGCTGGCTGGCATAGTAAAAAAACCAAAAACAATAGTTCTGGGAGAGATGAAAAATCCCAAATCACCCTGATGGCTTCTTGTCTTTGAAGTGTAGTGAACATAATTTAAGTGTTAACATTAATTATTCCAAACTCATTTCTTCCATAACATCCGATAATTCTGGGATTGTAGGTAGAGTTTGAGAATATCACCATTTCCTTCTACTTGGCTTCTGCAACATGCTGGAGGACTAAGCCTCTGATCTGGCCCATGCCAGAGTTCTTTGATGTTTTATCAGATATGTCAGTAATCAGAATACTGTTAAAAGGAAAACAGTAAAAATGAGTCTTTAGAAATCCAGGAGGTGGTGGTTTTGTTTTTGAAGAAAATTCTCTGTCCTCATTATTAAAGGAAACTATTATAAGGTCAAGGATATTATGATTGCTAACTAATTAAAAAAGACCAGCAAATAACCAGTACTAAGTGTCCAAAATGTAAAAGAACAATTAAACAGGAGGCAGTCATCTTGACCACGACATGTTTGAGTGGTAAAGCATAGCTATGCATTTTAATTTACATGAAGAGCAGAAAACTAAATTACTTATAATTGAAGTAACCAAAGGAGAAAATATAGAATTTATCTTCAAGTTGGGGTAATCTCCTGACTTGTAATGCATTCAGATTTTGTTTCTTAGTCTGCATAATCAATCTGGACTTCCTTAAGGACAAACATTAGTAATAAGGCAGCTCTTATTAACACAAAAACACTTTCTAAAGTTTGAGATTTTGAAATAGAACAGGTGTTTCTAAAATCTGGAGTATGAACAATGTTCACATTTAGTAAAATACATGCGGACAGTTAAATCCTGCATTCTTTATGCATCCAAAATGCTCACTGATTTCAACAGGCGTCATGGCTGTACAAGGCCACATCAAGGTCCTATTATGTTTCTCATTGCCACAATTTTCTTTAATGTCTTACCACTTTGCCTTTGAGCCAGTCAGCTACTTTCTTTGACTTTCAAAACTAAAACTGTCTTTCTCTTTCCCATCCCTTTCTCATCTATATTTTTACAGATCATTAAAAAGCTAATTGAAAGAAAACAAGCGCAGATCCGAAAAGTCTATCCTGGCCTTTCCTGCTTCAAAGATGGAGTACGACAGATTCCTATAGAAAGTATTCCTGGAATTAGTATGTACCAACCTCCCTTTTATTAATGCAAAGCTATACCAGAACAGCCAAGGTCCAAGATTAGAGGCATTTGAATTTGCCAAGTATTGTCTTTTTAATAGGCTTCAATTATCTAGGTTTGTTAATCTGATATAAAACGCGCTGGATTATCTTTCTTCTGGTTGAGGGACTTCCCTAAGGCTTTCTAGTATAGTGCTTCTCTATGTACATTTATCTAATTTTACCCTCTTTGTTTTGCTTCACAGTGCAATCATTATTTTCCCTCTGAGTCCATCTTATGTCTGTAACCCTATACTGTAATACAGTCCTGTGCTAAATAGATCCTTAGTTGAATCAGGACACCACAAAACTACAACCAATTATTTTTTCATTGTCTGTGTAGTATAGTCTATGTCCATAGAAAATGATGGCATTGAATCATTTTAACATCTATTTTTCTTTACATAGAAGAGGCTGATTATGATAAAAAAATGGCAAAGAATTTTTTTAAAAAGCTGTGGATTCCTTGTTGAGCATGTTACAGTGTACTTGAATGTGTCCTATAGGAAAATAAATGAGCTAGGAGCTACAGCGTTCTAGTTTTACTAGGATTAGCATTTAGAAAGCTTTTTATTCAGGTAGCACAGTAATTTTATTAACTTTAACCTGAAGAAATTCTTGTGTAATATTCAGTTTTGTTGGTATGCAGGAGAAACTGGCTGGAAACCAAGTGGAAAAGAGAGAGGGTAAGTACTGCTTGGACAAAGGGTAATGATGAAGCAGTTTGGGAATCCTTTGAGAACAAATGTCTCTAAACTGAGTGACTTTGAAATATTTCTTTACTCATATCACAAAATGGAATCTGCTGTAGAATAGCTCTTGCAGAATAGCTCTTGAGCATTACTTTTCCATTAATGATAAAATGTTTTAAATTTGTGAGTTGCTTATACGTAAGGTGTAGCATTGTAGAAATGAATATGAGATAAAGCTTATCTTCTTTATTAATATTTTCTTTCAAGTAAAGAACCCAAAGATCCAGATCAGCTTTACAGCACATTAAAAACCATCCTGCAGCAGGTGAAGGTGGGTATTCATTTTAGTTTACCTATGTTAAAGACTTTGAAATTCTTTCCAATATGGAGTTTCTATATTAG
The DNA here is from genome assembly GCF_052426305.1 of Pelodiscus sinensis. Lineage (NCBI taxonomy): Eukaryota > Metazoa > Chordata > Testudines > Trionychidae > Pelodiscus > Pelodiscus sinensis. The sequence goes on along the minus strand of NC_143053.1, from coordinate 193,879,643 downwards.
ATACCTTACTTTTTTCTTTACCAAAGAGCCATCAAAGCGCTTGGCCCTTCATGGAACCTGTGAAGAGAACAGAAGCTCCCGGATATTATGAAGTTATAAGGTTTCCCATGGGTAATGCCATTAACATTTTTAAAGTATAAACTTAAAGATATCTCTAGCTGGAGACATGAGATAAGTATAGCCATCAGGGATTATTGTTACGTTTTCTCATATATTGTTTGCAGTAAAATAGCTTGCAATTCAGAGGTGCTTGCAATTCAAAGCATCTATATTATGTTCTCCTGTAAGAAAATACAAAATAGTACGGTACCCAAGAAGATTCCAATGAAGTCTTAAGCCAGGTCTATTCCAGCCCTTTTAGCTTACTGTGAGGGTTGAGACACACGTGAAGATGTGATCTCACATGTGGGATAATTTGCCATTGCATATTTTGTTGTGAATTTTTATCTAAATTGTTTAAAAACAAAAACAGAGAAAAAGTTTCCAGACTCGCTTATGTGACTAAAAGTCCAGGTCCTATTGCCTGACTGTGTTAGAAAAAAGATAGGAGACAATGGTTGTGGTTTCATTAGTCCGAAACTTTGTTCATTTAAAATGTCTGGGAGAACCTGGTCATAAATTGAACAGTGCAAGTCCTCATTCTTTCCTTTATCATTTCCACTTAACACCTAGCCTAATCCCAGCCATCATACTCTCCCTTCTCCCCTCATGTGCGATGAAGGGGAATTATGAAAGGAGGGAGGTCAAATCCCTGCTATGCAAGACAAAGGAGCCTTGAATCCCCTTCGTCAACTCCCTTAAGGGATGTTTTCCTTCAAATCCCTTTCTAGTCCATTTATCCAGTAATCATATCCCTTCCATAATGATTATGTGCACTGAACATCTGTTTCAAGTTTTATGTAACAAGCTGCAACATAATATCCTACCTCATGTTCTCTACTGGGTCCCAGATCTGGTGTGGGAAAGGGGGGGACACTATAAAAGAAGGCCTCTTTGCAACTGGCTGGGATTTAAATATCTACTTTCATCCCTACGCACAGCTTTCTGGTCAGCAGAAAGGGCAACTGAGTGGTGGTCTCTTGACTTGGCCCCAGCTATGTCTTGTAAACTTCCCCTTCCACCCCATTTATTTAACTTGTAATTTAAATCAAATGTTTGTTTCAGTTTAAGCTCAGCCCGCATGCTATATGGTCACTATCATAACCAGTCTTAAAACTTTTTTATTTTGAGGCTGTTGTTCATGATTCTGTTGCCACACAATTATTACTGAGAATTTTTTTTTCCTTTTCCTTTGGCTGCTGTGCTGTATAATCCTAGATAATTATTCCATCCTGTTCTAAACAGATGCCTTATTTGCTTTGTGGCACCATAGAACTAAAACTGAATCAAACTATGCATTCATGTTTTTTTGTGATGGGAGAACAGAACACAACTTCATTGAGGCGCCTTTGTGCCTCAGTCTGAAGAGCAAAGAAAGCCCTCTGCTGCATGGCTACTCTGAAAGGACAGGAAACTCTGGATGTGCTTTTATTTAGGCTGCAACTGTATTAAGAACTGTCTAGGAGTACTTGGCAGATAAAAGTGTACAGTGCAGATAACTCTATAACCATTTCTATTAGCTCTCCCACCCTTTCTCATCCTGATCCCAGGCAACATGATGCTGGGACCTTATCTTCCCACCTTAAATAAGGGTTAAAGTGGACTAAAGGATGGGGGGATTGCCTCCCTGCTATGCCAGTCGGAGGATGTAAGTTGGGGTGGGCAGTAATTTTTTGACTGGAGCTACTTCAAAAATTTTTGAAGTGGCCCGGGCTGCACAGGAAGGGGCGGGGCATTGAGCAGAAGGGACAGGGCCAAGATATTTTCTGGTTCCCCACCCCCAGACAATGATTGGTTGGGGGTGATGGAGCGCCTTTGCTCCTAACCCACATTTCCCTCAAGGTGCACGTGCCCCTGGTGTGGGAGACGACTTCCCTGTTCACCTGCCCCTAGGCCAATTAGGGCCTATGGCTGGGGGAGCATGCGAATCCACCTCCACTCTCCCCCCACTGCACTTCAATCTTACTAACTCTTTCTGTATAGGGAAATATGTGTATGTATAAAATGAAAATCATCTTCCAGAATCACTTTAAAGCAAAGATATTTCAATTTATATTCTCTACCAGTGAAGATGAATGCTATATTGCTCAGTATTATGAATCTGCTTTGTACACAGAGTTTAGGCCACCATTATTATAAAGAACACTTATTGCCTGGATCGGTAAGCCCAAAATATAAATTCATTTTTTTAAAATATCCCATGCTGTGGATGAAAGAAATGAACAGACTCTGTCACCTTAAGTCATTCAGCGCTAAACAATCGAAAGCTCAGAGTTTGCGAACACTGAGTTAAGGTCTCAAGAACTGGCCCCCCAAATGAGCACCGACATAAGTAAGACAGACAGCCCACAGCTGTTTGGTGCTAGATAAATGCAAAGTGTTGCAGGTAGTTGGAGTTACAAAATGACAGGAAATGGATACGCTTTTGCCTTTTCGGTAGATATTCCTGAGTTGTTTGGCCCCTTGCCATTCATAGGTGGAAGCATGTGTGTCTGTTAGCTGTTTCTTTTGTAGAATACCATACAACAAGATTAATGAATGGCAGCATTTTGCAGCTAAAATTTGCAGGCTGTTTGTGGGTCACTCAACACACATAGTCTTCTCTTTGAAAGAATTTCATGCTAACAATTTATGTAGGGCTTGTCTCTTGATTGGAAAGGCATCTTTTTTGAAGCTCAATCGCAGAAAGAAGGATGAAAAAAGTTCATAGTATCTTTATTTCTTCAGGGTCTGATACTAACAGTCCACCATAACTGACACATGAGTGTCATTTTTGGAGTTGTACATTCTTTAGAGATCCCATGGTCCTTGGCAATGAGTAAGATATTTTTTCTGGTACACTGAGTAAATATTGTATTAAAGTTTTAATAATTTTCTTTCATGTGTCTAGAGCTTGCGGTCCAGACTACTATGATATATCTGGAAACTGGGAAAGCATTCTGGCCATATTTATG